>NC_091069.1:116578123-117778123 GCF_032405125.1 Capricornis sumatraensis | reverse complement strand
AACATAAGAAATGAGGGTTCAATAGCTGGGTTAGGAAGATCCCTTGAAGGAGGATCAATATGCCAGCAAATCTGGAAAACTCAGCAGTGGCCACAGGACTGGAAAAGGTCAGTTTTCATGCCAGACTCCAAGAAAGGCAAAGAATGTTCAAACCACTACACAATTGCACTCATCTCACACGCTAGTAAAGTAATGCTCAAAATTCTCCAAGTCAGGCGTCAGCAATACGTGAACCGTGAACTTCCAGATGTTCAAGCTGGATTTAAGAAAGGCAGAAGAACCAGAGATCAAACTGCCAACATCTGTTGGATCATGGAAAAAGCAAGGGAGTTCCAGAAAAACATCTATCTCTGCTTTATTGACTATGCCAAAGCCTTTGACTGTGTGGATCACAATAAGCTTGAAAATTTTTAAAGATATGGGCATACCAGACAGCCTGACCTGCCTCCTGACAAATCTGTATGCAGGTAAGAAGCCACAGTTAGAACTGGACAAGGAAAAATCGACTGATTCCAAATTGGGAAAGGAGTATGTCAAGGCTGTACATTGTCACCCTGTTTATTTAACTTATATGCAGAGTACATCATGAGAAATGCTGGGCTGGACGAAGCACAAGCTGGAATCAAGATTGCCAGGAGAATACCAATAACCTCAGATATGCAGATGACACCACCCTTATGGCAGAAAGTGAAGAAGAACCAAAGAGCCTCTTGATGAAAGTGAAAGAAGAGAGTGAAAAAGTTGCCTTAAAGCTCAACATTCATAAAAGTAAGATCAAGGCATCCAGTCCTATCACTTCATGGTAAATAGATGGGAAAACAATGGAAACAGTGACAGACTTTATTTGGGGGGGGGCCTTCAAAATCACTGCAAATGATGACTGCAATCATGAAATTAAAAGGTGCTTGCTCCTTGGAAGAAAAGCTATGATCAACCTAGGCAACATATTAAAAAGCAGAGACATTACTTTGCCAACAAAGGTCCATCTAATCAAAGCTATGGTTTTTCCAGTAGTCATGTATGGATGTGAGAGTTGGACTATAAAGAAAATTGAGCACCAAAAAATTGATGCTTTTGAACTGTGGTGTTGGAGAAGACTCTTGAGAGTCCCTTGGACTTCAAGGAGATCCAACCAGTCTATCCTAAAGGAAAAGAGTCCTGAATATTCATTGGAAGGACTGATTTTGAAGCTGAAGCTCTAATACTCTGGCCACCTGATGTGAAGAACTGACTCATTGGGAAAGACCCTGATTCTGGGAAAGATTGAAGGTGGGAGGAGAAGGGGTCGACAGAGGATGAAATGGTTGGATGGCATCACTGACTTGATGGACATGAGTTTGAGCAGTCTCTGGGAGTTGGTGATGGACAGGGAAGCCTGGTGTGCTGCAGTCAATGGGGTCACAAAGAGTCAGACACGACTAAGTGACTGAACTGAATTGAACTGAACTTGGAGGAGGGCATGGTAACCCACTCCAGTATTCTTGCTTGGAGAATCCCATGGACAGATGAGCCTTGCAGGCTACAGTCCATAGGATTGCAGAGAGTTGGACACAACTGAAGTGAATTAGTATGCACACATGCAGTTTACCTTCAGCCATATTTGAAATATTCAAAAATATCTTTTATAAATTTTTAAGTTATTTTACTAAATGAACACAGAACTCTGCCTCATTTGTGTGCTAATTGTTAAAGTGTATTCATTCTTAATTAAACTCATGTTTTGCAATAAAAGGAAGCAAGGTGAATCTTGCATTTTGTCCTATTTATCCTGTTTTATCTCAGGGTACCCTCGTCAGGGGTTAACATATTGCTCTTTCAAGAAGATGCATGCTAAAATTCTAGAGTAGCATCCTGATTAGTAATGAGGTTGTGGTTAACATTCAAAAACAATATTGGCTTAGGGTAAATGTGTGTTCCTTTTAAAAATGGAGAACTATCAGTATAGACCTGCTTCTTTGAAACAAATACTCTTCAAAGATTTCTGGCAGAACTTCTTTCTGGGCTAAGTCTTTATTGATCTTTTTGAGTTTCATATGCATATTGGATGTATTTGTAGATATTAATGAGAGAGAACATGCAGTCCAAAGGATTACATATTTTTAAGAAGTCTTGAGCTAATGGATTCATCAGATAGAGACAACTTATGTTTACAAAAAGACTTAATGTGAAGTAGACCATTTTAGAAGCAGTACTAAAATCTGTACCCACACACAAAAAAGAATTTAATTCATGTCTTTAAGATAAGCTTATGCATTAAATAAGCTTTGTTAATTAAAAATAGAAATAAATATTCCTTAAGTAATATAGGATATATGAGACAAAATATAAGCAGCCTAGTAAAGAATATATAGAATTCTTAGTAAAGAGAATGTATATAATTTATATGTTATAATGACCATCACCCATGGAAAGGATTATAGTATTTAACAATCAATATAAAATTTCAAGTTAAAAACCAAATAAAATGAATGCATTAGATAACTCCTTTCTGGATCTTTTTTGTTAACAATTTTATTGAAAATTGTGCCTTCTCTAAACCTAGGAATATATTGTGTAAAAATAAATATTTCATATGTGGCAAAGCTATCAAATTTTTTCATAAAAACGTAAGTAATCTTACCTGGAAATGCCAACAGAATTTTCTAACTCCAAAAATTAACCTACAGCCACTGTAGGATGTGAGCAGGATGTTGAGAATCAAGGTTTTGCAGGTGGAAGTTTGCTATAAGTAAATGAGAATCAATAGAAGACTTGGCAGAAACAGGTTTAAAGACAGTCAATGTATTTAAAAAATACACAGAGACTAAATAATAACCTAAGTACTCTCAACAAGTTAGATATAGATAAAAATACCTCAGTATAATACAGACCATATATGACAAAACTATGTCTAACATCAAATGCAACTGGAAAAGCTCTAATGTGGAGCAAGAAACCAGACAAAAGTGCTCACTTTTGCCACATTTATTCACAGAATATTAAAAGACTTAGGACAAATACTACATAATAAAATACTAACATTATGTAAAAATTTACCTAAATATCATGGCATTGATTATATAACTGAAACTGAGTAAATAGGAAATAAGGCATTCTTTCTTAAGCTATAGAATAGACAACATATTTTTAAATTAACCAATCAATATTTTAAAACAGATTTTTAAATAGGTGATTTTTTTTTCAATTAATTTAATTGCCATTTACTTTATTCAGTTAAGGTATTTACATTTTATTTAAACATATCTATTTTATGTATATATTTTAGATATAGCTTCTATATGTTTGTGAGATACTATACTAATTTTGCATCTGTGTGTGTGTATGTGTGTGTGTGTGTGTGTGTGTGTGTGCAGAGAGAGAATGGAGAGGCTTCTTACTACTAGGTAGTGAACACTAACAAGGGCTGTAATTAGCATCCAAATTGGCAAAGTCAGCATCAGATATTAGACAAATGAAAGATTTTCCTAAGTTACTAGAAAAATGAAGAACCAGAATGTTGCATATAAGCTAACACAATGTTAACTTATTTGGAAATGTGGCTTATTATATAGATTTATATGTATCATTTATGACATCAAGAAGAGTAGAAATTCCACACTGTATCATACACAATGATAAGATGTGTTTGTTACCTTCAGCTGAGGAGTTGAAGTGAAGAATGCCCTATTTGATCACAAAATATGGAACATAATCATAACTCATATGTGAAAAAAATTTACAAGAAGGTGAGTTGATGGAAGGAAGGGAGGGAGGGAGAGAGAGAGGGAAAGGAGGAGAAAAGAGACAGAAAGAGAAGAAAAGAAACAAAAGGATGTTAGCACCACACCAGCAAAGACACCACCGTGTTTCCAAAGACAAGAGAAAGCCAAGCATAACCAACTGGGTTTCAGACCATCTGAGGAAGATGCACCAGCCCCAAGCATCCTGTATCCTGCATCGAATCTAGACTGGTGACTCGGTTCTTATATGATAGTATACATGTTTCAATGACATTCTCCCAAATCATCCCACCCTTGCCCTCTCCCTCAGAGTCCAAAAGACTCTTCTATCCATCTGTGTCTCTTTTGCTGTCTCACATACAGGGTAATCATTACCATCTTTCTAAATTCCATATATATGCGTTAGTATACTGTATTGGTTGTTTTTCTTTCTGACTTACTTCACTCTGTATAATCGGCTCCAGTTTCATCCACCTCATTAGAACTGATTCAAATGTATTCTTTTTAATGGCTGAGTAATACTCCATTGTGTGTATGTACCACTGCTTTCTTATCCATTCGTCTGCTGATGGACATCTAGGTTGCTTCCATGTCCTGGCTATTATAAACAGTGCTGCAATAAACATTGGGCTACACGTGTCTCTTTCAATTCTGGTTTCCTTCATGTGTATGCCCAGCAGTGGGATTACTGGGTCATAAGGCAGTTCTATTTTCAGTTTTTTAAGGACTCTCCACACTGTTCTCCATAGTGGCTATACGAGTTTGCATTCCCACCAACAGTGTAAGAGGGTTCCCTTTTCTCCACACCCTCTCCAGAATTTATTGCTTGTAGATTTTTAGAATACAGCCATTCTGACTGGCGTGAAATGGTACCTCATTGTGGTTTTGATTTGCATTTCTCTGATAATGAGTGATGTTGAGCATCTTTTCATGTGTTTGTTAGCCATCTGTACGTGTTCTTTGGAGAAATGTCTATTTAGTTCTTTGGCCCATTTTTTGATTGGGTCGTTTATTTTTCTGGAATTGAGCTGCAGGAGTTGCTTGTATATTTTTGAGATTAGTTGTTTGTCAGTTGCTTCATTTGCTATTTTTTTCTCCCATTCCAAGGCTGTTTTCACCTTGCTTATAGTTTCCTTTGTTGTGCAGGACCTTTTAAGTTTAATCAGGTCCCATTTGTTTATTTTTGCTTTTATTTCCAGTATTCTGGGAGGTAGGTCATAGAGGATCCTGCTGTGATGTATATCGGAGAGTGTTTTGCCTATATTCTCCTCTCGGAGTTTTATAGTTTCTGATCTTACGTTTAGATCTTTAACCCATTTGAGTTTATTTTTGTGTGCGGTGTTAGAAAGTGTTCTAGTTTCATTCTTTTACAAGTGGTTGATCAGTTTTCCCAGCACCACTTGTTAAAGAGATTGTCTTTAATTCATTGTATATTCTTGCCTCCTTTGTCAAATATAAGGTGTCCATAGGTGTGTGGATTTATCTCGACTTCTATCTTCTACTTCACTAATCCTATCTTCTGCCTCCTTTATTCTACTGTTAGTTGCCTCCAGAGTGTTTCTGATCTCATTTATTGCATTATTCATTATATATTGACTCTTTTTTATTTCTTCTAGGTCCTTGTTAATCCTTTCTTGCATCTTCTCAAATCTTGTCTCCAGGCTGTTTATCTGTGAGCGCATTTTATTTCAAGATTTTGGATCATTTTCACTATCATTATTTGGAATTCTTTATCAGGTAGATTACTTATCTCTACCTCTTTTGTTTGGCTTGGTGGGCTTTTACCATTCAAATTCCAAAGAAAAGCAATGCAAAAGAATGCTCAAACTACCACACAATTGCACTCCTCTCACATGCTAGTAAAGAAATGCTCAAAATTATCCAAGCCAGGCTTCAGCAATATGTGAACCGTGAACTCCCTGATATGCAGATGACACCACCCTTATGGCAGAAAGTGAAGAGGAAATAAAAAGCCTCTCGATGAAAGTGAAAGAGGAGAGTGAAAAAGTTGGCTTAAAGCTCAACATTCAGAAAACGAAGATCATGGCATCTGGTCCCATCACTTCATGGGAAATAGATGGGGAAACAGTAGAAACAGTGTCAGACTTTATTTTGGGGGGCTCCAAAATCATTGCAGATGGTGACTGCAGCCATGAAATTAAAAGAGGCTTACTCCTTGGAAGAAAAGTTATGACCAGCCTAGATAGTATATTCAAAAGCAGAGACATTACTTTGCTGACTAAGGTCTGTCTAGTCAAGGCTATGGTTTTTCCTGTGGTCATGTATGGATGTGAGAGTTGGACTGTGAAGAAGGCTGAGCACCAAAGAATTGATGCTTTTGAACTGTGGTGCTGGAGAAGACTCTTGAGAGTCCCTTGGACTGCAAGGAGATCCAATCAGTCCATTCTGAAGATCAACCCTGGGCTTTCTTTGGAAGGAATGATGCTAAAGCTGAGACTCCAGTACTTTGGCCACCTCATGCGAAGAGCTGACTCATTGGAAAAGACTCTGATGCTGTGAGGGATTGGGGGCAGGAGGAGAAGGGGACGACAGAGGATGAGATGGCTGGATGGCATCACGGACTCGATGGACGTGAGTCTGAGTGAACTCTGGGAGATGGTGGTGGACTGGAGGCCTGGCGTGCTGCAATTTATGGGGTCACAAAGAGTCGGACACAACTGAGCGACTGAACTGAACTGATTCCTCTGTCTCTTCATCCTGTTTATATTGCTATGTTTTGGGTGGTCTTTCTGTATTCTGGCAGTTTGTGGAGTTCTCTTTATTGTAGAGTTTCCTCACTGTAGGTGGTGTTGTATGGGTGGTTGTCAAGGTTTCCCGACTAGGGAAGCTTGTGTCGGTGTTCTGGTGGATGGAGCTGGATTTTTTCTCTCTGTAAGGCAATGAAGTGTCCAGTAATGAGTTATGAGATGTCAGTGGATTTGGAGTGAATTTGGGCAGCCTGTATATTGAAGCTCAGGGCTGTGTTCCTGTGTTGCTGGAGAATTTGCATGGTATGTCTTGCTCTGGGACTTGTTGGCCCTTGGGTGGTGCTTGGTTTCAGTGTAGGTATGGAGGCATTTGATGAGCTCCTGTCGATTAATGTTCCCTGGAGTCACGAGTTCTCTGGTGTTCTCAGGATTTAGACTTAAGCCTCCTGCTTCTGGTTTTCAGTTTTATTTTTACAGTAGCCTCAAGATTTCTCCTTCTATACAACACTATTGATAAAACATCTGGTTAAAGATAAAAAGTTTCTCCACAGTGAGGGACACCCAGAGAGGTTCACAGAGTTACATGGAGAAGAGAAGAGGGAGGAGGGAGTTAGAGGTGACCCGAATGAGATGAGGTGGAATCAAAAGAGGAGAGAGCAAGCTAGCCAGTAATTGTTTCCTTATGTGTACTCCAGTGTCTGGACCACTCAGAGATGTTCATGGAGTTACACAGAGAAGAGAAGAGGGAGGGAGACAGAGGTGGCCAGAAAGATAAAATGGGGAAAAGTAAAGGAGAGAGACTGGTCCAGCCAGTAATCCGTTCCCTACGTGTTCTCCACCATGTGGAACACACAGAGATTCACAGAGTTGGGTAGAGAAAAGAAGGGGGAGGGGGGAGACAGAGGCGACCTGGTGAAGAAAAAGGAGACTCCAAAGGAGGAGAGAGCAGTCAAGCCAGTAATCTCGCTCCCAAGTAAAAATGGGTACTGAAGATTAGGTTTTTAAAGTTACAAAATTTAAAATCTAGAGTAGGGATTGGATTTTCAAAAATACAATATTAAAGAAAAGAAGAGAAGAAAAAAAGTCATAAAAATTATTTAAATATATATATATATATGAAGTGCTTTAAAAATAGGGGTTTTTTTTGAAAAATAATAGTAGGTTATAAAAATAAGAATTAAAGGAGTAATAGAGGACTTAGAAATTTTAAGAAGTTTAAAAAAAAAAGAAGAAAGAAAGAAAAAAAAGAGTGTTCATAAAAATAGTAAAGATATACCTAGGACTTTCTCGGGTGTTGTTGTGGGCAGTTTGGGGTCAGTTCATTTTCAGATAGTTCCTTGGCCCAGCTTATATTTCTCAAGATCTATAGGCCCCTTCCTATGTAGTCGGTACTAACGACAGGGTTTTAATCGATTGCACCTGTCATTTTCAAGGCGGTTCCCTCTGTTTTAGCTTCTTCTGTTTACTGGTCTCTTCAGTGTCTGATTTCTGCCCTGACACAAGTGGGGTGGTGGTGGACACTTTTTTTAGGCTCACTTGTTCAGTTGCGCTGTGGGGAGGGAGGGACGCTGCAAACAAATAACACTGGTGTGTGCTCGCAGTGCCTCAGCCACACTGGGCCTGCCCCAACTCACAGCATGTGTGCCCTCCCTGCCCACACAGCTCAGGCTCTAGGTTGCTCCGCCGGGAACCGTCCGAGGGCAGCCCTGGGCTGCATGCACCTCCCAGGTCTAAGCCACTCAGGTTCAGGCACTTGGGTAATCCTCAGAAGCGCAGACTCGGTTGGGCCTGTGTTTCGTGCCCTTCTCAGGTCCAAGTAGCTCAAGTGTTTGGCTAGTGTGGTCGCTGCGACTTATCGCCTCTCCTGTCCCTGCTGCTCAGTTTTTTGGGTGTACAACTGGCGCACCTTCTCAGGTGGATGATGACTGTCCAGAACCCCAAGAAGTCTTAGTTAGCAAAGAAGCCTGCTTGCAGTTTGTCTCTCTGGGGCTGCTATTGCCCCCTTCTGGCCCTTCCGGCTGTGGCTGTCTGCCACCAGAGGGGGATGGTCTGCAGCCGGCTAATTCTGTTCTGACCTTTGTTCTGTGTGCAGTCTTGGTGGTGTCTTATGTTAGAGCTTTTCCCGTGGTAGCTATCCCACAGTCTGGTTTGCTAGCCCAAGTTAGTTCACTCTGATTACACTCGGGGCATTCAGCCTGATCCTTACTCTAGGCAATGCAGCCTGCACCTCCCTGCCCAGCCCCCGCTTGTTAGTGGTGGATGCAGGCATCTGCGCTGCTTCTCCGCTGTGGGAGTTATCATTGGGCTCATAATCTGTGAGTTTTAATTATTTATTTATTTTCCTCCCTGTTATGTTGCCCTACTTTACAAAGCTAGTGGATGTGATGGAATTCCAATTGAGCTGTTTCAAATCCTGAAAGATGATGCTGTGAAAGTGCTGCTTCAATATGCCAGCAAATTTGGAAAACTCAGCAGTGGCCACAGGACTGGAAAAGGTCAGTTTTCATTTCAATCCCAAAGAAAGGCAATGTCAAAGAATGCTCAAACTACTGTACAATTGCACTCATGTCACATGCTAGTAAAGTAATGCTCAAAATTCTCCAAGCCAGGCTTCAGCAATACGTGAACCGTGAACTCCCTGATGTTCAAGCTTGTTTTAGAAAAGGCAGAGGAACCAGAGATCAAATTGCCAGCATCCACTGGATCATGGAAAAAGCAAGAGAGTTCCAGAAAAACATCTATTTCTGTTTTATTGACTATGACAAAGCCTTTGACTGTGTGCATAACATCAAACTGTGGAAAATTCTGAAAGAGATGGGAATACCAGACCACCAGACCTGCCTCTTGAGAAACTTATATGCAGGTCAGGAAGCAACAGTTAGAACTGGACATAGAACAAGAGACTGGTTCCAAATAGGAAAAGGAGTACGTCAAGGCTGCATATTGTCACCCTGCTTATTTAACTTCTATGCAGAGTACATCATGAGAAACGCTGGACTGGAAGAAACATAAGCTGGAATCAAGATTGCCGGGAGAAATATCAATAACCTCAGATATGCAGATGACACCACCCTTATGGCAGAAAGTGAAGAGGAAATAAAAAGCCTCTTGATGAAAGTGAAAGAGGAGAGTGAAAAAGTTGGCTTAAAGCTCAACATTCAGAAAACGAAGATCATGGCATCCAGGCCTATCACTTCATGGGAAATAGATGGGGAAACAGTGGAAACAGTGTCAGACTTTATTTTTGGGTGCTCCAGAATCACTGTAGATGGTGACTGCAGCCATGAAATTAAAAGACGCTTACTCCTTGGCAGGAAAGTTATGACCAATCTAGATAGCATATTCAAAAGCAGAGACATTACATTGCTGACTAAGGTCCGTCTAGTGAAGGCTATGGTTTTTCCTGTGGTCATGTATGAATGTGAGAGTTGGACTGTGAAGAAGGCTGAGCGCCAAATAATTGATGCTTTTGAACTGTGGTGTTGGAGAAGACTCCTGAGAGTCCCTTGGACTGCAAGGAGATCCAACCAGTCCACTCTGAAGGAGATCGACCCTGGGATTTCTTTGGAAGAAATGATGCTAAAGCTGAAACTCTAGTACTCTGGCCACCTCATGCCAAGAGTTGACTCATTGGAAAAAACTCTGATGCTGGGAGGGATTGGGGACAGGGGGTGAAGGGGACGACAGAGGATGAGATGGCTGGATGGCATCACGGACTCAATGGATGTGAGTCTGAGTGAACTCCGGGAGATGGTGATGGACAGGGAAGCCTGGCATGCTGCGATTCAGGGGGTCGAAAAGAGTCGGACACGACTGAGCGACTGAACTGAACTATGTTGCCCTCTGTGTTTCCAAGGCTGGCCACAGACTCGGCAGTGAGAGTGTTTCCTGGTGTTTGGAAACTTCTCTTTTTAAGACTCCCTTCCCGGGATGAAGCTCCATCCCTACCTCTTTTGTCTCTGTTTTTATCTTTTATATTTTTTCCTACCTCTTTTCGAAGACAATGGACTGCTTTTTTTGGGTGCCTGACGTCCTCTGCCAGCATTCAGAAGTTGTTTTGTGGCATTTACTCAGCGTTTGAATGTTCTTTTGATGAATTTGTGGGGGAAAAAGTAGTCTCCCCATCCTATTCTTCTGCCATCTTAGGACCGCCCTCCGGAGTTGATTCTTAATTTCACTCCCAGTTCTAAATATACTATTTAATTCTGTGTTTGAGCTGAAATATAGTCACAAAAATATTTTTACTGGAATTATTTCAATATACTCTTGCTAGAAATAAAATGCTTCTATATTAACTAGTCACTTTTAAAATAAATTAATTCACTTCAAGGTAAACATCCAAATTATATTTTATGGTACTTCTTTATGTGTTAAAGGGTTATGAATATAAATGTTTTAAATATTCCAGTTATTTGTGTATAATTAGATTAGGAAAAGGCTTAATTGTTATTAAAGATCTGAGGATGAAAACTTATTCAGAGATTTGGAGCATTGGAGAAATATTGTTAAATATGAAGATCACTTTCATGCTCTATGACAAAAGTATCAAATTTTTACTTAAAGACACACTTGAAGTGGAAAGGGACCTGTAAGGCCATCTGGCATTGCCATCATCTGATGTTGAATCCTCTCTTTTAGCATCCCATAACACTTCTGCTGATTTGGAAGTTATTACATCTCAAGATCCAACCTCCCCAGAGACTGTCAGAGGTATATTTAGGTGGTTTGGTTATTAGAAAAATCTTCCCTACATTAATCTAAAATAATTATCTTCAGACCAAAAGTCCACAAAGAATAAGACAAATGCCCCTTGTGCAGAAATCTCCTGGTTTATTTAAGAGTAGCCATCATATTCATATCCCTGGCAGTCATGTGTTCTATAGATTCAATGCCACAATTCCTTCCTAGAGGCTTCTTTATGCTTTGAGTTTCCTTGAAAATTCTGCTCCTTTCAGTTCTAAACATCTCCCAATTTGTCAATATCTCTCTTAAAGACTGAAGCACCACACTAAATAAAATGTCCCAGTTGAGATGCAATCAAATAAGAGGAAAACCAAATCATCATTTTCCTCTTTCTATACATTGATCCATATAGAAAAGATCAAATTAACTTTTCATGAAAGCATGGATTACTCTTACAGTACCATGGTTCATTAGGTACGTGTCAATTATTCTTCATATAGCTTTTAAAGAGAGATGAAAACAGATGCATGTGCTCAGTCGCTTCAGTCCTGCCCAACTCCTTGCAACCCTAATTTCCCTTAATCTTCTATTTAAATGGGCTTTCCTGGTGGCTCAGACAGTAAAGAATCTGCCCGCGATTCAGGAGAGCTGGGTTTGATCCCTGGGTTGGGAAGAACTCCTGGATAACAGAACGGCTACCCACTCCAGTATTCTTGCCTAGAAAATTCCAAGAACAGAGGAGCCTGGAAGACTATAGTCCATGAGGTCGCAACCTAATTTTCCTTAATCTTCTATTTAAATACAAAACTAAATTGTTGCCATGCCATCTGGATAGCACTGAATTTTACATAAGTAATCTGCACCATCTCTGAAATATTATTTCACATACTCTCACTCATGAGGTTGCCTTCTTTCAAAGCACAGAAGAAAAGAGCAACCATAAGGTCTACCAAACATGCAAAGAAACATGAGAAAGTAGTTGGCACTAAATTGTCCTCCGTGGTACACAGCATCTCCCCCTTTCTTTATTTTCTTCTTAAGAGGGCCAGCTCAATAGGATTAACATCTTCAAAGATGACAAATTCTAGGCATAAAAGTGCTCTTCTATAAGCTGTCCAAAACTCAGTTTTATGAGCCAGATAGTCATGAAAAATGGTGTTTGCTTTGTTCTTCTGGCACCATTCCCCCAAATCGTTTGAAACCCAGAAAATAAAAAGATTGTTTCATCAATAAGACTGAAAAAGAGTAGTACTGAATAGACCTTTAAAAACTGATTTTGATGAATTATCTTTAGTTTCAACTAAATTTCCCTACCACAATCAGTGTAGGTACTTGAGGAGCTATTTCAGAAATAAATACAACCATTAACATTCATTATTTGTGTGTGTAAAATAAAAGTATCACCGAAAATAAGCTTGTCAGTGGATGATTTTTTAATCTAGTCAACATCCCCAGCGTTATAGTATCCAGCAGATGTCTTATCTTTTGTCTATCATGTTAAGACCTTGATCCCAAAATCATGAAATCAGACTAGTATTCAAGCATTCAATTTATTATAAACAATGAATATATCTGTTGCTTGACTAAAGCTATTATGAGCAAATTTTTCAGGAGACAAATTCCCCTTTTTGTTTAGAAGTCTCTCAATACACTTTTGAGGACTCAAAGTAAAGACTTTTCCTGATTCAATCCCATTGCTTTGCAAATGCAGCTCACTTAATAAGCATTTATTGAATGCCTAGGCTTCTCTGCAGTGACAATCTATATGACACTGAAAGCACTGTCTGCATGGACATACTGTGAGAGCCCCAGAGAACTATAGCAGCAGCTTCATCAAACCCAGACTTTTCCTTCATGGACTAACAATGTAATACTTATAATGAGTTTTACTTTATTGGAACTATTTTTCTCAACTCATGAATCCATACAGACACTAACCATCCAGTATTTCTTTACCTGAACCAAAGAGTCCGCAATTTTAATTGGAAAAGTACTTCAGAGATCATTCTGCCCAAATCCCTCTCTGTCTAGATTGGAAACCAGAGCCCAGAGAGGTTGGTAAGGAAGCCACAAAACCCAAAATGATGCACCCAGGCCTCCTGAGTTCTGTTCAGTCTCCCTACATCCTTCTACTATCCTTTTTACAGTATAAAAAGTGAAATTAAATATAGCATTTGAATCATAATTAAAAAGGCAAAGAACACTTTCTAATCATTGAGATTTTTTTTTAATTGTGTCCTGTCTGTCATAGAACATTCTCTGCTTCTACTTTCTTTGAGAACTCAGCTCATAGATCATTTCCTTGAAAGCCTTTTGGCACTATCCCCAAACACACATGTTAAATTGATTTCCCTATGCTATATTCTGCTTGTCCCAGATCCTTTTTGCTCATCTTACCTTAATACATTCTTCTGTGGGGGTATGATTAGTATCTGCCACTCCCACTTGACTTGACATTTGTTAAAATCAGGGGTGGTTGGGCTTCCCTGGTGGTCCAGTGCTGAAGAATTTGTCTGCCAGTGGAAGAGCCATGGGTTCCATCCCTGGTTCAGGAAGACTCCACTTGCCATGGATAAACAAATCTGGTGTGCCACAACTACTGAGGCAGCACTCCAGAGCCAATGCTCTGCAGCAAGTGAAGCCTCTGCAATAGGAAGCCTGCGTACTGCTTCTAGAGAGGAGCACCCACTCACTGCAATAGGGAAAGCCTACAGACAGCAATGAAGACCCAGCGCAGCCATAAATAAATAAGTACAAAGTTTAACAAAAATCAGGGATGGCATCTATAGTTTTTCTAGCCATGTACATCAGCTCCTAAACCAGGATGCCAGCACCCAGTAGGTGATCAGTATATGTTATAGGATGTATAAGTCAACTTCTCAAGCCAACGTGTGTAACTTTGGACTAAGTCACAAAGTTGAGAAGAACACATGACATATGTTATTCCTGAACCAGATTTAGAAAATGTGTGAAAGCTTTCATGTGTGTTTCAAGAAAAAGAAAATAGAGTGCTGAAAAATGTCCTCTGTACTTAAAAACCAAAGTTGTTTCACAGAATGACCCCTAGGTTCACCTCCTAACTGACTGGTTTCTGCCATTTCTGCAGTGATGGGATCATCCTCTGGCATTTAAAAGGCCTAGAGATGTTGGTGAGGACTCAGAGAAACTCAAAATGCATTGAAAAAAAGAAACCCAATGGTTGTAAGAATATATTCCGTCCTCATTCACACCTCATTTACACTTTTTCCCTTCATCCTGCTGTCAACTGCTAGGAATAGTTGGGAGCTCACGGCATCTCAAAGCACACTCTGATAGCACACTTAATGAGTTCTTCTCTTTTTCTCTATTAGTTAAAAGATAATGAACCATTGTATATGCTTTTTCTGAGTTGCTTAAACCTAGCAGTGACTTCATCTTCTTTTTCTTGATTCTTTCACTCCTTTGAGTCCTGACTCCATTTTCATCCACATGTTCTCATTCCTAGTCTCTCTCTTGTCTACTCCTGAAGTTCCATTTCAATAATTTCTTAAGGCCTTTTTCTTCTCATCTATTCAACAATCATTCAGACACATTCATGGAGGACCTACACATATGTGTTCCATTTTTTCTATATTGATGACATTCCAAATCTTATTTGCTTTTATTTTACAATTTATACATTTTCTTATTTCTTTTGGTATTTTCAAGTACCATTTAAAATTTTTCCTAAAACAAGAATGTCAATCTTTTATAATTTATAGAACAAAAATTCCAATAATTTAATAAAGTTCATAACAGATGAATATATTCAAGTATATTCAGGTATGAATACTTCAGATATGACAGGCAGCTATACCTTAAGCATGCTTAAAATGATCTTTTACACTATTTTGTAAAAACCTCTTTGTTGTAAATAAATGTCCACATAGTGTTTAAATTATCTTTCCACCTGTTTTGCCATCATATGATAGTGTTCTCTTTAAAAATTTCCTTTTCTGTCCCTTATTGCCATTTTCTGGCCTCTTAGTTTGTTCAGGCTGCTACAACAAAATACTATAAGCTGAGTGGCTGAAAAGCAATACAAACTCATTTCCCACTGCTCTGGAGACTGGGAAGTCCAAGATCGAGGCACTGGCATATGTGGTGTCTGGCCAGAACCTGCTTCTTGGTTAATAGACTGCCATCGTCTGTATATTCTCTCATGGCAGAAAAAGCAAGGGAGGTGTTTTAGGGTTTATTTTATAAGGGCATTAATCTCACTCACAGACGCTCCCCGCTCACGACCTAATCACTTCATCACCTAAAGGGTCAGGATTTCAACAAATTAATTTTGGAGAGATATAAACATTCAGACCATATCACCTGATCAAGGTCATATGTCAAATGAAATGCTGACTTTGTCATGTTACCAAGTAAAAAGTTTAGAAGTCAGGTCTCTGGATGTGGAATTTTTAAAAAAAATAGGTCTCATAATTCACCAATTCACTCTTTTGTTGCAGAATTCATACTTTTTTCCTCTGATTAGACAGCAAAGTTTTCAGCTCTGTCAATATCTTTCCAGTTAGCAAAAGAGAGCCAAAGTCCTGAAACTTTCACCTTTCCAACTCTACTCTTTTGTATTATTTCCCCTTTCAGACTTTATAGCTATGATTCTCTCATTTTTTCCTCAATATCATTACAAATTATACTCTGCTCATGTCATTTTCCCATTAATTTCAGTTTAATGAACCAGTATGCTAATATCTCCTTTACAAAATCTGAAAAGTGATCATATTTTCTTCTCAAACAGCTGGCAAAACTTTATTTCAGTCCTCCCTTTTTAATGCTTCCCTCTTGTTCGTACCTTGAAAGTATATAATATCGAGCATGAAAAACTAATTAACACTTTCCACATTATAAGACTTCCCAGTTGGTGCTAGTGGTAAAGAAACAACCTGCCAGTGCAGGAGACATAAGAGATACAGGGTCAGTCCCTGAGTTGGGAAGATCCCTTGGAGGAGAGCATGGCAGCACACTCCAGTACTCTTGCCTAGAGAATCCCATGGACAGAGAAGCCTGGCGGGCCACAGTCCACAACACTCACACACATTCTAAGACACGGGTTTACACTAAACTGTAATCCCAGACTTTCAAATATATATTTCCTATGCATCCCAAGCTGTTATCTTGTCACCTATGGTTGAGAGATAAGATGAATAAGAAGATAATCTATGAAACTGTTCTTAATCTTCAAAAAATAGAATGCAGGAATGATGTCCACTTCTTTCACATGCTGCTGCTAAGTCACTTCAGTCGTGTCTGACTCTGTGCCACCCCATAGATGGCAGCCCACCAGACAGCCCACCAAGCTCCCCCTTCCCTGGGATTCTCCAGGCAAGAACACTGGAGTGGGTTGACATTTCCTTCTCCAGTGCATGAAAGTGAAAAGTGAAAGTGAAATCACTCAGTCGTGTCCGACTCTTTGCGACCCCATGGACTGCAGCCCGCCAGGCTCCTCCATACGTGAACTACACACAAAACCTAAAATACTAACTAAAATGTTATAGGACCTTAATGGCTAGGAAGTGAAAGTCGCTTGCTGCTGCTGCTGCTGCTAAGTCGCTTCAGTTGTGTCCGACTCTGTGCGACCCCATGGACTATACAGTTCATGGAATTTTCCAGGCCATAATACTAGAGTGGGTACCCTTTTCCTTCTCCAGGGTATCTTCCCAACCCAGGAATTGAAGCCAGGTCCCCCTCATTGCAGGCAGATTCTTTACCAGCTGAGCCACAAGGGAAGCCTGAAAGGAAGACTCATTGGAAAAGACCCTGATGCTAGGAAAGATTAAAGGTAGGAGGAGAAGGGGACAACAGAGGATGAGAGGCAGGAGGAGAAGGGGACGACAGAGGATGAGGTGGTTGCATGGCATCACTGACTCGATGGACATGAGTTTGAGCAAACTCCAGGAGTTGGTGATGAACAGGAAAGCCTGGCGTGTTGCAATGGGGTCGCAAAGAGTCGGACACAATTGACTGACTGAACTAAACTAAATGGCCATGAACTAAGGCTTTTGAGTCAGCAGATGTGAATTTGACTATTGAGATATTTAATTCTTAATTTTATAAATGCCTAAAATGTACTGTAACAAGGAAAGCTCTCACTTGATGTCATTCATGCAGATTCTTCCTGTTTGTTTGTTTGTTTTTTTTTTAAGCTAGATGATTTTAAATTACCAACATGCATACACTATCTTTCCTTTGTCACATTTATTCCTGTCAGATTGAGTTGGAAGGATACAGCATGCTTGGGGCTGGTGCATGGGGATGACCCACAGAGATGTTATGTGGAGGGAGGTGGGAGGGGGTTTCATGTTTGGGAACACATGTAAGAATTAAAGATTTTAAAATTAAAAAAAAAAAAATAAGGACAGGATACCTGTTTTCTTAAGGGAATTATGGCCCCTAGGAAATAAGCATATAAATGAAAGACTTCATTTTTAAAATAATTTCTTCATATGGCAGCAATATTTTTAGTTTTTTAAGGAACCTTCATACTCTTCTCCATAGTGGCTATAGGAATTTAAGTTCCCACCCGCACTGTAAGAGAGTTCTCTTTTTCTCCACACCCTCTCCAGCATTTATTGTTTATAGATTTTTTGATGAAGGCCATTCTGATTGGTGTGAGGTGATTCCTCATTATAGTTTTGATTTGCACTTCTCTAACAATTAGTGATGGTGAGCATCTTTTCATGTGTTTTTGGCCATTGGCATATCTTCTTTGGAGAAATATCTATTTAGGTCTATCACCCATTTTTTGATTGAGTTGTTTGTGGTTTTTTGATATAAAAAATCATTTCTTCAAATGCTTTACAGAAATCTAGAAAATGTAAGCTTTATTTCAAAGTTTGCTCTGAGGCTGTCTGAGTGTGAGGATAAGAACATGGTGCATGGTACATCCAGAGTGGTTTCAGGGCAACAAGCAAAGCTTATGAGCTGATACTTGCCTCTTATGTTAATAAAGTCTCTCCACCCTCACTGTTTCTTTTGTCAAATGGTGAGCCAGAGTATTGTATTAGGAGAAGGAGGGGAACAGTAAACTTGAGACACTAATGTAAACTGAACGCTTACAACATTTTTATGAAAGCTGCGTATACTGAGCACAACTTGGTTCCATCGAATGTGACAATGCATTGTGACCAACACACAGCCATCAAAGAGTCTGTGTTGTCTCCAGTTTTCAGTTATATCAAGATTCCAAAGATATCACACGCTCTAGGAAGAAGAATGTTAACCATCTCAATAGTGATAACATCTCACTGAGTTTTTCTAAGAATTAAATATGAAAAAAGTGGTTGTTATTGTATGGCTATCTATTTTCTCTTTTTGTTTAAGATACCACTTTTTAAATTGTTGTTAACTGAAAGCTAACTGCTTTACAATGTTGTGTTGGTTTCTGCTGTAGAGCAACGTGAATCAGCTATAAGTATACATCTATCCCGTTCCCCTTGAGCCTCCCTCCCACCCCTCCATCTCAACCCTCCAGGGTGTCATAGAGCAGCAGGTTGAGCTCCCTGTGTTATACAGCAACTTACCACTAGCGATTTATTTTACACATGGTAATGTATATGCTTCAATTCTACTCTCTCAAGTCATCCCACGCTCTCCTTTCCCCATTAAGTCCACAAGTCCATTCTCTACATCTGTGTCTCTATTCCTGCTGGGCAAATAGGTTCATAGGTACCATTTTTCTAGATTCCATATATATGCGGTAATATACAATATTTGTTTTTCTCTTTCTGTCTTACTTCACCCTGTGTAATAGGCTCCAGGTTCACCCACCATAGTTTAACTGACTAAAATCCGTTCCATTTTATGACTGAGTGATACTCCGTTGTGTATATGTACCACAACTTCTTTATCCATTCATCTGTCAATAGACATTTAGGTTGCTTCCATGTCCTGGTGGCTGTAAATAGTACTGCAATGAACATTGACATATGTGTGTCATTTTGAATTATGGCTTTCACACACCACATACCTAAATATTTTAAAATTATATATGAATCTGGCAACAAGTCCATCCTAAAAGAAATCAGTCCTGAATATATATTAGAAGGACTGATGTTGAAGCTGAAACTCCAATACTTTGGCCACCTGATGCAAAGACCTGACTCATTTGAAAAGACCTTGACGCTGGGGAAGATTGAAGGCAGGAGGAGAAGAGGGCGACAGAGGTTGAGATGGTTGGATGGCATTACCGACTCAATGGACAGAAGTTTGAGTAAACTCCGAGAGTTGGTGATGGACAGGGAGGCCTAGCGTGCTGCAGTCCATGGAGTCGCAAACAGTCGGACACAACTGAGCGACTGAACTGAAAAAAACTGAACTGGTAAAGTATTAAGCAAAATATCTCTTCCTCATTTCTTGACCAACTTACATTTATTACAACCGGGAAGGGCCAGAGTCCACAGCAGAATGAGCAGCACAGGAAGCACCAGCCCACAGCCCAGATCTGCCAGGTTCTCTTCTCATCTGGCTTTATCCCACACCAAGATAATGTGACCTGAGTGTGGATGTATAATCTTGCACCCCTAAAGGGTATTAATTTTCCTACAAACAGCTGCCTTTTGGCCAGACCTTGAGCCTTCCAAATGCAACATCTTAGTATGAGTCATTCTCCAGAGGATTATTTTAGAGACGGGGACTGTGCTGTTGAAAGCAGGATTAAGGCCGCTTGGGGAGAAAATTTTAATATCCTGTGATGCAGCAGGCTGGGAAGGAAGTGCAGGGGTTCCAGGTGGGCAATGACGCTTGGCTTTCTGAACTCCTAATCCAACCAGAAAGGTGTAAACAGAGGAAGAGAAGGGCAGGGTCCCTTTGCACTTTTGCTGAGACTAAAAGGCAATGCTGTAGTATAAGAATTCAAAGAGAAAAAGTCTGTGGGATTTGAATTTTAATCTCCAAATAATTAAAGAGGCCTACAAAATTTATGGACTTCCCAGGTGGCACGAGTGGTAAAGAACCTGCCTGCCAATGCAGGAGACATGAGAGATTTAGAATTGATCCCTGGGTCTGGAAGATTCCCTGGAGGAGGGCATGACAACCCACTCCAGTTTACTTTCCTAGAGAATCCCATAGACAGAGGAGCCTGGTGGGCTACAGTCCGTGGGGTCACAAAAAATCAGATATGACTGTAGCGACTTAGTACTGCACAAGAAATATATGCTCAAGGCATTGGGCTGCTGACATGAAAAGAAGATAAAATTAAGGTTGAGGCAGATCAAGACACAGATATAGCCAGCCTCCAGATGGGTTAACCTTTGGGTACTGAAGTACTGAAGGTGAGACTCAGAGAGAGCATGGAGGGGAGCTTGAGAAATCAGATGCCAATAACTTGAATTAATATTTTTTTAAAAAATGAGTTCAATGGTGGGGGCATGAAATGAATAGGAAGCGGGGCATGAAAATATAGTCAGATGGCAGATTTCAGTGCAAGAGAGACTGAGATAAATATTTGATGGGAAATTAATGGGAAGATGTGGTGGTGAAAACAAATATTGATACTACTGCTTAATCCTATCAAGAACAGGTCACGTGAAAATAAGCATCCTTGATTTAAAGGCTGGAGGGAGAACTAAGTCTCAATTGGAGAAGGAGAAGGTAGAGAATACAGAGAAGATGAGGTGATAGGAGGGAGTATCTTCTTAATGCTCTGAGGTGGTAGAGACCCATGACCACACAACTCACCATTGCATCCCCAGGGTCAAGTGAGGTGACATTAACACCATATATGCCTCCTCCCCAAAAAAGAGCTAAATTGATGGATTACACTTGACATAAGCGGAAACTTCCTAACAGTGGTCCTCTCCAAGGATTGCTTTCAATATGGAGAATTGTGTAGAATGTTGGGAAGAGGGTAACGCAGCATTAGAGAATAACATACTTATCAATTCTGTTTCAAAACTGTGAGTCTACCTTCCTGACTAACCAAATTCCAGTGCTCTAATAGATATGACACAGCTATGAACTGTGTATGATTCTCACACTCATACACCTTTTGCACAAGTATTTTTAAGATATTTCTTGTTATAATGCAAAACTGAAAAAATCCAACCATCTTTAGGCTACTAAATATTAGAGAGCTTCACTAGGATTTTAATATTTGTGAAAAAGAAGTTAAATGAATATGACCTACTTCTAATTAATGCAATTGCTAAAAATATTATTAATTAGGAACAATTTTCACATCAACAGAGCGGTCATAACAATGTTTTTGAAACTACAGGTAGCAACCTATTAGTTGGTCATGACTAGAATGTCTTAAATGAAAGATAAAACAAAATATTTCATTTTTTACATAACTACTGTTTGATTAAAATTTTGCTTTGGTTGTATATAACATCTGTATCAAAGTTTAAAATATTTAAAAATATCTTATCATTCATTATGTATTCATTTATTGTCCAAACATGTACTGAGTGCCTATTATGCTAACTTTGTAAGAAAAACTGATCTTTAAAAACACACAGGGATTTCCCTGGGAGTCCAGTGGCTAAGACTCAGTACTTACAATGCAGAGGGCATGGGCTCAGTCTCTGGTCAGGGAATGAAGATTCCACGTGCTTCAAGGATTGGTTAAACTAAGTAAATAAATTAAAATAAATACTGTACAAAATAAAAATATATTTCAAAAATGCATAGAAAATTTCCTTACAAAGCTACATAGTCCTATGGCAAAGGACTATGTAATAATTATGAATGTAATGAAGCATTAAAATAGAAAAGAATAAGTTGCCAGGGTAATTTCTAAGTAATTAAGAGAGTAAGAAAAAAAAAAAAGTTTCAGATTAGGCTGATACCTAAAGGATGAGTAAGAATGAACCCAGAATAAAGTAGAGTTAGTATATTTAGTGCACAAATATGCTACAAATAAAGAAGCAAGAAAGAAAATATCTTATTAAGAAAATGAAAGAAATCAACCTAGCTAGAGCATGAAGCAAAATGATTGGAGATGAGACAGGGAGGGAAAGGAGAGACCAGGTTGCACCTGGCCTGATGAACTATACACAGTAATTTGGACCTTAAATCAGAGCATTTGGAAGACTGGAGGATTATAAGCAGATAGGTAATGTAATCATATTTTCATCTTAATAGAGTGTGTGTCTTTTTATACAAGAGTGGAAAAGATCAATCTTCATCCCAATTCCCAAGAAGGGTAGTACTAAAGAGTGTGCTATTCATCAGACAAATGCACTCCTCTCCCATGCTAGTAAGGTCATGCTTAAAATCTTGCCTGCTAGGCTTCAGCATTATGTGAAAGAAGAACTTCCACATGTCCAAGCCAGGTTTAGAAAAGAAAGAGGAACCAGAAATCAAATTGTCAACATTCGCTGGATCATAGGGAAAGCTACGAGATTCCAGAAAACCATCTACCTCTATTTCATTGACTATGCCAAAGCCTTTCACTGTGTGGATCATACTAAACTGTGGAAAGCTCTTAAAGAGATGGGAATACCAGACCATCTTGCCTGTTTCCTGAGAAACCTGCATGAGGGTCAAGAAGCAACAGTTAGAACTCTATAGAACAACTGATTGGTTCAAGATTGAGAAAGGAGTACAACAGGCCTGTCTGCAGCCACCCTGTTTGTTTCATCTCTATGCTGAGCACATCATGAGAAATGCTGGATTGGATGAGTTACAAACTGGAATCAAGATAGGCAGGAGAAGCATCAACCACATCAGATATGTGGGTGATACCACTCTAATGGAAGAAAGCAAAGAGGAGCTAAAAAGTTTCTTAATGAGGGTGAAGCAGGAGCGTGAATGAGCCAACTTAAAAGTAAATATTAAAAAAGCTAAGATTATGGCACCCAGGTCCATTACTTCAAGGCAAATAGAAGGGGAAAAGGTGTAAAAATGACAGATTTCTCTTTCCTAGGCTCTAAAATCACTGCGGATTGTGACTGCCACCAGAAAACCAGAAGATACTTACTTCTTGGCAGAAAAACTATGGCAAACTTAGACCACTTGTAAAAAGCAGAAACAGTACTCTGCTGACAAAGTTCCGTATAATCAGGCTATGGTCTTCCCAGTGATCACTTATGGTTGTGAGAGCTGGACTGTAAATAAGGTGAAGTGCAAAGAGTTGATGCCTTTGAACTATAGTGCTGGAGAAGACTCCTGAGAGTCCCTTGGACAACAAGGATATCAAAGATGCTGAAGCTGAAACTCCAGTATTTTGGTTACCTGATGTGAACGGCCAATTCACTGGAAAAGTCCCTGACACTGGGAAATATTGAGGGCAGAAGGAGAAGAGGGCATCAGAGGATGAGATGGCTGGATGACATCACTGATGCAATGGACACGAACTTGGTCAAACTTTGGAAGATGATGAGAGATGGAGAGGTCTGGCATGCTGCTGTCCATTGGGTTGCAAAGAGTGGGACTGGACTGAGCGAATGAACAACAACAGAGTGTGTGTGCTCAGTCGTGTCCAACTCTTTGTGAACCCATGAATTGTACCCTCTAGGCTCCTCTAGCCATGGGATTTTCCAGGCAGGAATACTGGAGTGGGTTGTCATTTCCTTCTCCAGGGGATGGTCCTGACCCAGGGATCAAACTCACATCTCTTGCTTCTTGTGCATTGGCAGGGGTAGATTATTTACCACTGTGCCATCTTGGAAGCCCAATCTTAGCAAAGCAGGGAATAGAAAATGAGAGGAGTGAGACAGGAGATTGGGTAACAAGTCAGATGGCAATCATCCAAGTGAGAGGTGATGATGGTCTGCTGAGGATGAGAAAAGTATCACTTAATTGAATAATGGCATCTGCATTCATGACAGCTGCCCACAAGCTTACAAACAGAGCAATAGGAGCCTATTTGTGGCAAAAAAAAATCCATGCAGCATGCGGCAAATTGATCTTTAAAGACGAAAAAACAGTGAATACCTATGGCCACTCGGCAGCTGCATAAAAGGTCCAAGCCCCAGCAAAGAGCATTGAAACTAGAGAATGGATGTGCACAAGCCTTTGATGAATAAATGGTAACTGGACACTTACAAGGCTTGAGCAACCATGAGAAAAGAGAATGGACCCTCACCAAAAGCCTAACAAATGCAAAATTTCCCAGGATTTATTTTTTGTCCTATAAGATCTAACACAAACATTTTAAACTAATATTTTGTTCTGCTCACTTACCATCTATGAATGAAACACATGGATAATAAAACCTACCTGTTCACATAAGTTGAAAAACTTTATGCAGTATTATAATTACATTCTAAAGAAGAAATAAAAAGAAAGTGATTTACAGTGTAAGAATTATAATGAAAGGCTCATATGTTTACCCTCCAGGTAGGATAAGGATTTCAAATTTTGGTGCTGGAGAAGACTCTTGAGAGTCCCTTGGACACTGAGGAGATTAAACTAGTCAATCCTAAAGGAAATAAACCCTGAATATTCATTGGAAGAACTGATGCTGAAGCCAAAGCTCCCTTATGAGAATAGGCGACTTGTTGGAAAAGACACTAATTCTGGGAAAGACTGAAGGCAAGAGAAGGAGACCTCAGAAGAAGAGATGGTTAGATAGTATCACCCACTCCATGGACATGAATCTGAGCAAACTCTGGGAGATTAGTGAAGGACAGAGGAGTCTGGTGTGCTGCACTCAATGGGGTCACAAAAAATCAAACATAACTTATCAACTGAGCAACAACAACAGGATAAGGTAATCACAGCAACTACTAATCCAGACTTTAGCCAGTTTGGGTCTGTAAGTGATTTAAACCTTACAAGTGAAGCTGCCTTTGAGGACACTGTTTTCCAAAATGGTGAGGAACTTGGATAAACTCTAAACTCTGCAATGCATACTCGTCCTCAAGTTCCACAGTAGTTTCATTCCTAGAAAGGCCAGTGTATATGAAAACCATGCAAAAACAAACTAAAGGGAAAAAAATATTTTTTTGCTTGCAATGAAAACAGTTGAATTCAAGTATTTATAATTAGTTTGGGGCTCCCCTGGTGACTCAGATAGTAAAGAATCTGCCCTCAGTGCAGGAGACTCGGGTTGAATCTGGGTTGAAAAGATCCTCTGGAGAAGGGAATGGCTACTCACTCTAGTATTCTTGCCTGGAAAACCCCATGGGCAGAGGAGCCTGGCAATCTACAGTCCATAGGGTCACAAAGAGTTGAATATGACTGACTAACACTCCAACACTCAATGCATATATTATGCAGGACTTTTAAAAGCTATGTGAAGCTCAGGAAAGTTCTTTACTTTGTGCTAGTATCTATTTTTATTTTTTTTTCTTTTTAAATTAAGTTTACTGGAATATAGTTGCTTTACAATGCTGTGTTAGTTTCAGCTGTACAGCAAAATGAGTCAACTGTACAAAGACATATATCCTGCCTTTTTGGACTTCATTCTCATTCAGGTTACCACCATGCATTAAGTAGAATTCCCTGTGCTATACAGTATCTACTCTGGTTTTTAAAGGTATCTCACATCTCTGACTCATCCCTCTTAATAAACCTAGTAGCCCAAAAGTTCAAATGTTGTAACAACTGCAAATGCAGAACTTCTAGAATATTCCATTAAGGGGGAAACTCCATTAACTGATTTACATATAAAAAGTAGAAGAATAAAGATTTCTCAGGGAACAGTTAACAAATAGAGAAAGAGGATCCTTAAATTTAGTACCACCACCTCATTTTATTTATCTTATGTGACTCCTAAGCAGCATGTGAAACTAAATTTGCTAGTCAGAGAGCTATTCAGAGGAGTATAAAGGTAGTCTTTGTGGGAAAGCAGGACCATTCTCTGGCAATTCAAGAATGATGATGCAGACAGAAGCTACCGATATCACCAGGTCTAAGGATAGATTTATTAACTCAGTTTGATTTTTGTGTTGCTGATGGTTACTTTGTTTTATGCCTTAGATGAAAAAGATTTAAACTTGTATTAATGATTAAATGAAGGAAGGTGTCACTGATAGAGAGGTTCAGTATCCAGGAGAAGTGTTTTTTTTTTTTTTTTTTAACTTGAAATGTGGCAGGTGATGGGTGGAGAAATCCAGTGCACTGGGGAGGGAATTCATCTGATGCTGCCAAGGTAAATCCTGACTGTATTGTAGATAGAATCTTGAGCTCCTCCGCCCTTCCTTGGACATTTTTACTTTTAGTGTTTTAACATCTCAGTATACGACATTACCTTGGCATTTTCCTTGATTTCTTTTTCTCCAATCTCATTCAAAAACAAAACAAAAAAAAAGTCTCAAGTTTGGTGCCAGGAGGCTGAGAGCTTTGCTTCCAGGGATGAGCACTTTCTCAGTGATATCAGAGATGCTCAGATCCCCAAGAATGAGACAGGAAGGAAAGGAGCTGAAGCATAAGAAGGAAGAATGCTTGAAGCAGCTTCTATGAACTTCTGTGAATGATGGGAAAAGGTGCACAAAGACATGCATTTTGAAAATGGGAGGAAGTGACCTTCAATGACATTAAGTAATTATGACAATATTTTTTTCTATGTTGAATGTTGGGAAAAAGTGAACCAGAAACATTTTATTTCCATGAACTGACCTAAAAGAAAGCTCTCTGAGAACTTTGAGGAAAAAGCTAATTCCACAGGAACTGAGTGGATGGTATATAATACAAAACAGTGCCATCTGCTACCTGTTCTTGCCTAGAGAATTCCATGGACAGAGGAGCCCTGGTTGGCTACAGTCCATGGGGTCACAAAGTGTCAGACACAACTGAGTGACTAACACATAAGTGTAAAGCAAAATCCTTATTTTCAAAGTAAGGAGTTAGAATCTTAAATTTACACATTGTACATCTAGTCAGATAGCCATTTATTTAAAAAGCTTGGTTCTTGAATCTATTTGTGACTATCACTGCAGAATGCTTTTAAGATGTCTCAGAAAAGGAAATAACTAGATAAACACCCAAACCACTTTTAAAGATGTCAAGCTTAAAGTAAGTCTGATGGATTCTGTGCAAAGTTAACCAATGAACTGCATTCCATTTGTGAAAGAATTTCCAGTACCAATAAAATTTAGTACCATTCACCTTCCCCCTAAGTAAATATTCCCACTCTAATAGTATTAGGACCACAGTCTATCACTCTTTTCTGAAGCATAAATGAAAAAGAGAACCACAAGAGTAATTATACCCTTGGTTGTGGTTGGTTGTTTAATCACTAAGTCATGTCTGGGCTCTTTTGTGACCCCATGGACTGTAACCTGCCAGGCTCCTCTGTCCATGGAATTCTCCAGGTGAGAACCCTGGAGTGAGTTTCCATTTCCCTCTCCAGGGGAGCTTCCTGACCCAGGGATTGAAACTGTGCCTCCTGCTCAGCAGGCAGATTCTTTACTACTGAGCCAATTATACCCTGCTGCTGCTGCTGCTGCTGCTGCTGCTGCTGCTGCTGCTGCTGCTGCTAAGTCGCTTCAGTCGCGTTCAACTCTGTGCGACCCCATAGACGGCAGCCCATCAGGCTCCCCCGTCCCTGGGATTCTCCAGGCAAGAACACTGGAGTGGGTCGCCATTTCCTTTTCCAACGCGTGAAAGTGAAAAGTGAAAGTGAACTCACTCAGTCGTGTCCAACTCTTTGCGACCACGTGGAGTGCAGCCTACCAGGCTCTTCCACCCATGGGATTTTCCAGGCAAGAAGTACTTCCTAAAGGAATATTATTTCAAGACTTCTGAACTAAATCAAAAAGTTAAGTTGTTGCTTCTTTTTGCAAAGCTGAGTAGCTGAATTTTCAGCCTTCACACTGTTGCTACTGGAGCTGTGGCAAATTGGATTCAATAAATATTTAGACACTGTCTTGGTACTATAGGGACACTAAGATGACAAGGTACAAAGTAGCTCACCAGCTAGCACTGAAGAGTCATTTGTATGCAGCTGAGACCCAAAACCGACTATGTAGCACATTTGTTAAAAGTGTCAACCCATGAGTCATAGCTAGGGTTTAGCTATAGTCTCATGACTGCTTGAGTTTCTCATGACCATGAAACTTTGCATAAACTACTTTTCTAGGCTTTAGTTCCCTTTTCTGTACTTGTGGGAAACTACAAAGTGCATGTAAGGCATTGACTGTCATGCATGAGACGACTAACAAATGGAAGATAGAAACTTGTTAAATGATGGGACAATGGTACATTCAGAATGAAAGAGTAACATATAAAAAGAAAGTCATTAGCCTTTCTGAACTCCCACTCTTATTTCAGGCCAGATTCAAAATCCAAAGCAATCTCTAAACCCAAAACTTCCAGAAAAATAAGTTTATATCTTAAAATTATTGTCAGCATCACCACAATGAAAAATTTTCCCTTGACAAAAGTCATCTTCTATAGAGAGGTTTTCCATTTTGGGAGCTATCAGAAATCTCTCACTTCCAAACATCTAAATTACATCAGCTATAATCTGATTATTCTGAATTTATTTCAATAGTACCAAAACCCATGTTCCATCTTTGAGGCTCATATCACTGCCATGACAAATATCTCTGGAAATAATAATAATGCTCCTTCACACTTAGCAACTCTCTCTTACATTAACATTTTTTGTTTGATATTGCAACATAAAATTAGCTCACCCATAAAAATATAACGCATTAACCACTTCAGTCAAGACTATAAATAAATTGGCCCTGATTAGAAGGAACAACATAAAGAGAAAATTTTAGTTGTATTAACCTCTTGTAAACAACTGTGAATATCTTCAGTATATTTTATATAACGTTTATCGAGATTTATGTAAAACCTAAGCAATCTATAAGAAATCATAAAATAACTCAATAAATATCATCCTATATCATCTTCATTGATGTTTATGAAAAACACAAAATCTGTGTTAAAGTTCAAATTAGGACAGTTGTAAGACTAATGGATTTATTATATGTTTTTTAAATTATCTTCAAACCCTCTTTCTCCAGACATGTGTTATAATATTCTTGTTACACAATAGACCTAACATCACAGAGTCAGTGACAGGCTAGAATGTAGGCTGATTCCAAATCTTTCCGTCTTTGCGCTACACCTTGATCCCTGTCAAACTCAGAAAAAAAATGAGAAATTTAAGAAAAGTTTAAGATCCACACAAAGAGGAAGAAGCCTCAGAACACAGAACTCATTTCACTTTCAACCTACATGCATTCAATGTCTTCCAGTCTAACATTTATCAATATATACATCCACTGCCGTAATGAGAGGGGGGAAAAAGCAGTGACTTTGCAACTATTAATAGCAGCATTGACATATATACACTACCATGTGTAAACTAGATAGCTAATGGGAAGCTGTTCTGTAGCACAGGGTGCTCAACTTGGTGCTCTGTGATGACCTAAAGGGGTAGATTGGGGAGGGAGGTGGACAGGAAGCTCAAGAGGGAGGGCATATGTGTACACATATAGCTGATTCACAATGCCACACAGCAGAAACTATCACAACATTGTAAAGCAAATACATTTGAATAAAAATGAATAACTATATACATCATTGCCTGTATGTATATGCATGTGCATGCTCAGTCACTTCAGTCATGTCCTACTCTTTGCGGCCCTAAAGATTGTAGCCCACCAGGCTCCTCTGTCCATGGGATTCTCCAGGCAAGAATACTGTATTGGTTTGCATTTCCTCTTCCAGGGGATATTCCCAGCCTGGGGATGGAACTCATGTCTGCCTGCGTCTCCTGTATTACAGGCAGACTCTATCCACTGAGCCAGCTGGGAAGTACCATTGCTTGTATATGTGGGATGAAAAAATGTACTTCTAATAAATTTAGTAAATTGCAAAACAATACGTACTATATGATCTCAACTTTGAAAAAAAAAATTTGTGTGTATTCGTGCACACATGGGAAAAATACCTAAAGAAAATTTAACTGTAGTTTCCACAGAGAAATGAAACTTAGGATTGGGAAAGACTTTAATTTTTTACTTTATACAATTTGAACATAAGTTGTTTTCCAAGGATTGTATAACACTTTTGTAATAAGAAATTAATTGAAAGCAATAATGTAAACTATTGCCAGGATAGTGGCAACTTTAGGGAAAATGAGAGACCAGAGTGATATTTGAGAATGATCATGAGGAGAGCTTGTGTGGGTGATGCCAATATTTTAATATTTGATCTGAGTAGTGATAACATGGTTATCAGTATACTTCTTTGAACTTCACATGCTTCTATTATAGAATTTTCATCATCATTAGTCATCAGCTCAGTCACTCAGTCATGTCTGACTCTTTCCAACCCCATGGACTGCAACATGCCAGGCTTCCCAGTCCATCACCAATTCCCAGCCCTTGATCAAACTCACGTCCATCAAGTCAGTGATGTCATCCAACCATCTTGTCCTCTGTTGCCCCCTTTTCCTCCTGACTTCAATTTTTCCCAGCATCAGGGTCTTTTCCAATAAGTCAGTTTGCATCAGGTGGCCAAAGTACTGGAGTTTCAGCTCCAGCATCAGTCCTTCCAATGTATATTCAGGACTGATTTCCTTTGGGATGGACTGGTTGGATCTCCTTGCAGTCCAGAGGACTCTGAAGAGTCTTCTCCAAAACCACCATTCAAAAGCATCCATTCTTCGGTGCTCAGCTGCCTTTATAGGCCAACTCTCACATACATAAATGACTAGTGGAAAAACCATAGTTTTGGCTAGATGGGCCGTCGTCAGTAAAGTAATGTCTGCTTTTTAATATGGTGTCAAATTAGTCATAGCAATTCTTCTAAGGAGCAAGCATCTTTTAATTGTATGGCTACAGTTATCATCTGCAGTGATTTTGGAGCCTAAAAAAATACTCTGTCACTATTTCCATTATTTCCCTATCTGCTTGCCATGAAGTGATGGGACCAGATGCCATGGCCTTTGTTGTTGAATGTTGAGTTTTAAGCCAGCTTTTTCCACTCTCCTCTTTCATTTTCATCCAGAAGCTCTTTAGGTCCTCTTCAATTTCTGCCACGTGTACAATTTTTGGTGTGTTTAATTTTACAGTTTTAGGTACATAAATTTTTAGGTATGTTTAATTTTAAGTATATTTAATTTTACAATAAAACTACTTTAAAAAATAGTCACCAAAACCAATTACCAACATGTCAGGTAAATTATAATTAATGACTTTGCCTTGTCCTCTAGTGTAATGATTAATAACTCTGACTTGCACTGTCAAAAATATCCCAATTAAGACAATAAGTTATGTGGTCCCACACAAATAATCAAGGGTTTCCCAGGTGGCACTAGTGGTAAAGAACCTGCCTGCCAATGCAGGAGACATTAGAAATGAGGGTTTGATCCCTGAGTAGGGAAGCTCCCCTGGAGAAGGGCTTGGCAATCCACTCCTGGGTTTTTCCCTGGAAAAACCCATGGACAGAGGAGCCTGGCCGGCTACAGTCCGTAGAGTTGTAATGAGTTGGACATGACTGAAGCAACTTAGCACCCACATCTAAATAGCCTGCTACCATTGTGGTAGTTTTAAACTGGAAAAAAACCCTTGGAAATCAGCTTGAATCCAGTGGTTTCCAAAATATCACTCAAAGGGCATTTTTAATATGTGGTAAATTTTTAGTTGTCTCATAAGGTCCTACTATATAGCGCAGGGAAGTCTGCCCAATGTTATATGGCAACCCAGATGGGAGGGGAGTCTGGGAAGAACAGATACATGTGCTACATATACACAAATATCCATCCAATGTACAGCTGAGTACCTTTCCTGTCCACCTGAAACTATCAAGACATTGTTAAAAATCAGCTATCCTCCAATATAAAATGCACAGTTTTTAAAAGAAAAATCAAAGTCTTGGGGTGTCCCAGTGCCTGGAAGAACTACTGGTAATTAGCAGGCTGTTGCCAAGGTGCGTATTTTTCTACAATGTGTGGAATGGAAATGTACGGTGAAGAATGATCTCACTCTAGTGTTAAAGATGAGAAAACTGAGATCTCAAGTGTTAAGTGCATAGTCTAAGAGCACAGTCTTTGTAAATAGCAGACACCATGACTAAAACTTAGGACTCGCCCAGTTTGTCAGTCTTCTTACATATCATATAAAAAATCTGCTCTCTCCATCTCTCCTCCCTCCATTTCTTCCTCTCTTCCTTTCACTCTTCTTTTTCCTCTTCCTTCTTTTCTTCTTTTCTCACTTTTTTTTTTCTTTACCTACAAAACACTGGCAATGTCATTTGACTCTTATAAATGGTAGAAAATCCAACTTAGTATCAGAAAGCTGGGAAAGCTTATTCCCTAGCTTCATGAAAGGATTTAGATGAAGGGGGATGTAAATCATTCTGAAATACAGATTAAAGAAATAAAATCTCACCTTTTCTAACTTTTCCCTTCACCCTTTAGGTTTTCCTCCTTCACCACCCTGCCAAGTTCAATTGCTTTATGTATAGAATACATGATACAACATCTGTGGTGGCTTCCACCGAGATTTATTTACCAAGATTTTCATTAAAATAGCAACTGATTTGGCTCAATAAAATGTTGAGCTCTTCAGAGCTTTGCAAATTTGTACTTAATACTCTTTAGTGTCATAACAGCATTAATAACTTCTGCCTAAAGAGCAATTTTAAAAACTTTAAACTTTCTATTTAATAGAGGTAGCTTCATAACCTTCTATTTTCATGTGACTCTGCTCTTAATGTACCTTGAATGGATTCACTGACTTAGATTGAATGAATCTGAGACTTCTTATAATCCATTGGCCCTGTCTGGATTTCCCTACCATAAGTGAAATAATGCCATTTGCAGCAACATGGAAGGACCTAGAGCTCATCATACTAAGTGAAGTAAGTCAGATAGAGAAAGACACATACCATGTGATATCATTTATATGTGGAATGTAAAAAAAAAAATGATACAAATGAACTTAAAATAAGCTCACAGAGATATAACACAAACTCTTGGTTACCAAATGGGACAAGGGTGGAGGGGGGATAAACTACGAGCTTGGGATTAATGGATACAAACTACTATATATAAATAGATAAACAACAAAGACCAACTGGATAGCACAGGAAACCATATTTAATATCTTGTAACAACATAATTTAAAACCTATAGTGTAAAAGAATCTGAAAAATAATACATATGTGTAAATCACACACACACACATATATATATATGCAGGTTTCCCTGGTGGCTCAGATGGTAGAATCTGCCTGCAATGCAGGAGGCCCAGGTTCAATCTTTGGGTTGGGAGTATCCTCTGGAGAAGACAATGGCAATTCACCCCAGTATTCTTGCCTAGAGAAATCCATGGACAGAGGAGCCTGGTGGGCTACAGTTCATGGAGTCACAAAAAGCAGGACATGATTGAGTGACTAACACAGTCACTCATATGTATTCTCAGGACTGTAGAATGAGCCTTCAGCATTTCTTTAAGAGTAAATGACTTGATTTACTTGAGGTCTTGCCATTACCAATGAGACTGAGGTAGTAAGAGAGAAAAGAGAAGTGATGGTGAGAGAGTGAAAGCAATAATTTAGCCCAAGTCAGTAAAGGTACCACCTGTGAAAGTATCCTTCAGCTAAGATTCTGAGATCCATGGGAAATCCAGATTTACTGATGTAGTTTCAGTGCCTATAAATCATGTGCTCAGATGATGAATTGTTGAAAGAAATAAAAATCTATCATGAAAGGTTTCTGGACACTTTTCTCTCTCTACTTGCATAAGAGCAAGTGAAAAGGAGATACAAATTGAAAAGGGTTTGAAATGCAGATTTCAGATAACCACTAAAAACAACAGTACACAAGGCACTGTACAGTCAACCAGGATGTTTGAGCATAAGCAAATAAACTGGAGACTTGGAGGTAGAAGCCAGAAAACTCATAGGTTAATGAAGTTATTTATTTTTCTCAAGTCATAGCCAAAAATCAAATCCAGAAACAATATGTGTTTTCTTCTGATGTGTGAATACTATCTGTTGGGAGAGTCACTTTTTCCACCTAATTTAAGATTTCTCTAGAATGAAAACAATAAGGGAAAGATGGAAGAATGTAGAGAGTGACAAGAGCAACAGCAAAAATGATTCACAAGTGACACAGGCTGGGCATGCTTAATTTTCCAAGACTGTCTTCTGCACCAAAATGGTAGCTCTATTGAGAACTGTCTAGCTGTTTCTCAAATTTCAGATTCTCAGATGTCTTCTGGTGCCTCAGATGGTAGAAAATTTGCCTGCAATGTGGGAGACCTGGGTTTGACCCATGGGCTGTGAAGATCCCCTGGAGAAGGGCATGGCAAACCACATCAGTATTCTAGTTCAGTTCAGTTCGGTCACTCAGTCCTGTTTGACTCTTTGCAACCCCATGGACTGCAGCATGCCAAGCTTCCCTGTCCATCACCAACTCCCAGATTTTACACAAACTCATGTTCATTGAGTCAGTGATGCCATCCAACCATCTCATCCTCTGTCATTCCCTTCTCCTCCTACCTTCAATCTTTCCCAGCATCAGGGTCTTTTCAAATGAGTCAGTTCTACACAGCAGGTGGTCAAAGTATTGGAGTTTCAGCTTCAACATCAGTCCTTCCAATGAATATTCACGACTGATTTCCTTTAGGATGGACTGATTGGATCTCCTTGCAGTCCAAGAGATCCTCAAGAGTCTTCTCCAACACCACAGTTCAAAAGCATCAATTCTTTGGCACTCAGCTTTCTTTATAGTCCAACTCTCACATCCATACATGACTACTGGAAAAACCATACTTTTGGCTAGATGGAACTTTGTTGACAAAGTAATGTCTCTGCTTTTTAATATGCTGTCTAAGTTAGTCATAGCTTTGCTTCCAAGGAGCATGCATCTTTTAATTTCATAGCTACAATCACCATCCACAGAGATTTTTGAGCCCCCCTCCAAAAAAAAATAAAGCCTGTAACTGTTTCCACAATTTCCCCATTTATTTGCCATGAAGGAATGGGAGCAAAGGCCATGATCTTAGTTTCTGAATATTGAGCTTTAAGCAACTCTCTTCTTTCACTTTCATCAAGGGGCTCTTTGGTTCTTCTTCACTTTCTGCCATAAGGGTGATATCATCTGCATATCTGAGGTTATTGATATTTCTCCCAGAAATCTTGATTCCAGCTTGTGCTTCACCCAGCCCAGTGTTTCTCATGATGTACTCTGCATATAAGTTAAATAAACAGGATGACAATATATAGCCTTGAAGTACTCTTTTCCCTATTTGGAACCAGTCTGTTCCATCCATGTCCAGTTCAAACTGTTGCTTCCTGACCAGCATACAGATTTCTCAAGAAGCAGGTCAGGTGGTCTGGTATTCCCATCTTTTTCATAATTTTCCACAGTTTGTTGTGATGCACACAGTCAAAGGCTTTGGCATAGTCAATAAAGCAGAAATAGATGTTTTTCTGTAACTCTCTTGCTTTTTTGATAATCCAATGGATGTTGGCAGTTTAATCTCTAGTTCCTCTGCCTTTTTTAAAACCAGCTTGAACATCTTGAAGTTCATGGTTCATGTATTGCTGAAGCCTGGCTTGGAGAATTTTGAACATTACTTTACTAGCATGTGAGATGAGTGCAGTTGTGTGGTAGTTTGAACATTCTTTGGCATTGCCTTTCTTTGGGATTGGAATGAAAACTGACCTTTTCCAGTCCTCTGGCCATTGCTGAGTTTTCCAAATTTGTTGACATATTGAGTGCAGCACTTTCACAGCATCATCTTTTAGGATTTGAAATAGCTCAACTGGAATTCCATCACCTCCACTAGCTTTGTTCATAGTGATGTTTCTAAGGTCACTTGATTTCACATTCCAGGATGTCTGGCTCTAGGTGAGTAATCATACTGTCGTGATTTTTCTGGGTCATGAAGATCTTTTTTGTATAGTTCTTCTGTGTACTGTTGCTACCTCTTCTTAATATCTTCTCCTTCTGTTAGGTTCATACTATTTCTGTCCTTTATTGAGCCCATCTTTTCATGAAGTGTTTCCTTGTTATCTCTAATTTTCTTGAAGAGTTCTCTAGTCTTTCCCATTCTATTGTTTTCCTCTATTTCTTTGCATTGATCACTGAGGAAGGCTTTCTTATCTCTCCTTGCTATTTTTTGGAACTCTGCATTTAAATGTGTATATATGGTTACAAATGGTTATATAAATACTAATAATGGCTATATAAATGGGTATAAATGGTAATAGTTAGTAAGTGTTAGTTGCTCAGTCGTGCTTGTCTCTTTGCAACCCCAGGGACTGCAGCCCATGAGATTTTTCCAGGCAAGCACACTGCAGTGGGTTGCCATTTCCTTCTCCAGGAGATCTTCCCAACCCAGGGATGAAACCTGGGTCTCCTGCACTGCAGGCAGAATCTTTACCGACTAAGCTACAAGGGAAGCCCGTAAATGGTTATAACTACCCATTACTAAAGTATAATCCTTATTTCTTACAATGAAAAAAGCTGTAAGCATTCACAACTTCATCTAGGTTTCTTAATTCACTTTCACACACTGAAAACAATAATTGCACCTCACTGCTAAAAAAAAAAAAAGTCCATTGAAACAAAACTATCTCAGTTTAGGTAAATATATATTTCTGGAAAGCAAAGCAACTGTAGTTCTCTAATTAGCTACCAACTGAACATAAAGCTATAAAAAGAAGAAGGCAGACATGTGGCTTTTCAGTTCTGCTCCTTTGCTCATTTGGCTCTTTGAAATGTCAAATTTTACTTGTATATGTATTTTACAAAAATAAGATTCTACTTCACAGAACGTGGGTAGAGTACAATAATAAATAGTATCTGTGAATAAAATAGTGCATATGGTTAGTAAAACAGTAAAATGTATGTGAAAATGTAAAAATGGCTGAATGTATATGTGGTTACATATTGACTGTGTGGTTCACAATAAACTGGAAAATTCTGAAAGAGATGGGGTACCAGACCACCTAACTTGCCTCTTGAGAAACCTCTATGCAGGTCAGGAAGCAACAGTTAGAACTGGACATGGAACAACAGACTGGTTCCAAATAGGAAAAGGAGTACATCAAGGCTGCATATTGTCAACCTGCTTATCTAACTTATATGCAGAGTACATCATAAGAAACGCTGGACTGGAAGAAACACAAGCTGGAATCAAGATTGCCGGGAGAAACATCAATAACCTCAGATATGCAGATGACACCACCCTTATGGCAGAAAGTGAAAAGGAGCTAAAAAGCCTCTTGATGAAAGTGAAAGAGGAGAGTGAAAAAGTTGGCTTAAAGCTCAACATTCAGAAAACGAAGATCATGGCATCCAGTCCCATCACTTCATGGGAAATAGATGGGGAAACAGTAGAAACAGTGTCAGACTTTATTTTTTGGGGCTCCAAAATCACTGCAGATGGTGAATGCAGCCATGAAATTAAAAGATGCTTACTCCTTGGAAGAAAAGTTATGACCAACCTAGATAGTATATTCAAAAGCAGAGACATTACTTTGCCGAGTAAGGTCCGTCTAGTCAAGGCTATGGTTTTTCCTGTGGTCATGTATGGATGTGAGAGTTGGACTTTGAAGAAGGCTGAGCGCCGAAGAATTGATGCTTTTGAACTGTGGTGTTGGAGAAGACTTTTGGGAGTCCCTTGGAATGCAAGGAGATCCAACCAGTCCACTCTGAAGGAGATCAACCCTGGGATTTCTTTGGAAGGAATGATGCTAAAGCTGAAACTCCAGTACTTTGGCCACCTCATGTGAAAAGTTGACTCATTGGAAAAGACTCTGATGCTGGGAGGGATTGGGGGCAGGAGGAGAAGGGGACGACTGAGGATGAGATGGCTGGATGGCATCACGGACTCGATGAACGTGAGTCTGAGTGAACTCCGGGAGTTGGTGATGGACAGGGAGGCCTGGCGTGCTGGGATTCATGGGGTCGCAAAGAGTTGGACACGATTGAGTGACTGAAGTGAACTGATAAGCATGAGAAGTTTGGAAATATATAAATGACTTTCCTCTGTACTGAATTACCTCACATGTGATGGAAATAAGATGAAGATAAAGGTTCATACAAAATACAAGCCAAAGTCTGAATTTTGCTGAAAATAACAATTTTTACTGACCAAAATAGAGGGGGTGTGTGTGCACACATGCAAGCACTAGCCCATCCCAGAAACATCTTAGCTTGGCAGGAACTCCTTGGATAGTGATTCTCTAAGAAAGAGAGTAACCAAGGCTGATCATTCTCTATGGACATGACTGAGTGTGCTGTGGGCCAAAAATTAACAAAAATCGTGGACATGAAAAAAATAAAAAGCAAAGCATTTCAAACAGTAGACATACTTTCTTGTTTCATTCTAGTGGGAGGTGTTTATAGTCTCTTCTCAGGTTTTACAGTGATAACCCCAGAGGTACAAGTTCTGGGGATAAGATGGGTATTGATATGTAAAACTAGTGACATTTTTATTATTGGAGTTGGTGTATTTTATATTTATATCAAATTCACACTAGATCATATAAGAAATGTTCCTTAAAATTTAGAATTTTAAAAGAAAAGAAAATCTAGGGAGAAAAGTGTGAAGTAGTATGTCAATAGAGAAAATCACTTTGTTAATAGCTGCTTATATGTTTACTTTGGAATTCCTCATTTGCTTAATTCTACTTTATAGATAAAGTTGTTGTTACTTCCTTGCCTCCAAAGGAATCTGCATCATTATTTCTGTGTTACTCTGGGGCTTCCCAGGTGGTGCCGGTGGTAAAGAACCTGTCTGCCAATGCAGGCAGACACAAGAGACATGTGTTCAATCCCTGAGTTGGGAGGATCCCCTGGAGAAGGAAATGGCAACTCATTCCAGTATTCTTGCCTAAGAAATTCCATGGACAGAGAAGCCTGGCAGGCTATGGTCCATGGGCTTGCAGAGTCAGACATGACTGAATAAGCATGCACTCTGTAAGTGAACCAATTCCTTGATACACTCTTGAAAGTTGCATTTCAGTTTTCCAATATTTTCTATGTAGCTGAAATGTTGCATTGCCATAGAGACCAGAAAATGGTCTTAAAATAATTTATCTGTTCCAACTTAATTATAAACTTTCAAAACTAGTTTTGCGACTGATAATGGATTGTATCATGTTTCCATGTGTTTTCCCCCCTTCCTTACTAATCTCTGATGACTTTGATACTGGATATGATTTAATCATGTTAGTATACAATCTAGCTTCTAATGGACTATAAAGAAAGCTGAGGGCCAAAGAACTGATGCTTTTCAACTGTGGTGTTAGAGAAGTCTCTTGAGGATCCCTTGGACTTCAAGGAGTTCAATCCTAAGGGAAATCAGTCCTAAAGGAAATTCATTGGAAGGACTGATGTTAAAGCTGAAACTCCAATAATTTGGCCACCTGATGTGAAGAACTGACTCACTAGAAAAGACCCTGATGCTGGGAAAGATTGAAGGTGGGAGGAGAAGGGGATGACAGAGGATGAGATTGTTGGATGGCATCACCAACTCAATGGACATGAGTTTGAGCAAGCTTTGGGAGTTGGTAATGGACAGGGAAGCTTGGCATGCTGCAGTCCGTGGGGTCACAAAGAGTCGGACATGACTGAGTGATTGAACTGAACTGAACTAGCTTCTAATGGGGATCTGGGCACTCAGATAGGATCAAACAAGGTTTATTCCATGCTGAGCCAAGTCAATAGCAGTTAAGAAGATAAGGACCAGCTTTCTCATCACTTTTATTTTCCACATAATACACCAGGACTATAACTACAAAACTGCTGTACAAAAGAGCGTCCCTGGTGGCTCAGTGGTAAAGAACCCACCTGCCAATCCAGGAGACTTGGATTGGATCCCTGGGTCGGGAAGATCCTCTGTAAAAGAAAATGGCAATTCACTCCAGTATTCTTCCCTGGGAAATCGCATGGACATAGGAGCCTGGCGAGCTGCAGGGTCTCAAGAGAGATGACTTGACTTAGGGACTAAACAACAACTCCAAAAAGATAGTAATAAAAAAGGATACAATAATAATTTATTTAATGAATAAATTAATGCAATCTGATTGCATAAGGTAAACCAATTATGCAACAAGTAGAACTGATGAAACTGATGCAGCAGGATCCCCCTCTCTAGGAGGAGACAATCAAGGCTTCAGGTTCCCTTCACTTGGGTCTTCACTACTTTCTCATTTTCATTCTGATGTTATAATCATTAAAATCCTTGGGTGTATTTCAATGTTTTTAATCTATTCTTTTATTTCCAACTTAATGTTTGTAGTTAACATCCCTTTCAGCTCAATCAACTCCTGATCGCTTGAGAAGGACCCCATGCAATAGCTTTGAGACAGGAAGAGGGCAAGGCACAATCATTAAAAGAATGATACAGCTGTTGAGGATATAACAATAACTAGCTAGAACAAACTAGGGCTAAGATGGTAGAAGATTTGACTTCCAGGAGGACTTGAGCCCCATTGCATGTTCATTATAATGTAACATTACATTGAGCATGCTAAATGACACAACTGCATTGCCATGACAGGCACCATGACAGTTCCAGGGCACCATAAATGGCCAAAAAAATGGGCAGTGGCCCAATTCCTAGAAATTCCTACTCCTTCTCCCAAATAGAATATTTTTCCCACTTGTTAACATATGAAATTATCCAAGCCATAAAAACTAACCACCCGACACCCCATGGCTGGTTTGTCTTCCAAGATGGACTGAATTCTACCTATGGAATGTGTATTTCTCTAAATAAGCTTGCTTTCACTATACTGTAACTGTCTCTTGAACTCCCTGTGTGAAGCCAAGGACCCTGTCTTGGGGTCCCATCCCAGAAACTTTCCCAATTCCTGAGACATGACCATTCTCTTGCTTTCCCTTGTCCTGCCACAGTTTGGTTATCCTGGAACACACATCTCAGATAATAGTCAGACCACGTAGCTCAAACAACCAAGACTGTGATTAAATCTTAAATTAATTCTTCTACTGTAGATCTGATCATTTTTATTTCTAGGCACCAAGGGAAACTTCAAGTTAAGTAAATCTGAATCTTCATTGTATTAATAAAGTCCATACATTGTCATTTCTACATACCATATGCTTAAAATCCCAGTGTACTCTTGTGTGGTACTCTCCTAACACTAGACTTCTAACCATGGACTGTAATTTCATTGGCTGGGCCAGGACACCTTGCCTATTTTTCATTCGTTTCCCCTGGGGAGTTCAAACATGACTTTTTCCATGTTAACCAACAGTTCTGCTTTCACACTGAATGCACAGGTCACATGGAGTTGCAGCAATAAATTCCCTTTTCTAGAATTTTCTAATGCTGTGTAGACCCACAGGACTGACTTTCCTCGTACAATTGTTGTTGTAGTCACTAAGTTGTGCCCAACTCTTTTGTGATCCCATGGACTATAGTCCTCCAGGCTCCTCTGTCCATAGGATTTCCTAGGCAAGAATACTGAAATGTGTTGCCATTCCCTTCTCCAGGGGTCTCCCCAATCTAGGGACTGAATCCATGTCTCCTGCATTGGCAAGCAGACTCTTTATTGATGAGCCACGAGGGAAGCCCCTTTCCTCATGCACAGGTGTCTGCAAAATACAAATTCAAGTTCATCATTGCCTTGTGGTGGCTGGAATAGACAAGGGACTACCCCTGTTAAGGACTCACTCTAGAGTTACTTTTTCACAAACTCAGTAACTTCCTCTACCAGCATCCTTGACAGGCAAGGTCACAGCCTTAATTGTGGCCAGACTCACCTTGCTTCTAACAGTCTGAAAGTTAACCTTTTGTGTCATTGTTACCTAAATGAAAGCTCAATGAAAAAATTCTGAGGGTAAATTGAAATCTGACTTGAATGAATTAACTATCCTTGGATCATCTCTACCCTGCTTTTTTGGCCTTCAGCTTAGCTGTTCTGCTATTCTGTATACTTATGTAAGGGGAAACACACTGACTGAAACTACCCACCCTGGTCAGGCACCATAGTAACCATTTGCATGAGTTGTTTTACAGCAGGAGGTCCTGGTAAGAGACATGGACTAATAAGCCACCACCAACCAGACGTTTGGGAAAGGTCAAAAGGAGACACCACATGTCCAACCAGCTCCCAGAATCCTTCTCACCTGCATCCATCTTGGCTGAACAGGGCGTGCACCACTAGGAAGAACTCTGAGTAAGAAAGATTGGCTAAAGACAACCCAGAAACTAATCCCATCACCATAAAACCCGAAACTGCAAGCCACATGGCAGAGCAGTTCTCCTGGGTTCCCCTATCCTACTACTCTCTACCCAGGCACCATTTCCCAATAGAATTTCTTGCTTTGTCAACACATGTGTCTCCTCGGACAATTCATTTCTGAGTGTTAGACAAGAGCCCAGTTTCGGGCCCTGGAAAGGGTCTCCTTTCCTGCAGCACCTATGACTGAAATGGTAAGCTCAAAGATTCAGCAAACTGAAACAGAAAAAGGGTTCCATAAGAAATATCCAAAAGTTTAATATTTTTCCTTCCAGCTCACTTTTAAAAGACTTTTTCTCAAAAGTACACATCATAAGATTAATTCTTTTGTTCCATGTTTAGATGAATGGAAGCCTTCATTCAATGAAGACTGAACAAACATCTTATTAAAAAAAAACAACTTAAAAGCTTTTGCACAATGAAGGAAACTATAAGCAAGGTGAAAAGACAGCCTTCAGAATGGGAGAAATTAATAGCAAATGGAGCAACTGACAAAGAATTTCAAAAACATGCAAACAGCTCATGCAGCTCAATTCCAGAAAAATAAACCACCCAATCAAACAATAAGCCAAAGAACTAAACAAACATTTCTCCAAAGAAGACATACAGATAGATAACAAACACATGAAAAGATGCTCAACATCACTCATTATCAGAGAAATGCAAATCAAAACCACAATGAGGTACCATTTCATGCCAGTCAGAATGGCTGCTATCAAAAAGTCTACAAAAAATAAATGTTGGAGAGGGTGTGGAGAAAAGGGAACTCTCTTACACTGTTAGTGGGAATGCAAACTAGTACAGCCACTATGGAGAACAGTGTGGAGATTCCTTAAAAAACTGGAAATAGAACTGCCATACAACACAGCAATCCCACTGCTGGGCATACACATGAAGGAAACCAGAATTAAAAGAGACACGTGTAGCCCAATGTTCATTGCAGCACTGTTTATAATAGCCAGGACATGGAAGCAACCTAGATGTCCATCAGCAGACAAATGGATAAGAAAGCTGTGGTACATATACAAAATGGAGTATTATTCAGCTATTAGAAAGAATGCATTTGAATCAGTTCTAATGAGGTGGATGAAACTGGAGCCTATTATACAGAGTGAAGTAAGCCAGAAAGAAAAACACCAATACAGTATATTAACATATATATATGGAATATAGAAAGATGGTAACAGTGACCCTATATGCGAGATGGCAAAAGAGATACAGATGCAAAGAATAGACTTTTGGACTCTGTGGGAGAAGGCAAGTGTGGGATGATTTGAGAGAATAACATTGAAACATGTATATTACCGTATGTGAAATAGATCACCAGTCCAGGTTCAATGCATGATACAGGGCGCTCAGGGCTGGTGAACTGGGATGACACTGAGGGATGGGATGGGGAGGGAGATGGGAGGGAGGGTTCAGGATTGGGGATACATGTACACCCATGGCTGATTCATCTCAATGTTTGCCAAAAACCACTAAATATTGTAAAGTAATTAGCCTCTAATTAAAATAAATAAAGTTAAAAAAAAAACAGCTAAGCAAAATAACCTGACAAATTTAGAAAAACCTTTACTGTCCTGAAACAAAATTCATGTTTTATGGCAAGACAAGAAAATTTAAACAAAAAGTTGCCTCTGCCCTTTGACCTCCTCTCCCCACACTGTGCATTGCATATATGCATTATGCATTGACCAAACCTTCCCTGTGGACAGAAATATCTGCTGAACCATAAACAGCAACATCCTTCCAGCACCGACAAGACAACTCCTTAAATGATAACATTCTTTCTTGATCCTGTAACGATTCACATGGTACTTAGATCTGGATTGTGTCAACTGTCAATAATAGATAATTTCACGTAAACCCTCCATTTCAGAAAACTTATGTAAGTGTTCTTTGACTTCTAATGTGTGGAATAATTCTCCGAGGTTTCTAAGATGCTCTTCCCAGATTATAATTCCTGAATTTGGCTCAATTAATTTTTTTCCATCTCTTTAGACTGACAGATTAATTTTCTATGGACATGCAGAATCCAAAAAGAGCTGTATCCTGCAGCATTGTACTGAGTTTGGAGATGTCTCCAAGGTCCTGCTCCTGGGCACAAAGGCCTTTCTGTGCACCCCATTTCCTGATTACAGAAAATAGGCTTCATTCAATCTTTATGACATTCCCTGAGTTTCCATGGAGCAGATTCAAACAGTTACTACTTAGAGAAGGGAGAGGATGTAGAGACAAGAGAGGAACAGTAAAAAGAAACACTAGGGCAGCCTTAGGGTAGGTGCTGATTCCCCAAGGTATACACAAAACAATATGTCTGAGCTGCTTTGGGGATATTGAAACTCCTCCTACCAGATAGGAGAAATTAACAATATGCTGCCCACAAACTCATTGACCCCAGACTGGTTGGAACCAGAAGGTTGATGATGCTGACTCCCATTTATGTCACCATCAACCAATTAAGAGAATGTCCGTGAGCTGATAAGCTTTCTTTGAACCATTGCTATAAAAGTCCTCACAACTCTCTCCAGTATGGGACACACAGTTATAAGGGCATTAGCTCACTGTGCCATTTTACCTGGGAAAGCAATTCTTTTTTACATTACCCAAAATTCCATCTCTGAGAGTTAATTTGGTGTTAGGCTACAAAGATTGGATTCAGCTTCATCTTCACTTGAAGTTTAGATATTTTCAGCACTCTTTAGTCAATTCACAGCTTTCATGTCAGTCAGTAGAACTTGGCTCTGGGCCCAGTTGTATGAGTTCAACATTCTAAGCTATTGATGCCTTTTCTAGTGGACTGTATTTCTCTGAAAGAATCAGAAAAAGGAAGGAAAGAACAGACAGACTACAATTTAGACTTAAGTGGCATAAAAGCATATTTTTTTAATCTCAGTTCCCATTCTACTTTAAATTATGACTAAACAAAGTGAAACAACATTTTAATGAGGGAAGACCTTGGTCTCTGGTCATGACAGGTAGGAGCATATCCCTTTCTTAAGGTCAATTACATGACTTTGTTGTCTGAAAAAAAGAAAAAAGTTTCTTAAAAAAAATAATAACCTCTTCGATTTTCTAATTTGTCGATCTGAACAGGGCATCAGTTTGTCTAACTGAATACTGAATTGTTAGTCTTGGTAAAACTAGAGGTTTTTCTTTGTAGCAGATTGTTTTCCAAATCCAAATGGTCAATATAAATAATCTTATACCACTTAAGGAAAAATTTATTCATAAAACTTGCAACTAATTGATTTTGGCAGGCCCACTTCAAGACACCATTAGTCCTGTTAATGTGTTGACAAAGACAAATATTGGACCTACCACTGTCAGAACTTCTGGTCTTTGACCAAAGTTTCTACCTAAGAATTAGTCCTGATTTGACCATGTGTTAGCACCTGTCTCTGGGTCAGGAAGATCCCCTGGAGAAGGAAATGGCAACCCACTCCGATACTCTTGCCTGGAAAATCCCATGGACAGAGTAGCCTTGTAGACTACAGTCCATGGGATCGCAAAGAGTCGGACACGACTGAGCGACTTCACTTCACTTTCTTTTCTAGCACCATTCCTATCCAACAAGTGAATGGGCCACTGGACAGTACCTGGCCTGAAGACATACAGTGCTGTAGTGGGATCAAAAATGTCCACCTCCCAAAAGACATATCCACATCATAACCTCTGGAACCTCTGAATATGACCTTATTTTGGAATAGGATCATTACAGACATAATTAAAGATCTCGAGATGAGGTGATCCAGGATTATCCAAGTGGAGCTTAAACTCTATAACAAGAGTCCTAATAAGAGACAATAGAGAATATATAGGCCCAGAAGAGAAAGCAGATGAATACAAAGGCAAAGACTGAAATGATGCAGTGAGAAGTCAATGACTACCTGTAGTCATCAGAAAGTGGAAAAGAAAAGATAAGGTTCTTTTCTAGAATCTTTGAAGGGACTTGACAATCAATGGCCCTTGATTTTGAACTCTTGGTTTTCAGAACTGTGAGACAATAAATTTCTGTTGCTTTAAGCCTCCAATTTTGTAGCAGTTTGTTAACAGAAACCAATTCCTAAATGCAATATGAAAAGTGACTAAAAAGATAGCCCTCAATAACTACTCAGTCCTACAGGGACATCAGTGACTAAATTATCCCAACAGGTATCTCTCAGAGAGTTTGGAAATGAAACATAGAAAAGAGTCAAGATGTTCATCCTGGATGAAAACTGAGAAGAAACACAAAGAGAAAGGCACAGAGAGGAGGTGAGTCAGGTTTGCAGAGAAACATAAAGGAAGGGTGAGTTGAGGTGAAGGAAATCAAGTTAAGTCAGGGCAATCTACTCACGGCTCACTATGAGAAAAACCTTAGGTTGTCACAATTCTCATTTTTAAGCATAATCTTCCACAACTAGGGTAACCTCTGATGTTTGTAACCTAGGGATACTTATTAACACAAACATTCTCAAAAAGCAATATGAGGTTTTGCTGTGGTCACAGTTTATCCATGGAACTAACTCAGTGTAAGCATATCAAGTCATAATCAGCCCTAGTTTGTTCCCTAGAGCAGGACCAAAATGATTCTATCTTTATCAAGTTCAAGAACATATGTAAAGCTGCATAGTTTCTTGCAGTTACATGTGTGCCATGGTGGAGTGGAGGGCCAACTGAGTAAGAACGTGGGTGTGTGGGTGTGTGTATATTGGTCAGTCAGTTGTGTCCAACTCTTTGCAACCCCATGAGACCCAGACTCCTCTGTCCATGGAATTCTCCAGGCAAAGAATACTGGAGTAGGTTGTCATTCCCAGCTCCAGGGGATCTTTCCAACTCAGGGACCAAACCCAGGTCTCCTGCATTGCAGGCAGATTCTTTACTGCCTGAGCTACCAGGGAAATCCCTGAGTAAGAATACCAATGAGTGATTATTGATCCATTAAAGCCCATGAATAGAATATCCTGCAGGTTATAAGGTTCAAAAAGCATCTACTTATCAAAAGTGATCCCTCCTCAAAAAATGTAAAATTAAATTGTATTAGCTTTGCCCAGTGGCTCAGAGGTTAAAGCATCTGCCTCTAATGCAGGAGACCTGGGTTTGATCCCTGGGTCAGGAAGATCCCCTGGAGGAGGAAATGGAAACCCACTCCAATATTCCTGACTGGAGAATCCCATGGACGGAGGAGCCTGGTGGGCTACAGTCCATGGGGTCGCAAAGAGTTGGACACGACTGAGCGACTTAACTTTAACTTAACTTTGCCCAGGAAATTATATTTCAGAAGATAATCGAGTATTATTCATCCAATCCTCTCAGGTTTTTGAGGTCAATTTTAATTCAAGTTTAATGATTAGCAGACTATACTCATCAGCTAACCATTGTTTTACTAAATAATAATTTATATTATGCTTGTTTTCAAAAAAGAAAAAATCCAGATGAAGAATTTCATCAGGATAAGTCAGAATTTTTGAATATTACTTTTCACCATAGATAAGATTTACATAAGTAATACCTAACAAAATTGATAGCAAAAACAAATCACCTGTTTCTTGAAGAAAGATCATGTTTACTCTTTTTTTTGGGGGGGAGGGGGCTGTTCTTTTTTTTTTTTTAACTTTATTTTACTTGTATTGGTTTTGCCACACACCAACATGAATCCACCATGGGTATACACGTGTTCCCAATCCTGAACCCCCCTCCCACCTTCCTCCCCATACCATCTCTCTGGGTCATCCCAGTGCACCAGCCCCAAGCATCCTGTATCCTGCATCAAACCCGATTATACAGAGTGAAGTAAGACAGAAAGCAAAACACCAATACAGTATACTAACACATATATATGGAATTTAGAAAGAGGGTAATGATAACCCTGTATGCGAGACAGCAAAAGAGACACACATGTTTACTCTTAATGAGTCATAAAAACTGTTTTTGTTATGTTTTCTCATGTTATCTTGGTTACCAGGTAGCCTGGATTTCAATGTAATAGTTAAATTCATTATTTGAGTGCTCTTCAAAAGGGCAATACTAAAGAGGGTACAGTGGTTATAAACGCAGATATTAGGATCTTTCTTAGCTATGTTTAAATCCTGACTCTGTCGTCTAACAGTTGTATGATCTTAGGAAGGTCACTTAATCTCAGTTTTCATATCTATGAAGTGGAGATAAAAACAGTACCTACTTGAAAGGATGCTTGTGATGATTAAATAGGGTAATACATATAAAAAACTTAAAATTGGATCTGACACTGGCTTTTCCATTCCCCATTTATGTCTCTATTTTTGCCTTAATATCTTTATTCTAGACAACTTTTTATTCTTTTTGTATAAAGGAAAAATATGAATATAAATATTAAATACAGGAAGGGACTGTTTTTTTTCCAAGAAAAAAAATATCCTAAGTAGTTTAGATAAATAGGTTAATAAATGCAACTGTAGAGTTTAAATGGCTGTGCAAATTTCTGAGCTTTATGTATATTTCCCTTTTGGAGCACATCTATTCATGGATAGGTAAGTTAGAGAAAATGCAGACAAAATGTAGCATTTGGGACCATCAAGTGATGCCTGGTCAAAAAGGTGAAGCTTTGGCAATTTATCCTTGTTGATAGAGATGGGAATCAATCTTAATAGTCAGACACTGGGGTGCTATTTTTAGTGGGCACTGAAGTACTTGTGCACTTCCCTTTGGTCCAGCATAAATCACATTCTTACAGGAAACTGCAGCAATGTTACTCCAAATAGAAGAATGGGTTTAAAAGATAAAGCAAACTTAGAGGGATGTGGAGATGAATTGCTAAAGATGCAGTGAGGCATCAAGCCTTAGAAAATCTAAATAATAGCGCATTTTCAATCAGGTTAGCAGACAGACAACACACCAAAAAAAATCAGAAGACAAGCAATAGGAATTTTATGATGCAAGAATGATCTGTTCTAAAATGCAATCCTACATCAAATTACGTTAGACTTAGGAAAAGCCCAGACTTAGAAAAAGGTTTACAAAATTTCTGAAGTTTCATTTTTAGCAATCTTTAATTTAACAAACTGTCAAGATACAAAGACCCTGTTGTGTTAACACCCCTTCTAACAAAACTTCTAGCTCAAGAGAAAATATGAGTTGGAAAATTTAGAAATGTGGCATGTCAAAGTCTTCAAATCAGAATCTATCAGTTCAGCTCAGTCACTCTGTCATGTCCGACTCCTCGATCCCATAGACTATACCTTGCCAGACTTCCCTGTCCATCACCAACTCCCAGAGCTTACTCAAACTCATGTCCATCGAGTCAGGGATGACATCCAACCATTGATGTCATCCAGCCATCTCATCCTCTGTCATCCTCTTCTCCTCCAGCCTTCAATCTTTCCCAGCATCAGGGTCTTTTCCAATTAACCAGTTCTTCGCATCAGGTATTGGAGTTTCAGCTTCAGCATCAGTCCTTCCAAAGAATATTCAGGACTGATTTCCTTCAGGATAGACTGTTTGGATCTCCTTGTAGTCCAAGGGACTCTCAAGAGTCTTCTCCAACACAACAATTCCAAGGCATCAATTCTTGGTGCTCAGCTTTCTTTATAGTCCAGTTCTCACATCCAAACATGACTACTGGAAAAACCATAGATTTGACTAGATAGACCTCTGTTGCCAAAGTAATGTCTGCTTTTTAATATGCTGTCTAGGTTGGTCATAGTTTTTCTTCCAAGGAGCAAGCATGTTTTAACTTCATGGCTGCAGTCACCATCTTCAGAAATTTTAGAGCCCAAGAAGATAATGTCTCTCACTGTTTCCACTGTTTCACCATCTATTTACCATGAAGTGATGGGACTGGCTGCCATGATCTTACTTTTTTGATTTTTTTTTTTTTTTTTTACTTTTTTGAAATTTTAAGCCAACTTTTTTTTTTCTGGAATTCTCTTGCTTTTTCTATGGTCCAATGGTGTTGACAATTTGGTGTCTGGTTCCTCTGACTTTTCTAGACTCAGTTTGAACATCTGGAAATTCACAGTTTACATATTTTTGAAGCCTGGCTTGGAGAATTTTGAGCATTGCTTTGCTAGCGTGTGAGATGAGTGAAATTGTGCAGTAGTTTGAACATTCTTTGTCGTTGCTCTTCTTTGGGATTGGAAAGAAAATTAACCTTTTCCAGTCCTGTGGCCACTGCTGAGTTTTCCAAATTTGCTGGCATATTGAGTGCAGCATATTAACAGCATCTGCAAATCTGCTTAAGCCAGGTAATTATTTCAGTATTACCTGTACTGTCAATTAACTGGATCTGTCATACACTCTGTCCTATTGTCCTATCAAAAGTTTCTTCAGTGTTTGTGCATTGACTGGTAAAGAAAGGTCACTAACAGCATTTATAAGTTTATACCTATGGAGGGTAACTGATTTGCAATCCACAAACTAAACCTAAACCCCCAAATCTCCTAAGCAAGGACCACATATTCTGAGTTCTTTCTTCAATCCTATGAGAGAAGATTTTCATTATTTCTGATGTCTTATAGATTAAAATAAAATGGTATAAATTCTATCTGGTTGCATTGATCACTGCCTTTTTCCATATGTTATTCATCATAACTGAGGCCAGATTGGTAAAGAATCTTTCCTTAATGTTCTTCCATTTGATTCAAAGTAAAAATCAAGGATTCCATCAGAAATATTTAATTATTGATGCAATGTGTATTTATTACAGGTCTAATATATTCTTCCCAATCCTTTTTGTTTACCAAACAAAAAGTAACCTGTTCTTCCCAAACTTTTGTAACAAAATCTTGTTTAATGATCTCTTCTTGGCCCAATTAGAGAGTTCAAAAAGTAAAGATTTTTTAATACAGACTTCATAAAGCAATTGATATTGGTTAAGAAGTATTTAAATTGTGATATAGAAGTGTTTACTAAATAGGTGCTTTATTCATATTATAGATAAGCTGATTGTATTTTATTATGGAATTTTCATGCCTTTGTCACTAGGAATTCATTAAGTCATTAATCATCAATGATTCAGGGAAATGTGTGGGTGCTTTTTGAGTGAAGTCAGCTTCATTTTTTTTTTTTTTATTAAATTTTAAAATCTTTAATTCTTACATGTGTTCCCAAACATGAAACCCCCTCCCACCTCCCTCCCCATAACATCTCTGTGGGTCATCCCCATGCACCAGCCCCAATCATGCTGTATCCTGTGTCAGACATAGACTGGCGATTCAATTCTTACATGATAGTATACATGATAGAATGCCATTCTCCCAAATCATCCCGCCCTCTCCCTCTCTCTCTGAGTCCAAAAGTCCGTTATACACAGCTGTGTCTTTTTTCCTGTCTTGCATACAGGGTCGTCATTGCCATCTTTCTAAATTCCATATATATGTGTTAGTATACTGTATTGGTGTTTTTCTTTCTGGCTTACTTCACTCTGTATAATCGGCTCCAGTTTCATCCATCTCATCAGAACTGATTCAAATGAATTCTTTTTAACGGCTGAGTAATACTCCATCGTGTATATGTACCAAAGCTTCCTTATCCATTCATCTGCTGATGGACATCTAGGTTGTTTCCATGTCCTGGCTATTATAAACAGTGCTGCGATGAACATTGGGGTACATGTGTCTCTTTCACTTCTGGTTTCCTCGGTGTGTATACCCAGCAGTGGGATTGCTGGGTCATAAGGTAGTTCTATTTGCAATTTTTTAAGGAATCTCCACACTGTTCTCCATAGTGGCTGTACTAGTTTGCATTCCCACCAACAGTGTAGGAGGGTTCCCTTTTCTCCACACCCTCTCCAGCATTTGTTGCTTGCAGATTTTTGGATCGCTGCCATTCTGACTGGTGTGAAGTGGTACCTCATTGTGGTTTTGATTTGCATTTCTCTGATAATGAGTGATGTTGAGCATCTTTTCATGTGTTTGTTAGCCATCCGTATGTCTTCTTTGGAGAAATGTCTATTTAGTTCTTTGGCCCATTTTTTGATTGGGTCGTTTATTTTTCTGGAATTGAGCTGCATAAGTTGCTTGTATATTTTTGAGATTAGTTGTTTGTCAGTTGCTTCATTTGCTATTATTTTCTCCCATTCAGAAGGCTGTCTTTTCACCTTGCTTATAGTTTCCTTTGTTGTGCAGAAGCTTTTAATTTTAATTAGATCCCATTTGTTTATTTTTGCTTTTATTTCCAGAATTCTGGGAGGTGGATCATAGAGGATCCTGCTGTGATTTATGTCTGAGAGTGTTTTGCCTATATTCTCCTCTAGGAGTTTTATAGTTTCTGGTCTTACATTTAGATCTTTAATCCATTTTGAGTTTATTTTTGTGTGCGGTGTTAGAAAGTGATCTAGTTTCATTCTTTTACAAGTGGTTGACCAGTTTTCCCAGCACCACTTGTTAAAGAGATTGTCTTTACTCCATTGTATATTCTTGCCTCCTTTGTCAAAGATAAGGTGTCCATATGTGTGTGGATTTATCTCTGGGCTTTCTATTTTGTTCCATTGATCTATATGTCTGTCTTTGTGCCAGTACCATACTGTTTTGATGACTGTGGCTTTGTAGTAGAGCCTGAAGTCAGGCAAGTTGATTCCTCCAGTTCCATTCTTCTTTCTCAAGATTGCTTTGGCTATTCGAGGTTTTTTGTATTTCCATACAAATCTTGAAATTATTTGTTCTAGTTCTGTGAAAAATATGGCTGGTAGCTTGATAGGGATTGCGTTGAATTTGTAAATTGCTTTGGGTAGTATACTCATTTTCACTATATTGATTCTTCCAATCCATGAACATGGTATATTTCTCCATCTATTAGTGTCCTCTTTGATTTCTTTCATCAGTGTTTTATAGTTTTCTATATATAGGTCTTTAGTTTCTTTGGGTAGATATATTCCTAAGTATTTTATTCTTTTTGTTGCAATGGTGAATGGAATTGTTTCCTTAATTTCTTTTTCTACTTTCTCATTATTAGTGTATAGGAATGCAAGGGATTTCTGTGTGTTGATTTTATATCCTGCAACTTTACTATATTCATTGATGAGCTCTAGTAATTTTCTGGTGGAGTCTTTAGGGTTTTCCATGTAGAGGATCATGTCATCTGCAAACAGTGAGAGTTTTACTTCTTCTTTTCCAATTTGGATTCCTTTTATTTCTTTTTCTGCTCTGATTGCTGTGGCCAAAACTTCCAGAACTATGTTGAATAGTAGCGGTGAAAGTGGACACCCTTGTCTTGTTCCTGACTTTAGGGGAAATGCTTTCAATTTTTCACCATTAAGGATAATGTTTGCTGTGGGTTTGTCATATATAGCTTTTATTATGTTGAGGTATGTTCCTTCTATTCCTGCTTTCTGGAGAGTTTTTATCATAAATGGATGTTGAATTTTGTCAAAGGCCTTCTCTGCATCTATTGAGATAATCATATGGTTTTTATTTTTCAATTTGTTAATGTGGTGAATTACATTGATTGATTTGCGGATATTGAAGAATCCTTGCATCCCTGGGATAAAGCCCACTTGGTCATGGTGTATGATCTTTTTAATATGTTGTTGGATTCTGATTGCTAGAATTTTGTTGAGGATTTTTGCATCTATGTTCATCAGTGATATTGGCCTGTAGTTTTCTTTTTTTGTGACATCTTTGTCAGGTTTTGGTATTAGGGTGATGGTGGCCTCATAGAATGAGTTTGGAAGTTTACCTTCCTCTGCAATTTTCTGGAAGAGTTTGAGTAGGATAGGTGTTAGCTCTTCTCGAAATTTTTGGTAGAATTCAGCTGTGAATCCGTCTGGACCTGGGCTTTTGTTTGCTGGAAGATTTCTGATTACAGTTTCAATTTCCGTGCTGGTGATGGGTCTGTTAAGATTTTCTATTTCTTCCTGGTTCAGTTTTGGAAAATTGTACTTTTCTAAGAATTTGTCCATTTCTTCCACATTGTCCATTTTATTGGCATACAACTCCTGATAGTAGTCTCTTATGATCTTTTGTATTTCTGTGTCGTCTGTTGTGATCTCTCCATTTTCATTTCTAATTTTATTGATTTGATTTTTCTCTCTTTGCTTCTTGATGAGTCTGGCTAGTGGTTTGTCAATTTTATTTATCCTTTCAAAGAACCAGCTTTTGGCCTTGTTGATTTTTGCTATGGTCTCTTTTGTTTCTTTAGCATTTATTTCTGCCCTAATTTTTAAGATTTCTTTCCTTCTACTAACTCTGGGGTTCTCCAATTCTTCCTTTTCTAGTTGCTTTAGTTGTAGAGTTAGGTTATTTATTTGACTTTTTTCTTGTTTCTTGAGGTATGCCTGTATTGCTATGAACTTTCCTCTTAGCACTGCTTTTATAGTGTCCCACAGGTTTTGGGTTGTTGTGTTTTCATTTTCATTAGTTTCTATGCATATTTTGATTTCTTTTTTGATTTCTTCTGTGATTTGTTGGTTATTCAGAAGTGTGTTGTTCAACCTCCATATGTTGGAATTTTTAGTAGTTTTTCTCCTGTAATTGAGATCTAATCTTAATGCATTATGGTCAGAAAAGATGCTTGGAATGATTTCGATTTTTTTGAATTTATCAAGTTTAGATTTATGGCCCAGGATGTGATCTATCCTGGAGAAGGTTCCATGAGCACTTGAAAAAAAGGTGAAATTCATTGTTTTGGGGTGAAATGTCCTATAGATATCAATTAGGTCTAATTGATCTAATGTATCATTTAAAGTTTGCGTTTCTTTGTTAATTTTCTGTTTAGTTGATCTGTCCATAGGTGTGAGTGGGGTATTAAAGTCTCCCACTATTATTGTGTTATTGTTGATTTCCCCTTTCATACTTGTTAGCATTTGTCTTACATATTGCGGTGCTCCTATATTGGGTGCATATATATTTATAATTGTTATATCTTCTTCTTGGATTGATCCTTTGATCATTATGTAGTGGCCTTCTTTGTCTCTTTTCACAGCCTTTGTTTTAAAGTCTATTTTATCAGATATGAGTATTGCCACTCCTGCTTTCTTTTGGTCTCTATTTGCGTGGTATATCTTATTCCAGCCCTTCACTTTCAGTCTATATGTGTCCCTTGTTTTGAGGTGGGTCTCTTGTAAGCAACATATAGAGGGGTCTTGTTTTTGTATCCATTCGGCCAGTCTTTGCCTTTTGGTTGGGGCGTTCAACCCATTTACGTTTAAGGTAATTATTGATAAGTATGATCCCGTTACCATTTACTTTATTGTTTTGGGTTCGGGTTTATACACCCTTTTCGGTTTCCTGTCTAGAGAATATCCTTTAGAATTTGTTGGAGAGCTGGTTTGGTGGTGCTGAATTCTCTCAGCTTTTGCTTGTCTGTAAAGCTTTTGATTTCTCCTTCGTATTTGAATGAGATCCTTGCTGGGTACAGTAATCTGGGCTGTAGGTTATTGTCTTTCATCACTTTAAGTATGTCTTGCCATTCCCTCCTGGCCTGAAGAGTTTCTATTGAAAGATCAGCTGTTATCCTTATGGGAATCCCCTTGTGTGTTATTTGTTGTTTTTCCCTTGCTGCTTTTAATATTTGTTCTTTGTGTTTGACCTTTGTTAATTTAATTAATATGTGTCTTGGGGTGTTTCGCCTTGGGTTTATCCTATTTGGAACTCTCTGAGTTTCTTGGACTTGGGTGATTATTTCCTTCCCCATTTTAGGGAAGTTTTCAACTATTATCTCCTCAAGGATTTTCTCATGATCTTTCTTTCTGTCTTCTTCTTCTGGGACTCCTATAATTCGAATGTTGGAGCGTTTCATATTGTCCTGGAGGTCTCTGAGATTGTCCTCGTTTCTTTTAATTCGTATTTCTTGTTTCCTCTCTGATTCATTTATTTCTACCATTCTATCTTCTATTTCACTAATCCTATCTTCTGCCTCCGTTATTCTACTATTTGTTGCCTCCAGAGTGTTTCTGATCTCATTTATTGCATTATTCATTATATTTTGACTCTTTTTTATTTCTTCTAGGTCCTTGTTAAACCTTTCTTGCATCTTCTCAATCCTTGTCTCTAGGCTATTTATCTGTGATTCCATTTTGATTTCAAGATTTTGGATCATTTTCACTATCAATATTCGGAATTCCTTCTCAGGTAGATTCCCTACTTCTTCCTCTTTTGTTTGGTTTGGTGGGCAACTCTCCTGTTCCTTTACCTGCTGAGTATTCCTCTGTCTCTTCATCTTGGTTATATTGCTGCGTTTGGGGTGGTCTTTTTATATTCTGGTGATTTGTGGAGTTCTCTTTATTATGGAGCTTCCTCACTGTGGGTGGGGTTCTATCAGTGGCTTGTCAAGGTTTCCTGGTTAGGGAGGCTTATCTTGGAGTTCCGGTGGGTGGAGCTGGGTTTCTTCTCTCTGGAGTGCAGTGGAGTGACCAGTGATGGGTTATGAGACATCAAAGGTTTTGGAATAATTTTGAGCTGCCTGTGTATTCAAGCTCAGGGGAGTGTTCCTGTGTTGCTGGAGAATTTGAGTGATATGTCTTGTTTTGGAACTTGTTGGCCCTTGGGTGGAGCTTGGTTTCAGTGTAAGTATGAAGGCATTTGATGAGCTCCTATTGCTTAATGTTCCCTGAATTCAAGAGTTCTCTAATGTTTTCAGGTTTTGTATTTAAGCCTCCTGCTTCTGGTCTTCAGTTTTTACAGTAGCCTCTAGACTTCTCCATCTATACAGCACCGATGATAAAACATCTAGGTTAAAGATGAAAAGTTTCTCCACATTGAGGGACACTCAGAGAGGTTCACTGAGTTACAAGGAGAAAAGAAGATGGAGGGGGTAGTTAGAGGTAACTGGAATGAGATGCGGTGAGATCAAAAGAGGAGAGAGCAAGCTAGGCAGTAGTCACTTCCTTATGTGCGCTCTATAGTCTGGCCCGCTCAGGTATTTACGGAGTTATACAGGGAAGAGGAGAGGGAGGAAGTAGACAGAGGTGACCAGGAGGATAAGAGAGAGGAATGAGAAGGAGAGAGACAAATCCTGCCAGTAACCAGTTCCTTAGGTGTTCTCCACTGTCTGGAACACACAGAGATTCACAGAGTTGGATAGAGAAGAGATGGGGGAGAAAAGAGACAGAGGCCACCTGGTGGAGAAAAAGGAGAGTCTATAGGAGAAGAGAGTGGTCAAGCCAGTAATCTCGCTCTCAGGTAAACTTGGGTCGTGAAGTTTGGGTTTTTAAATGAACATAATTGACAACAAAAACCTAAGAGCAAAGGTTAAAAATCTAGAGTAGAGGTTGGATTTTCAAAAATACAATATTAAAGAAAAGAAGCAGAAGGAAAAAGCAGGAAAGAAAGAAAGGAAAAAAACCAAGAATTATTAAAAAAAAAAAACAAGCAAACAAAAAAAAACAAAACAAACAAACAAACAAAAACCCCACCAACAACCATCCAAAGGCTATATATGGTGTTTGCCTTAAAAAAAAAAAAAAAAAAAAAGTCTTTTTTTTTTTTAAAAAATAGTAATAATAGGTTATAGTAATAAAAATTAGAGGAGAAATAGAAGATTTAACAATTAAAAAAAAGGTTAGGAAAAAAAAAGAGAAAAAAAAAAAAAGAAAGAAAAAAAAAAAAAAAAGGAATGATTTTTAAAATAGTAAAAATATATCTGGCTCTTCTCTGATGTTTTGGGCCGTGTGGGATCACTTCCAAGGTGGTTCCCTCTGTTTAACTTCTTCCGTTTGCTGGTTTTTCAGGCTCACTAGTTCAGTCGCGCTGTGGGGAGGGGGAATGCCGCAAACTAATAGCGCTGTCGTGTGCTCTCAGTGTCACAGCCCCGCTTGACCTGTCCCTTCTCGCGGCGCACAAACCGCTCCGGCTCTACGATGCACAGCCGGGAACCGTCTGGGGCTGGCCCTAGGCTGCGTGCACTTCCCGGTCCAAGCCGCTCATGTTTGGCGCTCAGGCAGCCCTCAGAGGCACAGATTCCGCTGGGACTGCGCTTTGTGCCCTTCCCAGGTCCGAGTAGCTCAGGAGTTTGGCGAGCGTGATCGCCGCGGCTTGTCACCTTTTCTGTCGCTGCTGCTCAACTTTCTGGGTGGACCGCTGGCGTCCCCCGTGAGGCAGATTGTGACTGTCCAGCACCCCCAGAAGTCTTAGCAAAGAAGCCCGCTTGCAGTTAGGTAAGTAAAGTCTCTCCGGGTCTGCAATTGCCCCTTTCCAGTCCTTACGGCTCTGGCTGCCTGTCCCCGGCGGGGGATGGTCTGCAGCCGGCTTTTTCCGTTCCGTCCTTTGTTCTGTGCTCGGTCCTGGCGGCGTCTTATGTTCGAGCTTTTCGTGCTGTAGCTATCCCACAGTCTGGTTTGCTAGCGCAAGTTAGATCGTTCTGGTTGCGCGTGGGGCGTTCCTGCCCGATTCTTACAAAGCACTGCAGCCCGCGCCTCCCGCGCGTCCCTGCCCTGCCCCCACTTCCCAATGGCGGATGCAGGCGTCTGTGCTGCTTTTCCGCTGGGGGAGTTACTGTTGGGCTTGTAATCTCTTGGTTTTAATTATTTCTTTATTTTTCCTTCCTGTTATGTTGCCCTCTGGGTTTCCAAGACTCGCCACAGACTCGGCAGGGAGAGTGTTTCCTGGTGTTTGGAAACCTCTCTTCTTAAAATTCCCTTCCCGGGACGGGCTTCCCTTCCCGGGACGGGCTTCCCTTCCCGGGACGGAGTTCCCTCCCCACCTCCTTTGTCTCCTTTTTCGTCGTTTATATTTTTCCCTACCTGTTTTTGAAGACAATGGTCTGCTTTTCTGGTTGCCTGCTGTCCTCTGCCAGCCTACAGAGGTTGTTTTGTGGAGTTTGCTCAGCGTTGAAATGTTCTTTTGAGGAATTAGTGAGGGAGAGAGTGGTCTTCCCGTCCTATTCCTCCGCCATCTTTATGCTCCTCCCTCAGCTTCATTTTTATTCTTTGGTTCTGTGTTACCCCTGGTCATCTTGAATTTTGAGCTTCCTTGTATCAGGATGAAAAGTCACTCCACAGATAATTGTGTCTGTATGAATTTTATTCATGTTTCAGAATCTGAACTCTAAGATTTGATTGATTAGCAACTGTATTTATTTTGATTTCCTATAAGTTACCATTTAATTCAGCAAGTATCTATTGAATGCCTCCTGTTTGTCATCTCTTGTTCAGGATACAAAAATGTCATGGCACCTTGTTTTATGGAGTTTACATACTGGGACTGAACAAATATGTGAACCAATAAATGCTTCTTCAATGCAAAGATAGGCAATGGATCTACTGAAACCAGAAACTAAAGAATGGCTTCTTCTCTTTCCCTGATGGAAAGAGAAGCCATATGAGAGATGGGAGGTGAGGGAAGTGAGATGGAAAGGGCATTAGCAAGGCAGTATTTAGTGGCCTTGGGCTTCCCTGGTGTCTTAGATGGTGAAGAATTTATCTGCAATGCAGGAGACCAGGATTTGACCCATGGGTCAGGAAGATCCTCTGGAAAAAGGAATGGCTAACCACTCCAGTATTCTTGCCTGGACAATTCCATGGACAGAGGAACCTGGTGGGTTACAGATCACGGGGCCACAAAGAGTCTAATATGTCTGAATAACTAAGTACACACAGACACACACACACACACACACGCACACACACACGCACACACACATGCACACACACACACGCACACACACACACACACACACACACACACACACCCCTTTAGTGGCCCCACTGACTGGAGATGCACACAAATTTCCATGTGAAGTGCTTTTTCAAAAAGCCCTCACTTATTACTACAAATTTCAGTGATGATTTCCTCCAAAGCACAGGTAAGCGTCTGCTGTGGTCCAGAAGTGTGTGGTTTCCCTGCTGAACGAGTCCATGTCTGTTTATGCGTTGTTCAGGGTGCCTTTATCTTGGATGAGGAAAATGAGCCTGTAAGGGCTGTCATGGCTTAGCCCATGAGCCCTGCCACCTATAGGTTCTTGGCTAAGAAACTAATTGAGAGTCATGATAAGGAAAGTATTAGCTATGGATAGCAGGCAGTCACTGCAGTAAGAGTACAGCCTCGACTCCCAAACACCCTTGGGAAGATATGTCACCTATTTCAGCTTCTCTTTCAACGTATGTTGATTGTGCATGTGTGCTAAGTCACTTCAGTCATGTCCGACTGTGCCACGCTATGAACTGTAGCCTGTCAGGCTCCTCTGTCCATCCATTGAATTCTCCAGGCAAGAATACTGGAGTGGGTTGCATGCCCTCCCCCAGGAGATCTTCCTGACCCAGAGATCGAATCCTGGTCTTTTACATCTCCTGTATTGGCAGGCAGGTTCTTTACCACCAGCACCTAATTAGATAAATTTTACATTCCTTTCCAGCTGTAACATTTTATGATGCTATTGAAGTTAGATATTAAGATATGTAAATCTAGAATTTCTTAAGTTTATCCCTATATAGAATGTTTAATTAAGTGTGATTGTTACATCAATTCGGAATACCAATTTCTCTTTGAGGAACATGGAACCTAAAATCCTTTTGAAAGTTACTTTCTCAAAGTACTGTTACCCTAAACATGCAGACATCACCAACTGTGTTTGCATTCTGAAATCATGTGTCTGTGTAAACAGACTCCATATGGTTTAATCTCTTAAGAAATATGGTTTTTTATATCACATTTGTGAAATACTAATATAAGAATTTATCACTTGACAAAGTATATGTCTGTATTTTTGCTTTACAAATTATAAAGAATTCTATCTTAGTTTTATAGGATTAAACACTCAACTCAAAAGTCTCAATGTGCTATATCATTTCACTTCTTTTATGATATCTCTAATACAAATGTACACACAATATACATACTCAGAAATGTGCATAGCAAAACCTAACTAAGCAGAACACTTCCACAAAATACCAAGAATCAGTATACATGTAATTTCAACTTATTATCTCAAATATGCTAGTGCTTATTGTAAAAACTCACCTAAGGTCATAGGAAAATCTCAACCATAAAGTGAAAAAATATCAAATAGTTTATGTACCAAGTATTCTAGGTTAGGAAAAAACTTTATTTTTCAGATAAAGTCAAAACTATTAAAAGTGTTTTATGACTAATCAGAATATTCAAGTAGTATAACATTAAAAATTTCTAAACATTCCAGAACAAAATGTGAAATATACAAATGCATTTAAATTTGTACATTAATATAAAATTACAAGTAAATTAAAAATTCGATATTTTCTCAGAGGCACAATACTTCCAGCAATAGAAGGCCAAAAACAATTCTATTTGAATTACTCATTGACATATTATTCAACCAAGAGCTCTTTTCTATATAATTGTGTGTTATCAAGATCCAGTGACAATTTTCAAAGTTTACCTGAACATTATTTTAAATAACTTTTAAAATTTTATTATTTTTTTTTTTACTTTACAATATTCTATTGGTTTTGCCATACATCAAAGAGCCCTGCAGAAGCACCATAGACTTCTCAATGAGTTATTCATCATTTAGACATGATCAGGTACGTATTTACACTGCATTTTCATGATCTCCTGAAAAATATTCTCAAAACATCACAGGACATTTGAGGAAACTCGTACTCAAACTCCAGGTCTGTGGACATGTGCACAGTTATTCTGAGATAAAATGACCCTCAGCCATTAAAAAGAGAGGTTTACCTGAGCAATGCCCATTGGTGGGTTTGCACATTATTTTCAATCAGCAATTTTTCTTGAAACACTGTCACTGGCAGAGCTATGAAGCACAGCCCCTTTGATAGATTCTGTCATGAAGACAGAGAACAGTTATTCCTCGAGGCAAAACATGCTAAAGGAGAATTGTGTGTAACGATAGCAAATTGAGGGTGGGAGGACATATTTCTACAATGACTCGATGTTAGTGCAAACAAGAAAGATAAATTTGTTCAAAGAAGAAATAAATAACTGAATATAAACTCAGACTTTATATTCTATGAAAATACAGTAAAAAAAAAAACTAAAATGTTGACAGCATGAGACTATTTTAATTAAATAAATAAGATTGATTCTATGTTCAAGAAACATGCAAACCTACTTATTAACCATATAACCATTTTCATTTGCTTACTGTAGAAAGCAAACAAAATGCCATTGTTTACCAAAAAAATTGTTACAGGTTATCCTTCACTGAGGTATCAAATTTTCAAAAATGTGAATCAGATTATTTTTGAAACTCATTAAAGTTAGGACTTTCTAAACTGTACATTCAGGTTGATGAAGAATTATGACATCTTCGGAAAGAATGATGAAAACATTTTGATACCAGAAGCTCTTAAATTTAAATATCATCTCACAACTTCTAGACCAGTTTTAGGTCTAGAAGGTGAGTTTTCAGCAATACATGCTAATTATTTGGTTGATGTCACCAAAGGAAATCTTCAAGATTTAAAAAAAATCTTTAGACTGAAAAAATTTTTGAAATTTACTTCCCTCCCCTAAGTTCCATTCATCCTTAGAGATTTCTATTACAAAATCAGTTGCTTCTTCTAACAGAATATCTCTAAAAAATAAAGTACAATAGCATAGAACATGAAAGTGTAGATATAACAAATCTCCTGACATACATGTTCATGCATCTTTATATTATAAAGGATGATGCTACAATACACTATATATTAAGGGAGTTGCTACATAAGAAAACAAATCAGTAGTTGCCAATCAATCTGCATAGAGCAACTATGCTTATTTTAGTTGCTAGCAGTTTCTTTTTTGTTGCAAGAGGTATACTTTCACCTTTAAATTTTGCAGTTGAAAAAGATAATACTGGGGTAACAAGCCACGTGTCTTCTTGGATGGAAATTGGAGATTGTTTTGGGGACAGGCTTTCCCTTAATACCAGAAGGAACCATCTGGGTAAGCACGAATCAGGTGCTCATAATATTGTCATTTTTTATCAGGATGCTTGAAACAATGTCAGGAAAAAGCATTGTTGGCTCTTGAGATTACTAGTTCAGACCCTGGGCAACTTAATACTCTCATGCAGGTAGTGATTGGGTAGTGACTGAAGGAACAGATGCTTTCAGAAGTAATAATTCAGGGACATAATAATGAAAGTGGAATTCGTGGGGGGGGGGATAAAAAGTCTTCAGGGCTTCCCCATTGGCTTTGTGGTAAAAAATTCACCTGCAGTACAGGAGACACGGGTTCAATCCCTGGGTCAGGAAGATCCCTAGAGGAGGGCATGGCAACCCTCTCCCATATTCTTGCCTGGAGAATCCCATGATCAGAGGAGCCTAGTGAGCTACAGTCCATAGGGTCTCAAAAAGAAGTCAGACAGGACTGAAGCAACTAAGCACATATGCACAGAAAAACTTCATTTATGTATCTGAGTCTGGCAGTTGGAGCCTAGACTCTAAGAAATGACATAATGGTGGAAAGGGGCTCCTGAAATTGATACGCATGGTCATCACAAGCTTATCATGAGAAGAGGAAAGGAAAAGGAGGGGAAAGGGGAATCCAAAAGAAATCAGGAATTCTATAACAGAGAATGAGTACTTCAAAGGGGCAGGAATAACATTAACTTTTTTTTTTTTTTTTTGCTTACTTTTTTAATATTTTGCATTGCAATCCCTTTCTGTAATTCAGGTTTCTTTTTGAATGCTACAAGCAGTGTTTAGCTTTCTTAGCTTTTTGCCTTGAGGAATACTCTCTCTGATTATATTACCAAGAAGGGTGGAGGTGCTGACCCTGTGTGTGACATGACAGTGGTAGAGGAGCATTTTCTAGAGAGAAATTTGAAAGTGAAATTGAAAGTCGCTCAGTCATGGCTAACACTTTGCGACCCCATGGACTATCCGTGAACAGTCCATGGAATTCTCCAGGCAAGAATACTAGAGTTGATAGCCTTTCCCTTCTCCAGGGGATCTTCCCAACCCAGGGATTGAACCTAGGCCTCCAGGATTGCAGGAGGATTCTTTACCAGCTGAGCCACAGGGGAGCCCAGAGAGAAGATTATGAGAAGGTAAATTCTGATCACAGAGTGTTCAGAACAGGAATATCAAGCAAGAGATGACAAGTAGTCACTTAGGATGGATATATTGAACATTTAAGGATCCCTGGGCTAGTTACTTATCAAGGACAAGGTTTCATAAAGGCAAGGTTAACCAATCTCAAAGAAAAGCAATGCCAAAGAATGCTCAAACTACTGCACAATTGCATTCATCTCACATGCTAGTGAAATAATGCTCAAAAATCTCCAGGCAAGGCTTCAACAGTACATGAACCATGAACTTCCAGATGTTCAAGCTGGAGTTAGAAAAAGCAGAGGAACCAGAGATTAAATTGCCAACATGTGTTGGATCATTGAAAAAGCAAGAGAGTTCCAGAAAAACATCTACCTCTGCTTTAATGACTATCAAAGCCTTTGACTGTTTGGATCACTACAAACTGTGGGAAATTCTTCAAGAGATGTGAATACCAGACCACCCGACCTGCCCCTTGAGAAATCTGTCTCCAGATCAAGAAGCAACAGAACCAGACATGGAACAATGGACTGGTTCCAAATTGGGAAAGGAGTATGTCAAGGCTGTATATTACCATCCTGCTTATTTAACTTATATGCAGAGAATATCATGAAAAATGCTGGGCTGGAGGGAGCACAAGCTGGAATCAAGATTGCTGAGAGAAATATCAATAACCTCAGATATGCAGATGACACCACCCTTATGGCAGAAAGTGAAGAGGAACTGAAGAGTTTCTTGATGAAGGTAAAAGAGGAGAGTGATAACGTTGACTTAAAGCTCAACATTCAGAAAACTAAGATCATAGCATCCGATTCCATCACTTCATGACAAATAGATGGGTAAACAGTGGAAACAGTGTCAGACTTTATTTTGGGGGGCTCCAAAATCACTGCAGATGGTGACGGCAGGCATGAAATTAAAAGATGGTTACTCCTTGGAAGAGAAATTATGACCAACCTAGACAGCATATTAAAAAGCAGAGACAACGGTGAATGGAATTGTTTCCTTAATTTCTTTTTCTACTTTCTCATTATTAGTGTATAGGAATGCAAGGGATTTCTGAGTGTTGATTTTATATCCTGCAACTTTACTATATTCATTGATTAGCTCTAGTAATTTTCTGGTGGAGTCTTTAGGGTTTTCTATGTAGAGTTTTACTTCTTTTCCAATTTGGATTCCTTTTATTTCTTTTTCTGCTCTGATTGCTGTGGCCAAAACTTCCCGAACTATGTTGAATAGTAGCGGTGAAAGTGGGCACCCTTGTCTTGTTCCTGACTTTAGGGGAAATGCTTTCAATGTTTCACCATTGAGGATAATGTTTGCTGTGGGTTTGTCATATATAGCTTTTATTATGTTGAGGTATGTTCCTTTGATTCCTGCTTTCTGGAGAGTTTTTATCATAAATGGATATTGAATTTTGTCAAAGGCCTTCTTTGCATCTATTGAGATAATCATATGGCTTTTATTTTTCAATTTGTTAATGTGGTGAATTATAATGAGGTGGATGAAACTGGAGCCTATTATACAGAGTGAAGTAAGCCAGAAAGAAAAACACCAATACAGTATATTAACACATATATATGGAATTTAGAAAGATGGTAATGATAACCCTGTGTGCGAGACAGCAAAAGAGACACAGATGTATAGAACGGACTTTTGGACTCTGTGGGAGAGGGAGAGGCTGGGATGATTTGGGAGAATGGCATTGAAACATGTATACTATCAGGTAAGAAATGAATCGTCAGTCTATGTTCGATGCAGGATACAGGATGCTTGGGGCTGGTGCACTGGGATGATCCAGAGAGATGATATGGGGTGGGAGGTGAGAGGGGCGTTCAGGATTGGGAACTCAAATACACCCATGGCGGATTCATGTCAATGTATGGCAAAACCAATACAGTATTGTAAAGCAAAATAAAGTAAAAATGAAAATTAAAAAAGAAAAAAAAGCAGAGACATTACTTTGCCAAAAAAGGTCCATCAAATCAAAGCTATGGTTTTTCCAGTAGTCATGTATGGATGTCAGAGTTGGACTATAATGAAAACTGATCACCAAAGAATTGATGCTTTTGAACTGTGGTGTTTCAGAAGACTCTTGAGAGTCCCATGAACTGCAAGGAGCTCTAATCAGTCCTTCCTAAAGAAAATCAGTCTTGAATATTCATTGGAAGGACTGATGCTGAAGTTGAAACTCCAATACTTTGGCCATCTGATGCCAAGAACTGACTCATTGGAAAAGACCCAGATGCTGGCAAAGATTGAAGGCGGAAGGAGAAGGGGACAACAGAGGATGAGATGGTTGGATGGCATCACCGACTCAATGGACATGAGTTTGAGTATGCTCTGGGAGTTGGTGATGGACACAGAGGCTTGGCATGCTGCAGTCCATGAGTTCAAAAAGAATCAGACATGACTGAGCAACTAAACTGAACTGAACCACTGTCAGCAATGTGATCAAGGCTCTGTAATGTGTTGGCTGCTTCCCTGGTGGCTCAAGTTGTAAAGAATCACCTGCCAATGTAGGAGACACAGGAGATGCAGGTTCAGTCCCTGGGTCAGGAAGATCCCCTGGAAGATGAAATGGCAACCCACTAAAGTATACTTGCCTGGAAAATTCCCATGGACAGAGGAGCCTGGCTGGCCACAGTCCATGATGTTGCAAAGAGTCAGATACAGTGAGAATGATGCACACATTAAAAAGGGAAAGGTGATCCCCCAAGACATGAGAATTTGGGGGCATTCAGGTTTCATTAGAAAGATGTAAACATTAGACAGAAGAAGTGAAACCCAGGCAAGCATTTGTCTCCAGAGTTCTTTCACCATTTCCAAGTTTTCCCAGAAATATGAGCTTCATAGACTTCCCTGTTCTTGCTAGGATTACTTTACTGAAGAGCTATAAAGACCATTCACTTGATGCATCAATTCATTTTATTTCTGATCAGTACATTAACCTGAAATACAATTTTTTACCTGGATTAGAGAGATTATGAATAAGAAAAAAACTTTAAAGAAAACTAACAAATTAAAGCTTTTGCATTGTACCTGGTTTTGAGTTGTCATAATGGTGTGTACTTTTCTTCTATTTTCCTTTCCTTTAAGATAGTGTCAATGTTAACAAATGACTTGCATGCCTGTTGAAAGTGGTTGGAAGCTCAGAAAACATCCTTAGGTAGAGATAAGAAATTTTCTTTGCCTTATACAGAGATGCGTAACTCTATGACATTTGTGCTTTTCAGTCTTTTAAGCTTTTTTAAAATATCCCCTTTAATTTGTGATCCTACTTGGCAACTCAGCTTTAGGTTCATATCCCTTTCTTCTTGACATTTTCAGTGTCTCATGCTTCCCTGTAACAGGCAAAGAATATGAATGAAATTGAGAATGTGAGAACCATAGAAACTTAACAATAAGCTGTTGATACCAAATCATGTTCTCATACATCAAGGCAACAATAGAGTGTGTGTCCTGGAATTTCAGTTCAGTTCAGTTCAGTTCAGTGGCTCAGTCATGTCCTACTCTTTGCTACCCCATGGACTGCAGCATGCTAGGCCTCCCTGTCCATCACCAACTCCCAGAGCCTACTCAAACTCATGTCCATCGAGTCGGTGAGGTCATCCAACCATTTCTTTCTCTGTCATACCCTTCCTCCTGCCTTCAATATTTCCCAGCATCAGGGTCTTTTCCAATGAGTCAGTTCTTTGCATCAGGTGGCCAAAGAATTGGAGTTTAGGCTTCAACATCAGTCTTTCCAATGAATATTCAGGACTAATTCCCTTTAAGATGGACTGGTTGGATCTCCTTGCAGTCCAAGGGATTCTCAAGAGTCTTTTCCAACACCACAGCACAAAAGCATTGATTCTTCTGCGCTCAGCTTTCTTTAGAGTCCAACTCTCACATCAATACATGACTAGTGGGAAAACCATAGCTTTGACTAGACAGACCTTTATTGGCAAAAATAATATCTCTGCTTTTAATATGCTGTCTATTTCGGTCATAGCTTTTCTTCCAAGGAGCAAGCACCTGTTAACTTCATGGCTGCAGTCACCATTTGCAGTGATTTTGGAGCCCAAGAAAATAAAGTCAGTCACTGTTTCCACTGTTTCCCCATCTATTTGCCATGAAGTGATGGGACCAGTTGCCATGATCTTAGTTTTCTGAATGTTGTGTTTTAAGACAACTTTTCCACTCTCCTCTTTCACTTTCATCAAAAGGCTCTTTAGTTCTTCTTCACCTTCTGCCATAAGGGTGGTGTCATCTGCATATCTGAGGTTAATGGTATTTCTTCCAGCAACCTTGATTCCAGCTTGTCCTTTATCCAACCTGACATTTCACATGATGTACTCTGCCTGTAAGTTGAATAAGCACAGTGACAATGCACAGCCTTGATGTGCTCCTTTCCTGATTTGGAAACAGTTTCTCATTCCATGTTCAGTTCTAGCTGTTGCTTCTTGACCTGCATGCAGATTTCTCAGAAGGCAGGTCAGGTGGTCTGGTATTCCCATCTCTTGAAGAATTTTCCACAGTTTATTGTGATCCACACAGTCAAAGGCTTTGGCATAGCCAATAAAGTAAAAATAGATGTTTTTCTGGAACTCTCTTGCTTTGTCAGTGAACCAATGATGTTTCCAGGAAGGCAGGTGGTTACTTCTATTCAGTCTCAAAGAATGGTAGGTCATCTCAGAGAATAACTTCCCTTTAATAAATTGAAAAACAAACAACAAAAAAAAAGCAGTGTTTTTGCTTTGTTGACAAATTTCCTTATCCAGTAAATCATCGATGAGAGCTTGCATGTGCATTCAGTTGTGTCCAACTCTTTGCAAGTGGACTGTAGCCCACCAGGCCCCTCTTACCATGGAATTTTCCAGGCAAGAATACTAGAGTGGGCTGCAATTTCCTATTCCAAGGGATCTTCCCAACCCAAGAATTGACCCACTCACATTTCCTGTGTCTCCAGCATTGGCAGGTGAATTCTTTTACCAGTGAGTTAGCTGGAATGCCCACATACACACCTATACATGTGCGTGTGTCTGTCTGTGTGTGTCTGTCTGTATGTATACTATGTAACAGTGCATTTTACTACGGTTTCATTGAGTATTTTGAATGTAAAATGTTTAATGGTTTGATCAAGGTAAAATTTGAAAACCATTACCGTATCACTGTTTAACTCTTTCATCTCCTCTTCTTGAAGTAAGGAAATCATCCACTCTTTTACTCTTAAGAAAATACCAGAATAAATCCATTTAAAATATCTATATTTTTAACAATTTGGACTCTGCTTTGATTTCCTTTGCTTCTACATGCTTATATTTTAAATTCTTTAAGGATCACAAAAAGAAAGATACAATTTTACATCAATAGACTATTCCTTGTTTGTTTGTTTTGGCCACAAAGCCTAGTTTCCTGACCAGAGATTGAATCTCAACCCCCTTATAGTGGAAGAAGCCCCAAATCCTAACCACTGGACTACCAGGGAATTCCTATTGTTTGTTTCCTTTTCATTGAACTATAGTTGCTCTACAATGTTTCAGGTGTATAGCAAAGTTATTCAGTTTTATATATATACATATATATGTACACATATATATGTATATATATTCTTTTCAAATTCTTTTCCACTATTGGTTACTATAAGATATTGAATATAGTTCCCTGTGCTATACAATAAGTCTTTGTTTTATCTCTTTTATATACAGTAATATGCATCTATTAATGCCAAATTCCTAATTTACCCTTCTCTCCCTGCAACACTGGGCATCCCTCATAGCTCAGTTGGTAAAGACTCTGCTTGAAGTACAGGAGACCCGGGTTCGATTCCTGGGTCAGGAAGATGCCCTGGAGAAGGAAATGGCAACCGACTCCAGTATTCTTAGCTGGAGAATCCCACGGACAGAGGGTCCTGGCAGGCTTCAGTCCATGGGGTCGCAAGAGTCGGACAAGACTTAACAACTAAACCTCCTCCCCACCACAACATTCGGCTTCCCAGGTGGCTCAGTGGTAGAGAAGCCACCTGCCAATGCAGGAGACACCAGAAGCAAGGTAGGTTCTATATATGACTCAGGAAGATCCTCCAGAGTGGGAAATAGCAACCCACTCCAGTATTCTTGCCTGAAAAATTCCACGCACAGAGGAGTCTGGTGGGCTACAGTCCATGGGATTGCAAAGGGTCAGACATGATTGAACGACTGAGCACACACTCCCCAACATTCCCCTTTGGTAACCATAGTCTGTTACTTTGCTTGATTTTACCGTATTGACTTAAAAATTCACAGCAAATGCAAAAGAATTAAAAATATCAGCAATCGTGGGTACCAGAAATTTGGTATTTGTATCTGCAAGTCTCTGTAAGTTTGTGCTGTTTGTATTGTAAGTTTGTGTTGCTAAGCTTGTATTACAAATTTGTAAATTTGTATTGCTGTCGCTGTAAGTCTTCCCCCCATGTTTTCCTGGCCTTGGATCAAGTGACTACTTCTGCCCTTTACCTGGCCATGTCCTAAAGCAGATAACTCTATCCTCAGCTGGATTAAGCCTCTATTAGAAATTCCATTATGCTGCAAACAGTCTATCCTCAAGTTGACATGTGATTTTTTTTTTCCAATTTAAAGAAGTCATTTTAAGGAGCCCTTTAACTTAAAAAAGAGGGAGAGATTATTTGACGACTTCTTTCTCCTGTCCCTGAATAAGACTGAGCAGCAGTAAAGGCTGATGCTGTGGCAGCCAAATTACACTCATGAGGAAAGAATCTTGTGGTTAAAGCCAGAGTTCTGAGGACAGGTGATCTTTTGGTTGTATTACTAAGCAGTTGATCTAACCAGGCCTACAACTATTCTCTGTGGGCCTCATGTTCTATAAGATAATAAATCTCACTTATGCTATATTAGATTTTTTGTTGTTATTTGAAATAAATGTCCTTATGGAGACTTATGCATAAATATGTGAATGTACATTGCTGTTGTTTAGTTGCTAAGTTGTGTCCGACTCTTTTGTGACTCCATGGACTGTAGTCCACCAGGCTCCTCTGTCCTGGTATTTCCCAGGCAAGAATAGTAGAGTGGGTTGCCATTCCCCTCTCCCAGGGATCTTCCCAACCTAGGGATCAAACTCACATATCCTTTGTCTCCTGCATTGGTATGAGTGTTCTTTACCACTGAGTCATCTGGGAAGCCCATAAATGTTCATAGAAACACATAAATGAAAATATATACTATTCATATATATGCACACACAAAATAGACATATATGGCATATGTTTCTCATAACTTAAAGGAAATCATATCTGGTTATGAATTGCTTTGCTTCACTTCAAACTCTGATTAGAAAATTTTTTTCAGTGTTTGGAGCAAGGTTCCAAACTCAAGTGCACAGATAAATTTGCTTTCTAACTTAAAGTGTAGCTCAAAACCATATCTGTTGACAGAATCCCTATTAGTGAACTGTAATATTCTGAAAATCACATTGAACTTCAGCTAGCACAGCTCGAAATAAGTGTTCGACGACACTGAAATACCAACTATCCAGCTCCTACATAATCTGTAATGTCCTTTTGTTTCTGTTATTGTTGTAGTAGTTGTTTTTCTTTAAATACAACATATTTCAAAATCATCCCCTTCCTTCTGGGGTGCTTTCATATGCAGTGCAGTTTCATATATCTACAGAAAATCAAGTGCAAGAAAAAAAAAATACATCTGACTCAAAATTCTTCTAAATATATACTTTAAATGATTAATGTACAATCATATTTACTAGCCTCAAATATATGTTTTTTATGTTCTAATATCTTGGCAACATCTTTTAAACTTTTTTCTTGGCAAAATTATAGGAGCTAGAAAATGATTTAGACTGAAATGAAAACTTCAGAAGGGTTATTGATCTTTTCACATCACATCACAATTGCATGGATTGTGGACCAGAAAACTACTGGTAGTCAAGAGCAAGTTCACAGTAATCTAAGAAAATAAATGTTGGTCTAAGTTCATAAATGGAGAGAGTCAGAACTCCCGAAGAGGACTCTTGGGTGTAACACCCTTGGAATGCAATTCTAGGAGCTGTAAAACCTATAGTCCTGATCCAAATGAGCACTCTTTGGAGGGTCAATTCCATACACTGCAACTTTGCCAATCTTTGTTCTTAGTAGAGAGAGTTTTGCAGTTCCCTCACAAAGTAAAAGTCTCTTCCAAGAGACTAAGAAGATCATGTGTATTAGGTATGCTATAATTTCTAATTTTTTATAGGTTAATGAATAATTCCAATAAGTCTCCTAAATTTCCATAGGACCAAACCTTCTTGTTTCCTAAGATGAACTGATAAGAGCTGCCTTACCAGCTACTGAAATTCCCAGATATCAGGTTTCACATAGTGTTCTGAGGTTGACTATAGTTGGCCATCAAGAACCCTGTGTTTAGAATACAGCAGTATAAACAGTCAAACTCCTCTGCTTATCTGACAAAATGTGACTTATTTACTTTAATACTACCACTACATGTCAAAAGGACTACCACACTTTGGAGTGTTTGACTTTCTGTAGAGTTCATTCATTCATTCACTCATTAATCAATATTATTTATTAACCTTCCCAATGTGCCGAAAACTAGGGGTGTATACTACTACTACTACTACTACTACTACTACTACTACTACTAAAGTTGCTTCAGTCGTGTCCAACTCTGTGCGATCCCATAGACGGCAGCCCACCAGGCTCCCCTGTTCATGAGATTCTCCAGGCAAGAACACTGGAGTGGGAAGCCATTTCCTTCTCCAAGTGGGTGTATAGTAGGCAAGAAATACATAATCTCTACCTTCAAAGCTTACTGTCCAATGAAGGTGATATAAATTCATATCCATTAGATGAGGTTCCTGCTGCTGATGATGATGAGGTTCCTAATATAGTCAAATTCATAGGGTCAGAAAGTACATTGGTAGATGCTATAGAGAGAGGGAATAAAGACTTAGTGTTTAATGGGGAAGGAGTTTTAGTTTAGGAAATGGATGATGGTCAGAGTTGCACTATGATATGAATGAAAGGCACCACACTCCAGTACTCTTGCCTGGAAAGTCCCATGGATGGAGGAGCCTGGTAGGCTGCAGCCCATGGGGTCACTACAAGTCAGACACGACTGAGCGACTTCACATTCACTTTTCACTTTCATGCATTGGAGAAGGAAATGGCAACCCATTCCAGTGTTCTTGCCTGGAGAATCCCAGGGACGGGGGAGCCTAGCGGGCTACCATCTATGGGGTCGCACAGAGTCGGACACGACTGAAGTGACTTAGCAGTAGCAGTGTCACTAAACTATACAGTTAATTATGGTTAAAATAGAATGTTTTACAGTATATGACTATTACCAAATTTTTTTAAATATTAATTTTAAAAACTGAGAAAAAATTCACATTCATATAATCTATTTCTGATCTGAGCTCTTTACACTTATCTTCTGCTTTATCTTTTAGCCAACCTTCATGTTATCATTATTAATCATATGTTATAAATGAAAATTTTAAAAACTGAAGTTTACAAACCTTAGATAACTCAAACAAATTCACTAAGCTAATAAATCACAGAATTTAAATGTAAACCCTAGATCATTTTACCATAAAGTCCATGCTTTTAAGCAAAAGCAATGGCTCTGATTATATGGTCATCTATTGGAATCAGTTCAGTTCAGTTCAGTCACTCAGTCTTGTCTAACTCTTTGTGACCCCACGAACTACAGCACGCCAGGCCTCCCTGTCCATCACCATCTCCTGGAGTTCACCCAAACTCATGTCCATCGAGTCAGTGATGCCATCCAGCCATCTCATCCTCTCTTGTCCCCTTCTCCTCCTGCCCCCAATCCCTCCCATCATCAGAGTCTTTTCCAATGAGTCAGCTCTTCACATGGGGTGGCCAAAGTATTGGAGTTTCAGCTTTAGCATCAGTCCTTCCAAAGAACATTGAGCATCAACTGAACACAATTTTAATGGGAGCTGAGAAAATAATAGAGGAAAATATAAGGACCTTGCCCATATGGAGCCAAAAATCTCATAAAAAAGAAAGACCACTGAACAAGTAAACAATAAATGACTTAATCTGAAGTAGAAATAAGTGCTGTAAAGTAGGAAGCAAGATGAGTACATAGAGTGGAAAAGAGAATGGCTGTCAGGAAAATCCTCTCTAAGGAAATGACATCGAAGCAGAGACATAAATGATCTGAAGGAGAAATCTGTACAAAGATCAGGCAGAAACATCTAAATGTTCAGAAGATGGCAGAGCAGAAACAAAGGACTGAGATGAGACCACAATTTTATGGAATTAGAAGAATTTAGCAACTCTGTATTTTTGTAGCTGAGTTTTTAAAAATAAGATTATTTTTCTTCATTGTTAATTTTGATTGATTTTTATGGAGAAATGCCTTGTGGAGTTTTGCCCTATTCAGGTCTGAAAATTTATTCAGTTTTCAAGATAATTTAAATGACTAATTGTAACTTCTTAGTGGCTTGTGAAAATTGGCATTTTCACAGTGTTAAATAGTCTCTATCATTTATAAATATTTAAAGGAGAAGTGGCAAGAATACACAGAAGAACTATACAAAAAAGGTCTTAATGACCCAGATAATGATGGTGCTGTGATCACTCACCTAGGACCAGACATTCTGGAGTGCGAAGTCAAGTGGGCCTTAGGAAGTATCACTATGAACACAGTCAGTGGAGGTAATGAAATTAGCTGAGCTATTTCATATTCTAAGTTATGATGGTGTTAAAGTATTGCATTCAATATGCCAGCAAATTCAAAAACTCAGCAGTGGTCACAGGACTAGAAAAGGTCAGCTTTCATTTCAATCCCAAAGAAAGGTAACGTCAAAGAATGTTCAACCTGCCACACAATTGCACTCATTTCACATGCTAGCAAAATAATGCTCAAAATTCTCCAAGCTAGGCTTCAACAACATGTGAGCCAAGAACTTCCAGATTGTTCAAGATGGATCTAGAAAAGGCAGAGGAATCAGAGATCGAATTGTCAACATCTGTTGGATCATAGAAAAAGCAAGAAAATTCCAGAAAATCATCTACCTCTGCTTTACTGACTATGCCAAAGCCTTTGACTGTGTGAATCACAGAAAATAGTGGAAAATTCTGAAAGAGATGGGAATACCAGACCACCTCACCGGCCTCCTAAGAGACCTGTATGCACGTCAAGAGACAACAGTTAGAACCAGACTGGTTCCAAGTTGGGAAAGGAGTATGTCAAAGCTGTATATTGTTGCCCTGCTTATTTAACTTATATACAGAGTGAAAGAAAGTGAAGTCGCTCAGTCATGTCTGACTCTTTGCGACTATATGCAGAGTACATCATATGAAATGCCAGACTGGGTGAAGCACAAGCTGGAATCAAGATTGCTGGGAGAAATATCAATAACCTCACATATGCAGATGATACCACCCTTATGGCAGAAAAGGCTACTATGTCATCCTCCAGGGGATCTTCCCAATTCAGGGACTGAACCATCATCTCTTATATCTCTTGCTTTATCTAGGCAGGTTCTTTACCACTAATGCCACCTGGGAAGCCCCTAATTATTTGTGTGGGACCACATAATTTATTGTCCAAATTGGGATGTTTTTGACAGTGCAAGCCAGATTTATTAATATTTACACCAGAGGTCAAGGGTAAAATTAGGAGTTTTAATTTACCTTGCCATGTTGGTAATTGGTTTTGATGACTACTTTTTAAAGTAACTTTATTGTAAAATTAAATATACTTAAAGTTAAATACACCTAAAATTGCATATATGGCAGAAAGCAATGAGGAATTAAAGAGCCTCTTGGCTTGAAACTCAACATACCAAAAACTAAGATCATGGCATCTGGTCTCATCATTCCATGACAAATAGATTAGGAAAAACTGGAAGCAGTGACAGACTTTACGTTCTTGGGCTCAAAAATCACTGCAGAGGGTTACTGCATCCATGAAATTAAAAGATTTTTGCTCCTTGGAAGAAACGCTATGACCAACCTAGAGAGCATATTAAAAAGCAGAGACATTACCTTGCTGCCAAAGGTCCACCTTGTCAAAGCTATGGTTTTCCCAGTAGTCATGTATGGATGTGAGAGTTGGATCATAAAGAAAGCTAAGCACCGAAGAATTGATGCTTTTGAACAGTGGTGTTGGAGAAGACTTTTGAGAATCCCTTGGATTACAAACAGATCCAACCAGTCAATCCTAAAGGAAATCAGCCCTGACTAGTCATTGGCAGGACTGATGCTGAAGCTGAAGCTCTAATACTTTGACTACCTTATGGGAAGAACTGACTCATTTGAAAAGACCCTGATGCTGGGAAAGATTGAAGGCAGGAGGAGAATGGGACAGAGGATGAGATGGCTAATGGCATCACTGATTCAATGGACCTGAGTTTGAGCAAGCTCCAGGAGATGGTGAAGAACAGGGAAGCCTGTGTATTGCAGTCGATGGGGTCACAAAGAGTCAGACACGACTGAGTGACTGAACAACAAACAACAAAGGAAGAAAAACAGCTAGTTTTCAAGACTCTGCACATGGACATCACCAGATGGTCAACACCAAAATCAGATTGATTATATTCCTTGCAGCCAAAGAGGGAGAAGCTCTATACCATCAACAAAAACAAGACCAGGAGCTGACTGTGGCTCAGATCATGAACTCCTTATTACCAAATTCAGACTTAAATTGAAGAAAGTAGGGAAAACTGCTAGACCATTCAGGTATGACCTAAATCAAATCCCTTATGATTATACAGTGGAAGTGAGAAATAGATTTAAGGGCCTAGATCTGATAGATAGAGTGCCTGATGAACTATGGAATGAGGTTCGTGACATTGTACAGGAGACAGGGATCAAGACCATCCCCAAGGAAAAGAAATACAAAAAAGCAAAATGGCTTTCTGGGGAGGCCTTACAAATAGCTCTCAAAAGAAGAGAAGCGAAAAGCAAAGGAGAAAAGGAAAGATATAAGCATCTGAATGCAGAGTTCCAAAGAATAGCAAGAGGAGATAAGAAAGCCTTCTTCAGCGATCAATGCAAAGAAAGAGAGGAAAACAACAGAATGGGAAAGAATAGAGATCTCTTCAAGACAATTAGAGATATCAAGGGAACATTTCATGCAAAGATGGGCTTGATAAAGGACAGAAATGGTCTGGACCTAACAGAAGCAGAAGATATTAAGAAGAGGTGGCAAGAATACACGGAACAACTGTACAAAAAAGACCTTCACGACCCAGATAATCATGATGATGTGATCACTAATCTAGAGCCAGACATCTTGGAATGTGAAGTCAAGTGGGCCTTAGAAAGCATCACTACGAACAAAGCTAGTGGAGGTGATGGAATTCCAGTTGAGCTCTTTCAAATTCTGAAAGATGATGCTGTGAAAGTGCTGCACTCAATATGCCAGCAAATTTGGAAAACCCAGCAGTGGCCACAGGACTGGAAGAGGTCAGTTTTCATTCCAATCCCAAAGAAAGGCAATGCAAAAGAATGCTCAAACTACTGAACAATTGCACTCATCTCACGTGCTAGTAAAGTAATGCTCAAAATTCTCCAAGCCAGGCTTCAGCAATATGTGAACCGTGAACTCCCTGATGTTCAGGCTGGTTTTAGAAAAGGCAGAGGAACCAGAGATCAAAGTGCCAACATCCGCTGGATCATGGAAAAAGCAAGAGAGTTCCAGAAAAACATCTATTTCTGCTTTATTGACTATGCCAAAGCCTTTGACTGTGTGGATCACAATAAACTGTGGAAGATTCTGAAAGAGATGGGAATACCAGACCACCTAACCTGCCTCTTGAGAAATCTGTATGCAGGTCAGGAAGCAACAGTTAGAACTGGACATGGAACAACAGACTGGTTCCAAATAGGAAAAGGAGTATGTCAAGGCTGTATATTGACACCCTGCTTATTTAACTTCTATGCAGAGTACATCATGAGAAACGCTGGACTGGAAGAAACACAAGCTGGACTCAAGATTGCCGGGAGAAATATCAATAACCTCAGATATGCAGATGACACCACCCTTATGGCAGAAAGTGAAGAGGAGCTAAAAAGCCCCTTGATGAAAGTGAAAGAGGAGAGTGAAACGGTGGAAATAGTGTCAGACTTTATTTTGGGGGGCTCCAGAAACACTGCAGATGGTATTGCATCCATGATTTTAAAAGACACTTACTCCTTGGAAGAAAAGTTATGACCAACCTAGATAGTACATTCAAAAGCAGAGACATTACATTGCCGACTAAGGTCCATCTAGTCAAGGCTATGGTTTTTCCTGTGGTCATGTATGGATGTGAGAGTTCGACTGTGAAGAAGGCTGAGCACCGAATAATTGATGGTTTTGAACTGTGGTGTTGGAGAAGACTCTTGAGAGTCCCTTGGACTGCAAGGAGATCCAACCAGTCCATTCTGAAGGAGATCAGCCCTGGGATTTCTTTGGAAGGAATGATGCTAAAGCTGAAGCTCAAGTACTTTGGCCACCTCATGCGAAGTGTTGACTCATTGGAAAAGTCTCTGAAGCTGGGAGGGATTGAGGGCAGGAGGTGAAGGGGACGACCGAGGGTGAGATGGCTGGATGGCATCACTGACTCAATGGACGTGAGTCTGAGTGAACTCCGGGAGTTGGTGATGGACAGGGAGGCCTGGTGTGCTGCGATTCATGGAGTCGCAAAGAGTCGGACATGACTGAGCAACTGAACTGAACTGAACTTACTATAGCCAAGATAATGTTGTAGTGATGTGAATGAAACTACAACCTATTATACAGAGTGAAGACAGAAAGACTTATATGGGCCCTTGTTGGCAAAGTAATGTCTGCTTTTTAATATGCTGTCTAAATTTAACCTAGACATTAATGTATATATATGGAATCTAGAAAAAAATGGCACAGATGAACCTATTTGTAGGGCAGGAATAGAGATGAAAACATAGAGAATATACTTGTGAACACAGAGAAGAAAGAAGAGGATGGGATGAATTGAGAGAGTAACATTGACATGTATACACTACCATATGTAAAATAGATGGTGGGAAGCTTGGGGAAAGCTGTTATACAACACAGAAGCTTCACTCTGTGCTCTGTGATGACCTAGAGGGGTGGGATAAGGATGGGGGTGGGAGGAAGGCCCAAGAGGGAGGGGGTATATATACATATGGCTGATTCATACTGTTGTACAGTAGAAATTGACACAATGCTGTAAAGCAGTTCCAATAAAATGAGGATGAACTGTAGTATTTAATGATCAATGTACTAGTTTGCCTGAAAGATACTCCTCAATGTGTTTCACTCAGTACCTATCAATTATAAGGTTGTATCAGATAACATTATCTTAGTTAAAAATAATCTCTTGCTAAATCATTGTCATGCAAATGATTTTCCAGAAAAATCAAAAGTATACTATTATTCAGCAAAATAGAAAGCTGTTGCTTAAATCAAGATAAATTCCATCTATTGTTTTTGCCCATCACAAGTTAGGAATTATATCCGTTGGAGATCTCTGTTCTCTTCAGAATTTAGTTTATATTGCCCAGAACCTTCTGGTGGGCTTCCCTGGTGGCTCAGAGGCAAAGAATCCACCTGCAGTGCAGGAGATGTGGGTTCGATCCCAAGGACAATAAGATCCCCTGGAGAAGGATATGGCAACTCCCTCCAGTAACTCACTGTAGAAAATTCCATGAACAGAAGAGCTTGGTGAGCTATAGTCCATGGGTGGCAAGAGAGTCGTTGGACACAATTTAGCAAGTAAACAACAAGAACCTACTGGTACACAGAGTAGAACTCAGCATTCCAAATTGATTGTCTAAATTCTAAGAGGCAAACTCTGTACTAGGTGTTGAGCAGCTACAGACAAAGTTTCAACTCCTGCCCTGGAAGAATTTGCATTCCAGGAGTGAAAATCTACAAGTAAGTAAGGTTACCTAACTTAGAATGGAAGGTCATGCAATAATACCTAAAAAGGGAGATTTGGAACTGGTCCAATGTTAGATACACTCATCTCAGTTGCTAAAATAAACAGATAACTGCTCTTCATTGAGACTCTATTGAAATATCAGTCACACAGTCATCCTGCCAGTTGTCCTACACACGTTAATACTAATCCACAAGGCAGGTTTTGATTTATGCATGCAAAGTCCTAAAAGAGAAAATATTCAATATTTCACCCAAGGTTACATATATAGAATCATAGGTTCAGTTCAGTTTAGTTCAGTCGCTCAGTCATGTCCGACTCTTTGTGACCCTATGGACTGCAACACGCCAGGCCTTCCTGTCCATCACCAATTCCCAGAGTTTATTCAAACTCATGTCCATCGAGTCGGTGATGCCATCCAACCATCTCAACCTCTGTTGTCCCCTTCTCCGCTCACCTTCAATCTTTCCCATCATCACTGTCTTTTCCAATGAGTCAGTACTTCACATCAGGTGGCCAAAGAATTGGAATTTCAGCTTCAGCATAAGTCCTTCCAGTGAATATTCAGGACTGATTTCCTTTAGGATGAACTGGTTGGATCTCCTTGCAGTCCAAAGGACTTCCAAGAGTCTTCTCCAACACCACAGTTCAAAAGCATCAGTTCTTCAGTGCTCAGCTTTCTTCACAGTCCAACTCTCACATCCATACATGACTAGTAGAAAAACCATAGCTTTGACTAGACGGACATTTGTTGGCAAAGTAATGTCTCTGCTTTTTAATAGCTGTCCAGGTTGGTCATAACTTTTTTTCCAAGGAGCAAGCGTCTTTTAATTTCGTGGCTGCAGTCACCATCTGCAGTGATTTGGGGGCCCAAGAAAATAAAGTCTGTCACTGTTTCCACTGTTTGCCCATCTACTTGCCATGAAGTGGTGGGACCAGTGCCAAGATTTTAATTTTCTGAATGTTGAGTTTTTAACCAACTTTCAGTCTCCCCTTTCACTTTCATCAAGAGGTTTTTAGTTCTTCTCTGCTTTCTACCATAAGGGTGGTGTCATCTGCATATCTGAGGTTATTGATATTTCTCCTGGCAATCTTGATTCTAGCTTGTGCTTCATCCAGCCCAGCATTTCTCATGATGCAGTCTGCATATAAGTAGGAATTAACAACACTTTATAACATCATCCATGTCTGCCTGGTTTAAAAACACCCTCTTTCTGCTATAACACAGTAACTCCTTTACTGATTCAGTTTATTTCACCAACAAAATCAATAGAAAATAATGACATAAATTTAACATTGTTTGAGTATATTTCCAGGTGTTTAATTTGTCTCTCTCTTTTAACATAACTGCCAATCTTTCATCAAAGTCCTTTCCCAGCTATCTTCCAGCCATCACAAATACTCAAATACCTTGTGTAGGTAAAATTTATAAAATGAGGAAACTGTATATAGTCAAGGCTGTATTTTGTCACCTTGCTTACTTAACTTATATGCAAAGTACATCATGCAAAATGCCAGGCTGGATGAAGCACAAGCTGGAATCAAGATTGCCGGGAGAAATATCAATAACCTCAGATATGCAGATGACACCACCCTTATGGCAGAAATCGAAGAGGAACTAAGGAGCCTTTTGGTGAAAGTGAAAGAGGAGACTGAAAAAGCTGGCTTAAAACTCAATGTTCAAAAAACTAAGATCATGGCATCTGGTCACACCACTTCATGGCAAATAGATGATGAAACAAGGGAAACAGTTGCAGATTTTATTTTCTTGGGCTCTAAAATCACTGCAGATGGTGACTGCAGCCGTGAAATTAAAAGATGCTTGCTCCTTGAAAGAAAAGCTATGACAAACATAGACAGCATATTAAAAAGCAGAGACATTACTTTGCCAACAAAGGTCCGTCTAGTCAAAGCTATGGTTTTTCTACTAGTCATGTATGGATGTGAGAGTTGGACTGTGGAGAAAGCTGAGCACTGAAGAATTAATGCTTTTAAACTGTGGTGTTGGAGAGGACTCTTGAGAGTCCCTTGGACTGCAAGGAGATGCAACCAGTCAATACTAAAGAAATCAACCCTGACTATTCATTGGAAGGACTGATGCTGAAGTTGAAGTTCCAATACTTTGACTACCTGATGCAAAGAGACGACTCATTGGAAAAGACAAGAAAGAGTACCCTCAGTTTTTTCTGATACTGGGAAAAGTTGAAGACAAAAGGAGGAGCCGGTGATCGAAGATGAGATGGTTAGATAGTATGACCAGTTCAATGGACATAAATTTGAGCAAACTCTGCGAGACAGTGGAAGAAAGAGGAGCCTGGCATTCTACAGTATATAAAGTCACAGAGTTAGACACGACTTAGCATCTGAACAACATGGGGCTTTTGAAAATGTGACCATGCCGATCTTCACATAGTACACCAATTATCTGGATAGTGCCTTACTTTTATTTAGTTATCTCAACCTCTGTATACACTTTCAGATGCAAAATAGATCACAGATGTTCAAATGCTTGACCACAAATGTTCAAATTGAAACCATCTAATTTTATTAAGCTTCAAAGAAGAGATCTTATTTTATTTATCCTTGTATCCTTAAATAAAAGGTGTGACATTGGTTAGATAATCAGTAACTGTCTAAACGGTGAAAATTGATGAAATATTTCAAATTTATGATGTAATTACAATGGCCCTCATAGTAAGATTCAGAAAGAACAGGTCTTCTGGAATTGTTGCTCACATATTCTTTCACATGGAAATTCATGGATATGAACTATAATTCTCTATATTATGGTTATCAAAATAATAAAAAGTAACAATAATAATAGCTTAATATATGCCAGATATCTAATAACTCATGCAATTTTTGTAATAGTATAAGAGGAAATATGATCTTAGTTATAGAGAAGAAATGTAGCACACGGAAGTTATGTAAACTCACTCAAGATCCTACAGACACAAAACATGGAATCAGAATTTTAATTTAGAACTCTGGTTTAGAATCTGGGAGAAGTTTAATTGGGAAATTTTAAAAAGAACTTTCACAAACATATAGGGATCACAAATAGAAAATGGCTCTCTCTCTTACTTCAGGGAAGCTTTTGGACAAGGCAGAACTGCAGAATTATTATTAGACAGTTGCAGAAATAGTTAAACCATTGAAGATTAACTTCATTAATAAAAATTGATGCTACAGTAAAATAATTATATGTATTTTAAAATATTAATTTTCTTCAGAAACATAGACTTCTTAATTTGATATATTGTATACTTTATATATTAGATGTATGAAATACATCATTGAAAGAATAAAGAAACTGAAGAACAGCTTTGAAGTCCAAATGCCTACTGATCTGTAGTCTGTTATAAATTACATATAAAAGACTAACAGCTTAATTTATTTACAAAATACACAGCATGGTCCTTTTATTGCAGGCACCTCTATAATCAATTCAGCCCAATGTGGAAAGATCCATCAATCAATCACTCAGACAGTTAATCAAAATACACATTTAAAGGTTTATCAAGTCAGAGTTCTGAAAGGAATTTAACTCTGATTATTTGAACACTAAAGATGCCTAGGTTTTCAGAGTTGAGTTGCTTTCAAGTAGAAGATAGAGTTATCTTTTTTCTATGAAATAGACTGTCCCAAGTTATTCAAAATGGGGTCAGCCGATCAATCAACTTTCTGAAAAGCAATTTGTTCTAAATGTTTACAAATAGCCAAGCTTAGAAGAGAGATAACAGTGCAATAACAGTGTGCACTTTGTTCTTTTAAAGTTTCTACCGAAACGTGTTACCTGTAGAAAGATGAGAACTTTCAGTGACTCTAAACCACTAAAGAGCAATTATACATCAAGGAAGAAATAAGATGAGGCAAAAATTGTTCCTGCCAACCTGACTTCTCCCCCTGTTGTTTCAGGCAGCAAGATGTGTGCTTTTATCTGAAGTCTCAAATTTTTGATGTCTCTCTCCTAAAGCAAAATCCGAAGTTGACTACAAGCTGTACAACTGGAACAAAAAATCATCTTCAACTTAATCACCACTTACAAACTCATAAGATAAATCTTTCATATATATATAAACTGGCCAGTGCAGTTTAGAGGTTCTTTATGCAGATATTTATAAATGTCTGAGGTCTTATATATGTATATGGAGAGAGAGAATATGTCTGTCTAACTAGCTATATATATCTTTGTTCACTATTAGTCAATAAGACCTCAGCCATTTATAAATATCTGCATAAGTAACCTTTAAACTGCACTGGTCATCACTTCTAATAGGGACAGTTTGCATTCCTAAAAATCAGATGAATAAGTGTCCACAAAATGGGGGATATTTAGAACTTAGAATAAAATGTTAAAAGATAACTAATGTGAGAAACAAAATACATTCATTCCTAAACAATTTGATTCTACTTTTTAAAAAACATTTGGATAACGATTTTGCACCTTAATTGTGTTAATCTGAAACATATTCCAATTTGTTTCTCAAAATAATCTTGCAAATTTAGCTTCAGAATTAATAAGAGAATTTTTTAAAAGGGAACTTTGGCTGTCTATGGGTAACTCTTCTCACCCCACATTCTTTATGTAGGGAGAAGGGGAAACTGCCTGACTTTCAGCTAAGCTCTCTGATTCTGGCCTTTGAGAATGAGCATCTGGGGTCCATGCTTTCCCCAAGGTTATCACTCTTACATTTTACATTATTTGCTGTTTCACAGAATTAAAAATGAATAAAAAGGATAAAAGAAATCATAAAATATAAATTTTAGTATAGTAATCCCATAGACAGATTAGCCTGGCAGGCAACAGTCTATGAAGTTGCAAAAAATTCAGACACAGCTTAGCAAGTAACAATAGTAAACAAAATCGCTGAGGACCAAATTCATTTCTCTGTCTAAAATAAAATGACTACAAAGCCCTTACCTAGAGCCTTAAATTCCTGGGGAAGAAGTTGGGTTTCAGCTTTGAGGTGGAGTTCACTGAAGGACTGATTCAGTTCAGTTCATTGACTCAGTCCTGTCTGACTCTTTGAGAAACCATGAATCACAACACGCCAGGCCTCCCTATCCAGCACTAACTCCTGAAGTTTACTCAAACTCATGTCCATCAAGTCAGTGATGCCATCCAGCCATCTCATCCTCTGTCATCCGCTTCTCCTCCTGCCCCCAATCCCTCCCAGCATCAGGGTCTTTTCCAATGAGTCAACTCTTCACATGAGGTGGCCAAAGTATTGGAGTTTCAGCTTCAGCATCATTCCTTCCAAAGAACACCCAGGACTGATCTCCTTTAGAATGGACTGGTTGGATCTCCTTGCAGTCGAAAGGACTCTCAAGAGTCTTCTCCAACACCACAGTTCAAAAGCATCAATTCTTCAGCACTCAGCTTTCTTTATAGCCCAACTCTCACATCCATACATGACCGCTGGAAAAACCATAGTCTTGACTAGATGGATATTCGTTGGCAAAGTAATGTCTCTGCTTTTCAATATGCTATCTAGGTTGGTCATAACTTTCTTTCCAAGGAGAAAGTGTCTTTTAATTTCATGGCTGCAATACCATCTGCAGTGATTTTGGATCCCCCAAAAATAAAGTCTGACACTGTTTCTACTGTTTCCCCATCTGTTTCCCATGAAGTGATGGGGACAGATGCCATGATCTTCGTTTTCAGAATGTTGAGCTTTAAGCCAACTTTTTCACTCTCCTCTTTCACGTTCATCAAGAGGCTTTTTAGCTCCTCTTCACTTTCTGCCATAAGGGTGGTGTCATCTGCATATCTGAGGTTACTGATATTTCTCCCAGAAATCTTGATTCCAGCTTGTGTTTCTTCCAGCCCAGGGTTTCTCATGATGTACTCTGCATAGAAGTTAAATGAGCAGGGTGACAATATACAGCCTTGACATACTCCTTTTCCTGTTTGAAACCAGTCTGTTGCTCCATGTCAGGTTCTAACAGTGGCTCCCTGACCTGCATATAGGTTTCTCAAGAGGTAGGTCATGTGGTCTGGTATTCCCATCTCTTTCAGAATTTTCCACAGTTTATTGTGATCCACACAGTCAAAGGCTTTGGCATAGTCAATAAAGCAGAAATAGATGTTTTTCTGGAACTCTCTTGCCTTTTCCATGATCCAGCAGATGTTGGCAATTTGATCTCTGGTTCCTCTGCCTTTTCTAAAACTAGCTTGAACATCTGGAAGTTCACGGTTCACATATTGCTGAAGGCTGGCCTGGAGCGTGATATGCGTGCAATTGTGCGGTAGTTTGAGCATTCTTTGGCATTGCCTTTCTTTGGATTTGGGATGAAAACTGACCTTTTCCAGTCCTGTGGCCACTGCTGAGTTTTCCAAATTTGCTGGCATATTGAGTGCAGCACTTTAACAGCACTATCTTTCAGTATTTGAAATAGCTCCACTGGAATGTCATCACCTCCACTAGCTTTGTTCATAGTGATGCTTTCTAAGGCTCACTTGACTTCACATTCCCGGATGTCTGGCTCTAGGTGAGTGATCACACCATCGTGATTATCTGGGTCATGAAGATCTTTTTTGCACAGTTGTTCTGTGTATTCTTGACACCACTTCTTAATATCTTCTGCTTCTGTTAGGCCCATACCATTTCTGTCCTTTATCGAGCCCATCTTTGCATGAAATATTCCCTTGGCATCTCTAATTTTCTTGAAGAGTTCTCTAGTCTTTCCCATTCTGTTGTTTCCCTCTATTTCCTTGCATTTATCGCTGAGGAAGGCTTTCTTATCTCTCCTTGCTATTCTTTGGAACTCTGCATTCAGATGCTTATATCTCCTTTCCTCTTTGCTTTTCACTTCTCTTCTTTTCACAGCTATTTGTAAGACCTCCTCAGACAGCTATTTTGTTTTTTTGTATTTCCTTTCCATGGGAATGGTTTTGATCCCTGTCTCCTGTACAGTGTCATGAACCTCTGTCCATAGCTCATCAGGCACTCTGTCTATCAGATCTAATCCCTTAAATCTATTTCTCACTTCCACTGTATAGTCATAATGGATTTGATTTAGGTCATACTTAAATGGTCTAGTGGTTTTCCCTACTTTGTTCAATTTAAGTCTGAATTTGGCAATAAGGAGTTCATGATCAGAGCCACTTAGTGGCCTTCTAAGAGAATGCCTGAGGGAAAACAGCCTTCCTCTGCCACATCTAATCCCTCCATGAAAAGAGAAACCTATAATCAAGCAAGGCTGTAACTCAGCTATTCCTTTTCAGCCCAATGCAGATACCTACCCCTGCCTCCTCTGGATCCATTCATTCTGTGCTCCTAGAGGAGCTACTTCAGGTTTCTCTAGGTTTCTTTCTTTTCACAAGTGAGCTCCTTTCTCATTGGTTCCTGACAGGAATGAGCACCTTGTCATTGGTTCCTCACTCTGACACTTATGAAGTGCCTGGCTTTGGACAAGTTACTGACCTTCTCTGTGCCTCAGGGTCCCCAGCAGCAAGATAGGGTTAATAATATCACCAACTTCATAGATGATTTAATACATGTAAAGCATTTCAAACAAGATCCCAGTAAGATAGAGTCTAATACACATTAGGCATTGTCGATGGTCTTTTCCACTGTCCATTATCTTTTATTTGCCAACAAAGGTCCGTCTAGTCAAAGCTATGATCTTTCCAGTAGTCATGTACGGTTTTAGAGTCAGACTATAAAGAAAGCTGAGCACCAAAGAATTGATACTTTTGAACTGTGGTGTCGAAGAAGACTCTTTAGAGTCCCTTGGACAGCAATGAGATCCACCCAGTCCATCCTAAAGGAAATCAGTCTTGAATATTCATTGGAAGAATTGATGTTGAAGCTGAAACTCCAATACTTTGGCCACCTGACTCTTTTGAAAAGACCATTTTGGTGGGAAAGATTGAAGGCAGAAGGTGAAGGGGACAACAGAGGATGAAATGGTTGGATAGCATCACCAACTCAATGGACATGATTTTGAGCAAGCTCCAGGAGTTGGTGATGGACAGAGAATTCTGGCTTGTTGCAGTCCATGGGTTCACAAAGAGTCGGACACAACTAAGCAACTGAACTGAACTGAACTGAACTGAACTGATTCTCTTTTCAAGGCACCCTATACACAGTATTAATCTAATTTTCATAGCCACACTATAACAAGGACTTCCCTGTAGCTCAGACAGTAAAGAATCTGCCTACAATGCAAGAGGCCCAGGTTCAGTCCCTGGGTTGGGAAGATCCTCTGGAGTAGAGAATGGCAATCCACTCTAGTATTCTTGCCTGAAGAATCCTATGGACAGAGGAGCCTGGTGGGCTACAGTCCTTGGGGTCACAAAGAGTTGGACACAACTGAGCAACTAAAACTACTAGTCTAGTGAGGTGACTATCGACCCCATTGATCCCACTGACCATGGTTAAGAAATTTACTCAGAATTTGAATGACTATGATTTGCCCAAGTTAATGTAGCTACCAAGTGGTGGAACCAAGTCTGGGCCCCAAGTCTTCTTATGTTTTATCCAAAGTTCTTTTTACATACTATGCTGAGTTTTGAAACAGTTTTGAAGTCACCCAGAGCAGTCTGTGAGCTTCCTCACATTTCACATCCCTGACTCTAAGGTACTGGGGTACCAGAAAGAGAAGAGATATAAGTTCTCCATTAGCAGGTTGTGGACTGTTTCTATTATGCTATTGCTGCTGACATCCACTGGATCATGGAAAAAGCAAGAGAGTTCCAGAAAAATATCTATTTCTGCTTTATTGACTATGCCAAAGCCTTTGACTCTGTGGATCACAATAAACTGTGGAAAATTCTGAAAGAGATGGGAATACCAGACCACCTGACCTGCCTCTTGAGAAATCTGTATGCAGGTCAGGAAGCAACAGTTAGAACTTGACATGGAACAACAGACTGGTTCCAAATAGGAAAAGGAGTATGTCAAGGCTGTATATGGTCACCTTGCTTATTTAACTTATATGCAGAGTACATCATGAGAAACGCTGGACTGGAAGAAACACAAGCTGGAATCAAGATTGCCGGGAGAAATATCAATAACCTCAGATATGCAGATGACACCACCCTTATGGTAGAAAGTGAAGAGGAACTAAAAAGCCTCTTGATGAAAGTGAAAGAGGAGAGCGAAAAGTTGGCTTAAAGCTCAACATTCAGAAAACGAAGATCATGGCATCCGGTCCCATCACTTCACGGGAAATAGATGGGGAAACAGTGCAAACAGTGTCAGACTTTATTTTGGGGGGCTCCAGGATCACTGCAGATGGTGACTGCAGCCATGAAATTAAAAGACACTTACTCCTTGGAAGAAAAGTTATGACCAACCTAGATAGCATATTCAAAAGCAGAGACATTACTTTGCCGACTAAGGTCCATCTAGTCAAGGCTATGGTTTTTCCTGTGGTCATGTATGGATGTGAGAGTTTGACTGTGAAGAAGGCTGAGCACCAAAGAATTGATGCTTTTGAACTATGGTGTTGGAGAAGACTCTTGAGAGTCCCTTGGACTGCAAGGAGATCCAACCAGTCCATTCTGAAGATCAAGCCTGGGATTTCTTTGGAAGGGATGATTCTAAAGCTGAAACTCCAGTATTTTGGCCACCTCATGTGAAGAGTTGACTCATTGGAAAAGACTCTGATGCTGGGAGGGATTGGGGGCAGGAGGAGAAGGGGACGACAGAGGATGAGATGGCTGGATGGCATCACGGACTCAATGGATATGAGTCTGAGTGAACTCCGGGAGATGGTGATGGACAGCGAGGCCTGGTGTGCTGCGATTCATGGGGTCGCAAAGAGTCAGACACGACTGAGCGACTGAACTGAACTGATTGCTGCTGATGGTGATAATAAACACTAGTACTTATTATTACCTGTCACTTAAGGAAAGCCAATCATTTCCAAGACTGCATAAGCATAATAAATAACAGATGGTTGTCCTTTCATGGCACTAAGTTTTGAAGTGGTCTTTTACACAGCAATAGGTAACAGAAACTAGCCTCATTGTCTTCAGTAGCCTTTCTAATCTTACACTATTCTGGGAAGTAATTGAGTGTTTATGGAAAAAAAAAAAAGAAGAAGAATGAGACTGATCCTATTCTTCCCAAATTCAGATCTCTATGTGACTCTATTCTACTCATTGACAAACATGGTCCACTCTTGTCTGAGTCAATACCCAATACCCAGTCAGGCTACCATAAGGCAGAAAATGTGAACATGGAAACAATGGAGACAAAAAGGAGCATGAGTGAGTTTCTGTACTCAACAGAAAGCATAAGGCCTCCTCTGGATGGTAAAAAGGGCAAGTTTATCCAGAACTTTGAGAGGCATCCACTCTTCTGCAGGCCTGAAACTTCCTTTTAAGAGAAACCTATAAAAAGTAGAACTCTCACTTAGCAGCCCATTGAATTTCCTAATATGGGAGGCAAAATGATGATGTGACCGACAGCATGATCTCAAGAGTCAGGAGCCCGGGTTCTATACCTTGCTTTGCCATTTACAAGCTGTGAAATCTTGACCAAGTTACTTGAATTCTCTGTGCCTCTGGGGAGAAAAGAAAGGTGATATTAATAGCTCCTATCTTGTATGACTAATAAATAAGCCAAGCTCTGCAGTTTTCTTAGAAGAGTGTCTGTCACTTAGTAATTCTCAGGAAGCATTGGCTGTTAATATTAATGCAGATTTTCCAGCAGCCTTTCTGTGACCTGCCTGCTCTACCACCGAGCAACTCGACTATAGCATCATGCTAATATCCCACTGGAACTTGGGATGTGTTAAACACTGATAATCCTTAGGTACATGGTTCACTTTCCTTACCAGTGCCACTTATTTAGCATCTCCTCATCTATCCCCCAGCAGCCTGCCTCTATTATTCATGGCTTCCAAGCATATTTAAACATGTACGTATAAACGTATATCCATCCTTTCTCTTCCCAAATTCAATTCTTTATGTGACTATTCCACTCCTTAACAAACACCATCTATGCTTTCCTGAGTCAATAACCAATCTCTATTAGTTCCCTATTGACAAGTCCTCTGGAGTTGCCACATAACAGTGAATAAATTAATATTTATCCTCTATTTTTCTTAACTATCCTTTTATTTTCTTACTTTCCCCAGTGACACCTTTACACACATCCTTCATTCTCAGTTTTCCTCTGTCTGTTGTTTCAGTCACATCACAAAAATGCTCATCTCTGCACACACTAAAAATATTCCCTCAAGTCTACCATCTGTACTTCATATTATACTATCACATTTCTCAAAAATGTAGTTTATACTCCCTGCTTCCACCTCACCTACAAACACCTTTACATCTGACTTCTGTTTAATAATACTGGGATGCTTTCTTTAAAGCACAAAGTATATGACTCCTGGTGGAAAGGAGTACAGAGGTATGGGGTACGTGCATTCACACATCTATGTGTCTTATTCTTCATCTTCCTAGGTCTGTATAACATCTGATGCTGTGATCTTTGCTTTAATATTTTGATGCTACTTGTATTCTGTGACACTGAACTTTTCTCTATCTTTGTGCCTTGGTTACTCCGACTTAGAGTGAATAGATTGCCTTCAATCAGCTCATTTTCTTGTTTAAATGATTTATTGTTTTGTCACTACCTCCAATATCATCTTAGGTTATTATTTGTAACTAGCTTGATTTAGCATAGCTTTTGTTCCTAATCGTTAAAAGTGTTTTATTTGACTGTGAGATGCATTCTGTTTGCCACATTTATCACTCTCTTCAGCCTCTCCCTGCTGTTGTGCCATCCACATGTGGTTATTTAAACACCTTCCTCTTCTTGTCTTGGTCTGAGGGTCAGCTGGGAGACATGACCCAGAATTGTTATCACTCCCATCATGAATTCCATTTTCCCAGATTTATTGAGGTACTATTGGCCAAAAAAAAAAAAAAAAAGTGTACACTTTAAGTATGTACACTATTTTACAATATATAGTGAAGTATTTCTCCCAGTCAAGTTAATTAACATATCTATCACATTGTGAAGGGAGGTGAAAACCCTTAAACTCTACTTTTAACTAATTCTTAGCAAATTTCAAGGACACAGTAACAAATTCTGTGACCTCATAGCCAGAATTCTAACAGAGGTCACCAAAAAATGCCCCTTACAGGTTCTTGAAAACACACCTGGAGAACTGTTATACCAGGTTATACCTGCTAAAATGTTCTACATTCTGTGGAATCATTGATATTGAATTTTAATGTATATTGACTTGTAAAAGATTATGTAAACTGTCCATTTAGCCTTTTATTAATTCAGTAGATAAATACATATATAAATATATATTTACTATGTATTGATAATAGAATTCTTGTAGAAACACAAAATCTTACTGTAATCTTAGAGGGAAATTATTGAGTCGAATTTTACAAAAAAAAAGGAGGCCCTTCTCAGGGTTCTACACTGAGCTAATTATCTGAGATTTGCCTCTGTTTCACATGACACAATTTTTTGTTCTCACTTCTAGACACAGTGACTATCTTTAAATATTGTAACTTTTGTCAATGATGCTTTCCATTACATTCTGAAATACTATGCTTCTTTCATGTAAAGACAGTTTTAAATTTTTAGCATGTCAAAAGGAACTGTAATCAATGCATGAATACTTACTCTATACATCCTTTTATCCCTGGAGAAAGGCATGCCAACTCACTCCAGTATTCTTGCCTGGAGAATAACCAGAGACATAGGAACCTGGTGGGCTGTAGTCCACGGTGTCACAAAGAGTTGGACATGACTGTGCAACTAAGCACAGCCAGCACACCCTTTTTTTTAATTTTGCATTTTATATAGGAGTATAGGTGATTAACAATGTTGTGTTTCAGGTAGAGAGCAAAGGGACTCAGCCATACATACACATGTATTCATTCTCCCCGAAACTCTTTTCATCCAGGCTGCCACATAACATTGAGCTGTTCCCCAGACCATACAGTAGGTTCTTGTTGGTTATCCATTTTAAATATAGCAGTGTGTACACTGTTTTTTAAAGTAATCTTTATTGAGGTATAATTTCGATCCCATAGACAACTCTTATTCTTTTTTTTTTTTAACTTTTTATTTTGTATTGAGGTATAGCCAATTAACAAACAATGTTATGATAGTCTCAGGTGGAGAGTAAAAGGACTCAGCCATATATATACATGGATCCATTCTCCCTTAAATCCCCCTCCCCTCCAGCCTGCCACATAACATTCAGCAGTGTTCCATGTGCTATACAACAGGTCCTTAACACCTATTCTTAAAGAGGTACACTTGATGAGTTTTGACAAATGTATACACTCAGGTAATCACCATTATCAAGGTATAAGACATTTCCATCTCATCCAAAGTCTCCATGAACTGCTGCTGCTTCTAATTTAATCAACAGAAAACAGAGGAAGAAAAGTGTAAGAGACAACTCATTCACTGCAAGAGCTAGTTGAGTCAGCATTCAATAAAAAGTCACAAATATTTATTGACCATCCATTGTGAGCCATATACTGTAGCTGAAGAAAAGACTAACAACTTTGTATAAAGTGTATGAGTATGTTAGCAATCAAGGGAAAGAGGAAAATATCATTACCTAATAATAGAAATAGAAACTATACCAATTTAATGTGAAAAACAGCATTGTAAACCCCTCCCTTTTTGTTTTCTGAGTGCTACTAGTTCCTGGGAACAAAGTAATAAATGATATGGTCAATAGCAAATCTAATAGAAATGCAAGCATACAGTTTTCTCACAAATTTTTTTTGGTAAAATATTAGGACATAATTTTGGGAACCATGAAGGAGAGGCATAAAAAGAATGTCCAGTTTGTAGCCTATTTATCAAGCTTTGTGGGGCTGTGAATTAAGACATGGAGGAAGCATCATCTTGAGGTTATTTCTTTTAAATTGTGTTGCCTCGGTTGTTGTGCAATAGAAGAGTTTGTTCAAGTTAGGATCCAGGTTGCCAGGTGTGTGGGCAAACTCTTCCAACCTCCATGGAGCTGGGTAATGGAAATATCTGAAAGAGTTCTCAGAAAGCAATTGTGCATGTGATCACATGTGTATCTACTTCCACAGAGCAGAAAAAAAAAAAAAAATGCTGTCCCATAAAGCTTGAAAGAGGTCCTTCTGAACCTCCTATGACTGGTGCTGTTTTAAAGCGGAATTAATATGTTTCAGTGAGTGCTGTAGTGGAAGCTGGTGAGTCAGTGGCAGATTTTAGGTTCATTAAAGGAGACTGGACACCTCCTGGTCAAATCCAATTGACTTGGCTTCCTGGGCATCTGCAGTATTAGCAGTAGCCATTCAGTCAGTCACATGAGTTCATTAGGTCCAGAGTACCATAAGCAAATTGTGTTTTAGGTAAGAATGTTGTTGTTTAGTTGCTAAGTCATGTCCTACTCCTTTGTGAGCCCATGGGCTGTAGTCATGTAAGATTCTCTGTCCGTGGGATTTGCCAGGCAATAATACTGGAGTGGGTTGCAATTTCCTTCTTTGGGGGATCTTCCCAACCCAGGGATTAAACTCTCATTTCCTGCATTACAGGCAGATTCTTTGCCCCAGAGACACCAGGGAAGCCCACCAATCACATTATACACCCTTATATCCTTGAAAATTATTCCAGCTTATTCTGAGAAATCCTGGTTAACTATTAGAGAGATACTACTTGATTAATGATACCAATGAGTTACAGTTAACAGAATTTTCACTGAAAAGAACCACTGAGCCTGGATGCTGAGAGAAGCACTTAATGGGTGTTAAAAGAAGGAACCAGTGGTTTAAAAGCATCTATGTCTAAATAAATTTAAAAATATCTCTTGCAACTCCAGTGTTTCTCAGTCCACAGGAAATAAGCTAGACAATTTTTTCTTCAAGTGGCTCTGTGTCTTCATATGTAATAAGTACAAACATTAAAACAGTGATACAAGTAATTTTTCCAGTTAAGGAGTCTTTTCAAACAAAGAAATAGAAAAATGGACAGTACCATTAGCAATAATATTACTTTTTTACACTTTTTCAAGTTAGAATATTTGTAGTGGAAATAACATTTTGTGTTTCAATATTCATGTTTTTAAGGTTGAACACTGTTTAGATCAGAAAATGAATCAAATTGCAAACTATTTTCAGCTCTGAAATCTGGTTACCTAAGCGCCTATGAAAAAATAACTCTGTGGCACTATCTAAAACAGTAAATAAACCCTTGATATATTGTGCTATTAAACTACAGTTTGGAAGATAAAATCTAATCCTTGGGATCAGACACTGAAATTCATAATAAAATAAGTTTCTCCAGTAGCATGTAGTTATAATTACAATAATATTAATAACATGTGTTAACAGGAAAATATTGTTTCCTAGCAGTGGCCTCTACTTGAGGTTGGGTGGGAATTTTTATGTCATTAAAAGGCAAATAATTCATTATTCAGATTAATAATGTCAAGAGAGTGTATGTTTCTTGGTTCTTGTCACAACAATGATTTGGGGCAACGGACATTAAAGCCCTTGGTGCAGCACAACTCTCGGGTCTTGAACAAACCATGTCATAGCTCTTAGACAAATCAGTGTTACAGCTCTATTTTATTTAGAAGATAGCAGGAGAATCCATCCTCAAAGAAGAGAAGAGAGTGGAGGAGCACACCAGCGCTCCTGAGGCAGGGGGTTAGTGAGGGGGGCGTGTAGAGAGAGAGAAAGCGTACGCATGCAGGAGAGAGGCAGCGTGAGAGAGTGCTTGGCTCCTCCTTTTATGTTTTCTTCCCCCTGGGCCTACCCTATACAAATTGGGCTCAGCCAGGAGTGCTATTCTACCTGAAGTCCTCACTCCGGTCCTCGGACCTTTCTTTGACCTTCCTTTGTTCTATTTTTGTGGGCTTTTCCCTTCCTTGTCTTTTAGTCATCGTCATTTTGGACTCATTTTCCCTATTCTACCTACCTAACAATAACATCAGAAATACAACTTGTAGAAAGGTATTTGAATGGGTGTTACTATTCTCACTTTTTTTTTTTTTAATTGTCTTTTAAAGAAATTATGTATTTCTTTTTGGCTGTACTGAGTCTTCATGGCTGCTAAGGCTTTTCTCTAGCTGCAGTGAGTAGGGGTATCTCTCTAGTTCTGGGGCATGGGCTTCTCACTGCCATGGTTTCTCATATTGCCCAGCACAGGCTCCAGGGTGAATGAGCTTCAGTAGCTGTGGTTCCCAGGGGATCGAACCCGTGTCCCCCACATTGCCAGGTGGATTCCTATCCGCTGGGCCAACAGGGAAGTCACTCGTTCTGTTTTTTCCACTTGAATGAGTTTAATCAGTTCTGCTTGTAAAGTCCCATCTGAAGTAATACAATATTTCAAATGACCTAATCACTTTCTTCTGCCTGGTGACAGTCAATCCCATGAGGCTGGACTAGGTTCTTCCTGATCAATCTCTGTTTTCCCCCAAAGTACCGAGGATATAGTGCTAGGAAAAGAATCCACCCACAATGTGGGAGAAGGCAATGGCAGCCCACTCCAGTACTCTTGCCTGGAAAATCCCATGGATGGAGGAGCCTGGTAGGCTGCAGTCCATGGGATTGCAAAGAGTTGGACACGACTGAGCGACTTCACTTTGACTTTTCATTTTCACGCATTGGAGAAGGAAATGGCAACCCACTCCGGTATTCTTGCCTGGGGAATTTCAGGGATGGGGGAGCCTGGTGGGCTGCTGTCTATGGGGTCGCACAGAGTCGCGCATGACTGAAGTGACTTAGCAGTAGCAGAAAGGTATTTGACTTAAACCATTCATTTCCCAACAACTAAAGAAGCACACCGGCTGCAACGGAACCTGCAGAAGCACGGCTGAGAAGAGCTACCCCACGTCCGAGGTCAGGAGCGATGGCCGAGAGAAGCTACCCCACGCCAAAGGTCAGGGGTGGAGGAGAGGAGCTACTCACATCCAAGGAGCAGCAGCTGCACGGTCGCAGGGGGGTCTAGAGGAGCTATTCCATGTTCAAGGTCAGGAAGGGGGATCTCGTCCAAGGTAAGGAGCAGCGGCTGCACTTTGCTGGAGCAGCCGTGAAGAGATAACCCACGTCCAAGATAAGAGAAACCCAAGTAAGACAGTAGCTGTTGCAAGAGAGCATCAGAAGGCAGACACAGAAACCATAATCACGGAAAACTAGCCAATCTGATCACACAGACCACAGGCTTGTCTAACTCAATGAAACTAAGCCGTGTTGTGTGGGACCACCCAAGACAGACGGGTCATGGTGGAGAGGTCTGACAGAATGTGGTCCACTGGAGAACAGAATGGCAAACCACTTCAGTATTCTTGCCTTGAGAACCCCATGAACAGTATGAAAAGGCAAAATGATACAATACTGAAAGAGGAACTCCCCCAGTCAGTAGGTGCCCAATATGCTGGAAATCAGTGGAGAAATGTCTCCAGAAAGAATGAAGGGATCAGTTCAGTTCAGTTCAGTCGCTCAGTCGTGTCTGACTCTTTGCGACCTCATGAATCGCAGCACGCCAGGCCTCCCTGTCCATCACCGTCTCCCGGAGTTCATTCAGACTCATGTCCATTGAGTCCGTGATGCCATCAAGCCATCTCATCCTCTGTCGTCCCCTTCTCCTCCTGCCCCCAATCCCTCCCAGCATCAGAGTCTTTTCCAATGAGTCAACACTTTGCATGAGGTGGCCAAAGTACTGGCGTTTCAGCTTTAGCATCATTCCTTCCAAAGAAATCCCAGGGTAGATCTCCTTTAGGATGGACTGATTGGATCTCCTTGCAGTCCAAAGGACTCTAAAGAGTCTTCTCCAACACCATAGTTCAAAAGCATCAATTCTTCGGTGCTCAGCCTTCTTCACAGTCCAACTCTCATATCCATACATGACTACTGGAAAAACCATAGCCTTGACTAGACGGACCTTAGTCGGCAAAGTAATGTCTCTGCTTTTGAATATACTATCTAGGTTGGTCATAACTTTTCTTCCAAGGAGTAAGCATCTTTTAATTTCATGGCTGCAGTCACCATCTTCAGTGATTCTGGAGCCCAAAAAAATAAAGTCTGACACTGTTTGCACTGTTTCCCCATCTATTTCCCATGAAGTGATGGGACCAGATGTCATGATCTTTGTTTTCTGAATATTGAGCTTTAAGCCAACTTTTTCACTCTTCTCTTTCACTTTCATCAAGAAGGGATGGAGCCAAGCAAAAACGATACCCAGTTGTGGATGTGACTGGTGATACAAGCAAGTTCTGATGCTGTAAAGAACAATATTGCATAAGAACCTGGAATGTTAGGTCCATGAATCAAGGTAAAGAACAATATTGCATAAGAACCTGGAACGTTAGGTCCATGAATCAAGGTAAATTGGAAGTGGTCAGGCAGGAGATGGCAAGAGTGAACGTTGACATTCTAGGAATCAGCGAACTAAAATGGACTGGAATAGGTGAATTTAACTCAGATGACCATTATATCTACTACTGTGGGCAGGAATCCCTTAGAAGAAATAGAGTAACCATCATGGTAAAAAAAAAAAAAAAAACCAGTCCGAAATGCAGTACTTGGATGCAATCTCAAAAACAACAAAATGAACTCCGTTTGTTTCCAAGGCAAACTATTCCATATCACAGTGATCCAAGCTTACGCCCCAACCAGTAAATCTAAAGAAGCTGAATTTGAATGGTTCTATGAAAACCTACAAGACCTTTTAGAACTAACACCCAAAAAAGATGTCCTTTTCATTATAAAGGACTGGAATGCAAAAGTAGGAAGTCAAGAAACACCTGGAGTAACATGCAAATTTGGCCATGGAGTACAGAATGAAGCAGGGCAAAGGCTAATAGAGTTTTACCAAAAGAACGCACTGGTCATAGAAAACACCCTCTTCCAACAACACAAGAGAAGGCTCTACACATGGACATCACCAGATGGTCAACACCGAAATCAGATTGATTAGATTCTTTGCAGCCAAAGATGGAGAAGCTCTATACAGTCAACAAAAACAAGACCAGGAGCAGACTGTGGCTCAGATCATGAACTCCTTATTATCAAATTCAAACTTAAATTGAAGAAAGTAAGGAAAAGCATTAGATCATTCAGGTATGACTTAAATCAAATCCCTTATGATTATACAGTGGAAGTGAGAAATAGATTTAAGGGACTAGATCTGATAGACACAGTACCTGATGAACTATGGACGGAGGTTCATAACATTGTACAGGAGACAGGGAACAAGACCATCCCCTGGAATAGAACCGCAAAAAAGCAAAATGGCTGTCTGAGGAGGCCTTACAAATAGCTGTGACAAGAGAAGTGAAAAACAAAGGAGAAAAGGAAAGATACAAGCATCTGAATGCAGAGTTCCAAAGAATAGTAAGGAGAGATAAGAAAGCCATCCTCAGCAATAAATGCAAGAAATTAGAGGAAAACAACAGAATGGGAAAGACTAGAGAACTCTTCATGAAAATTAGAGATACCAAAGGAACATTTCATGCAAAGATGGGCTCAATAAAGGACAGAAATGGTATGGACCTAACAGAAGGAGAAGATATTAAGAAGAGGTGGCAAGAATACACAGAAGAACTGTGAAGAAAAGATTTTCATGACCAAGATAATCACGATGGTATGATCACTCACCTAGAGCCAGACATCCGGGAATGTGAAGTCAAGTGAGCCTTTCTAAGCACCACTACAAACAAAGCTAGTGGAGGTGATGGAATTCCAATAGAGCTATTTCAAATCCTGAAAGATGGTGCTGTGAAAGTGCTGTACTTAATATGCCAGCTAGTCTGGGAAACTCAGCAGTAACCACGGGACTGGAAAAGGTCAGTTTTCACTCCAATCTCAAAGAAAGCCAATGCCAAAGAATGCTCAAACTACTGCACAATTGCACTCATGTCACACGCTAGTAAAGTAATGCTCAAAATTCTCCAAGCCAGGCTTCAGCAATACATGAACCGTGAACTTCCAGATATTCAAGCTGGTTTTAGAAAAGGCAGAGGAACCAGAGATCAAATTGCCAACATCTGCTGGATCACGGAAAAAGCAAGAGAGTTCCAGAAAAACATCTATTTCTGCTTTATTGACTATGCCAGAGCCTCTGACTGTGTGGATCACTATAAACTGTGGGAAATTTTGAAAGAGATGGGAATACCAGACCATCTGACCTGCCTCTTGAGAAACCCCTATGCAGGTCAGGAAGCAACAGTTAGAACTGGATATATGCAACAACAGACTGGTTCCAAATTGGAAAAGGAATATGTCAAAGCTGTATATTGTCATCCTGCTTATTTAACTTATATGCAAAGTACATCATGAGAAAAGCTGGGCTGGAAGAAGCACAAGCTGGAATCAAGATTTCTGGGAGAAATATCACTAACCTCAGATATACAGATGACACCACCCTTATGGCAGAAAGTGAAGAGGAACTAAAAAGCCTCTTGATGAAAGTGAAAGAGGAGAGTGAAAAAGTTGGCTTAAAGCTCAGCATTCAGAAAACGAAGATCATGGCATCCGGTCCCATCACTTCATGAGAAATAGACGGGGAAACAGTAGAAACAGAGTCCGACTTTATTTTTTGGGGCTCCAGAATCACTGCAGATGGTTACTGCAGCCATGAAATTAAAAGACACTTACTCCTTGGAAGAAAAGGTATGACCAACCTAGATAGTACATTCAAAAGCAGAGACATTACTTTGCTGACTAAGGTTCATCTAGTCAAGGCTATGGTTTTTCCTGTGATCATGTATGGATGTGAGAGTTGGACTGTGACGAAGGCTGAGCACTGAAGAATTGATGCTTTTGAACTGTGGTGTTGGAGAAGACTCTTGAGAGTTCCTTGGACTGCAAGGAGATCCAACCAGTCCATTCTGAAGGAGATTAACCCTGAGATTTCTTTGGAAGGAATGATGCTAAAGCTGAAACTCCAGTACTTTGGCCACCTCATGCGAAGAGTTAACTCATTGGAAAAGACTCTGAAGCTCGGAGGGATTGGGGGCAGGAGGAGAAGGGGACGACCGAGGATGAGATGGTTGGATGGCATCACGGACACGATGGACATGAGTCTGAATGAACTCCGGGAGATGGTGATGAACAGAGAGGCTTGGCGTACTGCGATTCATGGGGTCGCAAAGAGTCGGACACCACTGAGCAACTTAACTGAACTGAACTGAACTCTCTTCTTTTCCATCCTATATGGTTGAATTAGCTCTTCACCAAGTCTTGTCCCTTGGACTGCAAGGAGATCCAACCTGTCCATTCTGAAGGAGATCAGCCCTGGGATTTCTTTGGAAGGAATGATGCTAAAGCTGAAACTCCAGTACTCTGGCCACCTCATGCGAAGAGTTGACTCATTAGAAAAGACTCTGATGCTGGGAGGGATTGGGGGCAGGAGGAGATGGGGACGACAGAGGATGAGATGGCTGGATGGCATCACGGACTCGATGGGCGTGAGTCTGAGTGAACTCCAGGAAATGGTGATGGACAGGGAGGCCTGGCGTGCTGCGACTCATGAGGTCTCAAAGAGTGGGACACGACTGAGTGACTGAACTGAACTGAAGTCTTGTCATCACACTTTCAGGATCAAGCAATTCCTAGCCAAAAAATGAGACCTGAATTGCTCCATTCCCAATGGATTTGAATAAAACCTAGTAATAAAATCAGGCACAACTGCAAGAGAAGATATGGAAAAAGAACCAGTCTGGGTCTGTATGAAGTCCCACCCGAGTGGCAGCGTGTATATTTGTTGTTTGTCAGGGTCACTTGCATCTTACTCTGAAAAAAGATCACTATTATCCCAACAGCTGGATGTGTTTTATTGGGGAAATGATTTTTATATCTGTGTTAGTGTTTCTGCACTAGTACTTTGGCTCAGTAATAAATAAGTGAGAACTTTTGTTGGGAAAAAAACAAATAAAAACAATAAAAATGCAAGCTTCATATTAATAGCAGCTAACTCTGGAAAAATCAGTATTTTTCTTTTCAGTTTTATGTTCAAACTTTACTAAACAAGCTTGTATTTTTAATATGGTCAAAATTAAACCTATCAGTCTAATGTAAAAGTTAAATATTTTATATTGTGTACATGCGGATTTATTCCAGTTTCCAATTTATTCATCCCCTACTTCTTTTCAGAATTGCTCCTTATGTCTTTTAAGCTGGAGATTACAGTTTATATACAACTGAACATGCTGGATCACTGCAGAACGGTGCCCAGCTCAAGAGTGTAAGTGTGCCGAGCACACTGAAATCTAGTGTGTGCTCTGCTTACAATTTTGTGCAACCAGAAAACTGCATCTAGTCAAAGTGAGGTATGTGTATTTGTCTGGGGAGAGGAGACTTCTAATTTGCTCAAAGAAGCAACATGTGCTCCTAGAGGTCTTAAGAATAAGTGAATTTTCTGTGCAAAGTGATATTTTTCTTTCCAAGCAATTTTAAATAAAACAAGTTCTGTAATTCATAAGCCTATTTCTAGACTAGAATTTGTTATTGTTGGGGTAAAGGTAGCTATCTTTAGTGAGTTTCAGTTTATTTGGCCTCTAGATAAGATGCCAAGTATGGATGACTTAAGGCATCAGATGGAGCAAACATATATATATATATTTGAATAATTTAATCAACTGCACAGTCAAGACTAATCTGTGTGTAGAATCAAACTCTTGGAGACAGATGGAGCTGCTCTAAATGTGGTGAGCGGGGATGGGAGACTATCAGAAAAGAGAAAAGAAACACAGCCACCTAAAATCACACACGTGTACAAAGCTTTAAAAAGTAGATTTGTACTGCAAAAAAAGTTTTAAAAATTTTTTAAAGGTAGTTTTTTTTACTGAGCCCAATCCACTCTGTTCCCTGCATGACAGGCCAATAAATAGGGAGACAAATGATCAGGGCAAGGAATAATAAGCTTAATCAGAAAGCTAGCAGACTAAGAAGATGGCAGACTAGCATCTCAAAAATATCATCTCATTCTAGATCAAATTCAAGCTCCTTTTACACAGAGAAGGGGGAGAAGGGTGGGGCTACAGCAGTGCCTGCCAACCAATGGCTGAGCAGGGCTGCTATAGCTCATTTTTGCCCCATCCCATTACTAAACTTTGTATCTACCTCTGGATAATGCTATTTGGAGGGCTTCCCAAGTGGCACAGTGAGAAAGAATCCACCTGCCAATGCAGGAGACACAAGACACATGGGTTTAATACCTAGAAGATCCTTTGCAGGCGGAAATGGTGACCCAGTCCAGTATTCTTGCCTGGAAAATTGCATGAACAGAGAAGCCTGGTGGGCTACAGTCCATGGAGGACAGACACACAGTGTTATTTGGAAGGATCGATGTAAAAAATTCTACCTACTGGATTAAAAAATGTTTCTTCACATTGACTAGCTGAAAATACATAAAAAATAAAAATACTTTCCTTCGATGACACATCTTGAAACATTTACATTTTCCTGATAATGGTTGCAAATATTCCCCAAAAAAATCATAATCCATTTGATAAGATATGAAATAGAGAAAACTTATAGGAGAAAATAAAGTCAAATTATATTTTTTTCTACCTATAACTCTTCAATGACTATGGGAAGATGTGGCTTCATAATTTATATACAATTTCAGCATAAAATATTTGCATTAATTCTCTAATACAAAACATTAGAGATATTTATAATGGCTAGCTATTTGTTTTAATATATTTTATGGGAAAAAAAAGTTTTTTTGAAAAAGCAATGCTTAATGCAATGTACAGAATGTAAGAAACTCTGACCTACACCCACACACAGCCATGGATTTAATGAAAATTATTTTATAATGAGAATTATTATGTTATATTATTTTCTTTGTTGTTTAGTTGCTCAGTTGTGTCTGACTCTTTTGTGACCCCATGGACTGTAGCCTGCCAGGATCCTCTGTCCATGGGATTTCCCAGGCAAGAATACTGTGGTGGGTTGCCATTTCTTTCTCCAGGGACTCTTTCCCACCCAGGGACTGAATGTGCATCTCCTGCATTGGCACGTGGATTCTTTACCACTGAGCCACGTAGGAAGCCCAGATAGAAGATAACAAAATACATATTTCTCATTCTCAAAGTCAGGAAACCTCCCTGACCACACATGCACAGAAAGGGGAGTGATGTTAAGTGATACCAACTACCCTTAGTCCTCTTCAGTAAGTCATTTCTATGTTTATCACAAGGATTCTTTCTTAATATTTTCAACCAGAGCTTTATTAAAATTCTGAGATGGCAAGCACGTAACAACTTGCTTCTTTCCAATTTGTCAACCTGATTCTATTTCTTTTCAGAAGTTCCAGTTATTACAGACATCATACAAAACGTTATATGCCATCGAATAACGTATTGTACTCTTCACTCACTAAGGCAGCATCTTTACAGTAGGCATAAATAAAAATTGATTAGAAATGTTTTCCTTACCATCTGGAACTTCATATCTGTCTTACATGAATAACCTTCACTACTTATAACTATAACGCTCTGGCATTTTGTGATACGACTGAAAAGGCAAAATCTAGTTACGTTTTTCCTTTGACCGAATAAAACTCCTGCAATTTTTATTTCAATTGACTTGCAAAGTGTGTAAAAAGTGAAAATATTGCAATGAGGTTTAACAAGTTAATGGTAAATTAATGCGCTCTCTCCTCTATTAGGCAAATTTGCAAGGCTGTGGAACATTTAGCACTCTCTCCTGGATAGCACTTGACATTTTATATGCAGATAAGTCAACAGCATTAGTGAACTTTTGCCTAACCTATGCCTTAATATACAAAATAAAGCAGTGAAGTTTTTTTCCAATTGCTTAAACAATCTGTATGCAGGGAAAAAGCCGATTCACCACTTCATATGGAGCACCATTTCTACTCATATCACTCAGGGTCTTCCTACTCAGTTCAGTTCAGTTCAGTCACTCAGTGTGTCCGACTCTTTGAGAAACCATGAATTGCAGCACGCCAGGCCTCCCTGTCCATCACCAACTCCCGGAGTTCACTCAGATTCACGTCCATCAAATCAGTGATGCCATCCAGCCATCTCATCCTCGGTCGTCCCCTTCTCCTCCTGCCCCCAATCCCTCCCAGCATCAAAGTCTTTTCCAGTGAGTCAACTCTTCGCATGAGGTGGCCAAAGTACTGGAGTTTCAGCTTTAGCATCATTTCTTCCAAAGAAATCCCAGGGTTGATCTCCTTCAGAATGGGCAGGTTGGATCTCCTTGCAGTCCAAGAGACTCTCAGGAGTCTTCTCCAACAAAGAAACACTCCTTTTGATTTTCAATTAAAATGTTTAATGTCTTCAATTAATTCTTCATATGAAAAGTGACTATAAGATACCAAACAATAAAATGAGTATAGTTTTCCTGTCACAAAGAATGGATAGCACTTTCTTATCTTGCAATAGTTCCCATCCATCCTCATTAATTCTGGCTGTGTCAAAAGACAAGAATCATTTTCCAATTTTTCAAAAGATGAAATCAGCCAAACAAAATTATTGAAGAAGGATTCATTTTTATCTAAATCAATTTTTCGTCTGGTTTATAGATCTTGATGCAGGCTCACCTTTTATTTGGGAATCAACTTGAAATTATATTTCTAACTTTCCCATAGGTCCATAACTTTAACATTGTCTGCATTAATTCTATGCTTAATTACTTAGACTTTGAGGTTAATTTTTTAAGTTAGTTTAACCAGTTTGAAAGTATAATAAAACAATATATGTAGTGTAGACATAAGAGAAAGCAGAAAATGTTTTTTCTCAGTGCAAGTTTAAAAGAAAAATAAGGAATGGCAGACAGCGGCAGACATGGTTCTCTTTCCATTCCATCATCAGTAATCATATTGTTCCAGTCAGGGCCTCCATTTCCATAAATTCACTGAAAGTCCTAGTGCATATTAACAATTCTTTTATTTGTTTACTTTTATTCCTCCTTAACATCATATTTCCCTCTGCCCTTCTTACTGCAGTGATTAAGTATATATTTTAATTAATTTAATTTAATTTTTTATTATTTTGTAGAGTATAGGGGCTTCGCTGGTGGTTCACACAGTAAAGAATCTGCCTTCAATGAAGGAAACCCAGGTTCGATCCCTGGATCATGAAGATCCCCTGGAGAAGGGAATGACAACCCACTCCTGTATTCTTGCCTGGGAAATCCCATGGACAGAGGAGCCTGGTGGGCTATAGTCCATGGGGTCACAAAGAATCAGACACAACTGAGGGACTAATCATTTTACATAGAGAATAGCAGTTAACAATGTTGTGATAGCTTCAGGTGGGGAGCAAAGGGACTCAGCCATACATATGCAAGTATCCATTCCCCGCCAAACACCTACCTCATCAAGGTTGCCACATAATACTGAGCAGCGTTCCTGTGCTATAAAGTAGGATATTGATGGTTGTCCATTTTAAAATAAAGAAGTGTGAACATGCTGATCCCAACTATTTTTCACTATTCTTTTCTTTCCCTCATTCTTGCATCATAACTCTCTCAAATGGAAAACAATGTAGAAAGACTCTATATGTCACTTTGAATTTTGATTGTCTTGTCAATATCACCATTTAACTTCAGAAAGAGAAGACAAGTAGAAAACAGAAACAAATTTTTGACAAATTTCTGGAAAGTCAGTGGGAGAAAATATTGTTTTCAAAGAAGACTAAGGAAAGTGTTATTTTCTGGGAAGTCAAATCAACACACAAAGCTTGAAAAATAACAATTGCATTTCACATTGTGCTAAATTATTGAAGTTGTTCATATATGTTGGGTCATATGCCAGAATCCAGCTCCAGCAGCCAGGGATTCAACCTGAAGAGATGGACAGTGTCAGCGATGATGATGTAGCCTCTGACTTATAGTACGGAGCTACATCAGCAGGCAATGATGTAGCCTCTGACTCGAAGTATGGGACTACATCTTTATTTCAAGCTTCAGGTTCTCTTTTATACTTTGACAAAAGAATTAGGTCAGATGTTTGATGTTTCTAGTTTCCCCCACCCAGATTTACTGTACTTAACTTGTGATTGCATTGTAACTCATGCTACATTCCTCAGTTTATTTCTTATCTTTCTAAATCCTGTTAACCCCTAGCATCTTAAGATTACTATCTCCTAAAAAGGCTTCTAGCTATTCTTAATTATTCCAAAACGCTAAACTCAGCAATCTTCTTTTGCCATAAATATTTCCCTCACAAACAAGTCTCAGATCAAAATTCTTCCCATGGCCTCAAGCTCTGGCCTACATGCTCATCCTGGGACATTCTTTGTAAAGATCTTTGAACAAATGTCAATGGTTATTTTATAGATTATTTTCTTGGCACAACTGTAGAAGACTTTGTGTTTTCTCATGCTTCCTCAAGCACCTTAACATTCTTTCCAGCCAATTCAATGGAAGAAAGGAAAGAACAAGTCAGAATCACAAGGCCTAACTCCATCATCCCAGGGCCATGCCTGCAAGATGAGGAGAGGGGGTTGGGGCCGTGCCTCCATTTTGTCAGTAATGCCTAACACAGCCCCCAAAACTGTTAGTATTTCAACAGTTAGAACTGGACATGGAACAACAGACTGGTTCCAATTAGGAAAAGGAATATGTCAAGGCTGTATATTGTCATCCTGCTTATTTAACTTACATGCAGAGTACATCATGAGAAACGCTGGACTGGAAGAAATACAAGATGGAATCAAGATTGCTGGGAGAAATATCAATAACCTCAGATATGCAGATGACACCACACTTATGGCAGAAAGTGTAGAGGAACTAAAAAGCCTCTTGATGAAAGTGAAAGACGAGAGTGAAAAAGTTGACTTAAAGCTCAATATTCAGAAAATGAAGATCATGGCATCTGGTCCCATCACTTCATGGGAAATAGATGGGGAAACAGGGGAAACAGTGTCAGACTTTATTTTTTGGGGCTCCAAAATCACTGCAGATGGTGACTGCAGCCATGAAATTAAAAGACGCTTACTCCTTGGAAGAAAAGTTATGACCAACCTAGATAGTATATTCAAAAGCAGAGACATTACTTTGCTGACTAAGGTCCGTCTAGTCAAGGCTATGGTTTTCCCAGTAGTCATGTATGGATGTGAGAGTTGGACTGTGAAGAAGACTGAGCACCGAAGAATTGATGCTTTTGGACTGTGGTGTTGGAGAAGACTCTTGAGAGTCCCTTGGACTGCAAGGAGATCCAACCAGTCCATTCTGAAGGAGATCAGCCCTGGGATTTCTTTGGAAGGAATGATGCTAAAGCTGAAACGCCAGTACTTTGGCCACCTCATGCAAAGTGTTGACTCATTGGAAAAGACTTTGATACTGGGAGGGATTGGGGGCAGGAGGAGAAGGGGACGACAGAGGATGAGATGGCTGGATGGCATCACTGATTTGATGGACGTGAATCTGAGTGAACTCCAGGAGATGGTGATGAACAGGGAGGCCTGGCGTGCTGCGATTCATGGGGTCACAAAGAGTCGGACACGACTGAGTGACTTAACTGAACTGAACCATTGGCTTGATTTTCTCACCATTTCTGCTACTGCTAACTTGCTTCAGTCATGCCCGACTCTGTGCAACCCCATAGATGGCAGCCCACCAGGCTCTTCCATCTCTGGGATTCTCCAGGCAAGAATATGGAAGTGGGTTGCCATTCCCTTCTCCAACACATGCATGCATGCTAAGTTGATTCAGTCATCTCTGACTCTATGTGACCCTATGGACAGCAGCCCACCAAGCTCCTCTGTCCACAGGATTCTCTATGCAAGAACACTGGAGTGGGTTGCCATTTCCTTCTCCACTAATACTGATAAAATTTAGAAGTTCACACCAAACAACAATGATGAACTATACTAAGGACAAAATAGCATAATGAGCAAAAAAATAACATTTTGCTCATTATGTAAGAGAAAACCCTAAAGACTCCACCAGAAAATTACTGGTGCTAAACAATGAATATAGTAAAGTTGCAGGATATAAAATCAACACACAGAAATCCCTTGCATTCCTACACACTAATAATGAGAAAATAGAAAAACAAATTAAGGAAACAATTCCATTCATCATTGTGACAAAAAGAATAAAATACTTAGGGATATATCTACCTAAAGAAAATAAGACATATATAGAATATTATAAAACACCGGTGAAAGAAATCAAAGAGGATACTAATAGATGGAGGAATATACCATGTTCATGGATGGGAAGAATCAATATAGTGAAAATGAGTATACTACCCAAAGCAATCTGTAGATTCAATGCAATCTTATCAAGCTACCAGCGGTATTTTTCACAGATCTAAAACAAAAAAATTTCACAATTTGTATGGAAATACCAAAAACCTCGAATAGCCAAAGCAATCTTGAGAAAGAAGAATGGAACTGGAGGAATCAACCTGCCTGATTTCAGGCTTTACTACAAAGCCAGTCATCAGGACAGTACGTTATTGGCACATAGACAGAAATATAGATTAATGAAACAAAACAAAGCCCAGAAATAAATCCACGTACCTATGGACACCTTACCTTTGACAAGGAGGCAAGACTATACAATGGATTAAAGGCAATCTCTTTAACAAGCGGTGCTGAGAAACTGGTCAACCACTTGTAAAAGAATGAAACTAGAATACTTTCTAACACCATACACAAAAATAGACTCAAAAAGGATTAAAGATCTAAATGTAAGACCAGAAACTATAAAACTCCTAGAGGAGAACGTAGGCAAAACACTCTCTGACATGCATCACAATAGTATCCTCTATGACTCACCTCCCAGAATATTGGAAATAAAAGCAAAAATAAACAAATGGGACCTAATTAAACTTAAAAGCTTCTGCACAACCAAGGAAACTATAAGCAAGGTGAAAAGACAGCCTTCGGAATGGGAGAATTAATAGCAAATGAAGCAACTGACAAACAACTAATCTCAAAAATATACAAGCAGCTTATGCAGCTCAATTCCAGAAAAATAAACGACCCAATCAAAAAATGGGCCAAAGAACTAAATAGACATTTCTCCAAAGAAGACGTACAGATGGCTAACAAACACATGAAAAGATGCTCCACATCATTCATTATCAGAGAAATGCAAATCAAAACCACAATCAGGTACCATTTCACACCAGTCAGAATGGCTGCAATCCAAAAGTCTCCAAGCAATAAATGCTGGAGAGGGTGTGGAGAAAAGAGAACCCTCTTGTACTGTTGGTGGGAATGCAAACTAGTACAGCCACTATGGAGAACAGTGTGGAGATTCCTTAAAAAACTGCAAATAGAACTGCCTTATGACCCAGCAATCCCACTGCTGGGTATACACACCAAGGAAACCAGAATTGAAAGAGACACGTGTACCCCAATATTCATCACAGCACATTTTATAACAGCCAGGACATAGAAGCAACCTAGATGTCCATCAGCAGATGAACAGATAAGAAAGGTGTGGTACATATACACAATGGAGTATTATGCAGCCATTAAAAAGAAAATATTTAAATCAATTCTAATGAGGTGGATGAAACTGGAGCTGATTATACAGAGTGAAGTAAGCCAGAAAGAAAAACATCAATACAGTATACTAACACATATATATGGATTTAGAAAGATGGTAATGATAACCCTGTATGTGAGATAGCAAAAAAGATACAGATGTATAGAACAGTCTTTTGGATTCTGTGGGAGAGGGAGAGGGTGGGATGATTTGGAAGAATGGCATTGAAATATGTATAATATCATATAAGAAACGAATCACCAATCTAGGTTCAATGCATGATACAGGATGCTTGGGGCTGGTGCACTGGGATGACCCAGAGGAATGGTACAGGGAGGGAAGTGGGAGAGGGGTTCAGGATTGGGAACACGTGTACACCGATGGCAGAATCATGTTGATCTATGGCAAAACTAATACAATATTGTAAAGTAAAAAAAAACAAAAAACAAAAATGAAATATGATGAGAAACCTGCAAAAAAGAAAAAAAGTGTTCAGTCAGTCAGTTCAGTCACTCGGTCGTGTCAGACTCTTTGCTACCCCATGAAGTGCAGCATGCCAGGCCGCACTGTCCATCACCATCTCCCAGAGTTCACCCAAATTCTTGTCCATCGAGTCAGTGATGCCATCCAGCCATCTCATCCTCTGTCGTCCCCTTCTCCTCCTGCCCCCAATCCCTCCCAGCATCAGAGTCTTTTCCAATGAGTCAACTTTTCACATGAGGTGGTCAAATACTGGAGTTTCAGCTTTAGCATCAGTCCTCCCAAAGAACACTCAGGACTGATCTCCTTTAGAATGGACTGGTTGGATCTCCTTGCAAACTAAGGGACTCTCAAGTGCCGGGAGCCAGTGTGAGGAATCCCGCCCGTGACAAGGTCATGAGGAAGGAAGCTGACATACGCAAGGCGTGCTCAGACTTCAGGGACCCCTCTGGAAATTCCTAAGCATGTACCCCAACAAAAATCTGCTGGCTTTTGTGCTCTGCTTTTCTGCTTTTCTGATATTCTCTGGGAAAAAGTCAATTCAGGGTTTTAGTCTTCTGCATTTGAAAGGGATGTTTCAGTTAAACCCCTCTGATAGCTCTCTAGCCTGCCTAACAGGTTCCCCAGACCTCTTACAGCTTGTGAATTGCTTACAGCCCTCCAACCGCGGGAGGCACAAAGCTTAAAAGCATCTTAAAGATACAGAGCCTTTTCTAAAGAGTTAAAAATTATATTGGTAGAGGGTTTTCACTGTTGACTCAAGGATTGCTGCCAGACCTCCATATTCTTTATCTTTTAGGCACCTGGAAGGATGTTAATGTAAGCAGGATGTAGAAAAAGATACATAGTAGTTTTGATGTTAGCAACACTAGACTTTTGAGTTAATTGCTTCTCTTTTGCTGTAAATCACTGTACTCCCTCTACTTGTTATAAGTTGCTGTATCCTTGCTGTGTAAGAATGTAACTTTATTTAGTGCTTTCTGAGAGTGGCACCAGACCTTGGGAAGATCAACACAAATAAGTCTTGTGGTTGACAAACCCTTATCAGAAAAAAGGCTGTAAAATGTTAATTGGCCCTTTTGGTTGGAAGATGATGTAAATTACCTAAGACTTGTGTATACAATTAGGTATGCAGAGAAAAAAGCCTAGTTTTGATAAGAGTCTGGACTGCTAAAGCTGCATAACTTTGTGTTACCCATTGATCTCCATGTTTTATCAAAAGTATAAAAGGCCTTCTGAACAATAAAGGACGGGACCAGATTCTCGGACCAGATTCTCAGACCAGTTTCTCGGACTAGTCTCGGCCTGGTTTCTTGGGAATCTGGCTCCCCCCGTGTCTCTCTTTCTCTCTCTTTTTCTCTCCCTTTTCTTCCCTCTGCTCTTTACTTTAATTTCAGGCTGAATTTCCATCTGGGACGCGGAGGCTCGCCAGGTCTACTTATTTGCCCTGGTTATTAAGATCCGCGCGAAAGGGAGCTTAAGGCGAGGCACCGTCAGATATTCAAGCGGGCACCGGTGGCCCAACGTAGATGGTGCAAATTCCTTGTCTGGAATTTTATTGGTCTTCCGCGTAAACCAAGCTATTCAGCCCTCTTTCTCCACTTAATCTTCCTACTGCACTATAGTTTCTTAATCTAATCTTATATTAATAAATAAACAAGTCTTTCCACGCCAACGCCGTCCACCCTTCGAATTCCCTGGATCCACCAGGGCTGGACCCCGGCACTCAAGAGTCTTCTCCAACACCACAGTTCAAAAGCATCAATTCTTCGACGCTCAGCTTTCTTCACAGTCCAACTCTCACATCCATACATGACCACTCAAAAAACTATAGCCTTGACTAGACGGACATTAGTCAGCAAAGTAATATCTCTGCTTTTGAATATGCTCTCTAGGTTGGTCATAACTTTTCTTCCAAGGAGTAAGCGTCTTTTAATTTCATGGCTGCAATCACCAGTTGCAGTGATTTTGGTGCCCCCCAAAAATAAAGTCTGACACTGTTTCCCCATCTATTTCCTATGAAGTGATGGGACCAGATGCCATGATCTTCATTTTCTGAATGTTGAGCTTTAAGCCACCTTTTTCACTCTCCTCTTTCAATTTCATCAAGAGGCTTTTTAGTTCCTCTTCACTTTTTGACATAAGGGTTGTATCATCTTCATTTCTGAGGTTATTGATATTTCTCCCGGCAATCTTGATTCCAGCTTGTGTTTCTTCCAGCCGAGCGTTTCTCATGATGAACTCTGCATATGTTAAATAAGCAGGGTGACAATATACAGCCTTGACATGCTCCTTTTCCTAATTGGAACCAGTCTGTTGTTCCATGTCCAGTTCTAACTGTTGCTTCCTGACCTGCATATAGGTTTCTTAAGAGGCAGATCAGGTAGTCAGGGATTCCTATCTCTTTCAGAATTTTTCACAGTTTATTGTGATCCACAGTCAGTGGATTTGGCATAGCCAATAAAGCAGAAATAGATGTTTTTCTGAAACTCTCTTGCTTTTTCCGTGATCCAGCGGATGTTGGCAATTTGATCTCTGGTTCCTCTGCCTTTTCTAAAACCAGCTTGAACATCTGGATGTTCACGGTTCACATATTGCTGAAGCCTGGCTTGGAGAATTTTGAGAATTAATTTACTAGCGTGTGAAATGAGTGCAATTGTGCTGTAGTTTGAGCATTCTTTGGCATTGCCTTTCTTTGGAACTGGAATGAAAACTGACCTTGTCCAGTCCTATGGCCACTGCTGAGTTGTCCAAATATGCTGGCTCTTTCACAGCATCATCTTTCAGCATTTGAAATAGCTCCACTGGAATTCCGTCACCTCCACTAGCTTTGTTTGTAGTAATGCTTTCTAAGGCCCAGTTGACTTCACATTGCGGGATGTCTGGCTCTAGGTCACACTATCGTGATTATCTGGGTTGTAAAGATCTTTTTTGTACAGTTCTTCTGAGTATTCGTTCCACTTCTCCTTAATATCTTCTCCTTCTTTTAGGTCCATACCATTTCTGTCTTTTATCGAGCCCAGCTTTGCATGAAATGTTCCCTTGGTATCTCTAATCTTCTTGAAGAGTTCTCTAGTCTTTCCCATTCTGTTGTTTTCCTCTATTTTCTTGCATTGATCGCTGAGGATGGCTTTTTTATCTCTCCTTACTATTCTTTGGAACTCTGCATTCAGACGCTTATGTTTCCTTTTTTTTCCCCTTGCTTTTCACTTCTCTTCTTTTCACAGCTATTTGTAAGGCCTCCCCAGACAACCATTTTGCTCCTTTGCATTTCTTTTCCATGCAGATGGTCTTGATTCCGTTCTCCTGACCAATGTCATGAACCTCCATCCATAGTTCATCAGGCACTCTATCTATCAGATCTAGTCCCTTAAATCTATTTCTCACTTCCACTGTATAATCATAAGGAATTTTATTTAGGTCATACCTGAATGGTCTAGTGGTTTTTCCTACTTTCTTCAATTTAAGTCTGAATTTGGCAATAAGGATCTCATGATCTGAGCCACAGTCAGCTCCCGGTCTTGTTTTTGCTGACTGTGTATAGCTTCTCCATCTTTGGCTGCAAAGAATATAATTAAACTCATCACCTGCCGGGGCCCAACCCTATTGGATCCAGGGTAATTCAAAGCGGGGACAGAGTCAGTGTCCTAGGAATTAATTGCTTAATTAAAGATATACAGGGAGATTAGAAAGAAATAGCATAGTAGGAAAATTAGTGGAGAAAAAGAGGCTGCATAACTTGGTTTACATGGGATACCAATAAAGCGTCAAGACAAGAAAATGCACCACCTACGTAGGCCACCGGCGCCCACTTGAATATTGGAGGGTGCACCATCTTGGGCTCCCCCACGCGTGGAACTTAAATGCCAGGGCAAAATTAGCAGGCTTGGCAAACACCCATGCTCCAGATGGGAATTCAGCCAGAAAAACATAGAACAAGAAAGAACGACACAGGGGAATCAGTCTTTCCATAAACTGATCTGATTTCTTTATTTTTAGGTTTGCTTATATACCTTTTGTTACACATAGAGACAAATGGAAATTTTAAAGTCACGCGGGGGTCAGCAGTCCTGACCTTTATCAAAATCAGGTGCTTCATATAAAAGTATACGTAAAGGTCTTTAGGGGTTTTACATCATCTTCTGGCCATGAGGCCTGCTGACACTTCATGATCCTTTCTTTCTGATAACCAAAAAACTTATTTTCCAAGGGTGATTTTTCTTAAACCAGGCACCACCCCCTGAAGTTACCAGATACAGTTGCATTCCTATAGGGTGAGGGTGTAGTGGGTTACAATTAAGAAAGGAATTTACTTAGCCTAAGGTTAACATGGTTAATCTTAAAGGTTAATACTTCTTTCTTCTATATGCTAATTATATTCATTATAAGGGCAGGGAATTTAGCAGCAAATATTGGCTCAACAAATGAAAAACCCTTCACCAATATAATTTCTAATCAACCCACTATACTATACTAATAATTTTCTAACTTCTCAAAAGAATCTGTATTTAGGAAGTTTACAGCATCGTGTGCCTCTCACGGTTGGGAGGCTGTAAACAATCACATGTGGCTGGATGAACCTGTACAGGCAGGCTAGATAACCTTCAGAGGAGTTCGTAAGTTGAAACACTCTTGTCACACCCAGGAATTTTTATTAACTGAAGCTGTAGAGACGTGATGGGGGAGAGCCCCCCATAAAGTCAGAGGTGTAGGTGAGAGTATAAAACAGTAAAGTGTGCAGACTCTGGTTTTGAGAGTAGATGCTCAGGAACAGGGGGTTTCCTGAGGCTTGATCCCGCCTTTGCATATGCCGAAGCCTCCTTCCTCATGACCTTTGCCATGGGCGGAGTTCCTCACACTGGCTCCCGGCAATCACCATTGAGTCAGTGATGCCATCCAGCCATCTCATCCTCTGTTGTCCCCTTCTCCTCATGACCCCAATCCCTCCCAGCATCAGAGTCTTTTCCAATGAGTCAGCTCTTCATATGAGGTGGTCAAGTACTGGAGTTTCAGCTTTAGCATCAGTCCTTCCAAAGAACACCCAGGACTGATTTCCTTTAGAATGGACTGGTTGGATCTCCTTGCAGTCCAAGGGACTCTCAAGAGTCTTCTCCAACACCACAGTTCAAAAGCATCAATTCTTCGGCACTCAGCCTTCTTCACAGTCCAACTCTCATATCCATACATGACCGCTGGAAAAACAGTAGCCTTGACTAGACTATACCACAGTCTAATTAGAGAGAGGGAAGGCTCAAGAAAGGGATGAGATTTTCAAAAGTCCAGTCAATGTTAGCCTGGGTAACAGTCCCTGCACAATAGAACCAGGGCACATGATAAATAGTGATAAATATTAATAAAAAATGAAAACTGTAGAAGGGAGTGATGAGAATGAGCTTCAGTTTCATCAACTACAAGAGAATGCCAAATCTTATATCAGGATGATCAGTATTGAAGTCTGTTTAAGTGTCTGATACTAAATTCCCCTCACCATTGAGTCAGTCTCTGGCTGTATAAAAATTCCTGTACTAAGTGGACAAAGCTTAACAGGGATCACTGGGCACTTTCCTTCTTTGACTGCAACTACCTTTTTCAGAAGTGAATAAGCCAATATGTAGAAGATCTCTGAAATAAGAGCTTGATAACACCTGTTGTTCTTCTTTGTATTCTTGCCACCTCTTCTTAATATCTTCTGTTCCTGTTAGGTCCATATCATTTCTGTCCTTTATGGAGCCCATCTTTGCATGAAATATTCTCTTGGTATCTCTCATTTTCTTGAAGCAAACTCTAGTCTTTCCCATTCTGTTGTTTTCCTCTATTTCTTTGCACTGATCACTGAGGAAGGCTTTCTTATTTCTCCTGACTGTTCTTTGGAACTCTGCATTCAAATGGGCATATCTTTTCTCTTTTGCCTTTCATGTCTCTTCTTTTCTCAGCTATTTGTGAGGCCTCCTCAGACAACCATTTTGCCTGTTTGCCTTTTCCTACTTTCCTCATTTTGCCTTTTCATACTGTTCATGGGGTTCTCAAGGCAAGAATACTGAAGTGGTTTGCCATACTCTTCTCCAATGGACCACGTTTTGTCAGATATGAGCTTGAGTAAAATCCGGGAGTTAGTGATAGACAGGGAGGCCTGGCGTGCTGCAGTCCTTGGGGTCACAATAAGTCGGACACAGCTGAGTGACTGAACTGAACTGAACTGAACACTCATTGCTGTTCAATTGCTAAGTCGTCTCCAACTCTTAGCTACCCATGCACTGCAGCACACCAGGCTTCCTGGTCCTTCATTATGTCCTGGAGTTTGCTCAGATTCATGTCGACTGAGTTGGTCATGCCATCTAAACACCTCATCCTCTGTTAGCTCTTTCTCCTCCTGCCCTCAGTTTTTACCAGCATCAGGGTCTTTTCCAATGAGTCAGCTCTTCGACTCAGGTGCCCAAAATATTGGAGCTTCAGCTTCACCATCAGTCCTTCCAATGAATATTTAGGGTTGATTTCCTTTGAATTAACTGATTTGATCTTGCAGTCCAAGGGACTCTCAAGAGTCTTCTCCAGCACCACACTTCAAATGCATCAATTCCTAAGTTCTCAACCTTCTTTATGGTATAATTTTCACATCCATACATGACTACTGGAAAAACCAAAGTTTGACTATAACAGATCTTGTTGGCAAAGTAATATTTCTGTTTTTTAATATGCTGTCTAGGTTTGTCATGGCTTTCCTTCCAAGCAGCAAATGTCTTTTAATTTTTATGGCTGCAGTCACTATCCACAGTGATTTTGGATTCCAAGAAAATAAAATCTTTCACCATTTCCACTTTTCCCCCTTCTATATGTCATGAAGTGATGGGACCAGATGCCATGATCTTTGTTGTTTTGAATGTTGAGTTTCAAGCTGGCTTTTTCACTCTTCTCTTTCACCCTCATCAAGAGGCTTTCTAGTTCCTCTTTGCTTTTTTCCATTAGAGTGGTATTAATGTCATCTGCATACCTGTAGTTGTTGATATTTTTCCTGGAAACCTTGATTCCAGCTTGTGATTCATCAAGCCTAGTATTTCCCATGATGAACTCTGCATAGAAGTTAAATAAACAGGGTGACAATATACAGCCTTGACATACTCTTTTCCCAATTTGAGACCACTCCATTGTTCCATGTCTGGTTCTAACTGTTGCTTCTTGACCTTCACATAGATTTCTCAGGAGGCAGGTAAGGTGGTCTGGTATTCTCATCTCTTTAAGAATTTTCCACAGTTTGCTGTGATACACACAGTCAAAGGCTTTAGCGTAGTCAATGAAGCAGATGTTTTTCTGGAATCTTCTTGCTTTTTCTATGATCCAGTGAATGTTAGAGCTATTTGATCTCTGGTTCCTTTGCTTTTTCTAAACCTACCTTGTGCATCTTCAATTTCTCAATTAGCTTGAAGGATCTTGAGCATCACCTTGCTAACATCCGAAATGAGTGCAATTGTGCATTCTTTGGCATTGCCTTCTTTGAGACTGCAAGACTTACATCACCTGTAAGTCAAGATACAACTAAAATTTCATTTGTGTCTCTTATTCTCTTTCTGAAGCTTTGTGGATGCCTAAAGATTGTGACTGGGGGCTCCCCATGTGCCACAATGGTAATGAATCTGCTTGCCAGTGCAGGAGACAACTGAGTTCGATCCTTAAGTTGGGGAGATCTCTTGGAGAAGGAAATGGCAACCCACTCTAGTTTTCCAGTGGTCTGGAAAATCCCGCGGACAGAGGAGTCTGGAGAATTATAATCTATGGAGTTTCAAAAGAGTCAGACACGACTGAGTGAATAAGCTCACATACAAAGATTGTGACAATTCCAGGTCCTACTTTTGTTCAAGCAATAAATCAAAGATGGAAATGTAAAATGCAGTAGGATCTTTGTTTCCAAAGGCATTGAGTCCTACTTCCATCTACTTTCTCACAATTTGTAAAGCCTTAATTAAAGTACGCCAACCGTTTTCTGTACTGGAGGAAAAGAACATTTCGAAGAAAAAAATGATAAAAATAAAATGAGATTTCTTAAATTGAGTTCAAAAGGGATATTTTAAAGAATTAAACAATGTCCATAACATCCAGATATAACTCCTTCTAAAAAACTATACTTTTTTGATAAAAATCAATTATTCAATATAATAAGGATTTCCCACAAAATGAAAAATTGGGTTCATTTCAGTGCAAATGATAGGCACTTTGACTGAAGCTGTCTTAAGCAAAAAGTAGTTTATTAGATTTGTGTTACTGTTCAGAACCATAAAATATAAAATAAAATGACACTATTGAAAATGTAAGAAGCTGATCATTAACTCATTCATCATGTGAAGTAAACTTTATACAGATATATATATATGCATATATATGTATATAAACAGAGACACATACATACAACTCATATACTGAATTCCATTTTTCCCTTCATGATCATGATCACTACAGTATATAAATTAAAGACTTTTAAATAACTGAAATATTCAACTCAAAATACTAAAATTATCCAAATTAAAAAATAATAATAAAACATATAAAAGCACAATATACAGTTTTATATATATATACATATATATGTATATATGTATATATATGTGTGTCTGTATGTATAAAATTTATTTTCTCCTATATTCTTGGCAATATATAAAATTCCTAGTAAATTGATTACAGGTTAACTTGACTTTCTGGTCCATTTTTTTTTTTTTTTTTTGCTTTAGCTCAAATAGCTACTCTAGCCAAACAGAAAATGCTCCAAACTCAACTGCTTTTGGTGTCATTTATTCCAACTAGATATGTTCTGTCTAAATATGCTTCCTTTTTATAGGAAGCATGTTCTGATTTAGAATGTTTTTATGCCACACAAGCTAAAGGCCACTTACACTCAATTCTATTTTTAAGAGTTTTATTGAGATATAATTCACTTGCCATGCAATTCATCCATTTAAGGTTTTTAGTGTATTAACATAACTGTATAACCATCATCCCAATTATAATCAACTTATTCTCCATTCCCTTCAATCCCTTTTGGCCCTAGGTAACCAGTAACCTACGTTGTGTCTCTATAAATTTGCTTATTCTGTTTATTTCACATAAATAAAATCAGACAAAATATGGTCTTCTGTGATCAGTTTCTTTCCACTTAGCATAATGTTTTCAAGGTCCATTAGCATCTATCACTCACTATTCAATTTCTTTTCATTGCCAAATAATATTCCATCATATAACTATACCATGCCACATTTTCTTAAGAAAGTGATCAAAGACATTTGGGTTGTTGTTTCAATTTTTTGGCTTTTAGGAATAATACTTCTGTGAGCATTCAGGTACAACTTTTTGCATGTGCGTATGTTTTTATTTCCTTTGGCATATACCTATGAGTAAAATTGTTGGTTCGTACTGCAACTTCATATTTAACAGTCTGATGATTTTCTAAACTGTTTTCCAAAGAGATTGTGCCATTTTACATTCCTACTAGCAGTGTATGCAGGCTGTGATTTCTCCACATTCTCACGAACAGCTATAATCTGTCATTTATTTGCAGCCATCCTACTAGATGTGAAGTAATATCTTATTGTGTTTTTTGCTTTTTTGCACTTCTTTGATGATGTATTTAACTTAGAGTACATCATGAGAAATGCTGGGCTGGAGGAAGCACAAGCTGGAATCAAGATTGCCAGGAGAAATATCAATAATCTCATATATGCAGATGACACCAACTTTATAGCAGAAAGTGAAGAACTAAAGAGCCTCTTGATGAAATTAAAAGAGGAGAGGGAAGGAGTTGGCTTAAAGCTCAACATTAAGAAAATGAAGATCGTGGCATCCGGTACCATTACTTTATGGCAAATAGATGGGGAAACAGTGGAAACAGTGGCTGACTTCTGGGGGGGGGGGGGGCTCCAAAATCACTACACATGGTGTTTGCAGCCATGAAATTAAAAGATGCTTACTCCTTGGAAGGAAAGTTATGACCAAACTAGACTGCATATTAAAAAGCATAGACATTATTTTGTCAACAAAGGTCCGTCTAGTCAAGGCTATGGTTTTTCCAGTAGTCCTGTATGGATGTGAGAGTTGGACTATAAAGAAAGCTGAGTGCTGAAGAATTGATGCTTTTGAACTGTGGTGTTGAAGAAGACTCTTGAGATTCCCTTGGACTTCAAGGAGATCTAACCAGTCTTTCCTAAAGGAGATCAGTCCTGGGTATTCATTGGAAGGACTGATGTTGAAGCTGAAACTCCAATACTTTGGCCACCTGATGAGAAGAGTTGATTCATTTGAAAATATCCTGATGCTGGGAAGGATTGAGGGCAGGAGAAGAAGGGGACGACAGAAGATGAGATGGCTCAGTGGCATCACCGACTCAATGGACATGGGTTTAGGTAAACTCTGGGAGTTGGTGATGGACAGGGAGGCCTGGCGTGCTGCGGTTCATGGGGTCACAAAGATTCGGACATGACTGTGCGACTGAACTGAACTGATGACTAAAGACACTGAGCATTTTTCATGTGTTTATTGGCCATTTGCATCCGAAGGAATATTCATAGCCTTTGTCCATTATTAATTGAGTTTTTTGCTTTTTTATTTTTTTTGCAAGAATTCTTAACATATTCTAAATATATATTTACATGCATCTAGTTCTTTACATATTTTAGTCTTTTATCAAATATGTGATTTGCAAATATTTTCTCCCATTTTGTGATTTGTCTTTTTAATTTCTTCACAGTATACTTTGAAACACAATTTTTTTTAATCCAGTTGCTTCTCTTTCCTTCTATTGTTTGCACTTCTTATGTAACAGTTAAGAAACCACTAATTCAAAATTGCAAGATTTATGCCTACGTTTTCTCCTAAGAGTTTAATAGTTTTAGTTCTTGCACCTAGTTCTTTGATCCATTTTTATTTAAATTACATCAGTTCAGTTCAGTTCAGTTCAGTCACTCAGTTGTGTCCGACTCTTTGCAATCCCATGAATTGCAGCACTTCAGGCCTCCCTGTCCATCACCAACTCCTGAAGTTCACCCAAACTCTTGTCCATTGACCAGGTGATGCCATCCAGCCATCTCATCCTCTGTCGTCCCCTTCTCTTCTTGCTTCTAATCCCTCCCAGCATCAGAGTCTTTTCCAATGAGTCAACTCTTCACATGAGGTGGCCAAAGTACTGGAGTTGTCTTTCACCAGTAAGCTTTAGCATCAATCCTTCCAAAGAACACCCAGGACTGATCTCCTTTAGAATTGACTGATTGGATCTCCTTGTAGTCCAAAGGACTCTCAAGATTCTTCTCCAGCAACACAGTTCAAAAGCATCAATTTTTCCATGCTCAGCTTTCTTCACAGTCCAACTCTCACATCCATACATGACCACAGGAAAAACCACAGCCTTGACTAGATGGAACTTGGTAAGCAAAGTAATGTCTCTGCTTTTGAATATCCTATCTAAGTTGGTCATAACTTTCCTTCCAAGGAGTAAGCGTCTTTTAATTTCATGGCTGCAGTCACCATTTACAGTGACTTTGGATCCCCCCAAAATAAAGCCTGACACTGTTTCTACTGTTTCCCCATCTATTTACCATAAAGTGATGAGATCAGATGCCATAATCTTCGTTTTCTGAATATTGAACTTTAAGCCAACTTTTTTACTCTCCTCTTTCACTTTCATCAAGAGCCTTTTTAGTTCCTCTTCACTTTCTACCATAAAGTTAGTGTCATCTGCATATCTGAGGTTATTGATATTTCTCCCAGCAATCTTGATTCTAGCTTATGCTTCTTCCAGCCCAGCATTTCTCATCATGAACTCTGCATATAAGTTAAATAAGCAGGGTGACAATATGCAGCCTTGACGTACCCATTTTCCTATTTGGAACCAGTCTGTTGTTCCATGTCCAGTTCTAACTGTTGCTTCCTGACCTGCATATTGGTTTCTCAAGAGGAAGGTAAGGTGGTCTGGTATTCCCATCTCTTTCAGAACTTTCCACAGTTTATTCTGATCCACACAGTCAAAGGTTTTGGCATATTCAATAAAGCAGAAATAGATGTTTTTCTGGAACTCTCTTGCTTTTTCCATGATCCAGCAGATGTTGGCAATTTGATTTCTGGTTCCTCTGCCTTTTCTAAAACCAGCTTGAACATCTTGAAGTTCACGGTTCACGTACTGCTGAAGCCTGGCTTGGAGAATTTTGAGCATTACTTTACTAGTGTGTGAGATGAGTGCAGTTGTGTGGTAGTTTGAGCATTCTTTGTCATTGCTTTTCTTTGGGATTGGAATGAAAACTGACCTTTTCCAGTCCTGTGGCCACTGTTGTGCTTTCCAAATTTGCTGGCACATTGAATGCAGCACTTTCACAGCATCATCTCTCAGGATTTGAAATAGCTCAATTAGAATTCCATCACCTCCACTAGCTTTGTTAGTAGTGATGCTTTAGGGTTGTCTATAATAAGATCATATCTACTGCAAATAAAGATAGTTTTAATTCTTCTTTTCCAATCTGTCTGCTTTTCTTTTTCCCATCTTACTGTTCTGTCCTATTTAGAATCCTCAGCACAATGTTGAATAGAAGTGGTGAGAGTAGACATCCTTGCCTTGTTCTGGATCTTAAGAAAAAGACTTGTCTTTCACCAGTAAGTGTAATGTTGCCTATAGGGTTTTCATAGATGTCCTTTACCAAGATGAGGAAGCTCAGTAATTCTTAATGAGGGTAAAATATGTGAAAAGGGACCAATGTCCAACTGGTAGCTCTCTAGTTCAAATGATAGAATAAGTAAACCACTAAATCTTAGATTTCTTAAATCTAACAAATTTAACATTTTTTTCACATATACTCAGTGAAACCTCACACAATGCATTATTTCCTCTAATAAATCCTCACTATTCACTGGAAGGACTGATGCTGAAATGAAGCTCCAATACTTCAGCCACCTGATGTGAAAGGCTGACTCATTGGAAAAGACCCTAATGCTGGGAAAGATTGAGGGCAGGAGGAGAAGGGGGTGAAAGAGGATGAGGTGGTTGAATGGCATACCCAACTCAATGGACATGAGTTTGAGCAAAGTCCGGGAGAGACTGAAGGACAGGGAAGCCTGGCATGCTAAAGTCCATTGGGTCACAAAGAGTCAGACATGACTAAGCAACTGAACAACAGCAACAAATAAAACAACTCTCAGGAAATTGTGTAACTTGCCCCAAATCATGAACACTACAGCAATGCCAGGATTTGACCCAAAGTCACTCAGGGTCCGGGAAAAACAAAGACTAGTTTGAAATGGTGATATTAAGCTTGACTAAAAATGCTTTCCATGAAAAAAGATGGAAGGATTCTTCCTACTGTACCAGACAATTTAAAGATAATTGGCTCCTTTGGCCATTGTTCATTTAGGAGCCCTAAACTTTTTTCCACTAAACCACAACTTTCTTAAGACACAGCTTCAACTTATACTACTGTTATGGTACAGATATGCAAAAGTTTTTAATCAACAGTTTCATGTCTTTCTGCTCCTAACAAGCAATGATATTAAGTTGTGAGTTTAATAGACAAAAATATATGTTTTCTATCCAAAAAATGCACTTACAATGATATGTTCTTTCGCAGCTATTTTTTCTCCTCTAGTTAAAGGACAGAATTAATCTTAAGAGTTCTAGCAATATCTGGGTACTGTTAGCACACACACACACACACACACACACACACATCTAGTTATTTGGCAATGGTCTTCTTGCATTCAAATACTCTTTCAGACAGAAGACACTGCTGAAAACCATTTGAGGTAAGAATGAATTTTCTCCTATTTAAAGGAGAGTTTTAAGTCAGTATATTTATGGCCATGCTATTCTGTGCATCTTTAAAAAGTGGGAGAATGTAATTTCAGGCCAGAGCTGATAATTCAGAGGGTTGTATGTGTGACAGACTGAATGGAATTTTTTTCAAAATATTATCTGGAAAAGGAGATAAATATTTGGAATTTGGCTCCATCCAAAGATAAAGAACAATCTCCTAAGGAATAACTGCAAATAGAAGGGAGGAAAGGCAATCTGCTTGAGCCCCCTTTTAGCTGCCAGCTTATTATGCAGCATGACAAAAATTACGAGGAGATTTCAATCTGGCATAAACACTCAGTCTGTGTTTGGCAGTGTGTCCCTCACCAGGAGTTTTCTGAGCAGAACTCTGATGTGATGAGGCTTCCTTATTAGCATGTAACACAAAAATGAAGGAAGGAAAAAAGAAAGAAAAAAAAAAAGATATATATATATATATATAATATTCACTATATATATAATATTCACTATATATATAATATTCACTATATATATAATATTCACTATGTATAATATATATACATAATATTCACTATAGTCAATATCACTACACTAAATGAGACATCAGCACCCTAATATCTGATGAGTACAAATATATCTCAGAATATATCTTTTTATACTCTCAATTTCTACTGAATAAGCTGCAAAACATCAGATTCACTTAAAACAGTCAATTCAAGGTTAAAAAAAAACTTGATTTCTGTTTGTTGATAGAAACATTTCCTTTCTATCTCTTCAATAAGTTTTGAATTTCTTTCTTAAGTTTACCCACACTGAGCTTTCATCATATTCTCCTGGAATGACACCCATCATAGTGATTCAAAGTGACTGTAGCAAAAACCTCCCATGTATTGGCTCCATTTAACCAACTTTAAAGACATATTCTTTAAATATGTCTTTAACCCCACATCCAAGGAGCAGTGGCTGCAAAGGTGCAGGAGGGCCTAGAGGAGCTACTCCACGTTCAAGGTCAGGAGGGGCAGTGGTGAGCAGATACCCTACGTCCAAGGTAAGAGAAACCCAAGTAAGACGGTAGGTGTTGCAAGAGGGCATCAGAGGGCAGACACACTGAAATCATAATTACAGAAAACTAGTCAATCTAATCACACTAGGATTGTCTACAATGTCCACAGCCTTGTCTAACTCAATGAAACTAAGCAATGCCGTGTGGGGCCACCCAAGAAGAGTGGGTCTGGGGGAGAGGTCTGACAGAATGTGGTCCACTGGAGAAGGGAATGGCAAACCACTCAGTATTCTTGCCTTGAGAACCCCATGAACAGTATGAAAAGGCAAAATGATATGATACTGAAAGAGGAACTCCCCAGGTCAGTAGGTGCCCAATATGCTACTGGAGATCAGTGGAGAAATAACTCCAGAAAGAATGAAGGGATGAAGCCAAAGCAAAAACAATACCCAGTTGTGGATGTGACTGGTGATAGAAGCAAGATCCGATGCTGTAAAGAGCGATATTGCATAGGAACCTGGAATGTCAGGTCCATGAATCAAGGCAAATTGGGAGTGGTCAAACAGGAGATGGCAAGAGTGAATGTCAACATTCTAGGAATCAGTGAACTAAAATGGACTGGAATGGGTGAATTTAACTCAGATGACCATTATATCTACTACTGTGGGCAGGAATCCCTCAGAAGAAATGGAGTAGCCATCATGGTCAACAAAAGATTCTGAAATGCAATACTTGGATGCAATCTCAAAAACGACAGAATGATCTCTGTTTGTTTCCAAGGCAAACCATTCAAGATCACAGTAATCCTAGCCTATGCCCCAACCAGTAATGCTGAAGAAGCTGAAGTTGAATGGTTCCATGAAGACCTACAAGACCTTTTAGAACTAACACCCAAAAAATATGTCCTTTTCATTATAGGGGATAGGAATGCAAAAGTAGGAAGTCAAGAAAACCTGGAGTAACAGGCAAATTTGGTCTTAGAATATGGAATAAAGCAGGGCAGAGGGTAATAGAGTTTTGCCAAGAGAACGCACTGGTCACAGCAACACCCTTTTCCAACAACACAAGAGAAGACTCTACACATGGACATCACCTGATGGTCAACACCAAAACCAGATTGATTATATTTTTGCAGCCAAAGATGGAGAAGCTCTATACAGTCAGCAAAAACAAGACTGGGAGCAGACTGTGGCTCAGACCATGAGCTCCTTATTGTGAAATTCAGACTTAAATTGAAGAAAGAAGGGAAAAGCACTAGACCATTCAGGTATGACCTATCAAATCCCTTATGATTATACACTGGAAATAAGAAATAGATTTAAGGGACTAGATCTGATAGAGTGCCTGATGAACTATGGAATGAGGTTCATGACATTGTACAGGAGACAGGGATCAAGACCATCTCCATGGAAAAGAAATACAAAAAAGCAAAATGGCTGTCTGGGGAGGCCTTACAAATAGCTGTGAAAAGAAGAGAAGCAAAAAGCAAAGGAGAAAAGAAAAGATATAAGCATCTGAATGCAGAGTACCAAAGAATAACAAGAAGAGATAAGAAAGCCATCCTCAGCAATCAATGCAAAGAAATAGAGGAAAACAACAGAATGGGAAAGACTAGAGAACTCTTCAAGAAAATTAGAGATACCAAGGGAATATTTTATGCAAAGATGGCCTCGATAAAGGACAGAAATGATCTGGACCTAACAGAGGCAGAAGATATTAAGAAGATGTGGCAAGAATACATGGAAGAACTGTACAAAAAAGATCTTCATGACAAAGATAATCATGGGGGTATGATCAGTCACCTAGAGCCAGACATCCTAGAATGTGAAGTCAAATGGGCCATAGAAAGCATCACTATTAACAAAGCTAATGGAGGTGATGGAATTCTAGTGGAGCTATTTCAAATGCTGAAAGATGATGCTCTGAAAGTGCTGCACTCAATATGCCAGCAAATTTGGAAAACTCAGCAGTGGCCACAGGACTGGAAAAGGTCAGTTTTCATTCCAATCCCAAAAAAAGGCAATGCCAAAGAATGCTCAAACTACAGCGCAGTTGCACTCATCTCACACACCAGTAAAGTAATGCTCAAATATTCCAAACCAGGCTTCAGCAATACATGAACCGTGAACTTCCAGATGTTCAGGCTGGTTTTAGAAAAGGCAGAGGAACCACAGATCTAATTGCCAACATCTGCTGGATCATAGAAAAAGCAAAAGAGTTCCAGAAAAACATCTATTTCTGCTTTATTGACTATCCCAAAGCCTTTGATTGTGTGGATCACAATAAACTGTGGAAAAATCTGAAAAAGATGGGAATACCAGACCACCTGACCTGCCTCTTGAGAAACCTATATGCAGGTCAGGAAGCAACAGTTAGAACTGGACATGAAACAACAGACTGGTTCCAAATAGGAAAAGGAGTATGTCAAAGCTGTATATTGTCACCCTGCTTATTTAACTTATATGCAGAGTACATCATGAGAAAGGCTGGGCTGGAAGAAGCACAAGCTGGAATCAAGATTGCCAGGAGAAATATCAATAACCTCAGATATGCAGATGACACTACCCTTATGGCAGAAAGTGAAGAGGAACTAAAAAGGCTCTTGATGAAAGTGAAAGGAGAGTGGAACATTTAGCTTAAAGCTCAACATTCAGAAAACGAAGATCATGGCATCTGTTCCCATCACTTCATGCAAATAGATGGGGAAATAGTGGAAACAGTGTCAGATTTTATTTTCTGGGCTCCAAAATCACTGCAAATGGTGACGGCAGCCATGAAATTAAAAGATGCTTACTCCTTGGAAGAAAAGTTATGACCAACCTAGAAGGCATATTGAAAAGCAGAGACATTACTTTGCCAACAAAGGTTCATCTAGTTAAGGCTATGGTTTTTCCAATGGCCATGTATGGATGTGAGAGTTGGACTGTGAAGAAACCTGAGCGCTGAAGAATTGATGCTTTTGAACTGTGGTGCTGGAGACGACTCTTGAGAGTCCCTTGGACTGCAAGGAGATCCAACCAGTCCATTCTCAAGGAGATCAGATCTGGGTGTTCTTTGGAATGAATGATGCTAAAGCTGAAACTCCAATACTTTGGCCACCTCATGCGAAGAGTTGACTCTTTTGAAAAGACTGGTGCTGGGAGGGATTGGGGGCAGGAGGAAAAGGTGATGACAGAGGATGAGAAGGCTGGATGCCATCACCACTCGATGGACATGAGTCTGAGTGAATTCCGGAGATGGTGATGAACAGGGAGGCCTGGCGTGCTGCAATTCATGGGGTCACAAAGAGTAGCACATGACTAAGCGACTGACCTGAGCTGAACTAAACTGAAAGACATATTCAGGGAATTAGTCAATTTCTACGTGATATAGATCTGCTACTCCTGCTGCTGCTAAGTCACTTCAGTCATGTCCGACTCTTTTGGACCCCACAGACTGCAGCCCACCAGGCTCCCCCATCCCTGGGATTCTCCCGGCAAGAACACTGGAGTGGGTTGCCATTTCCTTCTCCAATGCATGAAAGTGAAAAGTGAAAGGGAAGTCGCTCAGTCGTGTCTGACTCTTAGCGACCCCATGGACTGCAGCCTAACCAGGCTCCTTGGTCCATGGGATTTTCCAGGCTAGAGTACCAGAGTGGGTTGCCATTGTCTTCTCCAATATAGATCTATAAAATATGAAATATTTTCTTTGCTTTACTTTCCTGAGTTAAATACTACAGGTTCACTCTTGTGAAAAAATATACATCCATAATTATTATATGGAAATAGCACAGAGTACCATACGGGTAATAATTCCAAGTATTGGGAATTCTCTGCTAACCATGAGTAAATTCCATAGGTAAATGCAATACCCAACGTTACTAGACCTCATCTCACATGGTTACAGAATCTGTACCTCGGTTCAATTCAATTTAGTCACTCCGTCTTGTCCAACTCTCTGTGACCCCATGGACTGCAGCACACCAGGCTTCCCTGTCCATCACCAACTCCAGAAGCTTGCTCAAACTTATGTCAATCGACTTGGTGATGTCATTTAACCATCTCATCCTCTATCATCCTTTTCTCTTTCTGCCTTCAGTCTTTCCCAGCATCAGGGTCTTTTCAAATTAGTCAGTTCTTTGCACCAGGTGGCCAAAGTGTTGGAGTTTCAGCTTCAACATCAGTCCTTCTAATGAACATTCAAGACTGATCTTCTTTGGGATGAACTGGTTGGATCTCCTTGCAGTCCAAGGGACTCTCAAGAGTCTTCTCCGACACCAGTCCAAAAGCATCAATTCTTCAGCCCTCTGCTTTCTTTATAGTCCAACTCTCACATCCATACGTGACAGTTGCAAAAACCATAGCTTTGACTAGATGGACCTTTGTTGGCAAAGTAATGCCTCTGCTTTTTAATATGCTAGGTTGGTCATAGCTTTTCTTCCAAGGAGCAGGAGTCTTTTAACTGCATGGCTACAGTTACCATCTGCAGTGATTTTGGAGCCCAAAATAATAGAGTCTGTCACTGTTTCCACTGTTTCCCTATTTGCCATGAAGTGAAGGGACCAGATGCCATGACCTTAGTTTTCTGAATGTTGAGTTTTAAGCCAGCTTTTTCACTCTCCTCTTTCAATTTCATCATGAGGTTCTTTAGTTCTTCTTTGCTTTCTGACATAAGTGTGGACTCATCTTCATATCTGAGGTTATTGATATTTCTCCTGGCAATCCTGATTTCAATCTGTACCTAGTTGAATAGATGGAGTCAAATATATCATGGACACTAAAGAAATATTTGTTGAATTGAACTGAAGTAACTCAGGATTCCTTTTTTTATTTTTTTCTTCTCTGGTGATTCTCAGTGCTGAAAATGTATATTCAGAGCAAGAAAACAAGGGTAGTGTGTGATGTATAGATTGACCTCAGTGAGTTATGTTGAATAAGGCACTGTTGCTTTTCATGAACACGATTGAAAACTTCCCCAATAGAAACTCTGAAAATGCAATAACTGAAGAACAAAGATGCCAAACTTGAATATAACCAGAGACTTTATGATTCCAAGAGATTATCTGCACTCTAAAATTTTATTTATCCATCACCATAATCCTCTAAATTGAAGGAACAAGATAATGAATAATGTTTAAGAAAATGTTGAGTTTTGCATAGAGTACTAAAGGATATGAAACACAATTCACATATCAGAATGAAAGTGAAAATGAAAATTCTTGCTAATGTAAGACCCTAACTGAGCAGGATTTAAAATAGATTGCTCTTGCAAAGTATATAGTCAAATTGGAAATATTGCCAAAAGATTTTTATATTTCCCTATGATTATACTGAGTAGTATCACTTATAGGAATTTATCCTAAAAATTATTTAGGACATTTTACAAAGATCTTCCTAACAGCAGGATATTAAAAGCAACCTAAATTATAAATAATAGATTATTTATCTCTATGTAATCTTATAACAGTTAGAGTCACTATAATTAAATGTACAAATAGATACTAAATGAAAAGCAATATTTTAATGTAGTTATAAGATTATAAAGATAAAACAATGTCTACCATTGCTTAGGCAGTAGAGATATGGGAATTTTCATATACTATATCTATAACCAGAAAAAATGTATGATAAAAATATTGGTTTGTAGTGCAAACCAAATTGCATAAGAAATGTACCAACCAAAAGCGTAGCTGTATTTTTGAGATATGAACTCAATGAGACCAAGATTTTCATTGTATTCATCTTTGTTTCCTAGCACTGTGCTCAGCCCATAGGAGATGATTAATAAATGTTGCTTGAATGAACATAATCTATTGATCAATCAAAGATAAAATGGGGCTCTCAGTTCTCTCTCCTGAAATTGTGCAGAATTCCAATGATTATAATAGCTTTTCTTGTTTCAGTAGTGCTACCATTTCACAGGTCTTCCCTCCTCTTTAGCGGGGGAAAAGAACCACTATGGCCCTCCAACTCTTGCTTATTTAAGTTTAATTCATCCAAAATATAAAACAATGCATTTCATCTGGGTCTAATTTCATTTCAGAAATGATATTTTGTAAAAATGCAATCTCAGTCAAGAAAGAACAGAAATATTTTTATTATATTGAATTTACCATTACAGATTCATCTCTTCTGCTACCATTACTAAAAATATATTAGCAATCATAGTCTGTACATCTACATAACCTCATGACCTTAAATACTAATTTGAAAAATCTATTCAGTCACTTAGTCATGTCCAGCTCTTTGTGACCATGTGGACTGTAGCCTGCCAGGCTCTTCTGTCTATGGAATGTTCAAGGCAAGCAAATTGGAGTGGGTTTCTATTTCCTTCTCCAGAGGATCAAATGTTGGTCTCTTTCATCTCCTGCATTGACTGACAGAGTCTTTACCACTGTGCCTCCTGAGAATACCATTTATATTCAGCAAAATTATGTATGTAGAAGGATTTCCCTTTGAGAAATATATTTTAATAACATTTATCACCTTGTAATACTTTTCTTTCAAAAGAGATTGCTTATTCATTACTTCTACAATTTGACATTGTCTCCAAGAACAAAAGGAAACATGAATGCAATTTATGGATAATAATAAGAAAGGGAAATTAACCTCACTATATCTAAATTATCACAGAGGCTGCTTTTCCTGCAGGAGCCCCTATCATTATGAAAACCACACCTCTTACTTGCAGGCACAGGGGGATGTCCACCAAAGCACAATTTAAATTAAGAAGCTCTGTGTGATAAACAAAGGCCTGTAGATGAAATACACCCAGTGCTCCAAGTTATTGAAGAAATGTATGAGGGTTTCCTCAATGGTTCTGCAGCTAAAGAACCCACCTGCATGCAGGAGACAGTCACAAGAGATTTGGGTTCAATCCTTGGGTCAGGAAGATCCCCTGGAGGAAGAAACGGCAACCCACTCCAGTAATCTTGCCTAGAGAATCCCATGGACAGAGGAGCCTGGGAACAGAAGCTACATACAATCCAAAAGGTCACAAAGAGTGAGATAAGACTAAGCATGCATGCAGATGCAAGTGTTTACCTTGATGTGTCAATGTCTTCAAAGAGACAAAGGCATAAGGAAACAATTCTTACAGTGCAGGATACAGCTTTCTTTGATGACTGATTCTGTAAGCTCTGTATCATCCACAGGGATTTTCAAGAAAAGAGGAGAAAAATAGCTACTCTTTTGAGAAAAGAACTGTCCCCTTTTCTTGTTAGTTTCAAAGATATAGGAGAAAAAATAAGTGGAATAAGTTTTTTTTGGCTCACTGTGGCACTCAAAGCTCTCTGTGTGTCAGAATCTTTTTATCTTTTACATTTATTCTTAAAAACAAGAATTGAAATTTTATCAGCTTGGGGCATAGAATCTGCAAATTAAAAATGTATAGTATTTAAAACTTTATATATTCTTCAAGTGTGAAGGAAGTTCCTCTTTTATATCTCTAATCATGAAAGAACAGAAGATTTTAAGTTCAAGAAGTCAGTATTATTGTACCCTATATTGCATTGTATTTCAAAACTTTCTAATTTAGTTATTTATTCATTTCTTTACTCAACAGATTTTTACAGAAGGCCAATATACATTCTGAAAGCTATTCTTTACTGGGGATACAATAGTTTTTAAAAATTCTTGCTCTTATGGATTTTACATGGTGAAGTGAAAGTGTTGGTCATTCAATTGTATCCGACTCTTTCAGACCCCATGGACTGTAGCCCATCAGGATCCTCTGCCCGTGGAATTCTCCAGGCAAGGATACTGGAGTGGGTTGCCATTCCCTGCTCCAGGGGATATTCCTGACCCTGGTCTTGGTGATTGAACCTCGGTCTCCTGCACTGCAGGCAAATTCTTTACCATTTGAACCACCAGGGAAGCTTGCTCTTATCTATTTTACATGGTATATTTTAAAATAACATAAAAATAAGTTAATTACGTAGCTGTTAGAAGCAAGCACTATTTTTTTAAAAAACAGGAACAAACCAGAGAGCCAAGAAATAGATCCACATAGTCAACTGATCTTTGTCAAAGAAACAAAGGCAAAACAATGAAGCAAAAATAGTCTTTTCACCAAATGTTGCTGCAACAACTGGACATCCACATGCAAAAAAATAAAAGAAAATGAACCTAGATACAAATATTACACCCTCCACAAGAATTAACTCAAAATGGATAACAGATCTAAATGTAAAACCCCAAACTGTAAAACCCCTAGAAGATTGCATAAGAAGAAACCTACATGAACTTTGGAATGGTAATGACTTTTTAATTTTCTCAAACATGGAATGCTTCATGAATTTGCGTGTCGTCCTGGAGCAAGGGCCATGCTAATCTTCTTCAGATCATTTCAGTTTTAGTACATGTGCTGCCAAAGCAAGCATGGCAATAGCTTTTAGATCCAATGCCAAAAGCACAACCCATGAAAGAAACTGATAAGCTGGACTTCATCAAAATTTAAAAATTCTGCTCTCTGAAAGACATTATCAAGAAAATAAGACAAACCACAGACTGGGAAAAAGATACTTGCAGAAACCACATCTGACAAAGAACTATTATCAAAATAGACAAAGAACTTCTAAAACTCAACAGTAAGAAAACAAACGGGCTTCCCCTGGTGGCTCAGACAGTAAAGAATCTGCCTGTAAAGCAGGAAACCCCAGTTCAACCCCTGGGTTGGGAAGATCCCCTGTAGGAGGGCATGGTAACCCACTCCAGTACTCTTGCCTGGAGAGTTCCCTGGACAGAGGAATTGTGGGCTACAGTCCATAGGGCAGCAAAGAGTTGGACACAACTGAGTAACTAATATTTTCACTTTCAAGAAAACAACAATGTGATTAAAAACAAAATGAGCCAAAGCCCCTAACAGAAAACTTACTAAAGAAGACATACAGATGGCAAATGAGCGTACAGAAAGGTGCTCTACATCATATGTCATGAGGAAAACGCAAATTAAAACAACAATGAAATATCACTACACACCTATTAGGATGGCCCAGAACATTGAAAACACCAAATGCTGGAGAGGATACAGAACAGAACTCTCATTCACTGCTGGTGGGAAAGCAAAATAGTTCAGATACTTTGGAATACAATTTGTCAGTTTCTGACAAAAAGTACACATTTTCTTACTGTATGATTCAACAATCACACTGCTTGGTATTTACCCAAAGGACTTAAAACATGTCCACACAAAATGTGCATTTAGATGTTTACAGCAGCTTTATTCATAATTGCCAAAATGTGGAAGCAATCAAGATGTCCTTTAGTAGGTGAACAGATAAAGAAACTGTGGTACATTCAGACAATGGAATATTATTAAACACACAAAAAGGAAATGAGCTATCAAACAATGAGAAGACAGGGAGATAACGCCAATGCATGTTACTAAATGAAGGAAGTGAATGTGAAAATGTTACATATTGTATGATGCCAACCATATGATATTTTGGAAAAAGGAAAACTATGGAAACAGTAAAAAACTTCACGGGTTGATGGAGAAGAAGACTGTGATGAATCTATAGCATAGGGAAGATTTATAGCGCAGTGAAAATAACCTATGTGATACCATAATGATAGGTACATGTTATTATGCATGCATGCTAAGTCACTTCAGTTGTGTCTTACTCTTTATGGCCCTATGGACTGTAGCCCACCAGGCTCTTCTGTCCGTGGGATTCTCCAGGCAAGAATACTGGAGCTCCTCCAGGGGATCTTCCTGACCCAGGGATCGAACCACATCTCTTATGTCTCCTGCATTAGCAGGAAGGTTCTATAGACTAGTGCCACCTATGAAGCCCCACGTGTTGTTATACTTTTGTCTAAATCCATAGAATGTACAATACCAAGAGTGAACTGTAATGTTCTAATGTAAACTACGAACTTTGGGTGATAATGATATGTTAATGAAGGTTCATCAATTGTAACTAATGTATTTACTCTGGTGAAGGATGCTGATAATGAGAGTCTATGCATGTGTGAAGGCAGAGGGTGGGTGAGATACCTCCACCTTCTCTGTTAATTTGCTGTGAATCTTGAACTGCTTTGAAAATAAATAAATAAATAAAGTATAAGTTAAAAGAAATAATAATACATACAAAGCCAAATCAGAGGAAGTGATTGGATGTTTTAAAATAAATGGCTATGGTAATACACAGTAAGAATGTGACATTTGGTCAAGAAAATGAAGGAAAAGATGGAATGAGCCATACAGCCGTCAGATCCAAAAACATTCTGGGGAATTCCCTGATGACCCAGGGGGTTTGGACTCCATGCATCCACTGCTGGGGGTCCAGGTTCAATCCCTGACCCTGGATAAGTTCCCTCAAGCTGTGTGATGCAGTTAAAAAAAAAAAAAAAAAGTAAGGAAAAGAAAAAGGAAATACATTCTGGACAGAGAAAGCAGTTAATGCAAAATCCAAGAGGTGGGAACATGCTGGCATCTTGAGCAACAGCAAGAAACGCGGTGCATCTAATATGGAATGAGCAAATGAGAGTATAAAACGGGAGCCGATTATACAGAGTGAAGTAAGCCAGAAAGAAAAACACCAATACAGTATACTGACACATATATACGGAATTTAGAAAGATGGTAATGATGACCCTGTATGCGAGACAGCAAAAGAGACACTGATGTATAGAACAGACTTTTGGACTCTGAGGGAGAGGGAGAGAGTGGGATGATTTGGGAGAATGGCATTGAAACATGTATACTATCATGTAAGAAATGAAGTGCCAGTCTATGTTCGATACAGGATACAGGATGCTTGGGGCTGGTGCATGGGGATGATCCAGAGAGATGATATGGGGTGGGAGGTGGGAGGGGGATTCAGGATTGGGAGCTTGTATACACCCATGGAGGATTCATGTCAATGTATGGCAAAACCAATACAGTATTGTAAAGCAAAATAAAGTAAAAATTAAAAAAAAAAAAGTGATGGAGTAGGAAAGGTAACATCCAGATCATATAGGACTCTATATGACCTATATGATATGTGAGGCCTTTGTCAAGATGAGGAAGCTTTCTCTTACTCCAGGTTTACTGGGAGGTGTTTTTGGTTTTTTTTTTAATCCATGAATGGATATTAAGTTTTATAAAATACTTTTTCTGAATAAAATATGGATGCTTGTGTTGTTTTTCTTTTTATTCTGCTTATGTGCTGAATTATAACCATTTGTGGTTTTGTAACATTTTTATTAAATACAATTGATTACAATGTTGTGATGGTTTCAGGTGTGCAGCATATATATGTATATATGGGCTGAGGAAGCAGTTACTGTGTATATATATATATACATATATTCTTTCTCAGATTCTTTTCCACTATAGGTTCTTACAGGGTATTGAATATAGTACTCTATGCCATACAGCAGGACCTAGTTGCTTATCTCTTTTGTATACAGTAGTGTGTATCTGCTAATTCCAAGCTCCTTATTTATCTCTTCCTGCTTTTCCCCTTTGGTAGCCATGATTTTGTTTTCTCTTTCCGTGAATCTCTTTTTGTTTTATAAATAAGTTCTTTTGTATCATTTTTAGATTCCACATATAAGTGATGTCATATGGTATTTATCTTTTTCTGACTTACTTCACTTAGTACAAAAATCTCTAGGTCTATCTGCATTGCTGCAAATGGCATTATTTCATTTTTAATAGCTAAGTGATATTCTACTGTATATATATATACTAACTACTAAGTCACTTCAGTCATGTCCAACTCTGTGCGACCCCATAGACGGCAGCCCACCAGGCTCCCCCGTCCCTGGGATTCTCCAGGCAAGAACACTGGAGTGGGTTGCCATTTCTTTCTCCTATATATATCCATCTGTTATCCATCTGTTAACACACATTTAGGCTGCTTTCATATCTTGGCTATTGTAAACAGTACTGCTGTGAACATTGGGGTGTGTGTATCTTTTCAAATTAGTTTTCTCTTTTCTGGATAAATGCCTAGGAGTAAGATTGCTGGATCATATGGTAACTCTATTTTTAGTATTTTAAGGAATTTCCATCTGTTCTTTACAGCTAGCCATTGATTTTTTTTTCTTTTTTGATTATTTTAATTGGAGGATAATAACTTTACAGTATTGTGATGGTTTTTGCCATACATCAACATGAATCGGCCACAGGTATATATGTGTCCCCCTCCAACCTGAACCCCTGTCCCACCTCCCCTCCTCATATCCCTCAGAGCACCAGCTTTGGGTGCCCTGCTTCATGCATCGAACTTGCACTGGTCATGTATTTTACATATGGTAATGTACATGTTTCAGTGCTAATTGATTTTTGATTGTTGAAACTGTCTTCCATTCCTGGGAGAAACCCCATTTGGTCATGACATATATTTTCTTTTTCTATACTATAGAATTTATTTCGTTTAAATTTCTTGGTAACTTTTATCTATGTTCACAGGAATTACTGACTGTAGTTTCTTATAGATAGTGTATCATGTTTTATCTAAATTGATAGACCTGCCTTTTAGATGCAATGCAATTATTGATATAATTGTATTTCAGCCTATCATCTTGCTTTCTGTTTTTTATTTGCTACCTCTGTTATTTATTTCTATTTCCCACCTTCTTCTGTATTATTTATTTGTATTTTTAGCTCTACTATTGGTTTAATAATTATGCCATTTTTTCAAAATTTTAGTGAGTTTCTTAAGATGAACAATAAGCATTTTTAACTTAGTACAAGTATTTTTACACCACTCATGTATACTTCCATTACCTCTTCCCCACCCTTTGAACTATTTTTCATACTTTTAACTTCTACATACATAATAAACTCACAGTTAATTTGTTACTAATTTGTCTTTATTATTTTTTCCTTTTCTTTTCTTATTTTACTTTACAATACTGTATTGGTTTTGCCATATCTTTTAAAGAGTTTAATGTTAAATTTCCATCATACTTCATATTCCTCTGTCTGAGAAATTTCTTTCATGTATCTTGAATTATAGGTCTCTGACAATAAACTCTTTTGATATTTGAAAAAATATTTATTATGCCTCCATTTTTGGAAGATATTTTCACTAAATATAGAAATCCAATTGGCAATGTCTTTTTTTTTTCCAGCATTTATGTATTCCCATTCAGCTATCTTCTGTCTTGTAAAATCTTTGATGAGATACCTGATACATTTCTTTTTTTTTCCTTTTTTTTTTTTTTTATGTTAACTCCTCTCTATATAGCCTTCCTTCACTCATCCCCTCATAGGCTCCTTTTAAATTTTCTTTTTATCTTTATTTTTTAGAAGATTGACTATGATGTGTTAAAGGGTGTGAGGTTGTTTCCATTACTACTCTTTATTTTGTTTTGATATCTGTATTGCTTATGGCTATCTGACATATTGGATCTGTGGTTGCCTATATTTCATTTATACTGGAAAATGTAATATATAACTCCTTGTCCCTCGCTGCACTTCTTGATTTCTCACCTGTCTTTGGATCAATTTTCTGGGCTCAAATCCTTACTTCTTGTATATAGGCCAAATACTGGATTTAAAAATCTAAATTCAGCCTCTACTTAGGTATTCCAACCTCACTCATCTTAGTATAATTGCTTTTTGAGTCTTAGCATGTGATGCACAGATTGGCAGATTGTTTTGCTCTGCAAAGAGGATCTTGTCTACATGTTAATGTAGACATCTCAGTTACTTCCACAATTGCCAAGACTGGGGAAAAAAGAGGGGGGGGGATGATAAATCATGCCCTAGACATTAAATCTCTCACCTGCAAGTGACACCCATTACTTCCACCCATTTTAATGATTGACTAAACCACATCTAACTTTAAGAAATGCCAGGAGGAGAAATTTTTGGTTAAAAGCACTAATAAAAAAAATGAAATATTAACTGCTTTTTTTTCTAGAAGTTATAAAGACTAATGATTGAAATTTTCATCATTACCATTTTCTGATAGCAATAATAAGTAAATATATGCCATATACTTCCTGGTCACTCAGCAGTAAAGTATCCTCCTGCCAATGCAGGAGATATAAGAGACTCAGGTTTATTCCCTTGACTGGGAAGATCCCCTAGAGAAGGAAATGGCAACCCACTCCAGTATTCTTTACCTGGAAAACTCCATGGACAAAAGAACCTGATGGGGTACATTTCATGTAGTGACAAAGGAGTCAGACACAACTTAAAGACTAAACAGCAACAACAAATATGCAATATTATTTTCAATATTTAATCAGATAGCATTATAGTAACTATTGTGCCCATATTCCTTTATAAATAAAAAACATTTCATTTTCTTGTTTTCTGTATATTCCAAGATTTCATTGGGAATTTAGTTATCTCTGGGATCTGTACTTTCTCCATCCATAATTTTTCCTTTCTTTGGGAGGTCATAAATACATGCCATCTGGATCTAGCCTGTATTATCAGATAATTTTAATTTCTTAATTATCTATTCTGGTGAAACAGTTTTCCTTTGGTGTTTATTTTTCCTGCCCTGAGACCTATTTGCTTCTGGTGTTTGTCTCTCTGCCTTCCTCTGTCAACACAGAAGCACGCAAAGCTTTGTGGGGGTTGGCAATGCCTCCATCTGCTGCAAATCCATTTCTCTTGCCGTGTTTTATTGCTACAGTTCCCAGGAAACCGTACTTTAACTGGGGCTGGAAGTGCAGAGGGTAAGATTAACATTTTCTCGTCAAACCAGAGAGTACTACTGCTCTGTGTTGGGGAAGAGATGCATCATTTGACCACTGGAACCTGTTTTGACAGGCTCCTCCTTTAAGAAAAAAGTGTCAGAATTGAAAAGTTTACTGAGAAAATGTACACTCCAGTTCATCTTTAAGTACTATGAGATTTAAGACTTATTGGACTTTGTCCTTCAGTCTTCATCTTGGATTCCATTTTAGCATTTGCAGGGCTTATAATAAATTAGCTAATTCTTCACTACACACCCACCTCATTTCAAATAGGCTTGCCATCCACTCTTGTATATGTGTCAGTCACCTCCTTCATGATATTAGCACTTTTCATTTGGTGACTTATCACTCCCAGTCCAGTCTTTTTCCACTACTCTATAGATAGAGGGCAAACTTAACCTTCAGGAATTATTTGACATCATTTATCTTGTCATACTTCCCATTTCCTCACTGTATATTTACTCCACATCATTTGGTTTCCTATTTCAAACCAGAGGAACATATGACACTTTTATTTCTTAGCTGTTTCTCAAGAGGGCACTTTAGCTGATTTTCCAGAGATTTGAGAATAATTTACAGCAGAATAGTATATTCATCCTAAGACCCAAAGTAATCTAATGGTTTGGTTTTGTATTTTTATTGTTTGCATAATGGGATGAGATGGGAAAACTTCAAAATATTATTTCTAAAAAAATGTACAATGACAGTGATGAAGATGAACAAAAGTTCAGATTAAATATACAAGATATATGTACATTATTTTTAAATGCATTTTAATCTAATTTTTATAACAATTACTTCATATTTTTTAGCTTTCTGTCTCAGAAGTGTTTGAAAATCACTGGAGAATTGCATACGACCTTGGACTCCTAGGACAATGATTCACTTCATAAAAATATATGCAAAACTATTTCACTGGCTTACTCCTTTTCTACAAGCATGACTTCATCAAAGCACTACACTGTGGGGTATCACCCCTGACTTCACAGCTTGAGGACTGTGGCTTCTACCTCGTGCAGGTACTCAGAAAGTCATCTTTCTTCCAAATTTTTTCAGTGATGAGCGAAGAGCACGCTGACTCCCTCCCTCATGTGAACTTGCATATGAGCCTTGAAGGAATTCTTTGCTTCCTTGGTGGCTCACATGGTAAAGAATCTGCCTGCAATTCAGGAGACCCAGGTTTGATCCCTGGATAAGGAAGATCCCCTTAAGAAGGGAATAGCAAACCACTCCAGTATTCTTGTCTGGAGAATCCCTTGTACAAAGAAGCCTTGTGGCCTGCAATCTGTGAGGTCGCAAAGAGTAGGACACAACTGGTCACTCAGCCATGTCCAACTTTTTGTGACACCATGGACTGCAGCATGCCAGGCTTCTCTGTCCTTCACCATCTCCCAGAGCTTGCTCAAACTCATGTTCATCGAGTAGGTGATGCCATCCAACCATCTTGTCCTCTGTTGTCCCCTTCTCCTCCTTCCTTCAATCTTTCCCAGCATTAGGGTCTTTTCTAATAAGTTGGCTCTTAGAATCAGGTGGCCAAAGTATTGGAGCTTCTGCTTAAGCATCAGTCCTTCCAATGAATATTCAAGGTTGCTCTCTTTTAAGATGAACTGGTTGGATCTCCTTACTGTCCAAGGGACTCTCAAGAGTCTTCTCCAGCACCATGTTCAAAAGCATCAGTTCTTCGGTGCTCAGCTTTCTTCACAGTCCAACTCTCACATACATACATGACCACTGGAAAAACCATAGCTTTAACTAAATGGAACTTTGCTGGCAATATAATGTCTCTACTTTTTAAATACACTGTCTATGTTTTGCACAGCTTTTCTTCCAAGGAGCAACTGTATTTTAATTTCATGACTGCAGTCACCATCTGCAGTGACTTTGGAGCCCCAAAAAAACTAAAGTCTCTCACTGTTTCCATGGTTTCCCCATCTATTTCCCATGAAGTGATGAGACTTGATGCCATGATCTTCGTTTTTTTAATGTAGAGTTTTAAGCCAGCTTTTTCACTCTCCTCCTTCACCTTCATCAAGAGGCTCTTTAATTCCTCTTCACTTTCTGCCATAAGGGTGGTGTCCTCTGCATATCTGAGGTTATTGATATTTCTCCCAGCATTCTTGATTCCAGCTTGTGCTTCATCCAACCCAGCATTTCGCATGATATACCCTGCACAGAACTTAAATAAGTAAGATGACAATATATAGCCTTGGCGTACTCCATTCCCAATTTGGAACCAGTCCATTTCTCATGTCCAGCTCTAACTGTTGCTTCTTGACCTGCATATAGATTTCTCAGGATAGCAGGTGAGATACTCTGGTATTCCCATCTCTTCAAGAATTTTCCACAGTTTGTTGTGATCCATGCAGTCAAAGGTTTTAGCATAGTCAATGAAGCAGAAGTAGATGTTACTCTGGAATTCTCTTGCTTTTTTGATGATTCAACAGATGTTGGCAATTTGATTTCTGACTTCTCTGTCTTTTCTAAATCCAGCTTAAACATCTAGAAGTTCTCAGTTCATGTAATGTTGATTCCTTTAGGAATTTACTCAAAATTTAAGTTCTCAGTTCTCTCTTACCATGCTTTTTTTTGTTTGTTTGTTTGTTTAAATTGGAGGCTAATTACTTTACAATATTGTATTGGCTTTGCCATACATCAACATGAATCTGCCAGAGGTGTGCACGTGTTCCCAATCCTGAACCCCTCACCCACCTCCCTCCCCATACCATCCCTCTGGGTCATCCCAGTGCACCAGCCCCAAGCATCCTGTATTCTGCATCGAACCTAGACTGGCGATTCGTTTCTTACATGATATTATACATGTTTCAATGCCATTCTCCCAAATCATCCCACCCTCTCGCTCTCCCACAGAGTCCAAAAGACTGTTCTATACATCTGTGTCTCTTTTGCTGTCTCACATACAGGGTTATCATTACCATCTTTCTAAATTCCATATGTGTGTGTTAGTATACTGTATTGGTGTTTTTCTTTCTGGCTTACTTCACTCTGTATAATCAGCTCCAGTTTCATCCACCTCATTAGAACTGATTCAAATGTATTTTTTTAATGGCTGAGTAATACTCCATTGTGTATATGTACCACAGATTTCTTATCCATTCATCTGCTGATGAACATCCAGGTTGCTTCCATGTCCTGGCTGTTATAAACAGTGCTGCAATGAACATTGGGGTACATGTGTCTCTTTCAGTTCTGATTTCCTCGGTGTGTATGCCCAGCAGTGAGATCGCTGGGTCATAAGGCAGTTCTATTTCCAGTTTTTTAAGGAATCTCAATAGTGTTCTCCATCCTTACCATGCTTTAAAGTAGCTAAACTCCATTTCCCATGAAAAGCCCAACCCCCACCACCATCACCCTATGCTGCTTCTTTTTCTTTATTTGCATTACATTTATCATCATCTGGGTCAGTTCACATCTTTCTAGAAGCAAGCACAGAGAAAAGGTCAGAAGCACAAAGAATTTATTGGGGGTATTTCTGTGGAAAATAAAGGAGAATAGAAGCAAAAGCAGGTGAGCTGCAGTGGAGATCTGACAGGTGTAGGAGAAGAGGGAGGAAGAGAGGACTTAGCAAGAGCCTCAGATAAATAAAGCACAACTCTAAAAAGTTCTTGACCAGCCCAACAGGGCGCTGCAGAGCAAAGATATCTTGTTAGAGGAGTGCTAAGTGGACACAAGTGGGTGTGCGCAACTGCTTCAATTGCCTAGTCATTGACTTGAACTGTCCACTCATGTCTGCAGGGTGGATTCCAAGGGCACTGTTTCTGGAAGCTCTACGCTGACTGCACTTTCTGCAGCAGGTTTTCTCTTAAAGGGATATCCTAGTGACACACATCCAGGGCTGCCACATCTTCTGAGTGGGCTTGCTGCATTTACTACATTTTCATCTGTCTTTCTCACTAGCACCTAATTAGGTACTCAAATATATATATAAATATATAGTCTATATTGTATATGTAAAATATATATTGCATATATATTGCATATATAAACTGCAGATTGGCACTTACCAAGAGAATTGCCAACAACTGAACAACAAAGACATTTGTCATCTGCCTCTATGGAGATTGAACCCCAGGCTTCTATAGCTGTTGATCTTCAACAATCCCTGAGGGAGTTCAGTGTGGAGTGAGGCACTCTGTACTCCAGGGAGTCTGGTGGGACAGGTCTTCAGATCAGTTCAGTTCAGTTCATTTGCTCACTTGTGTCCGACTTTTTGTGACCCCATGAATCGCAGCATGCCAGGCCTCCCAGTCCATCATCAACTTCCAGAATTTACCCAAACTCATGTCCATCAAGTCGGTGATGCCATCCAGCCATCTCATCCTCTGTCATCCCCTTTTCCTCCTGCCCTCAATCCCTCCCAGCATCAAACACTTTTCCAATGAGTCAACTCTTCACATGAGGTGGCCAAAGTATTGGAGTTTCAGCTTCAACATCAGTCCTTCCAATGAACACCCAGGACTGATCTCCTTTAGGATGGACTGGTTGGATCTCCTTGCAGTCCAAGGGACTCTCAAGAGTCTTCTCCAACACCACAGTTCAAAAACATTAATTCTTCAGCACTCAGCTTTCTTCACACTCCAACTCTCACATCCATACATGACCACTGGAAAAACCATAGCCTTGACTAGACAGACCATTGTTGGCAAAGTAATGTCCCTGCTTTTGAATATGCTATCTAGGTTGGTCATAACTTTCCTTCCAGGGAGAAAGCGTCTTTTAATTTCATGGCTGCAGTCACCATCTGCAGTGATTTTGGAGCCCAAAAAAAAATAAAGTCTGACACTGTTTCCACTGTTTCCCCATCTATTTCCCATGAAGTGATGACCAGATGCCATGATCTTCATTTTCTGAATGTTGAGCTTTAAGCCAACTTTTGCACTCTCTTCTTTCACTTTCATCAAGAGGCTTTTAAGTACCTCTTCACTTTCTGACATAAGGGTAGCATCATCTGAATATCTGAGGTTATTGATATTTCTCCTGGCAATCTTGATTCCAGCTTGTGCTTCTTCCAGACCAGCCTTTCTCATGATGTGCTCTGCATATAAGTTAAATAAGCAGAGTGACAATATACAGCCTTGACGTACTCATTTTCCTATTTGCAACCAGTCTGTTGTTCCATGTCCAGTTCTAACTGTTGGTTCCTGACCTGCATATAGTTTCTCAGGAGCCAGGTCAAGTGGTCTGATATTCCCATCTCTTTCAGAATTTTCCACAGTTTATTGAGATCCACACAGTCAAAGGATTTGGGATAGTCAATGAAGCAGAAATAGATGTTTTTCTGAACTCTCTTGTTTTTTTGATGATCCAGCAGATGTTGGCCATTTGATCTCTGGTTCCTCTGATTTTCCTCTGGTCCTCTGCCTTTTCTAAAGCCAGCTTGAACATCTGGAAGGTCTTCAGAGAATTGGATGTTTTTAAGAACAGATCTTAGACTTCCTTGGTGGCTGAGATGGTAAAGAGTCAGCTGACAATGTGGGAGACCCAGGTTCTATCCCTGGGTTGGGAAGATTCTCTGGAGAAGGAACAGATTTTATGATCACAGCCCTTGCATCTCCTCATATCTAGAGAAACACTAAATCCCTTCACAGTGACATCAGATGCTCATGACTAAGAAAAATCCTTTTGTAAAATGAGTGTTTCATGGTATTGAACTCCCCCTTCACCAAAATCTTATATATTGACTTCTCCCCACTGCTGCTTTGGAGTAGTCTCTCAGAGCTACTCAGTCCTCATTTTGCCCCAAATAAAACTTAACTCACAATTCTCAAATGAAAGTGAAGTCATTCAGTCGTGTCCAACTCTTTGTGACCCTATGGACTGTAGCCAGCCAGGCTCCTCCATCCATGGGATTTTCCAGGCAAGAATACTGGAGTGGGTTGCCATTTCCTTCTCCAGGGGATCTTCCCAACCCAGGGATCAAACTCTGGTCTCCCACATTGCAGGCAGATGCTTTACCATCTGAGCCACCAAGGAATCTGGTGGGACAGGTCTTGTACTTCTTTTTTATTCAACTACATATATATACACACATATATAGTATTCAAATATAACACACACACATATTTATAGTTGTTGTTTAGTCTGTAAGTTGTATTTGATTTTGCCAGTCCACGGACTGCAGCCTGCCAGGTTCTTCTGTCCATGGGATTTCCCAAGTAAGAATATTGAAGTGGGCTGCCATTTCCTTCTCTGGGGGATCTTCTAGACCCAGGAATCAAATCCACATCTCCTAAATTGGCAGGAAGGATTTTTTTTACCACTGAGCCACAGGGAAGCTATATATATATATATATATATATATATACACACACACACATACATACATCCATACATATATACTCATATATGTTAGATAAATACATGAATAAATGAATGAAATGAGTCTAGTAGAAAGCCATTATTAGTGAAATATGTCACACCATGATAATTATTCATTGCATCATGACTAATTTAACATCTGGGTTTTTTAATAAATAAATGTTGAAAAAATAGCCTCTATTACAATAAATTTTGAGTTTCTTTAAAACAGATATTCAATATTTTTGTATTCTTACACTCACTTGATATAAACTCTATAAAGTTTAACAAATGTGGAAACTAACAAATAATATTTCAATATGGCAATGAAAATATCCCTTGCTTTTTAAAAATTCAAGTACCAGCCATAACTTTGTGGTTTTGAACTCCTGTGCCATATTTATTTTCATGAGTAATACCATAAAATTTCACAGCTTCAAGTATATACTGGATCAATGTTAGAAGCTGTCTCTCCAAATGGGATGTAATATTACATCATATATACACGTGTAATTGAAGAGCAAAATGGCAATTTCCCTCTTAGAGGAAAATTAAACCTCTGGAGGATAATATACTTATATAGACAAATAGACTTAGGAAGTGACTTTAATCATATTGCACGTGGATTACACAGTAAAGAAGTATTACTGATGGGATTCAAGGTCTCATACTTTTGAGCCAGCTGTGTTCAATCAAACCGGGATTCTTGAGAAGAGGAAGTGATGGATATCAGTAAGATGCCTATGGGGAGGTTTCAGAGTCACAGCGCCTCAAGAATTCATTGATAAATAGTTCACTGGCCTTAACCAAAGAGATAAGGATTAAGACTGGACTTGAAAGCTGAACTGTATATTTGTAGGCTGAGCACTGCAAAGTTCAACTATAAAGAGGGTTCTGTGTAAGAACAGATGTGCCAAGAAATGGTGTAAAGCAAGACTCTAGAACTCCAGGCTCTGAGACTAACAGGGAATTCATCACCATAAGGAAAGCATAAACAAATCACTTCTAAAGGACATTATGTTCCTGCTCTTATAGTGAATGATGAAGAAACTGAGAATACAAATGAATACGTTTATTGACATGTTCCAATCTCCTACAGATAGTTCTTTATATATTTAATCTATAACAAACTTGAGTGTTAAAAGCCAATTCATCAATTTGATGACAAATGTCCATATAGTTAAAGTTATGGTTCTCCAGTGGTCAGGTAGAGATGTGAGAGTTGTGCCTTAAAAAAAAAAAAAAAAAAGGCTGAGCACTGAAAAATTAATGCTTTTTAATTGTGGTGCTGGAGAAGACTCTTGAGAGTCCCTTGGACAACAAGGAGAGCAAACCAGTCCATCCTAAAGGAAACCAACCCTGCATATTCACTGGGAGGACTGATGCTAAAGCTGAAGCTCCAATACTTTGAACCACCTGATGCAAAGATCCAACTCACTGGAAAAGACCATGCTGCTGGGAAAGATTGAGGGCAGGAGGAGAAAGGGGTGACAGAGGATGAGATGGTTGGATAGCATCACCGATTCAATGGACATAAGTTTGAGCAAACTCAGGGAGATAGTGAAGGACAGAGAACCCCAGTCCATGGGGTTGCAAAGAGTCAGACACGACTAAATGACTGAACAACAACATACACTGAGTTAACCTTTAACTTATATATGAGATTCTAGAAAGAAACAGAACCAGTAAGACATATATAAACATATATAAGGTAGGATTTGTCATAGGAATTGACTCACATGATTTGAGAAGTCTATGGTTTGCCATCTGCAAGCTGGAGAACCAGGAAAGCTGGTAGCATAGTTCCAGTCCAAACTGAAAGTCCTAAAAACCAGGGGAGATAATGGCATACATCCTAATCAGAGTCTGAAAGTCAGAGAACTAGGAACACAGATGTTGGAGGTCAGTAGATAGATGTCTCAGCTCAAGCAAAGAGCAAATTCTCCCTTCCTCTGCTTTCTTGGGTTCTATTCAAGCCCTCTATGGATTGTATGATGCCCACCCACATTGGGGAGGATAATCTTTACATAGTCTACAAATTTGAATGCTAGTCTCTGCTGGAAACACCCTCACAGATGCACCAAGAAATAATGTTGTACCAAATATTTGGGCATCCCTTAGTCTGGTCAAGTTGACACATAAATTAATCATCATAACTTGTAAGATGTCATTTTCTTGATAACCCAAATGTTCTAAGGTTTATAACAAAAGAGCCCACTTAATTGCTTATATTAATTAATTTAAATGTACATTTAAGAAACTCAGTTTTTTAAAAAGTTTTAAAACATTGATGTATTCTTTTAAATCAAGATGATGGAAATTCGCCGACCAGATTTTACTATGTATACTCATAGATTTTTCTTAAAAATAAAGCACACATGTAAAGTTTTCCCTCAAACCTAAAAACAAAATAAAGTAATTTCAATTCAGATTATTTGCATTTTATAATGATTTTAGTCATTTGAAAAGTCTAAAATTGGAAAACTTCTTCCCTCATTAAATGCACCTTTTCCTGAGACATATTCAATATACTATTTAAGGAATATAACTTCAGTTTTTAGCTTTGTCTACCATGAATAATAGTATCAGCTGAATTCCATTCCATCTCTGCCTCAGGCACACTGTGAATTTGAAGTCCTTGCAATTTCTCGTTCTCTTTAAGTTAAAAATGAACTTATAATGTCATAAGAATTTCAAACCTAGGTAGAAACTGTCTAGCCTAGTACCAATGGTTCCACTATGTCCTATGAAAGATTCATCTGGAGATAGCTCATAAATGATCATTATATGTCTGTGATTTAAAATACCACACTTTTAAAAATAAAAGTTGACAATTAAATTAAGCAGAATTGCAGAAAATCTTTTATACTCTTTTGTAGGTACTAATTTAAGCCATCTTCATTTGGGGCAGATGGAGGTACAAGAAGATGATTTTTAAAAATCCAATATATTGTACATGTAAGTTCAAAACTCTTACTCTTATATTTATGAAATTATTTTGAAAGTAAATTAACTACAGAAGCAATACTTACATTTAAAATGTTGCCAGTTGGCTAATATGTTATCATATAAAAATTTAAAAGAAACAAATATCTAAGATCCCCATATGTAAATTAGCAAGAAACACTGGTACAAATTAAGAAATATAGATTAAGACAAAATTTGTGGGGTATATTTAGTATCACCAGCAGTTGTATAAATGGAAATGAGAGTAATTATGATGTCATATTTTGCTAACATAATTAGGAACAGTCAAAACTCTGGGCCAGAAAGTTAAATGCCAATGAAGAGAAAAACCACTACACCTCTTGGAAATTAGTTCACTCCTGTTGCAGACAATCAAGTGGAAAAGGTAGCAAACTACAGTAAGTCCCCTACATATGAATCTTTAGGTTTTGAACTTTCCAAGATGCTAAGGCGAGTTCTCACATCCAGTCACGTAAATTAATTCATACATCTTGCACTCATTGTTTCATGCAGGCATCCTCTACAAGTGGCCGTGCGTTTGTGTATTTTACTGTACAGTATGGTGCAGAGTACGACAGTACAGTATCTTTATTTCAAGCCCAGGATGTCCAGAAGCAAATGTAAAAGCAGCGGTGATATAGCTGGAACTACTGTATTGTTCAAGGTAGGATTTAAAATATTTCCTTTAATTTTTATGTTTGCTTTTTATGTATTATTTCTGTGAAAAGTATTATAAACTTATTACAGTACAACACTATATAGACAATTATGTTAGTTGGATTCCTAGGCTAACTTTGAAGGACTTACCAAAAAGCTGGACTTACAAACTTGCTTTCAGAATGGAACTCATTCGACTGTAGGGAACTTACTATTTATTGTCTGCTCTAGTGACAACAAAAATAGTTTTCAAAATACACATGTACATGGAAGACAAAATTGGATTTGATAAAAAGGAAAATATCAAGTGTCTATAATAAAGATTGTTCTAGGATGATGAATTAAGACTTTTTTCTATTTATTCCTATTTCACACATTGTCTTTAAATGGTTTTAATGATTCATAATTTCTAAATGCTGATCATAAAGACACTATGGAAATAAAAAAGTTAAATATATTTTCTATTTAATATTAGTTAAAAATATAATTGAAAGTTTGTAGGACTGTGACAAGGGAGATGGGGGATCTCAAAAAAAATCTTAATATATTTTTATTTGAATTTTGGAAACAAGAGTTTTTTTAATTATTTTTAGTTGACTTTATTGTAATTATAACATCTTTTGATCAAAAACTACACTGATGAATATATACTTCCCATCTGCTTAGATATCCTATGATTTATTGACAGATGTATACATCTATACATTTTAATAGACACTCAAATCCTGTCGTGTGTGTGGTTTTTGTGTGCTAGTGCTATTTGACTGTAAGAACTAATTTATTTTTTATTTCATAGATGTTGTTATTCTATGTACAATTGATCTGTGAAAGGTGCAGCAGAAAGTTTTCTGGGTAAGGTTTCTCTATTTCAATGGTATATTTTTCAGGAAAGCGAAAGTGTACTTTTTTTTGTTTTTTAAGTTGTAATGTTTTAGACAAAGGAAAAGGTAGTGCAGAAAGAGTGAATTCAAATATGTTGATTCTCTAAGATTTGAAGCAAAAAGCCTACACTGGGTATTGGCTGCTGTTTGGGGATAATCCCTGTGCTGTCCTGTGCTTAGTTGCTCAGTCATATCTTACTCTTTGCCACCCCATGGACTGTACTTTACCAGGCTCCTCTGTCCATGGAGTGTATTAATTGCACCCCAATTTCAAACATTTTGGTTACTTCACAATAGCCTCATCCCCAACAAGAAGCATTTATTGAGCCTTCTTTTGTGCTTGACACTTTACAGTTCTATTTCATCCTCAGCCCAGTTTTAGAAGATGAGTCTATTTCGATTCCCATTTCATCCACAAAGAAACTTAGTATCCAAAAGATTTAACAATGTGTTCAGGAATGTGCAGGAGGAAAGCGTGGGTCTGAGGGGTAAATGCAAGTCAGTCTAATACGACCCTGGAGCTGAAATCTTGACAAAGTTTCCGTTCTTCTTTTATTTCCTTGTCTCTTCTCTGCACCCCTGGATGATCCCATAACCGTCACTCAGTAACCATCAGGCCTATGAAAGTGAAAGTGAGAGTATTAGTTGCTGAATTGTGTGGGACTCTTTGCCACCCCATGGACTGTAGCCTGCCAGGCTTCTCTGTCCATGGAATTCTCCAGGCAAGAATCCTGGAGTGGGTTGCCATTCCGGACAATCCAGGCAATCGTCCCAACCCTGGGATCGAACATACATCGCCTGCTTCACCGGCGTATTCTTATGCCTGTGATGTACCCTTAAAAGACCATCCACTCTCTTACTCCTCAAGAAATAATCAATGAGCATCTTAATTTAACGTGGAGGCCCCTCCCTTCCTTAGTTTTGAAATCCTGTTTTCAGAGATTCTCTTGGAGGAGAGATATGTGAGCAATTTTTGTTGCCCCAGTTTACTTTTCTTCTGTGACTCATATATATAGAGTTACAGGAGGTAAAAGGATTAGAGGAGAGTGCGTATGACTTTAGAGGACTGGTGCTGGGTCAGGTTCTATAGTGTCCCCTGGATTTGGCAGACATCCAAGCTGAAACTTCTCAAACTCTGGGAGCGTTTTTTTTCAGTTCTCCGATAGCAATTTTCTTAAAGCAGTAGTGCGCCCTCTACTGGTTTCTCTCTCTTCTGCCTCAGTGGCTGGACTTGGTGGCTTTCTCCTCCAGATGCTCTTCAAGGCTCTCTCAGTGTTGGCATAGAAAATGCACATGTTCCCTTCACCAGGTTATCCCCAAAGCAATGTGCCCTGTCTCTTTCTATTCTCTCTCTCTGTGACAGGTCTAGATACACCTCCCACTGCAGGTTTGTTGTTGTTACTCACTCACTAAGTCCTGTGCTATTCTTTGTGACCCCATGGACTGTAGCATGCCAGGATCCTCTGTCCCCTGCTGTCTCCTTAGATTTTGCCCTGTCTTCTCTCTTTCTCCTTTGTGTTTGCTCTAATTCATGTCCATTGAGTCAGTGCTGCTAGCTAACCATCACATCCTCTGTCACTTCTTTCTCCTTTTTTGTCTTCAATATTTCCCAGCATTGGGGTCTTTTCCAATGATTTGGCTCTTCACATCAAGTGGCCAAAGTATTGGAGCTCCAGCTTCAGCATCAGTTCTTCCAGTGAATAGTCAGGGTTGATTTCATTTAGGATGGACTGATTTGATCTCCTTGCTGTCCAAGGGACTCTCAGAGTCTCCTCCAGCACCACAGTTTGAAAGCGTCAGTTCTTTAGGGCTCAGCCTTTTATACTATCCAGCTCTCACATGCATACATGACTACTGGAAAAACCATAGTTTTGACTATATGGACCTTTGTTAGCAAAGGAATGTGTCTGCTTTTTAATACACAGTCTAGTTTTGTCACGGCTTTTCTTCCACAGGGCAAGGATCTTTTAATTTCATGCCTGAAGTCGCTGTCCACAGTGATTTTGGAGCCCAAGAAAATAAAATCTGTCACTGTTTTCATTGTTTCCCCTTCTGTTTGCCATAGGTGATGGGAGCGGATGGAATGATATTAGCTTTTTGAATGCTGAGTTTTAAACCAGCTTTTATCTGTGAAATAAATATTTCAGTGGAGATGACCTAATTAAGATAAAATGTTTAATAAACCACTTTGGAAGAGTAATAATGAGAAAAGGTTGGAAAACTTTGTATTAAATGAATTGGGTAAAGATATCAAGGGCAGGACTCCAATGCAGATTTTGTAACTGGGTTTATTCTTCTTTCTTTCATAGTATAGACAATTTAGCAGTTTGAAAAAAAAATGGAGAGAAATTTTACAAATATACGTTCTTTGAAAACTTAGATAATACATAAGGTTTACTTACATGAGGATATTTCTGTGTATATTATTTTCTTTTTATTTGGTTTCACTATTTAAAACATCACTCAAAATATACTAACCCTTTCCTATGTTATGAACTTAGGTGCACGCACATATACCTTATCTAGATGAACCCTAATAACTTGGCTAATTCATTTTATATGACAAACAAGTCCATATAAAGTTTATTTTTATTTAAACACACTTTTAAACACAATCATATAGTCCAAGGTTTTACTATGTAGGGAGTTGACAAGGATAATTATTTGATTTGCTCTGGTGAAGACAGTCTCTACCGAGTATTTCCAGATCATTAACAATCACCCACCATCCACACTGCAGACGGATCCTCCACTGTCAAGTCAGATAAACACTTCCTTAGCTTTTTCTGAATCATTCCATGATGAAAAATCAATTGGTAGAATGGCACTACAACTGCCTGTCATTCATCTGAATCAGCTTCCTCGTGACCATTTGTCAAAACCAGTGCCAAAGACCTACGGATATTTGTCAAAATAATGGTAACGTTTGTTCAACATTTAGTGTACATGAGGTTTGTGCAGCAGTCACCATCATAAAGAAATCAACACCAGTGAATATCTATTGTGAACTATTATTTGCCAGAGGCAGAACTGAGTACTTATTATCTAGATTCTAAAAATGCATGTGATTCTGAGCTAAGCAATAAGAAAGAACATTTAGATCCAATTTATAGGAGCTAGAGGTCCAACCTGTTTCAACAAAGTCACAGTGAAATCACAGGTCTATGAGAATTAACTAAGTTTGTTCCTTAAAATTTATGAATCACAAATTCCTTCTTAAGTCCACAACACATTAAAAAACAGTGCTCAGAACCAATACAATATTGTAAAGTAATTAACCTCCAATTAAAATAAATAAATTTATATAAAAAAATAAAAAACAGTGCTATCCAAAAGTCTACAAGCAATAAATGCTGGAGAGGGTGTGGAGAAAAGGGAACCCTCTTACACTGTTGGTGGGAATGCAAACTAGTACAGCCACTATGGAGGACAGAGCGGAGATTCCTTTAAAAAAAAAAGCTGGAAATAGAACTGCCTTATGACCCAGCAATCCCACTGCTGGGCATACACACAGAGTTGAAAGAGACACGTGTAGCCCAATGTTCATCACAGCACTGTTTATAATAGCCAGGACATGGAAGCAACCTAGATGTCCATCAGCAGATGAATGGATAAGAAAGCTGTGGTACATATACGCAATGGAATATTACTCAGCCATTGAAAAGAATACATTTGAATCCGTTCTTTTTTTTTTGTTTTGAATCAGTTCTAATGAGGTGGATGAAACTGGAGCCTATTATACAGAGTGAAGTAAGCCAGAAAGAAAAACACCAATACAGTATACTAATGCATATATATGGAATTTAGAAAGCTGGTAACAATAACCTTGTATGCGAGACAGCAAAAGAGACACAGATGTATAGAACAGTCTTTTAGACTCTGTGGGAGAGGGAAAGGGTGGAATGATTTGGGAGAATGGCATTGAAACATATATAATATCATGTATGAAATGAATTGCCAGTCTAGGTTCGATGCATGATACAGGATGCTTGGAGCTGGTGCACTGGGATGACCCAGAGGGATGGTATGGGGAGGGACGTGGGACGGGGGTTCAAGATTGGGAACACGTGTACACCTGTGGCAGATTCATGTTGATGTATGGCAAAACCAATACAATATTGTAAAGTAATTAGCCTCCAATTAAAATAAATAAATTTATATTAAAAAAACAACAACAAACAACATACTTTATCAAGGCAATTCCTAGGCAGTTTCAAACATCCAATGAAGTTTTACATTTCCTATGTATATTGTTAATGATTGACAAATACTTTTGAGCAGGACTTTCCATTGGCTCAGTGGTAAAGAATCTCCCTGCCAATGCAGAGGACACAGATTTGGCCCTGGTTCAGGAAGATCCCACTTGCCTCAGAGCAACTAAGCCCACATGCCACAACTACTGAGCTTGCACACCCTAAATCTGTGCTCCACAGCAAGAGAAGCCACCACAGTGAGAAGCCTGCACACTGCAGCTAGAGAGTAGGCCCTGCTTGCCACAACCAGAGAATGCACAAATGCAGCAAGTAAGACTCAGAGTAGCAATAAATAAATAAATGAATGAATTCTAAAAATTACTTTTGAGGAAAAAAATCATTTTCATTAAATATCAGGTCAGTTCAGTAGCTCAGTCATGTCCAACTCTTTGTGACCCCATGAATCGCAGCCCGCCAGGCCTCCCTGTCCATCATCATCTCCCGGAGTTTACTCAAACTCACATCCATCGAGTCGGTGATGCCATCCAGCCATCTCATCCTCTGTCATCCCCTTTTCCTCCTGCCCCCAATCCCTCCCAGCATCAGAGACTTTTCTTTGCATGAGGTAGCCAAAGTACTGGAGTTTCAGCTTTAGCATCATTCCTTCCAATGAACACCCAAGACTGATCTCCTTTAGAATGGACTGGTTGCATCTCCTTGCAGTCCAAGGGACTCTCAAGAGTCTTCTCCAACACCACAATTCAAAAGCATCAATTCTTCAGGGCTCAGCTTTCTTCACAGTCCAACTCTCACATCCATACATGACCACTGGAAAAACCATAGCCTTGACTAGACGGACCTTAGTCGGCAAAGTAATGTCTCTGCTTTTGAATATACTATCTAGGTTGGTCATAACTTTTCTTCCAAGAAGTAAGCGTCTTTTAATTTCATGGCTGCAGTCACCATCTGCAGTGATTTTGGAGCCCCAAAAAAATAAAGTCTGACACTGTTTGCACTGTTTCCCCATCTATTTCCCATGAAGTGATGGGACCAGATGCCGTGATCTTCGTTTTCTGAATGTTGAGCTTTAAGCCAACTTTTTCACTTTCATCAAGAGGCTTTTTAGTTCCTCTTCACTTTCTGCCATAAGGGTAGCTATATCTGTATTTAGAAATTTACTCTTTCCTTTGAAATTGACATCTGGCCAAAAAGCTCAAGAACTAGTAATGCCTCATTTTAATATTCTAACAGTTCTAGTCCAATGACTAAAAAGAAGTGTCAGAATTTAGAGAAAGAAAGTGAATATCAATACTCTAAGTATTTCAGGAATGTGTTTGTTGTTCAGTCATTAAGCTGTGTTCAATTCTTTTTTGACCTCATGGACTGTAGCCCACTAGGCTCCTCTGTCCATAGGATTTCACAGCCAAAAACACTGGAGTGAGTTGCCATTTCCTTCTCCAGGGGATCTTCCAGACCTGGGTATCCAACCTGCATCACCTGTGTTGGCAAGTGGATTCTTTACCACTGAGCCACCTGGGAAGTCCATTTCAGGAGTGTAGCCTATGCAAGAAAACGCAATTAATCCTTGCATTTCACACCAAGTCCCAGTTCACTGACATCACTTTTCCTCCCATACTAGTCCACTTTCAGAGAAGGAGGCAAGTTCAAACACATCATGTGTTCTGGGCTACTATAAAATTTTAAAAATACTGACCAATAGGCTTTGTGTGGTAGTGATTTTTTTGTTTAAAATTCCATTTATCCCTGTCTGTCCCTCCCTGTTTAGGATGTTTTTGTCTCTAGAAAATGATGACATAGCACATGGAAGAAGCAAACATTTTCCTTGCTTTCAATTTATAAATTCAATTTTCAGGAACATGTCAAAAGACTGTTATGTATGACTAATACTTGGAAGGAACAAACTATGAAAGCAAACTATGAAGACAGACTATGTAAGAGCAAGATTCTGGGCTCCACAGATGCAATAAGTGTTCCCTGGACTGGAGTGGAGGAATGATAGAGGAAAAGTGAAAGATGAGTGGATGGTGTGAGTCCCTGAGGAAGGTCACTTGCCCACCTCATCTTCTAATCCTAGCATGGAAGTGAGCTAAGCAGTAAGGATTATGGGTATTTGAAAGTACAAATTGCCATCCACTATTTGCCCCCTTTCTTGAGTAGAACCTTGAGAAATGAAAATCATTCAGTTGTGTCTGAATCTTTGCAACCCCATGGACTGTAGTGCACCAAGCTCCCCTGCCCATGGGATTTTCCAGGCAAGAATACTGGAGTGGCTTGCCATTCCCTGCTTCAGGGGATCTTCCTGATGCAGGGATCAAACCTGGGTCTTCTGCACTGCAGGTGGATTCTCTGCCCTCTGAGTCACCAGGAATAGAGCCTTGGGAAGCAATAAAATCCCAGAGCAGAAATGCCTGGGTGAGGTGGGGGGAGGGGTTGTTTATCAAGGTCAAGAGGGTGAGACAGCCTCATAGAATTCCTCAAGCCTCAGTAGGACCTGCAAAAGTGAAACAGTTCCCCAGCACCTGGAACAGCATGACACAAGCGCAGACTTTAGATGATGCCACACAGAGGCTGGAAGCCCAGTGTGGGGCAAGGAGGCAGTAGAATGATCTCCTTGAACTGACAAGGAGTCCAGAGAAATCTTATGGGTTTACGAGACTGGAAAAGAAATAAAACACAGCAGTGACCTACATGGAACCGTGTTCATTGTCTAGATGGGATAATATGTGTCTAAAGGATTCAAGGACAGACAGACAACCATACAGTCTCAGTGGCCCATCTATACCTTTTGCTTATCTCTGTCCCCCATCCTTGCTAATCACCCACAGATTTTTTTCTTTTACTAGAATTTTCTCAATTGTTTCACAATATTTTCTTAACTTCTTTTGACAAGAGCAAACCCATAGACTCTCTTGTTCAGCCGCTGTGTGACGAGGGAGGATGAGATCTCACTGATCTCATTCATAACAACGTTCTAGGCTTTAACACTGAAATCTTACCTCCACAGCAAGGGCTATAATCAAAGAGAGTTTACAGACAAAAACATAATTGTTTTCAATTTGAAATGTTTGAGTAGTTTATATAAATTTCCTGAAGGAAAACAATGTTAATGTAGTCTTCTTACTAAAGAAAAGAAAATCTTCCACTTGATGAGTGGGGGTGTGGGAGTGCAGGTGGGGGTAAAATGCATGTGTAGCTTGAAACAAATTTTATTATAACTTGTAGGTAAAATGAGCTTCCACCAGCCATTTTCCACATTTGATATTTTTCATGGAGAAGTTTATTTGCTAATTTGCAAGGTGAAAGCAATTGTTCTTCCAATTGCATCATTGGACCTCTTCGTTTCATTTTAGATTTTAACAATTGAATTATCTAAGTAAAAGTTTCTTATGAAAGGAATAATTATTTGCTTCACATTTTAAAAAGGTAAGAAAGAATGAGCTTCTTCTGGGCTGTGAAAAAGCAGAACTCAGAAAGATGTAAATGTCACCTCAGTAGACTACAGTCTTAACAAATGCAACCAACAATAAGTCACCAGTACCCACCTGTGTGCAATGGCTTCATTTCCTTTATTTCTTTCTGTCTCTTTTATAAGAATTTTAACTCATTGATGTGGTCAGATACTGTGCCATCCCTGGCTGTGTACCTCTAGTGAATTCATCATGTAATACATCATGCTCAAATGGGTGTAAAGTATTTCACATTTTTGTCCACCCAAGAAAGGCTGGAGCATTCCACAGATTTCTCTGCTTACTTCCTCAGACAACCCTGTCATATCCATTCCTAGAAAAATGTGTTGATCTCAAAACAATTTTTACCTTCTATCCTTTGTTCCATGTAGCTAGGGGGCAGGTTTACAATAAAATATGCTTCCCTTTCACTCCTCATAGGTCCCCACATGGAGTGTCATGTGTGGAATATGTATGTCATCATGCCAACACTCTTCTGCAGCAAAGCGCAGAGTGCAGGTGAGCCACATACTGAGACCCACTGGGGTGCTTCTTTCTCTCTCAGGAGTCTTTGGTGTTTCCTCTATACCTATGATGCACTTCTCTCTCCAAATATTTTTTAAAGCATGTTAGGAAAAATACTGAGTGTTTCCTTCTGGTCAGTCAAAAAAAATATCTTGCATACGTGTTTTATTTGCTCAACTTAGGTTTTCAATACCTAAATTCAGAAACTTCCAGGTTTTACTTCTAAATGAGTGTGTTGGTTCCTCAGGTGTGAATGATTCTTTGGGACACCATGGACTGTAGCCCCCAAGGCTTCTCTGTCCCTGGAATTCTGCAGGCAAGAATACTGCAGTGGGTTGCCCTTCTTTTCTTCAGCAGATCTTCCCAACCCACGAATCAAATCCGGGTCTCCTGAATTGGAGGCAGATTCTTTACCATCTGAGCTACCAGGGAAGTCTTTTAAAATTGTGTTGTGTATTTTTTTAATACAGAAACAAAACTTAACAGGATACAGTGACAAAATTTGAAGATAGTAGATTTTCTATGTTACATTTCTGAAAACCTTTATTTTGTTACATACAGGACTCTTTAACGAAAAAACTGATAAAATATAACCCAAAATATGAATTCACTACTCTAGAACCATCTGGACAGCTAAATATTGACTTCAAGAGCAACAGGTATTTATTGATAATTAACATTTATTGAGCACATTTAATTTATGCCTCTGAGTCTTCCTAAAGGTAAGAATGCATTAGCTCATTTAGTCTTCACAATAAACCTATAGTATAGGTACCATTATTCTCTTATTTTATTGATGAGGTGAAAGAAACAAACTTCTCTTGCACAGGTAATAAGAGTAGGAGCCTGGACTGAAATCCCTATTATCTTGCTTCAGAGATTCTATGCTTATTAGAGTGTCTCAGATACAGAGCAAGTCAGGGTCATCACCTGACGCATCAGTGCGTGCTGTGCTCAGTCACTTCAGTTCAGTTCAGTCCAGTCACTCAGTCATGTCTGACTCTTTGTGACCCCATGAACTGCAGCATGCCAGGCCCACCTGTCCATCAACAACTCCCAGAGCATGATCAAACTCATGTCCATCGAGTTGGTGATGCCATCCAACCATCTCATCCTCTGTCGTCCCCTTGTCCTCCTGCCTTCAATCTTTCCCACATCAGGGTCTTTTCCAAGGAGTCAGTTATTTTCATCAGATGGCCAAAGGATTGGAGTTTCAGATTCAGCATCAGTCCTTCCAATGAATATTGGACTGATTTCCTTTAGGATGGACTGGCTGGATCTCCTTGCAGTCCAAGGGACTCTAAAGAGTCTTCTCCAACACCCACAGTTCAAGTGCATCAGTTCTTCAGTGTTCAGCTTTCTTTATGGTCCAATTCTCACATTCATACATGACCACTGGAAAAGCCATAGCTTTGACCAGATGGACCTTTGTCAGTAATGTCTCTGCTTTTTAACATGCTGTCTAGGTTTGTCATAGCTTTTCTTCCAAGGAACAAGTGTCTTTTAATTTCATAGTTGCAGTCACCATCTGCAGTGATTTTGGAGCCCTAGAAAATAAACTCACTTCAGTCCAGTCCAACTCTTTTCCGACCGTATGGGCTGTAGCCTGCCAGGCTCCTCTGTCTATGGGATTCTTCAGGCAAGAATACTAGAGTGCATTGCCATACTCTTCTCCAGGAAATCTTCCAGACCCAGGGATTGAACGCAAAGCTCTTAAGTTTCCTGCACTGGGAGGCAGATTCTTTATCACTAGCACCACCTGGTAATAAGACCTGTGGTCTTGTCAGTAAGACCAATAAAATGGAAAAAAAAAAAAAGACAGAAAATGTTTGGATGGAAAGAAAGATAATGGAGGGATGGACAGATGAGTGGATGGAGAGAGATGGCAGATGATTGATGACAGATCAATAGATAGGTAGGCAGATCAGATCCTTGTTCCAAAGGCAGTATTCAAACTGGTCCACACTTCAAACTTCACATCAATCTCATGTATATATTTTGATTCAAAATTACCTTCAGTTTATTACTCCATGAGCCCTGAATTCAGACATGAGCAAGATTCAGATCCCTATCTTTAAGGAGTTCATAGTCTAGAAAGGAGGACATAAAAAAAATAAATTAATATAATGTGTGTTAGTTTCTCAGCCATGTCTGATTCTTTTAGTAAGGAAGAGGGCAGGAAGAGATATTGATTGGTTTGGCAGTCAGCTGTTGTAGATTGCTAATAACACTTGTGTTTCAGGCTAAGTGTGTTAGTCACTCAGTTGTTTCCGACTCTTTGTGACCCTATGGACTGTAGCCCACCAGGTTCCTCTGTCCATGAAATTCTCCAGGCAAGAATACTGGAGTGGGTTGCCATTCCCTTCTCAGGGGATCTTCATGACCCAAGGATTGCACCCAGTTCTCCTGCATTGCAGGCATATTCTTTACTGACTGAGCTACATATTTGGGGGAAGTGCATTTACATCTGTATTCCAATGCTAATTGACTAAGAAGTTTCCTTCTCAGGTTTTGGTCAGGCTGGGGGCAGAGGTGAAGAGAATGTGTAGGGGGAACAGGGGCCTGAGAAACCATTTTCATGCTCCTTGTTACCTTGGTTTGACCCTCATGTCTACAATTTACAACCTTGTGGGTTTGAGGAAGTTAATTGTCATTCAGTAAGCTATGGGGTTGCACAGAGTCGGACATGATTGAAGTGACTTAGCAGCAGCAGCAGCAAGCACATACTGATGCTGATCTAAATTTTGTTCCCAATTTAAAACACATACATGTTCATTTAAAAAACAGATTTTTTTTTTTTTCTATCAAACATCTATTGTGTCTCATTTATTCTAGGTACTCGGCATTGTTTATTTCACAAGCACTTTCTCGTTTTAAACTCGCAAGACTTATGACAAATTTCCACTTCACTCTTGAGGAAACTAAGTCACTGAGAGGTAAATGCCCAGCATCCCAGAGCTAATAGGCAGTGAAGCTGGATTCAAACCCAGATGGCCAAGCTGGAAAGTTCGCACTTAAAACCACCTCAGTCTAGTGCCCTAACTGTAGTACTCTAGTACTTTGCATGTATGTTAATGCATTTTGCTCTGTATTAGAACAAATATTTGCTCTGTAAGTGACATTTGAAAGCCCAGGCCACTTTTAAGCTTGGCTGGTTCTAAATAAATGCTTTTCAAAGCACATAGTCTGAGCTTGTTGCTCTTGCTCAGATAGCTGAAACAATTCCTCTGTAAGAGACTGCTCAGCTGATGCATGTCCAATGAGTAGTAAAGAAAGAATTCTCTTCAAGAGCTTGCTGGCTGATTTAATGGCATTTAAACTTGTATGCATCTCAGCATTACTTGTCTTTTAATGGGCCATCAGATAGAATGATGTTCAAACTCCGAAAAATAAATGTTTTTAATGTACACATGAATAGACTATCTCACTAATCCCTAATTTTCCTGTTACTACCATCCATTCCTTCCTTCAAAATTTCTTTATTGAAGCAAGTTTTTATGTCAAACAAGTGGTTTTATCTTTATAATGTTTAGAATATTTGCACAATTTGATTTTTTCACATAGATACTATCATATGATCAACTAATAATGTAATCAAAGCTATAATATTATTTTATGTTAAGGTAGTTTAGCTCAAATATTTGTTAGATTTTTTTTAACATCATTTTACTTTTTTTAAATTTTTGGCCACACCCAACTGCATGTGGGAAGTTAGTTTCCCTCAGTACAGTTCAGTTGCTTAGTCATGTCCCACTCTTTGCAACCCCATGAACTGCAGCGCTCCAGTCCTCCCTGTCCACCACCAACTCCTGGAATTTACTCAAACTCACATCCATTGAGTCGGCGATGCCATCCAACCATCTCATCCTCCATTGTCCCCTTTTCCTCCTGCCCTCAATCTTTCCCAGCATCAGGGTCTTTTCCAGTGAGTCAGCTCTTGGTATCAGGTGGCCAGAGTATTGGAGTTTCAGCTTCAACATCCATCCTTCCAATGAACATTCAGGACTAATGTCCTTTAGGATGGACTGGTTGGATCTCCTTGCAGTCTAAGGGACTCTCAAGAGTCCTCTCCAACACCACAGTTCAAAAGCATCAGTTCTTCAGCGCTCAGCTTTCTTTATAGTCCAACTCTCACATTCATATATGACTACTGGAAAAACCATAGCCTTGACTAGACAGACCTTAGTTCCCCTATGAGGGATCAAATCTGTGCCCCTGCATTTGGAGGTGGAATCTAAACCACTGAACTGCCAGGTAAATCTCATTAACATTTTCCTTTGCACTTTCTATTTGTTCTAAGGCATTGTGCAACACAGCCTTAATATCCTTAATGAATTTTAAAATGAATAAAATTTTGTTATATCCATACAGCAAAATAACACTCGATGACAGATAGTAATTAATTATCACTTAACATACTGCTACTGCTAACTCACTTTGGTCGTGTCTGACTTTATTAAGAACATGGATAAATTTCACATTTAATGAGATGCTTTAAAAGACATTTACTGAAGGAACACACACACATGTCCACATTGCACAGTCACATTTATAAGACTTCCAAGAATACGATGATAGAAGTCAGAAATTTTACCTCTGTTGGTAGAGGAAATTAACTAGGAGAACACATAATAGATTTTTCAAGTGATTAAAATGCTTTCTATATGTTATTTTTGATGTGGTTACATGGATGTATCCAAATGTCAAAGTTAAAGAGACAAATATTTAAGATGGGTAATTTTTCATTGTTTATGCATTTAAATAAGTAAAAAGTAAATCTGCAAAAGCATTTGTGCTATGAATTCATTCCTGCATAATATATAAATATCTATATCTATAATACACACATATAATATGTGTATTATACATACATCTGTCTGTTTACTTCAGAACTTCTCAACTTTTGCACTGCTGACATTATGGACTATGTAAGTTTTGCTGGGGATCCAGGAAAATTTGTCCTAGGTTTTGTATGATGTTTATAAGTAACCATGGCCCTTACCAACCAGATGTCAGTAGCACTTCCCAGTTGGGACAACCAAAATTACTTCAGACATTGGCAAATGTCTCCTGGGCTAAGAAGGGTTGGGCAAATGACCTGGTTGAGAATCATTGATCTGTATATACACACACACACACAAGAAATGGTCATCCCTGAAAGAATATTTAGTAAAACGAGTAATAGGGGTTACCTCTGAATTGTGGGAACGGTGATAACTTACTTTCTTCTTTGCAAATGGATATTTGTATATAGTCACTAAACATGAAGAAGTTAATAGTATTCATGCTTTTGCAAACCTACATTTAAAAAAAAATTGAGATAAAAAGCACATATCTTAAAGGTTTGAAGTTTGGTTTAATTAGTATTGACAATACACACACACACACATGCAATCAGTATCTATCATATCAACCAAAGCTATCCTAAAATCTAAATGTCTTAAAATTAACACCATCCCATGTGGAAACACTCACACTCAGTCTGCTTCTCCACATTATTCTTCTGCCACGCTCATATTTCCACCCGGCCTGCACTGCTTCTCCATGGATGAAGATGATGGTGAGAGGACTGGTTAGCAAAGGCAGGATTCTGTAAGACTGACACTGAAGCTAGCAGTCTTCACAGCAACTAGAAAGGGCAAAACCCAGACAACAAAGCCAGGAACAGTATAACCCACGTAGCTCTGGAGATGGAGCTGCTAAGTCACTTCAGTCATGTCCGACTCTGTGCAACCCCAGAGACAGCAGCCCACAGGGCTCCCCCAGGCTTGAAAGTGAAAGTGAAGTCGCTCAGTTGCGTCCGACTCTTTGCGACCCCATGGACTGTAGCCTATCAGGCTCCTCCGTCCATGGGATTTTCCAGGCAAGAGTGCTGGAGTGGATTGCCATTTCCTTCTCCAGGGGATCTTCCCGACCCAGGAATCGAACCCGGGTCTCCCACGTTGCAGGCAGATGTTTTACCGTCTGAGCCACCAGGGAAGTCTTGGTGTATTCCAAAGTAAGAGGGCTCAGAAGTGGGTTGTAAGTTGGGATTTGGAATTGGGCTCTGGGAGATGAGAACAAGTCAGGAACAAGTGGGAAAGAGAGAGGGTGGTGAAGAAAAGAAATATGGTGAAATGAGCCTAGAGCCTTCTACAACCATTAAGCACTATTTTGGACTTTGCTTTCCTCGGGTTCTCTGTCATCTTACTCTGTCTCAGTGTCCAGACAGTCCTGAAACTATTGTATTCATCTTACCTTTCTTACTCTGAGCTCAAGCCTGAGACACCGGGACAGACCTGTACTACTTGCTTTATGATGTTCCCAGTAACATGCCTGTCCTCCTCTGTCACTTTCCTGCTCTGGTCCTTTAAAATAACCATCCCACTGACCCCATTTACTTTCCCGTGGCCCACCTCCTAAATCAGCCTGAATGAAGGTGCATCCCATGACAGAGGCAATGTATCACAGAAATCCCCCATATATAACATAATACATAGTCACCAAATAAACATGTCCAGAAAACCTAAAGCCAGCAAGCAGATTGCTCATTTATTAGGTGAGGAAAATCTGGTTAAGTAATCAGTCTGTGAAAGGATCTTGGGGAATAGTGCTAAAGAATCCACCTGCAAAAGCCGGAGATGTGGGTTCAATCTCTGGGCCAGGAAGACCCCCTGAAGAAGGAAATGACAACCCATTTCAGTATAATTGCCTGGAGAATTCCATGGAGAAAGGAGCCTAGCAAGCTACAGTCTATGAGGTCACAGAGTCAGATGACAGAGTGACTGAGCACACACACTTGAAAGGATCTTACCAAACATGGTTGATCTTAAGACATTTTATTTCCATTGTAATTCAGCTTACTAGAAAGTAAGAAGTTGAAATATCATAATTTCTGATGATAGTACCCTGTGTTATTCATCTTGAGACCCCATAATAATCACTGCAATCATTTAAACATAATACAACACAATGGAGGAATATTTAATTATAAGGCAAATTTACAAAAATGATGATGAAAATTTAACCTTCCATTTCCTGTCTTAACCCATCCAAATAAACACATGGAATCACAAAATGAATCTCTAATTCTCCCCTCAACTCCAACGATCAAAATCAACAACATATAATTCAGCAATTTCTCATTTGCAGATGTTTCAGCTGTTCATTTCATTAACTCAAGTGGTCTTATCTAGCTGATGTAATTTATAAAAGTTTTATTTTAACAATAAATAGGAATTTGGTAATTGTTTAATGTAATGATCCCAATATTGACTTAAAAAGGTAATCCAGAGAGAATTCTAAGCTTATTCTCTTTTCTGTTTTCAACAAATGCAAACTCTTTAAGGATGATTCAAAAATAATGTGGCTAAATTGGCAAATATTTGTATTCTCTTGCTCCAGTTTCAAATTCATAATTTTGTTTTTCTCTTTACTGTCCAAACCAAAACATATTCTCCACTTACTGAATACTTTATCATCAAAGTTACACACGCAAAAACTATCAAGGGTTTAGAGTGAAGTGGTTTTTCCAGTGGTCATGTATGGATGTGAGAGCTGGACTATAAAGAAAGCGGACCACCGAAGAATTGATGCTTTTGAACTGTGGTGTTGGAGAAGACTCTTGAGAGTCCCTTAGACTGCAAGGAGGTCCAACCATTCCATCCTAAAGGAGATCGATCAGTCTTGGGTGTTCATTGGAAGGACTGATGCTGAAGCTGAAACTCCAATACTTTGGCCACCTCATGCCAAGAGCTTACTCATTTGAAAAGACTCTGATTCTGGGAAAAATTGAGGGCAGGAGGAGAAGGGGACGACAGAGGATGAGGTGATTGGATGGCATCACCGACTCAATGGACATGGGTTTGGGTGGACTCCAGGAATTGGTGATGGACAGGGAGGCCTGGTGTGCTGTGGTTCATGGGGTCACAGGGAGTCAGACACAACTGAGTGACTGAACTGAACTGAACTGAAGGCACTACTTGGGATCTTAAAAAAAAGGTCTTTTCCATCTCACAAGAAACTTAGAATTGCAAATATGTATGGAAATCTTTATTTTCCCCAAAATGAGAGATTGGTTATAAGGAAGATAAATATAAATGCTAATTCAAATGGAAAGATTTTGCTTTGTAAAATCTCATTGAATACTGGGTATTTAGGAAAGATGATTTAATATTTATCAAAACATGTGCTTTAAACAAATTAGTTCATATTATATGTGTTCACTATTTATCATATCAAAGCAAAGTAAAGCTCTATGCCCTTCAGAATAATTCTTTGCTCTATTAAATCCCAACTATATGGAATGATTGCTATTTGGATAACATTAATTTTCTTTCTATATTAATACATGATGCTCTAAATTTCAAATGCCATATTTATCCTGGTCAAATATTTACCCTAAGTTCTATGTATTCCTGAACTCTGAAATCTCTTAATATAACTCATATTACCAATATTCATTTCATAAAATTCAATTGGAAATCTAATTACTGCCAAAGATGATTACAACCAGGAAAATATAATCACAAAGAACTGAAAGGTCAAACCACTTGATCTTCTAAACAGCTGTAGACTTTTGAAAAAAAAGAATGATTCCATTTAAGGGCAAATAGATAATCATATTCAGATTTGTTTCTTTATATTTCTTATAGAAATTAATACTTAGGTTTTTAAAAACTTGATGTCTCCAATACACTTATACATAATTTTTATGTAAAACTATTTATGACATAGGCTTCCTTGGTGACTCAGTGCTAAAGAATCCACCTGCCAATGCAGGAAATGTGGGTTTGATCCTTGGGTTGGGAAGATTTCCTGAGGTAGGGAATAGCAACACACTCCAGTATTCTTGCCTGGGAAATCCCATGGACAGAGGAACCTGAGAGATACCATCCATGGGGTCACAAAGAGTCAGACACAACTGATACACTAAGCAATAACAATATATGACCTTTTTTTGCCACTAGAGATTCATTTTAAAAGATGATATGCTGATTTGTAAAACTATTTTATCTGTACACTTTTTTCCAAAGCTTTCAGTCATGATATTTTGGTTAAAAAAATAACTTGCAATACTTAAGAATTATACTAATAAAGTATTTCATTTCTTTAAAATGTAAACATAGCTTCTGAAGTACTCTCTGTTTGACAATGATGGAGTGAATGACACAAAGTTATCTATAAAAATTATAGAATCATATTTTCCTGAGATTAAAAAAAAATGGACCCAGACAGGACAAATTCTCTGAAATTCACTTCATAATAATCTAGAAGTAGGGGAGAGAGTTGAGAAGGTAATAGATGAGACAAGACTAACCATGAGTAGATCATTTTTAAGGTCAGGTATTGAACTTATGGTGGAGGGTAGGGGTGTAGATAAGGAGGATTCTTATATTAACTGCTCTACTTTTGTATATGCTTGAAACATTTTGTTTCACACATGGGTACAAATTATATGCAATCCATGTTCTTCTATTATTTTTAAATTTTAAATAATATACATATGCATTTTTACTGTAAGAGCAAATGTATCAAAAAATGTCTTATGTTGTCCAAGTAATCCTCATTTTTCTTGATTTAGCAGAAGTCTTTTAGAGAGTTTCTCTATTCACAAATGTGCCTCTTTTAGTATTTACATTTGCCCAATTTTTCCTTACAAAAGAATCCGATCAGTCTAAGGAAACATTTCAATAAAACATTTGCCTCCAAATGATCTTTTCTGCCATACTGAATAGATCATTCTAGTCAAAACTTGTAATTACCACTTAATCAGTATGTTCGACTCGTGTATCTCTGTAGGATCAGTGAGCTACAAAGGACCTCATTCAAACAGCAAATAGGTTGATTGCAAACAAGAGTCCTGGGAGCTGTGTGGCCAAAATGAGAATTCTACGGAGAAGTAATTATTTTTGCTCACATGTATAGTCTACCTGGAGAAGGCAATGGCACACCCCTCCAGTACTCTTGCCTGAAAATCCCATGGGCAGAGGAGCCTGGTAGGCTGCAGTCCATGGGGTGGTGAGGAGTTGGATACAACTGAGCAACTTCACTTTCGCATTTCACTTTCATGCATCGGGGAAGGAAATGGCAACCCACTCCAGTGTTCTTGCCTGGAGAATCCCAGGGACGGGGGAGCCTGGTGGGCTGCCATCTATGGGGTCGCACAGAGTTGGACACGACTGAAGTGACTTAGCAGCAGCAGTATAGTTTCCCAAAGCAGATAGGAAAACTATGGTTTGAATTAATAATGTAATAAGAGCTCTAAGAATGAGCATTTGTGGAAGATTTACCACAGCCCAGGTCTTCTTTATATCTACTTATCCTTTAATTATCTCAATAACCTCTGACTATGTGCTCACTCAGTCATGTCCAACTCTTTGCGACCCCATGGACTGTAGACCACCAGGCTCCTCTGCCCATGGAATTTTCCAGGGAGTACTGGAGTGAGGTGCCATTTCCTACCTCAAAGGATCTTCACGACCCAGGGACTGAACCTAGGTATCTTATGTCCTGCACTGGCAGGTGGATCTTTACCACTAGCACCACCTGGGAAGCCCAACCTCTGAGATCAGCATTATTATTATAGACAAGGAAAGAAAAGCTCGGAGAAGTTATGTAGCCCCTTCAGACACGACTGAGAGACTGAACATAAAAAAGTGAGCATAATACACAACATACAGCTCCCTGTAAACAATGATCCAGAGATCCAGACTCCAATCTCTCTGACATCCGCACTCATGTTCTATACAGTACACTCTCATTAGTTATCTGAATGAGAAAAAGCAGTCCAAAAGGGAGGGGATACATGCATACATTCAGCTGATTCACTTTGCTGTACAGTAGAAACTAACACAACACTGTAAACCAACTAAACTTCAATAAAAATTAATTTTAAAAAATTAAATCCACACACATAAATTGCCACATTATTGATCACTAACACTTATTTTTTAAATAGAATAAATTGTGAGATTTATATCCTTTTTTTTTGCCTCAGAAACATTATGTAAGGAAATAATGTAGTTTAGAATGATATTCATGTAAACCAAGTATAATATAGAAGTGTGTAGACATGTTAGTCACTCACTCATGTCTGATTCTTTCTGACCCCATGAACTGTAGTCCACCAGGTTTCTCTGTCCATGGAATTCTCCAGGCAAGAATACTGGAGCAGGCTGCCATGTCCTCCTCCAGGGAGTCTTCCTTACTCAGGGATCAAACCCATGTCTCTTAAGTCTCCTGCATTGTCGGGCAGGTTCTTTACCACTAACACCACATAGGAAGCCCTCAGGAGGATATATGTATATAAAAATGTTAGTATTTACTGAGCCTCACTTTTATAAGTTTTCAATTTATTCATTCATTCAATAAGTATTTATTTCAGAGCCATTTACATAAACTAGTGTGCTATATTACAAGGGGTAAAAAGATATCATTGTTCTCCCTTAAATTACTTACCAGCAAGAACCAAAAATTTAGTCCCTATTTCACTGATTTCAAAACATAGTCTAATATAACCTTTGTTTCAGAACTAGTACTGTTTTTTATCATTGAGGAAATAGCAACCCACTCCAGTGTTCTTGCCTGGAGAATCCCAGGGACAGGGGAGCCTGGTGGGATGCTGTCTATGGGGTCACACAGAGTCGGACATGACTGAAGTGACTTAGCAGCAGCACCAGCACCTGAAATCATTGCTGTAAAGTCATGAGAAAAATCATGACAGTAAAGTCATGAGAAATTGACTTAATTTTATCATCTCCGATAACAAAACAGTAAATTAAATCATCACATGTAATTTGGTTTGTTGGATGACTTGGGCATGCTGAAATAAAATATTTATATGATATTAAGTGAGCATTTTGTGCTTTCCTATGCCCCTTTAAAATGTATTCACCCCTAGGGTAAAAGCTTAGCATGTCCCTTGACTTTTCTGCTCACTCAACCAAAGCAGTCACAAAAACATTCTCAATTCAGTCATATCCAGCTTAAAATAGCAATTGAAAACCTGATCTTGACTTAGTTTCTCTCTCCTCACCAGTTTCAGACCTGCTTCAGGCTGGAAGCCTACAGTGGTTTTTCCATTTATCTTTATTATATCCTTTCCTATTCCCCAACCTGGCTAGTAGTTCTATACATTCTCATGCAACCCAGCAATTCCACTCTTAGATACTCACCCAAGTGAACTGAAAATTTATGTTCACATAAAACTTTACACAAATGTTTATAGCAGCATCATTCATGATCACCCAAAACTGAAAGCAACCTAGATGTCCTTCAACAGGTGAACAGAGAAATAAATTGTGATATGTTCCTGCAATGTAATACTATTCAGAAACAAAGAGGAATGAGTTAAATTCACACAAAAATACAAATGGATTTTTAATGTAATTAGCTAAGTAAAAGATGCCAGGCAAAAAATGTTTACATATGGTCTGACTGCATCAATGTGACATTTCAGAAAATTTGAAAAGATATGAACAGAAAACAGATTGTTGGGTGTCAGGGGCTGGAGACTGTGGAAAGGGGGCCATTCAGAGCTTCCTTAACATGATGGAACAGCTCTATATGGTGCTGGAATGGTGCATACATGACTTTATGCTGTCATGAAGCACATAGAACTGTATGTCGCAAACAGTGATTTTTATTGTAAACAATATTTTTTAAAATATCTATCAACCAAGATCTCAGGGGAACACTAGAAAGAATGCACACCGTGACAGATGTATATAACGTATTTATGACATAGCCTCACTGAAGGGGTAGAGAATAACATTTCCTAAGTTATTTTGGAAAAAAAAATAGTTTTTATTTTTATACTGTAAATCTGAAGACAAAAAGAATTTTATACAAACACTGTACTCTTGTTGGTAACATTTCTCATAGGAGTACACATTCAAAATTCTGAAACAACTTCATATTGTCAACTTCTGAGAGCTATATTTTACCACTGTAGGGAAAAGAAGTTACAAGAAAAATGAGAATGTTAGAGGAAAATCATGCTGCCATACTGAAGTTGTATATATCAATATGAGTTCAAGTTTATGTTAATAAATATATAGATAAAGGAATAAGCATAGGTATAGGCTTATATATAGGTCAGCAAGGATTCTTTGATAGTTCCGTTGGTAAAGAATCCTCCTTCAATGTAGGAGACTCCAGTTCAATTCTTGGGTCAGGAAGAGCCACTGGAGAAGGGATCAGATAGGTGAGCAAACATATAATACTCCCTGGCTTTATTTGCTGAAAGGACCCAGAGTAGCGACATCTGTAACCATGAGCACACTTATCTCCAGGTATTGATTTTTTTTTTAATATAATTCTCCAACAAAAGGAACCAGTGTTCTTTGGAGAAATGGCTGAGTCTAGCACTGGGGCTGGAAAAACATAAGATGCACCTGGAGAATTTTGTAGTGTCAGAAACTAAGGAGATGCTCTAAACAGAAAGGGATGAGTACATGTCAGAGGAACACAAGAGCCAACCTAGAAGAGCTCCTGACTGCAAAATAAGAAATAAGAAATAAAATAAAGAAAAATATAGTGGTTTTATATCCAAGATGCCATACTGATACAAAGAATCCACTGGAATAATGAGCAAATAGAGAAGAGACAACTCTTCCTTACAAAAGAACTGCAATTAATATGGGAAACAGAAAATCACCATTAAAACACAATAGGTGAGGTGCTCTGTGACAACCTAGAGGCATGGTCTGGGATGGGAGGTGGAAGGGAAGTTCAAGAGGGAGGGGACACATATATACTTATGGCTAATTCATGCTGATATGTGGCAGAAATCAGCACAATATTATAAAGCAATTATCCTCCAATTAAAAATAAATAAGTTTAAAACAAAAAATTTGAAAGATTACAAAGATTTAAAAGGGTGATAGTTGTGTTTGTTACCTTGACTATGGTAATGGTTTCACAGACATATACAGACATGCATAGGTCAAAGTTTATCAAATTGTATACTTTAAACATGTGCAGTTTATTCTGTCAATTTTACCTCAATAAAGTGTTTAAGAAATAAAACAGAATATAAGGGTAGAGGCGTAAGAGTTTCATCTATTAGGTGTAAAATAAGCTACAAGAATATATTGTATTTCATAATAACTGTAGATAGAGTATAACCTTTAAATGTTGTGAATCATTATATTGTATTAATATACCTGTAACTTATGTAATATTGTACAGCAACTATACTTCAACTGGAAAAAAAAGAAAAACAACAATTGAATCAGGCAAGATCTGCTGCCAAATGCTGTTTAGTGGAAGAAAATTTAAGAAAAGGGGATATTTGTATAGCCTCCAAGTATCTTCCCTCAAATATTTATTAATTATTGAATTGTTCTAACTTATGTCCACAGATTCTTTGATATTCTCCCCTCCAAGAGAGATTGTTTAATTCCTCTCCCCTTCAGTGTGACTTGACTTGATGACTCCCTTCTAATGAAAACAACAGGGGTCAGCTAGTTTCATCGGAACAGATTGGGCTGTTACGTATTGTCTATGCCTGCTTCATAGTTACATAGCACAGTTAAGGCATTGTGACAGACACCATATGGCCCACAAAGCAGAAAATGTTTATTAACTGGCTTTTCTTCCAGGCCTCTGGAATAGAGTGTGAAAAGAGGAAAAGAGTAACTTTGCAAGGGATAAATCCTAGCAGATACCACCTTACCCACGTGGTCAAGGTTGGCATCACCAGTGATAATTCAGGTTGATATGAACACTCTGAGATGATATGAAGAGAAGCACACATCACCTCTCTGCTAGACTTCCTCTAAATCCACAAACAGTCTTCAAAATATCAAGGTCATGAACGACAAGAAATAAGAAGAAACTCACAGATTGGAAGAGAGACTAAGAAAACATGATGGTTAAACACAATGTGAGATCTAACACTGGATTCTGGAACAGAATGAGGGGGGAAAAGGCTTATAAACTCTGAACAAATTCTATAGTTACTATTGTACTGATGTTAATTTCTTAACTGTGCCATTATGTGTGATATTAACATTGCAGGAATCTGAGTAAAGGGTATCTGGGAAGTCTGTCTATCTTTTCAGGACTTGTGTAAGTCTAAAATTATTTCAAAATGGAAAATTTTTAAAAGTTAAGGTGCAGAGTTTTTCCTAATCCCAGAGCATCACTGAAAGAGCACATGCTTAAAATTAGTAAAAGACACAGCAGAAGTGTCTGTGCAGGTACTTTGAGATAATAATGATATATCAAGGCAGAGAGAACTTTCCATTTTCTTGTTGGAATCAGAAGTAGAGAGAAACTACAATCTTCAAGTGCAGATATCCGTCTTGTGGCTATAAAAAGAAGCAGATCAAGGAAAAAGAAGGACAGAGGCACATCAAATCTGCTGAAATTATTCGAATCAGTTGCACCCAACTTCACAAGCCAAAGAATTCACTTTCTACTTAACAAAGGCAGCAAGAAGCCTATCAGAGTCCCCTATCACAATCCCCTATCACAATGAAACCATTCAAGTGGGATAACAAAACTTACACCTTTTGTTAACTGACTGTCATCACTCAGCTATGATAAAAGATTGTCAAAACTAATTATCTGAGGGCACAGATAGGGACCATAATATTGTACTAATAAACAAATCTATTGAATAGCTCAATGTTAAATGGAGGATATGAGAGAGAAGAAACTGGATGGACATAATAGTGGGTAAATGATGTGCATACTTAGCATAACAACTGTGGAAAGTCTCTTTAAACCACTACATTCCTCTTGTTTACATGGAAAGTGGATATAATAAACTTCCTGAAAGTAATGTTGTGAAGGTTCCAAATGGGTTAGCAAATGAAACAGCATGTAAGAAATTTTTAAATACTGTGTAAATATAAGAAGTTGTTGTTATTAGTCTATATATGAAAGAATAATTCCTGATGTATATCCTGTAGGCATGTGCTAGAATTTTAAGACTTCAAAATGCCCACTATCCAGCTGGGGAGGTATGCACTTAAAGAACAAAAGATTCTGTCCTTAGGGAACAGAGCAGGGGCTATATACATATGAACTGTGTCTTTCATATACAAAGGCAGATTAGATATGATTGAGAAATATAGTTTATCTACCATATTTTTAATGTGGGTTTTTTTGAACAGCTTTGTTGAACAATAGCTAATATACAATAAATTCCAAATACTTGAAATGTAAATTTTTTTAAAATGTTGCACATTTACACCCATGAAAACATCAGCACTATCAAGACAATGAACATATCCATTATCCTCCAAAATTTCTTATTGTCCTTTTTTAATCTTTTCCAACTTCTCTTCCCTTCCTCTATTCCCAGGCAAACACTAATCCTTATATAATTTTGACCTAAAAGAGAAAGGTACCAAGAAAAGCTAGGCTGCAAAATTACATGAACCGAGAACTTGTAGATATACATGGTGGACTTAGAAAAAGCAGAGAAAGCAGAGATCAAATTACCAAAATTGGTTGGATCACAGAAGAATCAAGAGAATAAAGAAAGAAAAAAAAAAAAAACCCATCTACTTCTGCTTCACTGAATATTCTAACGCCTTTGACTGTGTATATCACAACCTGTCTCATGACAAACCTGTATGCAGGCCAAGAAGCAACAGTTGGAACAGGAATGGAACAACAGACCGGTTCAAAATTGGGAAAGGAGTATGTCAGGCTGTACACTGTCATAATGCTTATTTAACTTATATACAGAGTGCATCATGCGAAACACTGGGCTGGATGAAACACAAGCTGGAATCAAGATTACCAGAGGAAATATCAACAACCTCAGATATGTAGATGATACCACTCTAACGGCAGAAAGTGAGATGAACTAAAGAGCCTCTTGATGGACATGAAACTCAAAATCCAAAGAACTAAGATCATGGCATCTGGTCCCATCACTTCATGGCAAATAGATGGGTAAACAGTGGAAACAGTGACAAATTTTATTTTCTTGGGCTCCAAAATCACTCTGATGGTGATTGCAGCCACAAAATGAAAAGACACTTGATCTTTTAATAAGAAAAGCCATGACAAACCTAGATAGCACGTTAAAAAGCAGGGATGTCACTTTGCCAGCAAAAGTCTGTAAAGTCACAAGCTATGGTTTTTCCAGTAGTCATGTATGAATATGAGAGTTACACTATAAAAAAAAAAGGCTGAGCACCAAAGAATTGATGATTTTGAACTGTGGTGTTGGAGAAGACTCTTGAGGATCCCTGGGACTGCAAGGAGATCCAACAAGTCCATCCTAAAGGAGATCAGTCCTGAATATTCATTGGAAGGACTGATGCTGAAACTGAAATTCCAATACTTTGGCCACATGATGCAAAGAACTGACTCACTGGAAAAGATTCTGATGCTGGGAGAGATTGAGGGCAAGAGGAGAAGGGGGTGACAGAAGATAAGATAGTTGGACTGCAGCACCAACTCAATGGACATGCGTTTGAGCATACTTCAGGAGATGGTGGAAGGACAGGAAAGCCTGATGTGCTGCAGTCTACAGGGTTGCAAAGAGTCATATACAACTTAGTGACTGAACAACAACAACCAGGGAAATATGGTTTTGCCCTTAAACAAAATTTAGGATCTTTCATTGACCATAGTTTCCCTCCTCTGATTGCCTTACAAAATATATTAACACACATTTATATTATGAAGTGAGCTGTGAGTGAAAGAAGGAAAGAAAAAAAGAGAGATTTCTTGCATCATAACAAACTGTGTGGCTCCCTTTTTCTAATACTCAATAAATACAGAACTATTGTGGGGTTTCTAAGACTTAAGTAATATGTTTTCAGTCCAGGTAGTAATTCAGTTTGTTAACCTGGCAATTTGAGGTAACTAAACCTGCCACCAGAACCCTCAATGTCACTCATCCTGTCACTATATTATTATTGTCAGCACCGTGACATCTTGGCATTTCTTTTCCAGCCTGTGCTTCTTTCAACTTATTATTTTTTGCAAGACACTGCAATAATGAAAACTACAACTTTTAATTTGTGATACAATGATGACAGAAGAAAATACAATGTATGCTCTTCAGATTGGAATTGCTTCTAAATTCTGATAGAAAAATAAAATGAGCCTAGTAAGGATTTTAAAAATGAGGCTTAGACACAAAATAAAAGATGTTTTTCACATTTTTAAACCACTTCTTGGGCCACAAGTATCATGACATGATGTTTTAAATTATATTTTTATTTCCACATTTTTGCAAACTATAATTCTATAATGTTCTCTGATGATCCTGTAAGATATGAGTTCATGTTGCTTCACTATGAAAAGTACCAGTCAGTACCTCTAGAGGCGGAACACATTCACCAGTGCACCAAAAAGTGGCAATAAAGTTCTACTCTCATCCTCCCTATTCTCAATCTTCCTCTTACAGTGTATCTGAAGCTAAGCTCTATAAACAAATATTCTCCCTTTTTTCCTTGTTTTGAGCATACAAGTTTTAGGTACATGTGATTTCTTTTGCCTTTGTATATACAGCTTTCATCTCCTTTTTGTGGTTCAGTCACACAGTCGTGTCCAACTCTTTGTGACCCCATGGACTACAGCACACCAGGCATCCCTTCACCATCTCCTGGAACTTGCTCAAACTCATGTCCATTGAGTCGGTGATGCCATCCAAACATTTCATCCTCTGTCGTCCCCTACTCTTCCTGCCTTCAATCTTTCCCAACATCAGTGTCTTTTCCAAGAGTCAGCTCTTCAAATCAGGTGGCCAAAGTATTGCAGTTTCAACATCAGTCCTTCCAATGGATATTCAGGATTGCTTTCCTTAGGACTGACTTATTGGATCTCCTTGCAGTCCAAGGGAATCTCAAAAGTCTTCTCCAACACCACAATTCAAAAGCATCAGTTCTTCAGCCCTCAGCCTTCTTTATGGTCCAACTCTCACATTTACACATGACTACTGGAAAAACCATAGCTTTGACTCTACAGACCTTTGTCAGCAAAGTAATGTCTCTGCTTTTAAATCCCCTGTCTAGGTTTGTCATAGCTTTTCTTCCAATGAACACTTTGAGGCTTCCCTGGTGGCTTAGACAGCAAAGAATCTGCCGGCAATGCAGGAGACCAGGGCTCAATCCTTGGGTAGGGAAGATCCCCTGGAGAAGGAGATGGCAACCCATTTCAGTATTCTTGCCTGGAGAATTCCATGGAATCTCCTCTATGGAGGAGTCTGGCAGGTTACAAAGAGCTGGACACAACTGAGCGACTAACACTTTCATCTCCTTAAGGATTTCTATTTTAGAGGCAGAAGGGTTTTAAAGCAGGAGTTTGACATGATAAACTTGGGCTCAAATTTCACTTTCACCAGTTACCACTTTTGAACAACTCAGTCAAGTGTTTCATTTTTCTGAGCCTGTTTTCTCTTTTGTAAAATACAGAATCTTAGGCACAGAGTAGCTGGGATGTTTAAGTGAGAAAATGTATATGAAGTAGGAAGCAGTGCCTGTCACATAGTAAATGATCTTTAAATGTTATCTCCATGATCCCTGTAGTCATGGCCACAGTTATAATTTTGGTTATGAGCTGGATGAACAAAAGGAAAAATATATTTAGGTGTACGAATAGGCTCCAATCCAAACTAGAAATGAAAATATTTCAGGCAATATTTTACCTTTTCCAGTTTGAATATTGAAAATATTTTAGCTGAATAACTAGAGAATAGGAAATCAAATGGGGTGATTATTTTTTTAAAGTTTTCAAGGAAGTCTGCATAGTTTGTCTCAATGGACTAACGGAAGAGACCATTTGATAAGCTTCTGAATCATGCACCACTTTTAAGCATCCTGTTGGAAGAAGCCTAGGGCAAATTCTGTTCAACTCTGTATCTGTTGTGCTGTTTCCTGCTGTGAATGCATCATAATGAGTGGTCACAAGAAAGTACCAAATAATTATATCTTCAAGATCAAATTTCTTACTCATCTCCAGCAGATATGTGATCTGAAAGTATAATTTTTTATGCTACCTATGGTGCAGCAGCTGAGTATCCCTTCTAACTTCCTAGGTAGGAAACTTGAAGGTCACACAGGACAGAGCCTGCATCCCTGGGGTTACAGTGAATTGAACTGTAACATTCATATGTCCAGAATATGATGCTGCGTGCTGCACTCATTTTAAGTTCAGTGATTACATTGACATTAAAATCTAGGCATACCCCAAAGAGTATATACACATAAACATACACATACACAAAAGACCGAATGTTTGGTTCACATTGAATAAGAATAAAAACATAATGTATCTACCAATATTTTCTGTACATCATTTGTGTACACATTAAAATATTTAAATTTCAGTTCTCAAAAAGTTTTTCAATTAATATCTAAGATTGTGAGTCAAATCTTGGTTGGGATCAAAAAAAATTAGTCATCAAAGCCTGTGTTTATAGTTAACTAGATATCTGAACTCCAAGAATCCAATTCAAATTTTTGAGAAGAGTGTCCGAGTAGTTTCTTCTAAGTAGTTTTTTTTTTTAAACATCTTTTAAAAAAATAATCCCTGACAGCAAATGTGTATTTACATATATATTCACATATAGAAGATGGTATGCATGATTTTCTCCTATTTTATAAAATCACTATAAAGGCCAGTTTTATAAATATGCTTTTGAAATCTCAATACTTCCTTTTCCTCAGTTCTCTTATAAGAGCATAATAACAAGTCTATAAGTCTCCAGTTGCCTACATTTAAAAAATTTTATGTCTTTCATTTATTCTATAGAAGATTTATCCTTTGCTATTTGAAGTTCTTTTAACTGTGCTCCTGCACAAAAGTAATGCCTCAAGCGAATAAAAAACAATAGTCATTACAAAAAATTCAATGATAAAAAATCACACAAGTTTTTCCTTTATTTTATTTAACTCTCTTCTATCTAATTCTCTGGTGGCTGAGTGGTAAAGAATCCCCCTGCCAAGGGAGGAGATGCAGGCTTGATCCCTGGATTCCTGGAAAGGGAAATGGCAACCCACTCTAGTATTCTTGCCTGGGAAATCCTGTGGACAGAGGAGTCTGATGTTGGGGTGGGAAAGACTCAGACACAACTTAGCAACTAAACAACATCTATGTCACACATTTAAATGGAGGTAAAGATTTTTTTAAGAAAAAAAAAAACTTGCGTGGATTTGAAACTAGAAGAAATCTTTCCATTGGCTAGAAACCATATAGTATCTCTACTCCCAAAAGTGAAAATCCAGTATCTGAACCATAAGAGTAGAACTGCACATGCATATTCATACATATGCAGGCTAACATTCAAAAATAAAGAGGTCAGGATGCTTGGGGCTGGTGCACTGGGATGACCCAGAGGGATGGTACGGGGAGGGAGGTGGGAGGTGGGTTCAGGATTGGGAACACATGTACACCCATGGCAGATTCATGTTGATGTATGGCAAAACCAATACAATATTGTAAAGTAAAAAATAAATAAATAAATTATAAAATAAAATAAAACAAAAATAAAGAAGTCAATCCATTTTACAGCTGCTTTCACAATAGCCAAACTTTCACAGCATTCTGGGCAGAAAACTAGAGAGAATCTTGGATTCCAAATGGATATTCAAATACGAGGATATTAATAACAATATACTAAGTACAGCCAGCTAAGATAGGTCACATATATAAGAGACGAATGCATTGACTATGCACAAAGATAAAAAGGAGATAAGCTCCACATGGTGTGGAAGTTCACAGAAATGAGGCAGCACTTCTCTGCAATAATCAGGGGAGATTTCTTAGGAACTATGATGTTAATTTCATGTGTCATTACAACTGGTTCATGAGATATCCAAGTATTTAGTTAAACTTATTTAGGGTATATCAGTGAGGGTATTTCTGGATGAGATTAACCTTTGAAAATGGGTAGACTGAGTAAAGCAGATTGCCCTCCACAATGAGAATGGGTCTCCTCCAATCTATACTGATGTAACCAATATCATTAATCACCAGAGAAATGTAAGTCAAAACCACAATAAGGTATCTTACACCTGTCAGAATGGCTATTACCAAAAAACAGAAGGCAACAAATGCTGATAAGAATGTGGAGAAATTGAAACCCTCACACACTATTGGTAGGAATGCGAAATGGTGCAGCAGCCTGGCAAACAGTATGGAGGTCTCACAAGATCTTAAACATGGAGCTATCAGGACTTCCCTGGCAATTCAGTGGTTAAAAATCCACCTTCCAATCCAGGGGACGAAGGTTCCATCCCTGATCATGGAAACAAGATCCCACAGGCTGAGGGGCAGCTCAGCCTGAATGAGGCAACTAGAGAAGTCCGCACACCACAATGGAGACTTGGCCTGGCCAAAAAATTTAACAAAATAAATAAAATTGTCATATGATCCAGAATCCGACCTGTGAGTATTTATCCACAAGACCTGATTCAGGTTATTGAAGAGATATAAGCACTCCCTATGTTCATTGCAGCACTACTTACAATAATCGAGATATGAAAACAATCTTAATGTCCATCAGTGAATGAACGAATGGATAAAGAGAGTGTAGTATATATACAGAATGGAATATTAGTCATCTTTTTTAAAAGAAGGAAATTCTGCAATATGCAACCGTGTGGGTGAATCTTAAGGATATTCTGGTAAGCAAAATAATCCAGTCACAGACAGGCAAATACTACCTTGTTCCACTTACAGAAGTATCAAAAATAGTTAAATTGATAAAAACAAAGAGTGAAATTAGTGATTGCTAAGGGTTCTGAGGAGAAGGAAAGAGAAAGTTATTAACTATAAAATCTTCAATCAAGCAAGAGAAATAAGCTCTAGAGATCTGCTTTTTGACACTGTACCTTTCAACAGTAATATGTTGAACAGAAATATTTGTTAGAGGGTAGACCTCAAGTTAAGTGTTCTTACCAAAATGAATTGGAGAAGGAAATGGAAAGCCATCCCAGGATTGTTTCCTGGGAAATCTCATGGACAGATGAGCCTGGTGGGCTACAGTCCATGGGTCACAAAGAAGCAGACACAACTGAGCACACACACAAACCCACATTCCAAAATGAAAAAAAAAAAAAATGGCACTGTCTTTCCTTTTCCATTTCCTTTCATTTTAGGATAAGAGCAATGAGGAAGACTGAGAAACTTTAAACTAAGGTTCATCTTTGCTTCCAGTCTTCTCTGAATACAAACTTTTCTTTAATGAAGTCTTTCAATGACCATGGATGTGGAGCACATGAGAAATGTACTTTGTTTTCAAGAAAAATCCATAGAAAGAGGTTATGCCAATACTCCACTGACAAATTGTTCAGCAGCGATACACATTTCTGCCTGAATTCTCACCAGCTCAAACTTTGGCCAAAATTTATGATTTATCAATTTTTAGCATTCCAAAATTTGTCTTTGGATACTTCTAAGAGCAAAGTTTACTCAAGCCATTCCACAGAATGCTTACCTTTCCAGAAAAGTGTCCGAAATCAGAGCAGCCTTCTGGGTGGTACCCAAGCTTCCTTCTAAATTCCATTAAATCCTCTTTCCAGCCCTGTCTTCCATAATCAACCCATATGATCATACAGCTGAACCTTGAAAGGAGTACAAATACATATTTAATTTACGCTTTGTCATTCCTGGCGCTGCCTGAGGTTTTCCCTTTGCCCATCATTTCTGTTTATAAGATTTCCACATCCATTATATCCTCATCTCCTCTCTGCCTAGTTAAACCTTGCTCAGAAATCTACCTCTCCTGCAAAGCTTTGACATCACCACAGCCTCAAACCTGTCATCTCACCTCTGGCCATTACCATGATTTTGATCTTATTTCACATCTCTTTCTCCTCCTTCCCAGTTTCCTTAAGCAGCCCCACCTTTCTTCTTTGAGCCTTGGACTTCTCATGTCAACATGTAAAAGGATTAGAAGAGATCCACCACCTTGCTGCCATTATAGTAGTTGTAGCAGTTTGTAGTACTAGTGATAACAGTAGCAGAATTCCTCTCCTGATGAAAGCCAAGCTCATTCCACCACTGTTTGGAGTGACCTTACCCCTGACCTTTACCTACTTAGATCTTTCGTGTCATTCAGTTCTTAGTCTAGCATTACCTTCTCCAGAAACCTCCTTTTCCCATTTAAAGCTGCCGTTCTTGCTTTCAAATCACTCTCCATTTATCATTGTTTTTTAAAAAAATGATTATCATTATTTATAATTGTTTTGTGTCTTTTTTTTTTTTTTTTTGGTCTCAACACTTCAATGCAAGCTCCCTGAGAGCAGGAACCTTTTTGAAATCAACTTCCAGAGCCTGGAAGAGCACTTGGTCCATACTAAATACCCAATAAATATGTATATATAAAGTAATAAATAACTTGAGGAAATTACCTCAAGTATTGTTGGGAGACAATTCTCTGTGGATCTCCCATGCTCCCAGACATCTTATAATCAGAGACACTGATTGTCTTTATGCTGGACTATCTCTTCAAGCAAATTAAGCTAAGAACAGTCTTGGAAAGATAGACACAACATCTCCTTCTGGAGCCAAGGGCAAGTTTGTTGCCAGACTTGGAATATGGGGATAGTGATTCCCTTTGGTGAAACATTGAACATACTGACGGCTAATATAATAATGTCTCTCTCCAGGGCCAAGTTCAAGCAGCCCACTGACCACTAGAAAACATTCAGGCTCTAAACTCAGAGCTCTGGTCCTATAACACATCCCACTGTATGTAAAGGTATTGTCTTCTGCCCTTTGTGCTTCCTGGTGGGAACTGATGCTTGGGGAATTGGAGCACATGTTTATACTCTGGTTACTGCCATTGTTTCTGACCTAGGAATCTGGTACGTTCTGCTTGAATCCATGAGACTGTAGTTGGCTAACTTGTTAGCTTCTATAAAAAACAAAAATCTCAAGCCTTCAGAGTTCTTGACAGGTACAACCTAATTGCTTCTATGTTATCCTCTTCATTGCATAGGCTAAATCTAGCTGCAGTAACAAAAAATATGTTTTATCACAGTGTTTCATTCAGGCCAAGTCTGCACTTGTTCCAAGTGAATCTCCAGAATAACTGTTCTCCACCTGTTGGCTCTGCATTCTGGCAGTTTCCATCATGTTTTCTGCACATAAGCTGCTGCTGCCACAATTTCTGAGCAATAACTGCCTCGGGACTTGAGCATCTGAAATCAGATGCTTTCCCACATGAGGGTCACATGTCACTTCCTCTCACCTTCATTGATCAAAGGAAGGTACCCAGCTAACCACAAAAGGTACAGAAGTGTCATCTTCCATGTGGTTGGAAGTCAAAGAAAATGATGTTTATAAATAGGAAACAAACAAACAAAAAAGGCTATTACAACTTTTACTTTCACAGATGTATTTTTTAAGCTTCTTGAAGGCAGAGATAGTTTCATTTTATAAAGAATTCTCTATAATGGATGACACAGCATAAGTATTTCAGTATTATTTTATCAATTACTCTAAAATTTCCATCTTTATCTATTAGGGTCAGATAATAAGAGCTAAAATCAGAATCATCAGCCCTTCAGAGAATAGCCTTCAAGATTAGGTCTAGGCTATATAGGAAGGTTGTTTCTCACAACAGAGTAAACATCAGGGTGAGCGTTTCTCATGTTTCAGTGTAATTGATATTAAGCTGAAATATGAGCAGAGTTAGCACTTGCCCAGTGATATCCATGCTTTTCTCATAGCATTCCATTGCTTATCTTTAGGTCAACATTTCTCAAGGAGTTACAATAGAAGTAGCTGTTATGTGGTGAAAGTGGGCATTTATGAAGTGCTAACCTTCAGAAATTCACAAAGCTAAACATGTTTATTTAGTATAGGATTATTCAGAGTTTACAGTGTGATAAACGCATTTTATGAATTAATTCAGAACTATAGGACAGCATCTGCCAAAAATATCTACAGGTAAATTTTATCCTCATTCTCCAAAGCTGAGCTTTAATCTCAGGAGGCCAGTATGAATGACTAGAAAACACTAATAAAAGATCTCATTACAAATTTGTCATTGTGGATAACTAGTGGTAGCTTTCTCTGGCATTTGAGATGGCGTAGGAAATGAGTTTTAAAACTCTACACCTAAGGGATTTAAGGGGCAAGCCCTTAACTTCCAGACTTAATTGCTGACTCTAGGTAACCTCACAGGTATCAACTTCCCCAGTATTTCCAAAATTTGCATGTGTGAGTTTCCTCAAATAGTCCACCCCATAATATCAGAGGAGCACAGAAGATATACAGTTCACACTCAGTATCCAAAGGGGATTGGTTCCAGCCCCCTACCTCCCCCATCCTGTAGATACCAAAATCCGCAAAAGTTCAGATAACTTCTATGAAATAGTGTAGTGCATACTACACTATGTATGTCTATGCAAAACCTAATGCAATGTAAATGCTATCTGCGTGTGTGCTGTCTTCTCAGTTGTGTCCAACACTTTGCAACCCAATGGACTGTAGCCTGCCAGGCTCCTCTGTCCACATGGATTCTCTAGGCAAGAACACTGGAGTGGGTTGCCATGCCTTCCTCCAGGAAAATGTAATAGCTATAAATACAATGTAATTGCTACATTGTTGTTGTTGTTTAGTCACTAAGCTATATCCAACTCTTTGCAACCACATAGACTGTAGCCCTCCAGGTTCCTCCATCCATGGGATTTCCCAGGCAAGAATACTGCAGTGGGTTGCCATTTCCTTTCTCCAGGGGATCTTCCCAATTCAGAAATCGAACCCACGTCTCCTGTGTGGCAGGTGGATTCTTTACCACTAAACCACCAGGGAATCCCAAATGCTACATAAATAGTTGCAAATTCAAATTTTGCTTTGGGGAATTTTCTGGGATATTTTTGTCAAATATTTTTGATCATTGGTTGATTGACGCTGTGGATGTAGAACCTGAGGATATGGAAGGCCAACTGCAGTGAGAAGTATGTGGACAGAGCTTGAGGAGAATGACTGTCAGATTACACCTATTCTAAGTTATCCAGGGAATGCCCAGAACTGGTGGATGCAGCAGCTTCTGAGAAAGAAGTGAAGTCAGGAGGACTTGCAACTCTGCACTTAGATTTCTGATAAAATATTGGACTCTTTTTTTTCAAAGATCATCCTGTGGAACTATTTTGGAAAAAACAAATCTAAGTTACTTATACTGTAACTAATAGTTGGCTATCACAAGTTGAAAAAGTAATAAAATATATTACAAAGCTACTGATGTTCTTTAAAATAAACAATACTTTTAAAGACATGAGGAATAAAGGCAGCGTAGCCAATGCCCCCACATTTTTAGGATTTTTAAATTCTTTTCCAATAATGCAAAATAAGTGTGACCATAAAAGGACTCACATTCAGAAATGAAACAGACCTCAGTCAGTAATAATGAATCTTCCTATGATAGAATTTGAAATCAAAGTTGTAAAGAAACTTCTAATTTAACTCGTGAGCATCACTGACTGTTGGAAGACTTTTATAATTATTGCAAAATACATGAATATCTGCTTGTTTTTACAAATAATATCACATTTTCTATTAAAAAAATTTACATCCTCAATTCTTAAGTTTTTGTATTGCAAACACATTCCTGCCTAATGAGATTATTATTACTTTCATAAGTGTAACATCTGTAGCTCAATTAAAAGCAAGACTACAAAGGCAACATTCCACAATACAAACATTCTTGAGTTGTATACACAAAGATAAACATTCATTAAGTAATCAGCATATCAGAGAGGTGCTACAAGGGAAAAGAAAGAAAACAACAATCAAGAAAAGCGATTTCAAAATGAGAAGGAATAATAAGCTAGAAAATTGACTTTTAATACTCACAGACAAGCATTTGTGTTTTGTTTTTGTTTTTTTATATACATCTATTTGAAGTCTTTATCACAATTTTTCCTACACTGATTTCCTTTATAGCTTTTCCTTTTTTGACTAAAAAGTTATTTCCTTAATTGTTTCATTTCCCCCAAGCCATCATATTGAAATACTGTGTACAAGATGAGCTTCATCATTGAATAAGTTTACAAATGATGTAAAATAGCACAAGACTACCACTAATTAATTTTGTGACCTTGGAAGATTTATTTAAGCATTCATTTTCCTCACCTGCCAGATGTCAACCATAATCCTTGCTAGTTCAGACACCTATGAAATTCCCAGCTGAAATTGTTATGTGAAAACAATACAGTTACTAGAACCATCCGAAGAATACAGGTCAAATGCTTCCTTATAAGTGATAACAAAGCTGTTTCCTTGTTGTTACTGCTTTTGAAACCAGTATTCTTTGACTATAAGTTTTGAATTTCCGCCTTCTCATTTTTTCAAACCCTAACATCATATGTATATTTTTTACTTTTATTTATGGGCAAATATGCAGCTTCCCTGGTGGCTCAGAGGGTAAAGAATCTGCCAATGCGGGAGACCCAGTTTCCATCCCTGGGTTAGGAAGATCTCCTGGAGAAGGGAATGGCAATCCACTCCAGTTTTCTTGGAGAATTCCATGGGCAGAGGAATGGTGGGCTAGAGTCCATGGGGTCACAAGGAGTAGGACACAACTGAGCAGCTAACACACACACACACACAGAGGTAAATGTATCATTTGATTAAAGGCTTATCTTCCATATCCAAATCCCATTACATGAAGAGTCCCACCATATTTACTAAAAGCAAATATGTAGACTCTAAAATTCAAATTTTAGACACATGTACAACCGGGATTGATTTTTAACACTATCAACTGCATTAGCATTGTTCTCCATAATTATGAAATATTATTTGCTGTTGTTCAGTCAATGAGCCATGTCTGACTCTTTGAGACCCTATGGACTCCAGCCTGCCAGGCTTCCCTCTCCTTCACCATCTCCTGCAGTTTGCTCAAACTCGTTTCCATTGAGTTGATGATGTCATCCAACCATCTCATCCTCTGTTGTCCCCTTCTCCTCCTGCCTTCAATCTTTCCTGGTATCACAGTCTTTTCCAGTGAGCTGGTTTTTCAAAACAGGTGGCCAAAGTATTGGAGCTTCAGCATCAGTTCTTTCAGTAAGTATTCAGGGTTGATTTCCTTTAAGATTGACTGGTTTGATTTCCTTGCTGTCCAAGAGACTCTCAGTTATCTTCTCCAGCATCACTGTTCAAAAGCACCAATTCTTCAGCACTCAGCCTTTTTTATAGTCCAACTCTCACCTCCATACATGACTACTGGAAAAGCCATAACTTTAACTAGATGGACCTTTGTCAGCAAAGTGATGTCTGTGCTTTTTAATATGCTGTCTAGGTTGGTCATAGCTTTTCTTCCAAAGAGCAAGTGTCTTTTCATTTCATGGCTACAGTCACATCCACAGTGATTTTGGAAATCAAGAAAATAAAGTCTCTCACTCTTTCCATTGTTTGTCCATCTATTTGCCATGAATTGATGGGACTGGATACCATGATCTTATTTTTTTGAATGTTGAGTATTATGCCAGCTTTTTCACTCTCCTCTTTCACCCGCATCAACAGGCTCTTCAATTCCTATTCACTTTCTGCCATTGGTGGTGGTGGTTTAGTCACTAAGTTGTGCCAACTCTTATGATCCAAGGCACTGGAGCCCACTAGACACCTCTGTCCATGGGATTTTCTAGGCAACAATACTGGAGTGGCTTGCCATTCCCTTCTCCAGAGGATCTTCTTGACCCAGGGATCAAACCTAGTCTCCTGCACTACAAACAGATTTTTTACCAAATGAGCTACCAAGAAAGTCCTTAGGTGGCGTGATCTACATATCTGAGGTTATTGATATTTCTCCCAGCAATATTGATTCCAGCTTATGTTTCATCCAGCCCAGGATTTTGCATTATGTACTCTTCATAGAAGTTAATAAACAGGGTAACAATACACAGCCTTGATGTACTCCTTTCCCAATTTTTAACCAGTCCATTGTTCCATGTCCAGTTCTAAATCTCAGTATTAAAGAAAAATCACACTGGACAAGAATAGCAAAATCAGCAACAGGGAAGACAGCCCACAGATCAAGTTCTTGCACTCAGTCTTGCTGAAACAAACAGTGGGAAGTCTTTTAAGAACTGGGGACAGTGGGAGAGAATCAAAGACCATCTATATTTGCTAATATTCTCTACTCAAAGGAAAAGTAAGCTTTTTCATATCTTCTTGTTAAGAGATAATTTCACAATTTGTGTTACTTAACATAGTCCATGTGCCCAAAGCACAGTGAGCCAAAACAAACTGAAACATCAGAGTTTGGAGCAGAGAAAGATTTATTACAGGGCCAAGCAAGAAGAACAGATGACTCAAGCTCAAAAGCTCCAAACCTCACTGATGGTTTGTGGGGGAAAATTTTTGATATGAAGAATTTGCTGTGAGAGCTTTAAGGTGTGAGATTTTCTTCTGACTGATTGGTGGTGAGACAACAGGGCAGTTCTTCAAGAATCTTATGCTCAGGTACCCTCCATTGGGGAAGGGTTGGGGGGAAACTTAAAGATAACCTTATGTATATTCCTTGAGGAGGAACCAGAACTCTACTTCGATAGCTGCTTCACTGTTTCTTGCCAACAAAGGTCCCTATAGTCAAAGCTATGGCTTTTCCAGTAGTCATGTATGGATGTGAGAGTTGGACCATAAAGAAGGCTGAGTGCTATAGAATGATGTTTTCTAAATGTGGTGTTAGACAAGACTCTCGAGAGTCCCCTGGACTGCCAGGAGGTCAAACCAGTCAATCCTAAAGGAAATCAACCCTGAATATTCATTGGAAGGACTGATGCTGAAGATCCAATACTTTGGCCACCTGATGCAAAGAGCCTATTCACTGGAAAAGACCCTGATGCTGGGAAAGACTGAAGGTAGAATGAAAAGGGGGTGACAGAGGATGAGATGGTTGGATGACATTACTGAGTCAATGGACATGAGTTTGATCAAACTGGAAGATGGTGAAGGACAGGGAAAACTAGTGTCCATGGGGTCTCAAGGAGTCAGACAAAACTGAGGGACTGAACAAATATTTCTTGGCTGTCCCTCCCTTGTTTCTGCATTCCCTCCCTTCCCTGATTAGCAATTGTTTGAATCTGCCCATTGAAATTCAGGAAAGATCTTGGAGGCTGAACGAAACCTATTTCCAATAAATAAGAAGTGGGTCACAAAAAGGACTTGTGCTCTAGAGCCCCACAGGGTCCTGCTAAGTTTCACTGGAAGTGAAGCACCTGCCGAAATTAAGCTCCTAGCTTCCCACAGGTACTGAGAAATAGCACTATCTCCCTAAATTAATACGTTTCAGAGGCACAGATCCCTTTGAAAGACAATCCTAGACTACAAAGCTAACAAGAGGGTTTTTAAAGGTTTACATTTCAAAGGATCAAAGAAGAAATTTATGTTTTCTAAAGTAAATGTTCTAAGAAAATGGAGGTCAATAGACTGAAGAAAAAAATCTTAGGTCTAGTGAAGCTCAGGGGAGCAACAACTGGCTTAGTCACTATTGTAGGGAAGCAAAATAAGCCATGCAAAATATGTTTGTTTGGCAAATTTATTATTCTGAGCTGATTATTTTTGAGAGGCTACAGACAAAGACAAACCTGAAAGGAGTAGAAATTACCATTTTGTAAGTGTAAAAAGATTAAACAGAAACCTCAATTAAATAGAGTTGGGAAAGCAGAAGGGAGATATGTCCTGCCCTGCCATGATAGCACAGCTCAACAGAAAGAAAATTCCTCTTCTTTTCTGGCAAGAACTCAGCCAATGAAAGGTCATGACCTCTTTGTCTATTAGAGCCCTCTCTACTTCCTTGTCCCCTCTGTAAAAGATTCCTCCTATCCTCTGCCATGCTGACACTTGTACATGGTTCCCTATCATTGCAGACCCTGAATTGCAACTCTCTGTTGACCCCAAACAAATCAAGCTTAGCTGAAGAAATATCTGGCAGTCTTTTTGTTTTCCATCAACATATGTGACATTTACATTTATAAGGGAAATCTCCATTAATAAAGGAGTTTCCCTCTCTGTACCAGGAATAGAACGATGACTAAAATCTTTAGAAGCTCTTATCAATGGAAGGGGCAATGATTTAGAATTGCATAACAACCTTACTCTTGTTGCTTGTCACTATGCTTTTCCTGGTAACCTACAAGTAACAGGTCTTCCCCACCTCCTCTCCAATAGCTTTCTGAAGACATTAATTAAGGTAATGTGCATTCATGCATGCTAAGTCACTTTAGTCATGTCCAGCTCTTTGCAACCATATGGACTGTAGCCTGTCAAGTTCCTCTGTGGAATTATCCAGTCAAGAATACTGGAGTAGGTTGCCGCAGCCTCCTCTAGGGGATCTTCTCAACCCAGGGATCAAACTCACATCTCTTATGTCTCCTGCATTGACAGGTAGGTTCTTTACCATTAGCACCACCTGGGAAGCCCAATTATTTTGGAGAGTTAGTTTTCTTAGGTGCTTCCCCTGCATACAGGAGATATATATGTTATTAGCCTTCTGTTGGAATTTTTCTTTTAACTGTCTTTTATTACAGGATGGTACCTAGTACCTAGAAGGCTTCGCTGGTGGCTCAAGGGTAAAGAATCTGGCTGCCAATCCAGGATAAGTAAGAGATGCAGGTTCAATCCCTGGGATGGGAAGATTCCTTGGAGAAGGAAATGGCAGCCCACTTCTGTATTCTTGCCTGGAAAATCCCATGGATAGAGGAGGTGGGCTACAGCCCATTGGGTTGCAAAAGTCAGACACAAGTAAGTGACTGAACATGCACATATCTTGTCATTCAACAACAATTTCAACAAAATACAAGAAAGACAATAATAATTACAAGCACTTTATTCCATTTCTTTAATTCTGTTCAACTTACAAAATAACTTGGAAGCGATGGGAACTAGGTGATAAAATAAACTTTATATTTTATAGCAAGACAAGAAAAAATTAAACAAAATTTTTCTGCACCCATTCAGTCCTCCTCCTTTCCTTTTAGTATATATTCTGCATCTACATTAATGAGACCTCCTTAGTTTTTTTATGCTTTTTTTCTTTTTTCCTTTTTTTTTTTTTTTTTTTTTTTTTTTGCTGTGCCAGATGCTTGCAGAATCTTAGGTCTGTGACCAGGGATTGAAAGCAGGCCCCAGCAGTGAAAATGCTGAGTCCTAACCACTAGACCACCAGAGAATTCCCTAACCAAACCTCCTTAGGAGATAATAGTCATTCTTAATCTTATATGGGGTAAAGGATCATGATGACCCACTACTTGCTTTGTACATACAGACCTGGATTGTGTCAACTGTCAATACACCATCTGATGTAAAACTCTTTATCTCAAAAATGTGTATAACTGTGCTTTGTCTGAAAGTTAATAGACGGAACAGTTCTCAGAGCTTTCTGAAAGACTGTCTCCCAAGTAATAATTCTCAGGTTGGCCTGAATAAAAATTTCCATTTCTTTCTGAAATTCATTATTAACTTTTTTTCATCCACATTGCATGGCATAGTCAATAGGATGCCATCAATGTCCTCCAGAGGACATTAGGAGTCTACACGAAACCAGAGCTTGGTAATAGCACAGGCCCTTTGAGTCCCACCATCTTCTCTGTACTCCTCAGGTGTTCTGGTGAGTTCTCCTGATATCTGGATCTCATCATTTTTAAACGATAATCCTACAAATTTTATTTAAGTTGGTTTTACTTAAGACTTGTAGTCTTCAGAAGCACTGGTGTATTTCCCAGTTAGGGACCTAAGGATAAGAGTGGGGAAAGAGAGGCAGCTAGGTTTTTGCTAAATTTGGCTTCAGTGGAAAACAACAATAATAGTAACAGCAAAAATAGCAAGTTGATATGTGGTCTGAACAAACTGTTCCCTAAGGAGATGAAGGATTGAATCACTCAGCTCCAAAAGACAAGAGACCTTAGCTGCTACCGACAGCAAGGTGTTCTTTGGTGACTGAAAACCCAGTGGAAGTGTCTAAGGATTGATCCTTCTGGTGGGCAGCAGTCACACAGGGACCCCCATCACAATCATTAAGAAAATAGTGCTCTTCTGATGACACACAAGATAGACTAATCACCTACCACTCCAAGAACCCACAGCAGTTTTAGACTGTTGGAAGGAGGTACCAACTCTTCTAAAAGAATCAAGTCAACACAAGGATATGTCAATGACCAAGGATATGTCAAATTGGCACTTGCCAAGGGTATTTGCTATCTGTACCTATTGACCTTCAACACCTTCTATTGGAGTTCAGGGAGCAATGAGGCACTCTATGTTTCAGGGAATCTGGTGGAACATGTCTTTAGATAATTAGATATTTTCAGGAACTCATTTCATGATCCTAATCCTTGCATCTCTTCATATCTAGAAATTCACTAAATCCCTTCATGGTGACATCAGCTCCTGTGACTAGCAGAAAACCTTTTGTAAAGTAAGCACTTGTTTGCATCGAACTCCTCCTTCACTTAAATCTTATATATATTGGCCTTCACCCACTGCCTCTTTGGAGCAGTCTCAGAAGTATCTGAGGTGGTGTCTCCCGATCTATAGTCCTAGTTTTACCCCAAATAAAACACAACTCACAACTCTAAAGTTGTGCATCCTTTTAGTTGGCAGATAACTCCTTGGAATCTAGCCCAGATATATCCAATCCACCACACTGTCCTCAGAAGGTTGTTCAGATTATATCTCCTATCTAAATTGTTACCAAATTAATAATGGGAAATTCTATCTCAAAGACCAAACAGCTCTCTGATGGATATCTATTAGGGTACAAGCAGATTTTATGTATAACACTTACAGAACTGATAATTGTAAAGTAATTAATTCAGTTCAGTTTCAGTTCAGTCGTTCAATCATGCATGACTCTTTGCAACCCCATAAACCTCAGCACACCCGGCCTCCCTGTCCATCATCAACTCCCAGACTCCACCCAAACCCATGTCCATTGAGTCAGTGATGCCATCCAACCATCTCGTTCTCTGTAGTCCCCTTCTCTTCCTGCCCTCAGTCTTTCCCAGCATCAGGGTCTTTTCCAATGAGTCAGCAGTCAGGTGGCCAAAGTATTGGAGTTTCAGCTTCAACATCAGTCCCTCCAATGAACACCCAGGACTGATCTCCTTTAGGATGGACTGTTTGGATCTCCTTGCAGTCCAAGGGACTCTCAAGAGTCTTTTCCAGCACCACAATTGGGCTTCGCTGGTGGCTCAGAGGTTAAAGCGTCTGCCTGCAATGCAGAAGACCTGGATTCAATCCCTGGGTCAGGCAGATCCCCTGGAGAAGGAAATGGCAACCCATTCCAGTATTCTTGCCTGGAGAATCCCATGGATGGAGGAGCCTGGTGGGCTACAGTCCACGGTGCAGAGTTGGACACAACTGAGCGACTTCACTTTCACTTTCACTTTACACCTAATTAAGTAATTAATTAGGACTTTAAAAAAATCCTACCCTGAAACTGCCACGATGGGGTTCTTTTGGCATTCCAAAACTGATTTTTCCATGTGCAGTTAGAGAAAATCAACAGATGTTAAGAATTCTTACCATTCTTACCAATCTTCTGGATGCCTGCCTGCAGGGTATAATGGAAACAATAGTTGTCAGGGAACGTTTAATTTTAAGGAATCCTATATGTTGTTTTCTGTTTCTCAAAGGCCCTCTGTTCCTTATCAGTTCCTGGAAAACAGGAATGAGCAGGGCTACACGCAGTTCTCAGGACTGAGGTCATGAGATGGAGCGCATACGTGGATTCCTTTCAGTAACCTTTTATTTTTCTGTAAAACTACGTAGTCATGTTCCGAAATAGGAACATGACAATCCAATACATGGATTGTCTTTTGGCCCTGTGACGATTGTTATTCCCCTCATTACTGTTGTTTTGCTCAACTTTATTTTTTTGCCTTAAGTTTCTTTGTATAATTGTTGCCATGAATAAAGCACCCTTGTTTCACTCGAGACTTGGGTCCCCTGTGTCCTTCTTTTTGTCGACTCTTGTCCCCAGGTCCCCATCTGTAAAGACTATAACAAATAGTGGTAAGAACTTTTCTGTTTTCTAAAATTAGATTAGGAGAAAATAAACAAAAATGTACAGTTAGCTCTTTGGAGCCTTTAAAATGGAAAGATTTTAAAATTCTTAAAATTTTAGAGAACTCGCATTTTAAACTATTATAGCGGTGTAATGGGTATATAGTGTTAGTCGCTCAGTCATTTCTGACTCTTAGCAACCCATGAACTGTAGCCCATCAAGCTCCTCTGTCCATGGAATTCTCCAGGCAAGAATACTGCAGTGGGTAACCATTCCCTTCTCCAGCTAATCTTCCCAACCCAGGGATAGACCCTACCTCTTCTGCATTGGCAGACAGATTCTTTACCATTTGAGCCACTTGGGAAGGATAAATATGTGGAGACAGTTAACTATTGTTTATAATTTAAATAAATTATTTAATTAATGTGCAGAACCCCCAAAAGGTTTTGAAATTTCACATTCGCCTCGTTGAAAGATTTTTTTTGTAGAAGGCTAATGCAAGATGGGCTCCAAAATCACAGCAGATGGTGGCAGCAGCCATGAAATTAAAAGATACTTGCTCCTTGGAAGAAAAACTTTGACCAACCTATAAAACTTATTAAAAAGCAGAGACATTACTTTACCAACAAAGGTCCATCTAGTCAAGGCTATGGTTTTTCCGGTGGTCATGTATGGATATGAGAGTTGGGCAATAAAGAAAGCTGAGTGCCAAAGAATTGATGCTTTTGAACTGTGGTGTTGGAAAATGAGGAGATCCAACTAGTCCATCCCAAAGGAAACCAGTCCTGAATAATCACTGGAAGGACTGATGCTGAAGCTGAAACTCCAATAATTTGGCCACCTGATGCAAAGAGCTGACTCATATGAAAAGACCCTGATGCTGGGAAAGGTTGAAGGCAGGAGAAGAAGGAGACAACAGAGGATGAGATGGTTGGACGGCATCACTGACTCAGTGGACATGGATTTGGGTGGACTCCGGGAGTTAGTGATGGACAGGGAGGCCTGGCGTGCTGTGGTTCATGGGGTTTCAAAGAGTCGGACACGACTGAGTGAACTGAACTGAACTGAATGGAAGATTAATGAAATAAGAGGCATCCAAAATAAAAATCTATAACCTGACATAACTTCTACTGCCCTCTATCCTTTGAGTACTCATTCTGGTAATCCTCTGTCTGTAAAGGCTATTAAAAGTTACCTTTAGAAGTGGAGCCAAGTGAGGCTGTAGGAGATCCTCTTCAGATCAAGGCTAAATAGAAGGCCATAGTTAAAGAACTTCTTAAAACTTAAGAGAACTCCCAAAAGTTTTTGTAAAAAGATTATCAGGATGAGAGGACACCAACATGACTAAACTTGTGATCATAGTTGATATTCAAAGCCTGATAGATTTTTTTTTTTGGGTCTTCTCTAATAAGCTAAATGAGAGAAAGAAAAACATTCTACTATAGGTGGACTATGCCAAAGTCTTTGACTGTGTGGATCACAACAAACTGTGGAAAATCCTTAAAGAAATGGGAATACCAGATCACCTTACCTGCTTCCTGAGAAATCTGTGTGCAGGTCAAGAAGCAACAGTTAGAACTGGACATGGAACAACAGACTGGTTCAAAACTGAGAAGGGAGTATGTCAAGGCTGTATATTGTCACCCTGTTTATTTAACTTCTATGCAGAGTACATCATGTGAAATGCCAGGCTGGGTGAAGCACAAGCTGGAATCAAAATTGCCAGGAGAAATATCAATAACCTCAGATACACAGATGACACCACCCTATGTCAGAAAGCAAGGAGGAACCGAAGAGCCTCTTGGCAAAAGTGAAAGAGGAGAGTGAAAAAACTGGCAGACATGACTGAGCGACTGAACTGTACTGATAGGTGGATAGGTACGTCAGTCCACTGATATCATTTAGGGGGCCACCCAATTATTTGAGAAATTAAAAACAGGTGTCCTTTTTTTGTTTGTTTTTTAACATATCTGGTCTTTACAGGACTAGTAGTGTGGCTCAGAAGCAATTTAAATTCCAATTAACTACTTTTACCACACTGAAACAAACCCTACTATTTATCTTAGTGAAGTGAAATGAAAGTTGCTCAATCCTGTCTGACTCTTTGCAGCCCCATGGACTGTACAGTTAGTGGAATTCTCCAGACCAGAATACAGGAGTGGATAACCTTTCCCTTCTCTAGGGGATTTTCCCAACCCAAGGATCCAACAGAGGTCTCCCAAATTTCCGGCAAATTCTTAAGCAGTTGAGCCACATCTTAAGAAGTTTGTAAGAAAAGAAAAAAAGAAAGAAAGAAAAGATGGCCTTAAGGTAATAAAACTTCCCCAGGAGGAAATTAAATCTCTCCCTTTATGCCTTTGAGATGTGAATGTTCTACTTGGTCTTCTAAAGGTTGCTCCTTGACCTGCAACAAATCAAGAGAACCTGACTGGTTGCTGAGGAGTGAGGTAAGATGGTCTGGTATATCCATCTCTCTAAGAATTTTCCACAGTTTGTTGTAATCCATGCAGTCAAAGGCTTTATCATAGTCAGTGAAGCAGAAGCAGATGTTTTTCTGGAATTCTATTGATTTTTCTATGATCCAGTGGATCACTGGCAATTTGATGTCTGGTTCCTCTGCCTTTTTTAAATCCAGCTTGAGCATCTGGAGGTTCTCAGTTTACTGTTGAAGTCTAACTTGAAGAATTTTGAGCATTACTTTGCTAGCATGTGAGATGAGTGCAATTGTGCGGTAGTTTGAACATTGATTGGCATCTCCTTTCTTTGTGATTGGAATGAAAACTGACCTTTTCCAGTCCTGTGGCCACTGTTGAGTTTTCCAAATTTGCTGGCATATTAATTGCAGCACTTTAACAGCATCATCTTTGGGGATTTTTAAATAGCTCAGCTGGAATTCCATCACCTCCACCATAATCATCACATGTTTATGGTATGTTTGCCTAAAAATAGTTTCCAGAATTTTCCTAGCTTTAAATTTTAGAGTCTTGCTAAATTAAGTTAAATGATGAAAGTTTATTAAATATCTAGTGAAAGTCATTCAGTCATGTCCAACTCTTTGCAACTCCATGGAATGCAGCTAGGAAAGAAAATTTTTAGACTAGAGATATGCTTTTGATGACAGGTTGTAAAGTTCTTTATCTTTTAATAATTTGTTGTAGCTTTCTGAATTTGTCCTTGAAATCGTTTATTGTCACTTAGCTAAATGAATAAGTATTGTTTCACATACAGTCCATGGAATTCTCCAGGCCAGAATACTGGAGTGTATAACCGTTCCCTCCTCCTGGGGATCTTCCCAACCCAGGGATCAAACCTAGATTTCCCACATTGCAGGCGAATTCTTTACCATCTGAGCTACCCCAAGAACACTGGAGTGGGTAGCCTATCCTTTCTCCAGGGGACCTTTCTGATTCAGCAGTCAAACCGGCATTGTGGGTGGATTCTTTACCAGCTGAGCTACCAGGGAAGCCCATTAAATATCTAGGTCAATCCCAAATCACATAAGATACTGAAACATTATTATTGAACATAGGTTTCCTTTTACAGAGTAACTAAAGAGATTTAGGATTATTAATTTGTTCAGTGTCACATTAAAAAAAAAAAACCCTATAAAGGAACACATGTTTTTTAGAAACCATAATAGTATTTATAAATTTGCCAATCTACAAAATATTAGCTAAAGACATTTCATAATTGCATTCTTTTTTTTTTAAGAAACAAAGTTTTTAACAGTTTAGAATTCTAATTAAAATGTGTACCTAAAGCTTCTGAAAATTAATGAGGAGAACATCTTTCAATACAAAGGAAAAGAAGATACAAGAAATGGAAATGCATTGTGTTAGGGGAAAATAAATTAATTTCATCATAAAGCCAAGATAAAATGGGGTAAATCCTGAATTTGGTTTCTTTCTCTGTTAAGAACACAAAATTTTCTTAGAATATTGATGTGCTTTTGATAACAGGTTGCAAAGTTCTTTACCTTTTAAGTAATTTGTTGTAGTTTTTTGTATTTTTCCTTGAAATCTTTTATCATCACTTTAGTTAAATGAATAAGAATTATTTCACAGTGTCCTATGATCCTATTTTACCAAATATTTTTAAACTTTTTTGATATATTTGATAAACTTTCCAAGCATCACATTCTGAGTTCTTTTGACCCCTAGCTGGTTTGGGGATGTTTCTGAGAGCCAGAATGATATATTAGATTAATTAAGTTTATTTGGTATGTTAAATTACATGGGAAGCATTGTCAAATGAGTGGCAATAAACCTTCTTTGGTTGTATTATATGGGTAAATGCCATTAATATAAAAGGTTTAGAAATTATATAAAATTTCTAAAATTTAAATATGTTCTGGTATATTTTCAGTCATAATTCTAGTTATCTTAAAATGTTACATGTCACAGTGGTAACCAAGTTTATTTGTCAAATGCATTGTAATCAGGTCTTTAACAGTGCGTTTTTTTATTTTCTTTTTTTGTCATTTATAGACAATTACTCTGATGCTTTTGCCAAAAATATACTCTGATGCTTGTACTCTGATGCTTTTTCCAAAAATGCTTTATCTTCTGGAAAATTCATAGAAAGGACAAGTATATATTTCTAATAACTTTCAGATCATACTACTGACCTGAGTAAGAAATTAAAGAATAAAACCAATAGCTCTGTTAACTGCTAAAAAAGATCAACAAGAATTAGTTGCAAGCGGCTGTTTAATCTTTATTTTCCAGAAGTAAAGAGATCTTTAGCCTGATGCTAATTATGACTTAAAGCAGCTTGGTAAAGTATATATTTTCTAAATAGAATTAAAATGTTTATCTTTCCCCCTTACTGGATTGCTCCAGAAACTGAAAACTCTTAGGTTCCCAGCAGGCTTATCAGATGATTAAGAAATACCAACACTTAACAGGTGCCAGAATCTCAAGATATTTGAAGAATCTCAAGAAAAGAGGAATTCACCTGAATCTATAGATATCACTTGTAGAATCTGATGCCAAGTCCTTGGCATGACCTTCCTGGTCTTGAGAGTCCTTTTAAAGGTTCTGTTTGAGATTCTTTATAAAAAGCTCCAGCATAGCCAACTTAAGGGTCTATGGGATCAATTGCACATATGTAAATAATCTGGCCAAGTTTATTGAAACTGGACTTGTTTTGCAAACAAATTAGTCTTAATTTGGCTACATTTGGTAGAACTTTGGGTAATTTGGGGGAACTTCAGGAGAGACTGAAGGCAGGAGGAGAAGGGGACGACAGAGGATGAGATGGTTGGATGGCATCACTGATTCGATGGACATGAGTTTGAACAAGCTCCAGGAGTTGGTGATGGACAGGGAAGCCTGGCATGCTGCAGTCCATGGGGTCGCAAAGAGCTGGACATGACTGAGTGACCGGACTGAACTGAACTGAACTGGGTAATTTTATGAGAAAAAAAATAGATTTTGGTTGGTGTTAAGGTTTTGTGTTGTTGTCTTTGAGAATTTTTGTTTTTACTGTCTAAGACTCACTTCCCAGGTGGTTCCTTGTTGTGATATTATGTTATCATAAAACAACTAAATTATTGTAAGGACATTCTAAGTTTGTTCCTAAAGCTTATCACAGTAATCTATCTTTGCATGAAGATCAGATGCCCCATGACCTAAAACTAGGAGATTATGCATATCAGAAAATACAGCAGACAAAGGACTCTTTATTGCTAACTTGGAAAGAGTCACATCAGGTCTCCTCTCCAGAATCAAGTGCAACTCCTGTCTCTAACAAACTGACTTTCACTAACTAAGACCAGCACTACCAGATCAAGACAAGAAGATGACATCTGAACTAGACAGCTGATCTAAGATGTTAGATATACATTTTTGATTTACAGTTATACTTACAAATATTACATATAAATTTATCAGAAAAGAGAAAGAGGGATTTTTAAATGCTCAAAGACATATATTAAAAAAGTAAATTTAAACTAAACTAAATTACAGTGGCATTTGAGTGGAAAAGAAGTGTAATAGATTACCAAAGAAGCCAGGATGGTAGTTCTTTTGATGGGGGTGTTAGAGGTAAGGTTTGATTGAGGGGAAAGCAGGATCACATTAAAAGTGTGTAAGATGGCTGGGACTGTTCTGTCTCCTATCTTGGATGGTGGTTACAAGGGTGTACATTTTGTTATCATTGTGTGCTAAGACACTCAGGCATATCCAACTCTTTGTGACCCCATGGACAGTAGCCTGCCAAGCTCCTCCATCCGCAGAAGTCTCCTGACAAGAATATGGGAGTTGGGTGCCATTAACTTTAAGCTGTACATTTGCGTGATCTGAATTTATATAATAATGACCACTAAGGTTAACAATTCTTTAAAGCTTAAGATATACTGGACTGAACATGGTTAAACAGGTTTCTTTACTTTGGGACCTCTCAGAAACTTTAAAAATGCCACTACATATTGTGAATAGTTAAGATGGTAATTTAGCCTGCAACATTTAACAATCTAATTTAGCCAAGAAATTCTTTTTTCCCAAAACACCTATTACCAGTTCTCAGGACACTAGTGTTCCATGAAGCATAGCTCAAGATATGCCCATTTATTAAAGCATCAGTGTAAAAAACTGGTATCCTGGGTCCTTTAGAAAACATATATTATATCAGAAGGCCACTTGCCTAATACTACTAACTTAATTTACTAAATCCTCAGTACAAATAATTTTAAACATATCATGCTTGCCAATAAGAAGTGTTATTTAGGCCAAGAATATTCCAATCCTTATTGGGTAGTCCTTGCCTTCATTCAGTAATAAACTTACAGTTACTGGTTTCTTAGCAATATCTATGTTTCTTGACTTGGGCTTCCCTTGTGCCTCAGCTGGTAAAGAATCTGCCTGCAATGCAAGAGACCTGGATTTGATCCCTGGGTTGTGAAGATCCCCTAGAGAAGGGAAAGGCTACCCATTACAGTGTTCTGGCCTGGAGAATTCCAAGTCACAAAGAGTCCAACATGACTGGGGACTTTCATTCTCACTTTCAAAACAAAATAACTTTCTAATAAGGACAATGAGCCTAAGCTTTAATAGGAGAGTACAAAATTAAGTTCAATGAATTTAAAATATCATAGCTATAGTAGTTGTATAACAGTTTTGTTATATATTGTGAAAAACAATAGGTATAAAAAAGCTAACTTAACTTACATTACTTGTTCCCAATAACTGCTTTCACAATCATGCAAGATAAAGATGACAGGTTTTAAAGTTAATTTGAAAAGAAAGCAATAATTCAGGCTGATCTTCTCATGTGGGACCAAAATGCCCTGGCTATGTGTTGCTTGTTCCATCCAGACAAACTAGGTTTAGGAGGCAAGGTAATTCCAATATAAGCTGAGAATATTATACTATATATGAAGGAGATAATAATAGATAGAGATCCTGGGAGAGGAGAGGCTATCCCAGTATACGCTGAGGACATTAATGCCATATAATGTAGAACAGATACAAATGGACAGAGACCTTAGAGTGCTAAGTTAATGCTGATTCCAAAAGGCAGATTTCCATCAGAGAAGATAAAAACATTCAAAATAATTCATTTTTTCACTGGAAAAATTATATTTACACGTTTTCTTTCTATTTTTCCCAAAAGGTAAGGGCAAGTGAGAATTAGAAATTTTCAGTCTAAGGTTCTTTTCTGCAAAATCAAAGTATTTGAGAAATTAATATTTTTGTTAGAAGTAAGAAATTAATATTAAAAAGTCATTTCAAAAGAACTCCACTGAGTGCAAAATGATGTTATGAGTACCAAAATGGTCTTTAACACCCTTTCCTACTGTGCCACGGAATGATGGTAGGTTTCTCAGCTCATTCCCTTTTAAAAATCTACATGAAACTATCAGTACCCTTTATTTCAAAAGAAATGCATACAGTGAAAATTGTATCAAAAGTCATGTTTTAAAAATGTAATTTGTTCATCTATTATAGCTCCAAAATCAACTGTAGCAGGTCTTTGTTCCATCACAGTGCTTGGGGAGCCAAAGCAGGAGGGTCATTTATGTGAAGGACTGCTTTGGGTAATGAGATCCTTTATATATTGATTTATTCAGATAGCTACATCCTTAATGTCAAACTACAAAAGCAAGCAAATTGTGGTGAGTTGTGTCCACATTTTATTCATTTAATGTGGAGTATTGATCTTAGGCAAATGACAGAGTTGGACTGACTTTTTCTTTTTTTCTTTCTAACTTCAAAAATCAGCATTAGTAAGCCATTAAAAGTCTACATGCATAATATGTAAGTGAAAGTTATGACCAACCTAGATAGCATATCCAAAAGCAGAGACATTACTTTGCCAACAAAGGTCCATCTAGTCAAGGCTATGGTTTTTCCAGCGGTCATGTATGGATGTGAGAGTTGGACTGTGAAGAAGGCTGAGCACCAAAGAATTGATGCTTTTGAACTGTGGTGTTGGAGAAGACTCTTGAGAGTCCCTTGGACTGCAGGGATATCCAACCAGTCCATCCTAAAGCAGATCAGTCCTGGGTGTTCTTTGGAAGGACTGATGCTAAAGCTGAAACTCCAGTACTTTGGCCACCTCATGTGAAGAGTTGACTCATTGGAAAAGACTCTGATGCTGGGAGGGATTGGGGGCAGGAGGAGAAGGGGACAACCGAGGATGAGATGGCTGGATGGCATCACTGACTCGATGGACGTGAGTCTGAGTGATCTCCGGGAGTTGGTGGTGGACAGGGAGGCCTGGCGTTCTGCGATTCATGGGGTCGCAAAGAGTCTGACATGACTGAGTGACTGAACTGAACTGAACCTTGGTCTTAATCCTTCAAAAATAAGCACAATAATAGCAATTATTAAATATCTTACCAGGCTAACCTAGTTACACTTGTAACTGGAATGGAACCCTTCTCAGGAGAAAACACAGATAGCTGAAACGGGTTGCGGTGGTGGTGATTTCGTCGCTAAGTCATGTCCAACTCTTGCCAACCTGATGGACTGTAGCCAGCCAAGCTCCATTGTTCATGGGATTTCCCAAGCAAGAATACTACAATGGGTTGCCATTCCATTTTCAGGGGGTCTTCCTGACTCAGGGATCGAACCCATGTCTCCTGCGTTGGCAGGAAGATTCTTTACTGACTGAAGCACCAGAGAACCCCACCTATAATAGCTCATATGTATTCAATCATTCATTCATTCAAGAATACTTCCTCAGAACCTTCAAATTGCCAGGCACTGAGTGTGCTTGCTACTGGGGATACAGTAGCATTAAAGAGGATAGGGTTCCTCCTCTCAGGAAGTGTGAAAGCAAGCAAGAAAATCAGAAGAGAAAAGAAGGAATCAATTTCCCATTGAGTGCCATGCACTTGAAACCCTGGGAAAGGCCATGGTAGGAACACTAACCATGATTTTGAAAATGAGCAGAGACTCATAGAAAAACTATCTTCTAGATTAGATGAGGACTTCATCAAACTATGATAGAAGCACTCCAGGAAAGGCAAAACATGCCAGTGCCTAGACCCAAAGGAGACTGTGGGCACTTGAGTAATTAGCAAATAAATCAGTCCAGCTAAAGTTTAAGTGAAAGGGGGTTGGTAGACAGAAGGCCAAAGAGATGGGCAGAAGTTAGGGGGTAGGAGAGAGTTCTCTAGGATGCTTGAAGCTCATCCAAAAGGCAGAGGAAACTTGGTTTCATTTGCCTGAATTCAAACAGCCACTTCACAGACTTCATAGCATTTGTTTTCACACCACATGTGGCTTCAGGAATCACCTTGCTTCTTACTATATGCTTGAAAATTAAAAGTGGCGTGGATGACATTTGCTTTATGAAAAGGACAATGGCAAGCTTAACAGGAAGGCTGATCTAACTCTAGAGACATAGTAAATCTTTTCTTTAAATTTAGACGTATTTTGTAAATATTATACTTAGTTATATAGAATGTTTATATAAAAATATTGTTATCATCTCTCCATTCTATGGACTTAATTTTATTTCTGATCAAATAACATCCTTTAATTAGAGGATATCTGAGGTACCTCTTTCATTACAGAGTAAAAGCCTTTCATACCACATTAGCATAATAATATGGTTTGTAATAGGTGCTACTTTCAAAATTGATCTCTGTACCAAGCATGCAGCTGAAATATGCCACAGTATTAGGAAATCTAAGGTAAATTTGTGATGTGCTCAAAATGATTTTCCTTTACTCAACTTTTCAATGTATTCATTTAGAAAGTGGAATTTGTTGGTCAATAAATGGTGTAAATAAAGTTACACTCACAGAGTCCATCTCCATATGAATCATATGGAGAAACTGATTCTTCATATGAACCAGAAAAAAATTCTGATGTAGCATCAAAACTGCACCATACCTTCAGGAGGGAAAAAAAACAAAGCTGGAGAAAATTGATTTCTTAATTTAACTTCTATTTCTAATGAAGCATCAACTCTCCCTGATGGTAGAGAAACAGGAAAGGCTCATTGTGCAAAGTACAGGACTCTGATGACTTTGTTTTAATACATTCAAAAGTAGAGTGGGAACTAGACCTGAGGATAGAAATAAAATAATACAAGATCTGAAAAGGCTAAGCAGCAAAATTTCTTTTTTTGATAACACAATATTGCAAAATAACTTATTAAACTTATAGAACAACATTTCTAAGAATCCTAAAGCATTTCTAAAATATTGACAGACCACACACCAAAAAAGACTGAAATATAGTAAAAATCTTAAAAAAAAAATACAATGTGATTAATCTTCTAACCATAAAAATTATCTTATATCAGTGAACAGAATAATAAGTGACTTTGGACTTCCCTAGTGGCTCAGTGGTAAAGAATCTACCTGCCAATGCAGGGGAATGCAGGTTACATCCCTGGCTCGGAAAGATCCCCTGGAGAAGGAAATGGCAATACACTCCAGTATTCTTGCCTGGAGAACCCCGTGGAGCCTGGTGTGGTACAGTCTATGGGGATGCAAAGAGTTGGATATTACTTAGCAACTGAATAACAACATCACAACAACTATAACAACTATCTATCATTACCAAAATGTTAAGCATTAAGTAATTAAGTTCAAAAGCCCACTATTTAATGCCAGGCAGAGAATACAAAAAAAGAAAAAGACACAGCATCTGCCCTTCAGGTAAGTGAAGAGACAGACACATGAACACAGTTGTAGAATGAGATGGTCTCACAGTCAGAGATAAGCATAAAGTGTTAATAACATGAAGCACATTGCAAGGGCATTTTAGGAACCCTGTTTCAATTTTCACCAAATGCAAACCTAACAATTCAGTTGGATACCCAGGAAATATTAAACATCAGATGTCAGAGGAATTCATAGGTACAAAGATTCATGAAAAAGACTCCATGGCCAAATGCGAGCCATTTCAATTCAACAAATGTTACCCATATTTGAGGACCTACTGGCTTCATATGATCTGCTGATAACAGAGACCAAGCACAGCCTCAGCCTCAAAGAGCTCAGAGACCAGCAGAACTTTATATTAAACAAAAGAATATGTAGAAGGAAACATGTGTTAGAAAAATTGAATAACAAGAGCTCAGGCTTTGACTTGGTACACACCTGTATCCTAGAACACTTATATTTTGGGGATCCAACTTTGTTGTCATATTTGCCAATTGGTATTGTTTTCTTCTTAACCATCTTCTTGAGAGCTATTAAATTTGAAGATGACACATGGTGCTTCTAAGGGAGTTTCCAAGAGTGTCGACCCTTAAGAGTTGTATTCATCTCAGTAAAGCTAACCTATTTAAATATATAATCTAAAGTTTATAAATTGGTCATATAAATAATTTCATCCATTAGATGATACCCTTTCCAGATCACTTGATCTGATTTGAGATTTTTTTTAAAAATCAATGTGAATTGGTTCAGATGTTGCAACTACATGACATCAGCCAGGGAGTAAAGTCAGCTTCCCCACTGTGAGTATTTGGACAGAGCTTAAACTACATAACTCAGACCTCAGAGCTAAGAGATATCCAAGAACATGCATTTGGGTCCAGATTAACGTGTTCTCCTCAAGCATCTTCATGACTGAAGGATCATTTTTATATTACAGAAAGCCCAATTTTCCTTTTGCAAACACAAGTTCTATTTAAAGAAAGGTACCCAGACTTGGGTGAATACTTACAAGAGCCCTCTGGATTTAATCTAAAATTATTAGCCTTTCTGCTGTGTGCCTATCAGTGAAGTATAGTACAATGTAATAACCAGATCGACCACAATTAAGGCCCTGAATTAAAGGCAAGAAATGAGACATTTTGACAGCTCTGGAACACTGCATTTCACGGGCCTCAGTGCACAGTTAGGTAGCACAGGTGTTCCTGTAATTGCAGTACAATGGAAAATTCAGTGCTCAATGGACTTCAAATTGTTTTGTGTGATGGGGTGTGAAGATCGGATGTCAGTACTATCTCCATGTCATTACGTGAAACAAAACTAAAAACACTTCAGATGTTTAGTTGTTCCAAAACCAAGGTAAGGGTATATAGTGGGTTTCTTTATCATGTAGTGATGGCATTTGTAACTAAGTACATCTCCTTTTACAAATACAGAAAGAAATATTTCAAGAGCAGTAGCTGATTAAAAAATTCATATACTATCTTCCTTTTCTCGTTTTAAAATAGCTTTGAGATGCCACTTTTATCATTCCACATTATTCAGGATCTACTTTTCCTTTTGTTATATTTCACAGTCCTCTCTATTCTTGTTCCAATACCACACATTCTGTCAGTTTACATTAATGCATGATTTTATGCCTCATATATGCAAAAATTGACCTTTTTTTCCCCTGACCTATGAAAATGTCTTTACTGAGTTTACTGCTATAAAATTAAATACAAAATTTAACATTTAAAATAAAATAAAATAGTGCACCCAAACTCTGCCACTTTCATAGTTTATCTGCAAAAATTATCTCTAACCATGTTTTGGGAATAAAAGGAATGTGGTTCAGTTGTTTCTTTCAACAGAAGCAGGATAAGGAGGAGGAGAAGGAGGAAGAGGAGGAAAATACATTCTATGGCCAATTATGAACATGGTATTTGCAAACCACAAACCCTTCTCTGTTCCCTGACAGTAGTCATTGCTCAGGGACCTCTGGAAACACGGGCTGAAGGCCAAGAGTATACTCTGAAAAGTGCTGGGGGAACAGTAGAATGAGCTACTACTATGGGGAGAATGCTTATGACACTATGGAAGTGCCAAATGTAGGCAGCCTGTCATCTGCTGCAGAACATTCGCAGGGAGAGTGGGGGAGGGATGGGAATCATCACTGGAGCACAGCAGGGGGCAGGCCACACCCACAGCCCTGGCCTTGCTCAATGAAACTCCAGCCAGGGTTCCACAGTGTGCGGGTGTTAGTCGCTCAGTCCCGTCCAGCTCTTTCTGACACCGTGGACTGTACCCCGCCAGGCTCCTCCTCTGTCCATGGGAGTCTCCAGGCAAGAACACTGGAGTGTGTTGCCATGCCTTCCTCCAAAGGATCTTCCTGACCCAGGGCTCCACAGAGCTGCCCACATCTGCCGCACAGAGTAACAGGCATCGTGAGCAACAACTTCACACAATAGTGGAGCGGCTTTCACTGCCCGCTTTAAGAAACCTCCAAGTATTAAAAACAGGAACAATTTAGAAACAATGCCATTTGCAGCAACATGGATAGACCTAGAGATTATCGTACTAAGTGAAGTCGGACAGAGAAAGACAGATATCCTATGACGTTATTTATATGTGGAATTCAAATTATAACACAAATGAACTTATTGCTAAACAGAAACAGACTCAGACATAGACAACAAACTAATGGTTGCCTAAGAGAAAAGGAGATGGGAGAGGGATAAATTAACAGTTTGAGATTAGCAGATACAAACTACTATATGTAAAATAGATAAAATAACAAGGAACTATTTTGAATATGCTGCAATAAACAATAATGGAATAGAATATGAAAAGGAATGTGTATATAGATTTATATAAATATATATAACTGAATCACTTTGCTATGCACCAGAGACTAACACAAAGTTGTAAATCTACTATACTGCAATAAAAAAAGAACATTTTACTCTCTTGGAAAAGAATACTTTGTTCAAATATACTCTATAAAAATAATTCTAAATCTGTGTGTAGGGGGGAAATACTCTGTTCCCTGATTTGAGCTGTCCTGTGTCCCTAAGAAATGCATTGTATTGATCATTTATGGGAATGTGGAAAGACCAAGGCCTGCAGTGACTTTTAGGTCATAACAGACCCTCGAAGCACAGGTAGTCATCCATGGCAATAAAGATTTTGTCTTGACAGTTTACAGCCATTAAGGTCATAAACTGAAACGGAACCTACATCTGACTCTGTAAGGGACACATGTGTGAAGCCATTGACTGCTGCTGAGAGTAGCTTTCTCCTTTAACCAAAAACTCAGAGTGGGCATCACTTTCCCTTCATTTCTGTAACCACCATCCTTCTCCTACTCGAATGTTCCATCCTGAAGCCATCAGCCAAGCTCCTAATCAATGAACTGTGTGTGAAAGGCTCACTGAATTGTCCATAGAATTCTCTCTTCTCAGACAGAGAGGCTGGGTGGTAAGCAAAATAGCAATGATGTGGCACCAGAGTCACCCTGCCACTTCACACTAAAGATTAAATTAATAATTTTATTACCTATATCTGACCACTGACAGTTCATAACTTTGAGCCATATTTTCAGAATGATTTCCATAATGGGATTATTTCACGGCCAGTTTTTGTGTTGCTGCTTTTTGGCCCACAAAAGAAGCATATAGTGGCAGACAGAAGACCACCTGAAATAAGGACCAAGATGAACTACAGTGGCTACTTAAGGCCTTTCATCTTCTCCATTGGCATGGAATTCAGCAACCTAGGCAGTCAAAAGGAACCGTTACAGCATGAAAGAGAAAAAAAGGTTGTACTTCGTGTTGGCAGCTTAGAAATCACCAGAGATTCCCCAAGGGCAAAAACTGATACCTCAAGAGAATGCTTCAGATGACCCGCAATTCAGCCTTGTAGTCATTCCTAACATCAACCTTAACCGGGCCAGTTTCCACACTGTTCCTCAAAGCATCCTCTGGTCAGAGGTAAACCTCTCAACCCCTCTCCTGATTCTGTCTTCCTTGGGGAGGAAACACTTGTAGCTGTAGGGATCCCAGCCTTTCCTCACCCTTTTACCCACTCCTTTTCCCCAGTGAGGAAGAATTTATTAATACCATTGCTGAGATTGGATAGAGACATTAAACCTCACTTTCAGGTTCTTATCTCCTGCCTCATGAACAAGACTGCTTACAGTAAACACACATATTCCTCCTTAATCCATGCCTTAGACTTTAAAGGGCCCTGCTCCAAATTGAAGCTGTAGTGAAATGAAGTGGTGTGGAATAGGAAAGCTGATTTTTGCTGACTAGTTTGGGGATTTTCACGTTAGAAAACCCTTGACCACAGAAGGAGCATTTTTGTTCCCCTTTCTTTGCTACTGTCATATTTTTAACCAGTTCAGAATACACTGAGGGAGCAAGGGTGTTATTTCAGGCTCACCTCAAAGACCACAGAACTCTATTTATTTACAGCTTCTTGTTCCAGGAGTTTCTGCCATCTGGAAGGCACTTCCTCATTCTTTTCACCTTTTCCAAATCTATGCATCAGTCAGGCTTTTTCTCAAGTCTTAACTTCAACCACAAAACTTTCCACAGGGTAGCTGTGATCTTTAAATAATGCAGTATGTGTGAAAGCAGTGTGCCTGGAGCCGTAGGTATATTCTAGGTGCAACTTTTCTTTTCTCTTCTTAGTCATTCACGTCTGTGTTCACCCTCACCATACACTGCTGGTTTGAGTACCAAGGGTGCATATTTCTAGAAATCAGTTCGATGGTATGCCCAAAGAGCCATAAAATTAACCATGTACTTTGACTCAAAACTCTGCTTCTGAGAATGTATGCTGAGTTAAACCTTAAACTGGTAAATATTGATACACCAAGATAAATGTATGATGATAACTAAAGAAATGACGAAGTGAATTGTGGTACAGCCATATAATGGATTATTATACAACATTTTAAATCATAGTGAAGTCGCTCAGTCGTGTCCAACTCTTTGCACCCCATAGACTGTAGCCTACCAGGCTCCAGGCAATAGTACTGGAGTGGATTGCCATTTCCTTCTCCAGGAGATCTTCCCAACCCAGGGCTCGAACCCAGGTCTCCCACATTGTAGACAGACACTTTACCGTCTGAGCCACCAGGAAAGTCCCTAAGCTTTTAAAGATGATGAAAGCATTTTTATTCTCCATGTTCTTGCCACAGTGGTAATCATTCCCTTTCCTACAAGATAACGTAAAACTAAGTGCGTTGCTTTGTTTTTCACTTCCATTCTTATATCATTTCTCAGCATTGCATTTTAGAGTATTTTTAAATATTTTCTATTATTAGAATCATCATCTCAAAACATAAAATTACATGTGATAAAGCATAGTGGTAAAGAATGTAAAAAATAATGCATGTATGTGTGTAACTGAGTCACTTTGTTGTACAGCAGATTAACACAACATTGTAAATCAACTCTACTTCAATTAAAAGTTTTAGAAAAATTCGATGTGCTGATGTTATAAGCATTGCATTATGAGGATTTCCTTAGACTCTGTCTTCTAGAAGTTTATAATCCAAGGTAAATGACCACATTGTATAGTAGAAATTCAATACATATTTCTGAAGTAATTGATTGAATGTTCTACAGTAGTGCATAGAACAAAAGCCCAGATATCAAGTCAATATTCATGCACGATCTGAATAAATAAATAAATAGATAATCCACCATCTCTTCTTTCTAACTGTATATAAGTCATCCGTTGTTTTTTACTTTACTTCAGGAGACACTAATTTTTTGGCCCATGATTTCCCCAACACTTATTTTGTTCATTTCAGGACGTAATCATTCCTCAGCCGCCCACCAGGTCCTTGGTGTCACCATCTGTAAAGCATGAGATGGAACAGGATTTCAGAATGAAGCAGGTAATCAGGAAATTCCCAGTCATGGGCACACATAACACTAACTTTCCCACTTCAATATAGGGGCACCCCACCCCATTTGCATGTATTCAGTACAAAACATTCCTCTCTCCTGATGGCCCTCAGAAACTGACAGATCACTTATGTCCAGACACTTTACGTAAGTGTGTTCATAAACAAAGATGTTAGAGAATCTTTTTTTTTTTTCTTATGTTAGATGGATTATCTATGTGGAGAGACAAAAGGATCACCGCAAGTAGCCAGTTCTCATATATATTATGAAAAATGCATTCTGAGACTTAAGTACCAGTTTAAAATATTGGAAGAGCTATTTAAAATTTGCCATAAATCTTTTTACTTAAAAAAATATTGCAACAGTTTTATGGGTCATCTCAATAGTAGTAGTATCAATATATATATATATATATTGGCTGTGCTGGGTCTCTGTTGCTGTGTGTTTTTCTCTACTTGCAGACAACGGGAGCTACTGTCTAGCTATGGTGCCTCTCACTGTGGAAGCTGCTCTTGTTGCAGAGCACAGACTCTAAGGCGCGTGGGCTCAGCAGTTGCGGCTGCTGGGCCCTAGTGCTCAGGCTCAGTATTGTGGCACGTGGATTTAGTTGTTCTGCAGCATGTGGAATCTTGGGATCGATCAAACCTGGACCAGGGATCAAACATGAGTCTCCCACATTGGCAAGCGAAGTCTTTACCTCTGAGCCACCAAGGAAGCCCAAGTATTTTTAAATGGTATATTGACCACTACCAACATAAATCAGATAACAATGCCTGGATAATATGGCCCCGAGTTCTCTTGCTGAATCGCAAATATCACAATGTCTGGCTGCCCACTCCCATGTCAGGCCTACTTTTCCCTGTACCTAGTCTTTCCTTGTAAGTCACATAATTTCCTAGATAAAACCACATTAGTCATTAACACCCATAAACCTAGGAAACTTTTTTTCAGATATAGAGCATTTCCTGGACCATCAGAGCATTTGACTGAACTTGTATTTTCTACATATTCAGGGATTCATAGAGCCTTAGAAAACCCTAACAAATCACCTTAAATATTTTCATTAATTGAAAGATAAATCAGTATACATAGAGAATAGTTTCCAAATTTTAATCCAGTGAGTTAATCTCCTAAAATGTTTTCAATGTCTGAGGCCCCTTCAATATCTGAGAAGCTGACATCATTATAAGTTTTATACATTTTTTTAAACTTTCAGGAAGCAATTCACAAGACTTTTCTTGGTGAACAATTCTTTCCAAGACAGCATCATTCTTTGGAAAGCAGAAAAGGTTTTCAGGGAAACCTCATTAACATGAATTTTTAGATCCTGAACATACTCCTTGTGTTTCAGATGGAGTACGCTGAGAAGAGAAAATATCACCCTTGGAACAGACTGTCACTAACCAAATTCATGGAAGGATATATAAATTAGATGCCATTTATGAATTTACGTTGAGAAGTTCAACTGCTAACAAAAGTAAATACTCCTATCCAGTGAGCAGTATGCACCTATGGATATATGCATCTACACTGAAAGACATATTGCTATAATATTGCCTAGTGAGTATGGACACAAGGAGAGAATGATCTTTATGTTGGTATCATCAAGTAATGGCCATATGTAACATTCTATAGATAGATTTTTGAGTTTTTAGATCAGTCTTGTTTCTAGGCAAAATGTTAGATATACACTGAAGTTATGATTGCATTTCACTTTTCAAACCAGTTTCCCAGTTTTTGTTCAGATAGAGAATATGCCATGGATTATATTTTGGTATGGGGATGGTGTTTGGTTTAGTTTGTTTTTTACAGATACTTTTCAATCAAGTACTTTCCTGCCATACTGCTATATTTCTTTTTGCTAATGGTGTCAGGTTCCTTCTGCGGCTGGCCTACCTTTTTCATTATACCAGTGGTTCTTAATTTATTTTGTATTTATTTATTTCTATCTCAGGTACACTTAAAATATACTATCATTTTAGGCCTTTCCCAGGAAAAAAAATAAAAATACAGTACACACATACAAAATTTTGCACAATCTTTAAAGTGTTTGACAGGAATCCTAAGATTAGTTCGTGTAATACAGATCTGTCAAACTTGGGCTATCTTATACTTCTCATTCTTTTTCAGTTCAGTTCAGTTCATTTCAGTCATGTCCGACTCTTTGCAACTCCAGGAATTACAGCACTCCAGGCCTCCCTGTCCATCACCAACTCCTGAAGTTCACCCAAACTCACATCCATCGAGTCGGTGATGCCATCCAGCCATATCATCCTCTGTCGTCCCCTTCTCCTCCTGTCGCCAATCTCTCCCAGCATCAGAGTCTTTTCCAATGAGTCAACTCTTCGCATGAGATGGCCAAAGTGTTGGAGCTTCAGCTTTAGCATCATTCCTTCCAAAGAACACCCAGGACTGATCTCCTTTAGAATGGACTGGTTGGATCTCCTTGCAGTCCAAGGAACTCTCAAGAGTCTTCTCCAACACCACAGTTCAAAAGCATCAATTCTTCGATGCTCAGCTTTCTTCACAGTCCAACTCTCACATCCATACGTGACCACTGGAAATTCAAGACTCAAAAAGGAAAATACACATTTTGATTTTTACATATTTTACTAGACACAGTGCCTGGATCATGCCTAGAGGTCATCTGAAGGAAGAAATAGTCAGAGATGATATTCAACCTAAGCTGCAAAGATGCCTTTGCCCATTTTATGGATGATGGTGAGCAAGCAACAGAGGATTTATCTGCAGTTCCCAGTGAAGGGAAAAGCTAGTCTTAATCCTCTTTGCACTTTATTACAAGCAAGAGTTATGGGTCATGATGATTCACCTACCCTGGGAGTCTAAGGAGCTTTAGAGAATAGGTTTTATCCTATTCTATATAAAAATAGAAAGCAAACAGACACAATTTCTAAACAGAGATCTTTTTATCACCAGTCAGCAGATGGTATACGTTCTCCTCTGCTGTTGTAGTAATTCAGCCTGTTTTCAGAGACCACACAAAGGCCTTGGTGCCTCTTGTTTAAGAAAAATAAGCAATAGTTACCACCCCATTTATTTCCCAGGAAATAGTGGTTTCAGGAAATCTCCAGGCATACATAGGAGACTTCTCAGGGTTTTCCACAATGCACTGATTTTTCCTAATTTTATTCAGACAGTAGATGTCTGAGGAATACCTTATTGCATTCCTTTTCTTTCCTTTCATTTTTCTTTTACAAAAAAGTAATGGTGATGTATGACTATATCACTTGATTTTTTTTAAGTGGAGCCTAATTTCCAATGGCTAAACTGACAGCTTTTCAGATTTTTCTTATTGTTCAAAGAGTTAATAATAAAATATGTTTTTCTCTGCCCCCCAAAAAAGCTTTGGTGACAAGCATGTGGTATAGAGCAGTGAGACAGATTTGTAACATATTTGTAAATGCTTTTTAGAGGGCATCATGCTGTGTTTCTCTGCCTCCATAATACGTATCACATTGCCTTATTTGTGGATTATCAATTTATACTTGAGTGTATTTGATATCTTGTATCTGTATGTCACCAAAGTCATCGATTCGGTCATTAAATCTGTAGCTACTCTTTATTCCAGGGGCCATAAAGCTGTATTCATCCTATTTTTTATTAAATGTGCTTCTCTTCCTTTTAATTTAGTAGGCATCCAATTTCTTTTACTTTTTCATACATCCAAGGGTTGTTTTGTCTTTATTTTTTATTTTTTATTTTTTAATTTAAATTTATTTATTTTAATTGGAGGCTAATTACTTCACAATATTTTGTCTTTGAAAAGTAGAAGATTCTGTTCACTTTAATATTTGCTTGCCTATACTTCTATTAGATTAAACTATGTGAAATTGCCATATTTTGCTAAAATACGGTAAATATTGGTGAGTTAAGATAGCTCATCAATAATTTCTTATGTATATTTGGAAAAAATTGAAACATTTTGTAAGACAAATGTAGGCCAATTGCTTTACAGATAAGGGCTTCTCTATGTGTTGCTTTTATTGTTATTATCATAGCTATCATTATTACTAATTAAACCAATTCAGTGCTGTCTATAAAAAGAGTCTGATGTAATATTTCATGTCTTCTCAAGTATGTGTGTACAGTGCTTGAACAGCTATTTTAATATTTTTGAAGATTATTTTTAGATGTGGGCCATTTTTATCTTAATATTTATTTTCTAAGACTATTTTTAGATGTGAACCATTTTTAAAGTCTTTATTGAACTTGTTACAACTTTGTTCTGTTTAATGTTTGGTTTTGTTTTGGATTTTTTGGCCGTAAGTCATGTGAGATTTTTGCTTGCCAACCAGGTATTGAACCTACATCCCCTGCTTGGAAGGTGTAGTCTTAACCACTGGACCACCAGGGAAGTTCCTGTATAGCCATTTTACACTGAGATCTTTGAGGATATGATTTAACTTTCATTAGTCATACTAAGCTGTTTTTAAACTGCCAGGTTTGAGTATTAATCATCTTCAGGGAACTTGTTCGATTACATTTATATCCAGTCATGTTGACGAATTAATATTATCCTCTTTACAATAATATATTCCTCAGGAGCATGTATTAATACGTACTTAAAAGTGAAAGTGACTCAGTTGTGTTCGACTCTTTGCAACCCCATGGACTATAGAGTCCATGGAATTTTCCAGGCAAGAATACTGGAGTTGGGTAGCCTTTCCCTTCTCCAGGGGATCTTCCCAACCCAGGGATCAAACCCAGGTCTCCTACATTGCAGGCAGACTCTTTACCACCTGAACCCCAAGGGAAGCCCAAGAATACTGGAGTGGAAAGCCTATCCCTTCTCCAGTGAATCTTCCTGACTCAGGAATCGAACTGGAATCTCCTGCATTGCAGGCAGATTCTTTACTAACTGAGCTATCAGGGAAACCCTAATAAGTTCTTAAGGAAATAAATTCAAAGGAAATGATCTATATATCTTAGGCATTCTAAAATACCATACAGTAAACATATTAAATATTCTAATTTATCATTATTTCTATTCAAATTTGCATGGATCAAATCTACAAGCAAAATTTTCTTCAAATCCTTTTCAGTGACCCCTATATTCTTAAGTGGTCTTTATGTCATTACAATTTTTTAAATCAGTCTCAAAGAACAAAGAGGAGACATAAAATAAATGGTTTTCTCCCTGAACTTATGATTATTTCCCTCATGCTGATCAGTTTCAGAACTTAGACTCATGACAAGTATTTATGTTGAGTTGATTTAGGCAAAAATTTCATTCAAAAGATAAAGTTATTTAAGGGCCAAACTAAAGGATTTGCTAAATAAACTGTGGACTTAATTTTTATTTGAAACATCAACAATTGCTTCTGTTAATGAAGTATTGTCATAGAAAATGGGTAGCTTTGGAAACACACTTGTCATTGCCATAATTAATCCTCACTTGGAACAAGCACAACATTCATCACATTTTGATGGTGCTCTACACACTGTGTCAGAACAGAAGGAAGGCGTGATTGACAAAATGTTTATGTGACAGATACATTCACCATATAAATACACATCTGATGAACTCGAAAATTAGCCTGCTGTCTGGAAGGGTGGTGCATATTTTAAAAGAGCAACTCTGCAGAAAGGCTATTTTCCACTGCTCATTTCAGCTACAAAGAGAATAATAACATAAAGCTCATACACCAAAACAAAATGATTTACTTTATTCAGCCATTTCAAACAACTGATGGCAGAAAATAGCAGGAAACTTAAGACCAGACCACTTAAATTCCAATAACATGTAAGGAGTGAATTTTTTTCTTCCATTGGGAAAGAAAGCCAGATATTTTTTCTAGTGCTGATATCTATTGACGCATTTTAGTGTGTGTGTGTGTGTGTGTGTGTGTGTGTGTGTGTGTGCACTCTCAGTCATGTCTAACTCTTTGCAACCCCATGGGCTGTAGCCTGCCAGTCTCCTCTGTCCTTGGAATTTTCCAGGCAAGAATACTGGAGTGGGTTGCCATTTCCTTCTCCAGGGGATCTTCCCAACAAGTTTTACTAAATCTTAGATATTACTTTTTTGTCATTCTAAGCACGCATGCTTATTTGTAACTATCTTAGTCTTTAGATTTAGCAATGCACACACACTAACTGAGCTGTATTTTCAGTTCACCTGGTCCTCAGTTTCCAGTCCTTAATTCTGTCTCTTTTCCCTGCTTCTCCATTATGCTTCCCAAAATATATTCCACTCCCTCCTACTTCCTTATGTAATGCTCAGTTACCCAGCTCCTTAGCCTTCTTTATCAGCTGGCTATGGCTTTGGTCACCAGATACAAAGAGTCGACTCATTGGAACAGACCTTGATGCTGGGAAAGACTGAGGGCAGGAGGAGAAGGGGGCCACAGAGGATAAGGTGGTTGGGTGGCATCACTGACTCAATGTACATGAGTTTGAACAAACTCTGAGAGATAGTGAAGGACAGGGAAGCCTGGCACGCTGCAGTCTATGGGGTCGCAAAAAATTGGACAGGACTTAGGACTGAACAATAACATTGCTATGTAAAAAACAATCTCAGAAATTAAATGGCTTAATATAATAAGCACTTGTTGTAGCCCATGAATCTGCAGATTGACTGAGTGATTGTGCTGACCTGGGTCATGCTTGTTTGCTACTATGTGGGTTTATTTAGATATGAGCAGCTCAGCTGCGGCCTGGATCCTCGAAGATATGTTCACTCATATGTCTGGTGCACTGTTGGTTGTTGGTTGGGGCAACAAGGATACTGGACCACCTGTCTCTCACCATCCAGTCTGAGCTTTCCTCACAGCAGCTGGGCAGGGATCAAGCACAAGCTTTCAAGATCTCCTGAAGCTTAAGCCTAGAACCCTAGAACTGATGCAGTTCAATTCTGCCACATTCTTTTGGCCAACGAAAGTCACAAGGCTATCCTAGACCCAAGAATAGGGAACTTGATTTTACCTCTTGATGGGAGAAGCTTCAATGTCACAGACAGCAAAGCACATTATATAAGAAGTGAAGAATTAGAAACCCTTTTGCAATCACCTAATCACATCTTTGAAAGGAATGATGCTAAACCTGAAACTCCAGTACTTTGGCCACCTCATGACAAGAGTTGACTCTTTGGAAAAGATTCTGATGCTGGGAGAGATTGGGGGCAGGAGGAGAAGGGGACGACAGTGGATGAGATGGCTGGATGGCATCACGGACTCCATGGACGTGAGTCTGAGTGAACTCCAGGAGTTGGTGACGGACAAGGAGGCCTGGCGTGCTGCGATTCATGGGGTCGCAAAGAGTCGGACACGACTGAGCAACTGAACTGAACTGAACTGAATCACATCTCTCTATCATTATTTTAAATATGGCTTCCCTGGTGGCTTAGATAAAGAATCTGCCTGAGATGCAGGAGACCCAGGTTTGATCCCTGGGTTAGGAAGATCCCCTGGAGAAGGGAATGGCAACCCACTCTGGTATTCTTGCCTGGGAAATCCCAAGGACAGAGGAGCCTGGCAAGCTACAGTCCATGAGATTGCAAACAGTCCGACACGGCTGAGCAACTAATATACACACACACACACACACACACACACACAACCACATCTCTCTATCATTATTTTAAAGTTTACTCTACAACCTTTTTTTCTATGCCCACATTCTTAGAAAACCAAATGGACTTTGTTGACTAACTTACAAAAGACAGAGAAATTGAGCCTAGAAACCAAATCAAGGAACAAAGCCAAAAGGCAGGAGATAGGTTGGCATACCATCAGTTTATTAAATATGCACCTATATTTTAAAAAGCAAAAGCAAATAAAGCCCTCTCCATGCAATTATCTTTGAAGTAAATTCATACCATACTGTTGATTGTTTGAAATGTGATCTTCGATCTTGGGAAAATTTTCAAAACATAGTATATAGATACATTTTAATGGAGGCAATTTTTATTTGGTAAAACTCTCCCACTTTTTTAAAGATTTATTGGCTCTTTGAATTGGACATGAAAGGAGGTATAAGTTAGATGGGGAAATATACACAGATTTTTTGACATCAGGTAGACCTGAATTCAAATTTTGCTTCTTCAGCTCACTACCTTGTGATTTGAGCCAAACTGCCTGGCCACTCTAACTTCACATGTGATACAGTGAGTATATATATTGGGAAATGATCAAATTTCCCTTTCCTAATGTATTTGTTCCCCCTGTAACAGAAATAAGAGGAGGACAGGAAAGGACCCATGGAGATTCAGTCAGAATTCTCCAATCTAATAGAGATTCTTAGGTCCACTTTTAAGCTATTTGAGGGAAAAAAATCAATAAAAACAAAAATATTTAGTTAACATTCTTCATTGAGATTATCAGCTCAACAAGTTGCATAAAATAATAAAACTTCTCCAAACATATTTTCATACATGAACTCTCGCCTTTTCTCAGATTCAACTCTCTCCTTTAATCTATTATGAAAAAGAAGATGTCCAAAGAAATATGTTATTTCAATCAAACCTGTCAGTTAAATGAATATCTTGTATCTTTGCTTTCATTAGGGTCTATATCCGTTAGCCACAAACCCCTCAATTCCTTGATAAGCATGACAAAAATGTACTGACAACTCATGAAGCAAAAACAAGCAAGCAAACAACGATTTAATGTTTCTGTAAGATTTTTTTGCTACAAGAGAGAAGGAAGTCAATCTCAAGGCCACTTAAGAGAAAGTTTGCTTACATCTTCAATACCCAAAAGAAATAAGCAAATCATTGTTTTATCAAGTTGGAAGGCATTGTTTACTGTTTCATAGAAATTTCAACTATCCATATGCTTAGAGTCAGTTAATGTTGTCAGTTCATGGGTATTTTGAGATAGTCTATTGTGTAATACTCTTTCATTTATTTCAAATATAGATAATTCACTTATTTGTACCCTACTTCTTTGCCAAGTTCATTGATATGATGTGATGCTTTTCCCCTGTGGGCAGAGAAAAATGCATTCCTGAAGAAATTAAGGCTGGAAGCTCTAGTTTTCAGGGTGGTGGTCCCCAGGAAGAAAACTGCCTAGGAAGGATCAACAGTCTTTAATTCTATCAGGAGTATAATCTTGTAATGAAGCCTGACATTTTCATTTTTGTTAACAAAAAATGAACCAGCATGAGACGTGCAGAAACCATTTCCACCGGCAGCTAACACAGCCACGCTGAGTCATCACAGACTGAGCATAATAAAAATGATTTAATTATGTTGAGAAGAGGGAGGGGATGGACTGAACCAAGCAAAGCAAGCAAGGCACCAGCTCCCAGCTGCACATTATGGAGAAGTGATACGCTTCAAGTGTAGCACTAAGGTGCTCCTTTTTGACTTCGCCATCCTCAGGTGTCTTGTCTGGTAGGAATGATAGTCTTACTGAAAAGCATCTCTCCATTTCTGGGAGTCTTATCTATTCTTTCTCCTGTGAAATCTCTGGAACAGACCATTAACTGGACCAACTGGAAAAGCATAAATGGCATCCTCATTCTTTGGACCTCTCCTTAATGATCCAGGACATTCATTCTTATAATCTAAAGTATTTTCCACTTAAGAGGTCCAGGGACATTTACCAAATGCACATGGAATCAACCTGTTTTACCTCAAGATCACATTCCTATCAAATTGTTAAGAATAAAATAGCACACACACACATATATATTACATATTGTGTGCATATATAATACATGATATTATACATATATTTAATGTAATATACAAGTATGTTATAATATATACACTCATTAGTGAAGTGAAAGTGAAGTCACTAAGTCGTGTCCGACTCTTTGCAACCCCATGGACTGTAGCCTACCAGGCTCCTCCATCCATGAGATTTTCCAGGCAAGAATACTGGAGTAGGCTGCCATTTCCTTCTCCAGAGGATCTTCCCAACCCAGGGACTGAACCTGGGTCTCCCGCATTGCCGGCAGACGCTTTACTGTCTGAGCCACCAGGGAAGCCCTTAATACATAATGGCAATTATCTAATTGTTATATAGGACTTCCCTGGTAGCTCAGCTGGTAAAGAATCCACCTGCAATTCAGGAGACCCCAACTGATTCCTGGGTCAGGAAGCTTCCCTGGAGAAGAGATAGGCTACCAACTCCAGTATTCTTGGGCTTCCCTGGTGGCTCAGATGGTGAAGAATCTGCCTGCTGTGTGGGAGACCTGGGTTCGATCCCTGGGTTGGGAAGATTCCCTGGAGGAGAGCATAGCAACCCACTCCAGTATTCTTGTCTGGAGAATCCCCATAGACAGAGGAACCTGGCATCCTACAGTCCATGGGGTCAGAAAGAGTTGACATGACTGAGCAACTAAGCACTCACACACATAGTAACTTGCATACTAACTGTTATGCAATCTGCTGTATATATAACTGTTTTAATATGTTGTAGATAACGTAAATTTGTTTATAGACAGGACTTACCAGGTGGCTCAGTGGTAAAGAATCCACTGCCAACGCAGGAGATGCAGGAGACATGAGTTTGATCTCTGGGTTGGGGAGATTCCCCTGGAGGAGGAAATGGCAACCCATTCCAATATTCTTGCCTGGAAAACTCCATAGACAGAGGAGCCTGGCAGGACCGTCCATGGGGTCTCAAGGAGTTGGACAAGACTGAGCAATTGATCACACAGCACATGTATATAAACATAGTTTACATAAAAACTGTGAGCAAATAGGTTACACTTCAAATGGAAGGACAGCACAGCAGAGACTGGATTAGAGTCAGGAACTTTACTGCCAGTCCAGTGACCATGGTGGATAGTTCGCTTCAGTTTATAATGCTTTCTGAGTGATCTTTCTGTGCTATAGATTTCTCATTTATAAAATTAAAGGACTGACTGAGATAATCAACAAAGCTTCTCTCAGCTGAAAAGTTCTATGATCTAAGATCATTTACTAGAAATCTATAAGTTGTCTAAAGTTATGGCCAATATAACCCAAAGCTAAGTCTATATTTTTAAGTAGTTAATACGCATAAATTAAAGATACAGGCAGAAATACGTGGCCAATATTCCATTCCAAGAACCCTGAAGCAATTTGTCTTATAAAAAGAAATTACGTCTTTGCAAAAACATACTTCAAAGAGTTCAAACTTCTTCTCATCCTTTTAACATACCAGAATCAGAGAAGGTATATGAAAATTGATCAGTTTTCTTTTTTTTCTTCCCTAGTTTATACACTGATTTTTTTTTTTTTACTTGCCAGTGTCCCACGTGAACATACGCATTCTTACCTTACCCTTGGACTGTCACAGAATTAATGAACTGTTGCAATAGCCAATCATAATTTGTGTTGATAGTTTAGTGTCTTGTCAGGTTTATAATTATTCTTGGTGCAAATCTGCTAGTCCAGTAAGTGCCTTCATTATTCTTGGAGCTGAAGAAGCTGTTGGTTATGCAGAGCTTGTCTTGCCCCTGTACCTTCCTTCTTGGCCACCACTTGTAGTAAATATCTTTTTTGCTCCATTTTAATGGAGCTGCCTGCAGAAGGTCATTTATTAGGTAATCACTTGTCTGTGAAAAATCCTAATTACTCCATGTTTGTCAAAGAGAGGAAAATAGCACGCATTTGAATGTTGAATAAGGAGTAAACCAGCATGCAGATGAGCTAATCAGAGTGTTTTTTTTTTTAATTGGCAGTTAAATTTTTACATGCACCTATACCTTGAGGGTTAAAAAGAAAAGATACATTATCAGCTATAGTAAAGATAAAAAAGGACAGAGTTTATGGTGTTATCAGTTTGGAGTTAAAGCAAAAGAAAAATAATTTATGAATGCTAGAGGGATATATTTCTCCTGTGGAAGCTTAGTGCCCCCTGCTGATCCTCAAAAAAATGTTTTACATTGAAAAGGGTCCATGTTATTTCTTTCTAGCGGGATAATTTTTCTATTATGCTATTTCTTCTTCAACCCCAGAAAATCTTTCCTATATAAGACTCCATATCAGCAGTACACATTTTAGGATCTGTGGTTTCTCACAGAAAAATACATGATTAATCAAGAATGCATATTTACATGTTTTAAAAGATAGAGAGCAAAGAGTTTGAAATGAAAACCTGATATTATAACTAAACAAGGTGAACTTGTTAGTTAAAAAGTCTAGATATCACCACTTTGGAAACAAGACCCTTATGAAAATGAAAACACTTACTATAATTATCAGGGACCAAAACCACTGTTCTGTTTCTGAAGTGGATACTTGTTGAAACAGACTATTTATGTTCATCTTAGTTCATAGCCAGGCATATCAGACATTAACATACAATACATTGCCTGATACCACATTATTAATAATATTAATTTTGTCCATATTTTAGATTTCTCCAGTACATTATCTATGAGAGAAGTATTACTATTCCTATCCAAGAGGTGAGGAAAATAAGACTCATAAAGCTAATGTAACTTCCTGAAACATTGTACAACCATTTACTGGCAGATAATCATCTTAGGTTATTTTTAGAAAAAAAATGGAGTCTAAATACATTTCCTACACCTATTTCCCACTCCACTCTAGATGATTTCAAAACAAATTACAGACCTCTATAAATTGTATTTACCTCAAAAGATAAGCTCTCTTTTAAAAAAATGTTTTAAAATCAAGCAGAACCAAGATTTGTAACAATGGTGTCAACCTCCAAGCTCTCTCTGTATATTAATCATGTCATATTTTCTGTATTCCAAATCATTTTTAAGCCACACTGCATGGCAAGGCACATTGGATCTTAATTCCCTGACCAGGGATCTAACCCGTCTCCCTGCCCTGAGAGTGAGTCTTAACCACTGGACAACCAGGAAAGTCCCCTGAAAATATATTTTCTGTATTCTAATGCTTTAATGGCGGATTACAGTCCACAAGGCTTCCCCTATGGCTCAGTGGTAAAGAATCTGCCTGCAATGAAGTAGTCTCAGGAGATGCAATTTCAATCCCTGGGTCCAGAAGGTCCACTGGAGAAGGAAATGGCAACCCACTCCAGTATTATTGCTTGGGAAATTCCATGGACAGAGGAGCCTGGTGGGCTACATACAGTCCATGGGGTTGCAAAGTTGGACGTGAATTAGTGACTGAATAGCAACAACAGTGATTTAACATCTGAGGCCTTGCTGACCCTGGAGGGACTGCCCCTCCTAAGATCAGTGAATTCCTAGAGATGGTAAATAACGTGTCCCTGTGTGTACTTTCCAAATGCAAATCAGCCAATCCAGAGCCCATATTCCCAAGCACTTCCTTTATGGGGCAAATACACTCTGGGCCACTATCCAACTGCCCATCACCCCAGGGCCTTGTACTAGACAGCTAGGGACAGACCATATGCCCAGAATCCACTGAAATTATTTAAACTGGCCAATCCAAAACCTGCTTGCCCTACTCCATCCATTCTTTCTCATGGAAACCACAACAAAGGCTCTTTCCTACAGTTCCTCCTCTCCCTGTATCTCCTAACCAAACACAGTGCTTCCCTATCTAGCCCCCATGGCATGGTCCCTTCTCTTGGGATCTGTGGGTATAACAAACTACCTTTTCAGTAGCAGTTGTCTACTGATGTATTGGTCTTTCTATACCTAAATAATGATAAAACCTGTTAAAAGTCTACTCTACAACAATTGCTCATCGTCTCTTTCCATTCTATTTCAATGAGAAGATAAAACTGATACAAGCTAAGTATGTGGGTCAGGCAGACGCTTTAACCTCTGAGCCACCAGGGAAGCCCAGTATGTGGGTCAGTGAAGCACAAAACCTTTTTTGCACAAGTAGACTAAGGCTGTCTCATTAAATTAAAATGAGGGCCAATTTTTCACATCATTGCATCAGGTCATTGACACCCCTGGGTATCAGAGTAATTTCCCCAAACCACCAACTATCACACAATTTCTGATCCTCAATAACCCCAAGCAGCCCCCTCCACTATGCAGTGAGACTTTAATAACATTACTATGGTTTTGAAGATAAAAGATATCTTGAAATCAGTCAAGTTGAGGTGATGCAGGAAAAGCTCTGAGAAGAGAAAACTTAGAGGTCCAATTTTCCATCTGGCTGAGAAACTGACTTGGTTCAATAACAGGGTTTGACACTTAACATCAGAGTTACCATTACAAATTTTCCATCTGCATTATCTCATTTTCAACTCACCGTTCTTTTATCAATGAGACTTAAATTATCCTTATTTATAGACCTAGAGGTCAAGACTCAGAAAATGATAAGAAGCTTGACTGCCATATTTCAAAATATTATTCTGACTATATACACATCATATTCTCCCCACTAGGGCTCAACATAACCACAAAAATCTCAAATTCTTCAGCCAAAGTTGTTCTATTTCAAATAAATATTTGGCATTATTAATTGGTCATCCTATTTTTAATAATAAATTTGAGTGAAGTTCCAGGTGGTATGCTATAAAAACCTCAAATGTAATTTTCAGTAAATATCAAGCTTAACACCAGTAGGCAATAGTCATCCTCCAGTGTCTCCATGTAGTATGCTTTCTATCACTTTCTAGATCGTACCACTCTCCCCAGGGACTCAACCAAGATCCAGTTCAGCATGGAGACATTGCCAGCCCAAAATGGGTTAGCTAGATTTAAGAAGAAAAAGGGGGACACCGAGTAAAATTTGAATTCCAGATAAACAGCAAATGATGTTTATGTAGTGTTTGTATGGGCTTCCTTGGTAGCTCAGATGATAAAGAATCTGCCTGCAATGTAGGAGACTCAGGTTTGATCCCTCGGTTGGGAAGATCCCTTGGAGAAGAGAAAGGCAACACACTCCAATATTCTTACCTGGAGAATTCCAAGGACAGAGGAGCTTGGCAGACTACAGTCTGCAAAGAGTTGGCCACAACTGAGCGACCAACACATTGACTTTCAGTATATGTAAATCCTATGTAATATTTGGGACTTACTTCGACCAAAAGAAAAATCTCTCTTTATCTGAAATGCTAATTTAACTTTAATACTGAAAACATATTCATCTGAAATACTAGTTTAACTGTGTTTTATACTGAAGTTTAACTTTATCTGTATTTTATCTGGAAACCTTAGCTCAAAATATTCCAGAGAATCTGAATTCTTTCTGTGGTCTCATAGAGACTCATTCCATACTGAGAAAGAATGATGAATCCAGAACCCTAACCCCATGCATTTCCTAAAATAAGCCTTAGCCATAATTAATAATAATTTAATAGTTAATTTTCTAATAAAATAAATTAAAAATGCAAAAGTCTCCTCTAGACCACATCTGTGGACATTTTCACATCCCCTTTGTTGTTGTTCAGTTGACCAGTTATGTTTGATTCTTCATGACCCCATGGACTGCAGCACGCCAGGTTTCCCTATCTCACCATCTCCTGAATTTTGCCCAAGTTCATGTTCATTGTATTGGTGATGCCATCCAGCCATCTCATCCTCTGATGCCCTATTCTCCTTCCGCCCTCAATCTTTCCCAGCATCAGCGACTTTTCCAATGAGTTGTGTGTTCGCATCAGATGACCAAAATACTGAAGCTTCAGCTTCAGCTTCAGCATCAGTCTTTCCAAGGAATATTCAGAGTTGATCTCCCTTAAGATTGACTGGTTTGATCTCCTTGCTGTCCAGGGGACTTTCAGGGGTCTTCTCCAGCACCATAGTTCGAAGGCATCAATTCTTTAGCATTCTGCCTTCTTTACGGTCCAGCTCTCACAATGGTATGTGACCACTGGGAAGAACATAGCCTTGACTATATGGACCTTTGCCGACAGATAAATGTCTCTGCTTTTCAACACAATGTCTAAGTTTGTCATCTCTTTCCTGCCAAGAAACAATCGTCTTCTGATTTCATGGCTGCAGTTACCATCCGCAGTAATTCTGTAGCCCAAGAAGAGATAATCTGTCACTACTTCCACCATTTCCCCTTCTATTTGCCATGGAGCCGGATGCCATGATCTTAGGTTTTTTGTTTTTTGTTTTTTTAATATTTGGTCTTAAGCTGGCCCTTTCACTCTCTTCCTTCACCCTCATCAAGAGCTCTTTAGTTCCTCTTCACTTTCTACCATTAGAGTGGTATCATCCACATATCTGAGGTTGCTGATGTTTCTACTGCCTATCTTGATTCCAGCTTGTAACTCATGTAGCCCATATTTTCTCATGACGTGTATTCACATCCATAGCCCATCCTGTCTGGAACAGGAAATTGTTGGGATAACCTAAAACCAGATGACCCCACAAGGTAGTGAAGGCAAGATAGCATGATTATTTATTTCACTGTCTCATTTCTTCCCTCAGCAAGGCCTGCTGAATCTCAGGCTCAACATCTAATACTTTCATGCAAGATAGATGTGAGAATATAAGAAAGACATTATAGAAAACAGATAAGAAGGGTAGTTGTCATTAATTAAACCTAGAAGTCAGTAAGTTGCATATAATGCCACTTTAATATATCAAAGTAGTTTTTATTGTATCAGTTTACTTCAGTATCTCAGTCATGTCTGACTATTTGTGACCCCATGGACCCCATGCCAGGCCTCCCTATCCATCACCAACTCCCGGAGTTGACTCAAACTCGCATCCATTGAGCTGGTGATGCCATCCAACCATCTTATCCTCTGTCATCCCTTCTTCTCCTGCCTTAAATCTTTCCCAGCATCAGGATCTTTTCAAATGAATTTGTTCTTCACATCAAGTGGCCAAAGTATTGGAGTTTCAGCTTCAGCATCAATCCATTCAATAAATATTCATGATGGATCTCCTTTAGGATGGACTGGTTGGATCTCCTTGCCATCATAGGGACTCTCAAGAGTCTTCTCCAACACCACAGTTCAAAAGCATCAATTCTTTGGCTCTCAGCTTTCTTTATAGTCCAACTCTCACATTCATACGTGACTACTGGAAAAACCATAGCTTTGACTAGATGGAACTTTGTTGGCAAAGTAATATCTCTGCTTATTAATATGCAGTCTAGGTTGGTCATAGTTTTTCTTCCAAGGAGTAAGCATCTTTTAATTTCATGGCTGCAGTCACCATCTGCAGTGATTTAAGAGCTTAAAAAAATAAAGACTCTCACTGTTTCCTTTGTTTCCCCATCTATTTGCCATGAAGTGATGGGACTGCATATGGTGACTGCAGCCATGAAATTAAAAGACGCTTACTCCTTGGAAGAAAAGTTATGACCAACTTAGATAGCATGTTCAAAGCAGAGACATTACTTTGCCGACTAAGGTCCATCTAGTCAAGGCTATGGTTTTTCCAGTAGTCATGTATGGATGTGAGAGTTGGACTGTGAAGAAGGCTGAGTGCCAAAGAATTGATGCTTTTGAACTGTGGTGTTGGAGAAGACTCTTGCGAGTCCCTTGGACTGCAAGGAGATCCAACCAGTCCATTCTGAAGGAGATCAACCCTGGGATTTCTTTGGAAGGAATGATGCTAACGCTGAAGTTCCAGTACTCTGGCCACCTCATGCAAAGTGTTGACTCATTGGAAAAGACTCTGATGCTGGGAGGGATTGGGGGCAGGAGGAGAAGGGGACGACCAAGGATGAGATGGCTGGATGGCATCACTGACTCAATGGACGTGAATCTGAGTGAACTCCAGAAGCTGGTGATGGACAGGGAGGCCTGGCGTGCTGCGATTTATGGGGTCGCAAAGAGCCGGACACGACTGAGTGACTGAACTGAACTGAACTGAACTAAACTGAACTGAACTTTTGGGACCAGATGCCATCATCTTAGTTTTTTGAATGTTGAGTTTTGCTCTAATTTTAAATTGCATTTCCTGACAACAAACAGTTCAGAGCATTATTTTAGACAAAGTGGTATTTCTGTTTCAGGCTATTTGGAAAAGGCCTATATTTAATCCACTATAATATTTCTGAATTCTTCCTGTGCTGATTTTAACCTCTTGGCATGTTGGGCTTTCTTGGACTCATAAGATATGGAAAGATTCTCTGTGTTAATATTGTTTGCTGTGAGAATAATTCATTTTTAGCAGAAGTCAGACTGCTATTGCTGTACATTACCTGAAAATATTTTATTAGTTCTTTTGATTATTTTTTAAACCTTGAAAACTTGTAACCTTTTAACTGAAAGATGAAAACGACAGCTACAGTCTCACACATGGTGTTCAAAAGGGTTCTGACATAAGGGAATATTGGTGCCTTGGTGACATCAATCTTAGTATGTGTTCCTAGAACAGTGAATATCATATTGTTCCACTTTCTAAAATGTCATGAATTTGTAGCTTGCTTCAGAAAATACCATTAATGCTGGCTGTGAAATTTCCTTTGACTTAAACGGAAGGATGATAAAACATGCACTCTTTTGTGTAAGATTGTTATTATTAAAGCATTTTAAATCATAATCAATTTTCTGGGCCAATCATATACTCAGAATACCTGATTTTAGACTCCCAAACAGTGAGTTGATGAATACACGTAAAGAAAATTTAGAAGGTAAATAGCTTCTTAGAACTGACTTCTAAAAATCAGATTTAGAGCCCCCTTGACTCAAATCCAGGGAGATCATGGTCCAAGATATTTCCATGATTAAGATGAGCAGAATGAAGGCAGTGTTAGGAACATATTCACTATGTAAATAAACAATGAAACAAGAATATCTACAACTAGGAAATAGATACCAGAGATTTAATCAAATACCTTAAGCTGATGAGGTTATCATCACAAAACCTGTCCAGACACTAACAGGAAACATCATGTGGATGCAAAAGCATATCCTGACTCTGGAAATTTAGAACTGTTTGTACGTGATAACCTTGAAAGCTATTTCCAACCTTGAGGTTCCATGATTCTCTGATTATCAGAAAATTCTCATCATACATTTCAGGATATATTTGTAGATAAGAGAAAAATTATTCACATTTTAAGGAAATGCTTTTCATAACTGACATATCTTTTAAAATCAGTTATCATTCATTTGTATTTTTTAGTCCAATATTTTGCTTCAGAGCACACCCTGGACTCAAGTCTTATTAATGGAATTTTACAAAAATTAAAGTTAATATGGGGGATATTGTATTATAATTATTTGATATTTACATAATTTTTCAAGTGTTAATGATCCTTGGGATACTAATCATCAAAGAAATCCTGATTCTTTTTCTTATTATTGTGTGGACACATAGCTCTGGGAATCTCTTCAAGCATCTAGTTTATCCTTAACTTAAAAACAAAACAAAACAAACAAACAATGTTGGTAGCTCCTTCTATGGCTTAGAATAGCAGTTTTCAAGCTGTGTACTCAAGAGACCCCTAGGGGTCCTTGTGTTCCTTTCAGAGTGTCAATGAAGTTAAACCTACTTTCACAACAATACCAAAATGTCCCTTGTCATTTGTCATTTTTATGATATTGATATTTGCACTCCCTGTGCAAAAGCAATGGTGGGTAAACCTGTTGGTGCTTTAGCATGAATCCAAGCAGTGGCACTGAGTGTGGTCATAGTCATTGCATGTGTCAAAATAAAAAAATGAATAGATAAATTTACCCTGTCTGGCTTACTTCACTTAGTATGACAATATCTGTTGTTTTAGTTGCTAAGAGGTGTCTAACTCTTTTGCCACATTATGGATTGTAGCCTGCCAGGCTCCTCTGTCCAAGGGAATTCCCAGGCAAGAATACTGGAGCAGGTTGCCATTCCCTTTTCCAGGGGATTTTCTCAACCCAGGGATCAAAACTACAGTCCAGCACTGACACATGGATTCTTGACCACTAAGCCACCTGGCAATCTCTAGTTTCCTGTAAATGGCTTTGTCTCATCCTTTTTTATGGCTGAGTAATATTCTGTTTTATATATATATATACACACCCATACATACCACATCTTCTTTATCCATTCATCTGTTGATAGACACTTAAGCCAGACAAAGACAACTATTATATGATATTGTGTATATGCAGAACCTAAGGCAGGGAAAAGACACAAATGGACTTATCTCCAAAGCAGAAAAAGACTCACAAACATAGAAAACAAAATTACGGTTACCAAAGGAGGAATGGGGAGGGGGAGGAATGAATTAGGACACATTCTCAAAAGAAAAAATATCAAATATGATCAACCTCAAAATTACCCAAATATTGGAACTAGCAGGCAAAGATTTTTAAGAAGCTATTATAATTCTCTCAAAGAAGTAAAGTGAAATATGCTGTCAATGAATGAAGCATAGGAAATTGCAGTAGCAGGAAAAAATAAATAATAAAAAATGATTTTAAAAATGTTAAAAGAAATCCTACAACCCAAAATATACAATATCTAAAATAAAATTTTACAATATACACACATATATATATATACAATGGAATAGTAAAAATGAAAATTCTTAAGCCATAAAAAAGAATAAAATATTGCCATTTGCAGCAATATGGATGGACATGGAGATTATCATACTAAGTGAAGTAAATCACACAAAAAGATAAATATCATATGATATCACAAGAGCAATATAAAATATGATACAAATGAACTTATATACAAAACAGAAATAAATTCAAAGGCATGGAAAAAAAATTTACAGTTACCAAAAGTGAAAGGAAGTGGAGGAGGGATAAATTTGGAGTTTGGAATTAGCAGATACAAACTACTATATATAAAATAGATAAAAAAACAAGGTCCTACTGTATAGCACAAGGAGCTATATTCATCATCTTGTGATAAACCATAATGGAAAAGAATATTAGAAAGGGTATGTGTGTATGTGTGTTTAACTGAGTCACTTTCTATATACCAGAAACTAACACAACATTGTAAATCTACTATTCTCCAATTTAAAAAAAAAAAAATTAATGATATGGTTCTTGAATGGGCTCTTGAATCTGATAAATTTAGTAAAATCCAGGTCTGCCTCTTCCTAGTTACATGGCCTTGTGTGTATTATTTCCTCTTCTAGGATTCTTCACTTTACCTTCTGAAAATGGAGATGATGATACAACACCTACTCTGGAGTTAAGCAAGACATTAGCATCAAAGTATTGTAGCTATCACTGTATAATTATCAAAAACATAAGCCAAGTTTCCTTGTCATTTCAGTAAATAAATGAATTTTATTTAGAAAGTAGAGATGAATCTAACTCGTGATGATCACAAGGAGACGTTTAAAACTGTTGAAGTCAGTGGAGGATTATCCCACAAGGCTACTGAGATCAGATCTGAGAAGCTCAAATCTTTACACCAAAGCTGAACCCCCTATGGTTCAACAGTTTTTGCCTGGAAATACATATGCCTGAGTAGAGTTTTCAATTTGTTTCTTTTTTGACAGTTGTACCGTTTCCCCTCCATTGCACCCATGTATTTCTTATTTCTTTCCCCAGGTTAACAAAGAATATTGATTTTGGTCACAAGAGAGTTCTCTCCAGAGAGGTTAGAGGGTTTTTTTTCTTTTCTTTTCTTTTTTCTTTTGATACTGTCTGCTTTAAAATGTCATTCAAGTTGTTTCCTTTTCTGGGCACTAAGTAAAAGAAAAATGATTTATGGCTAGCAAGCGAGCCTACAAAGATGGCACAAGTGTAGACCACCTGCCTCCTAGTGGAACTGCAGCATGAAGTATTTCTTTCCTTTGGGTTGACCTTTCAATCAAGTACAGGCCAATTTTAAATATGTTACCCAAGAACCTTTGATTGTTTTCACGGTTTTTCCAAACTGAAAAAAATTTAGAGTAGGACTGCTATGATACTAACCAGGAAAATCTTTAGTGAGATAAGTTTTGAGATTCTTTTTCTTTTCTAGCAGTTTTTTATTATAATGAACTCACCAAAGAAAAATATTTTACTTCTGGAGTGAAAAAGAACATACTTGCATATGTTTTTTGTCAATAAAGGCTCTCAAGATTGCTTTCAAAGCAAATGCAGAAGATGAATGCTACATATACTTGTTTCTCATTTTAAATAAACCTGTTTAACAAAATTTCATTAATTGTTCATGTCATGAAACATGAGTGTTTATAAAAGAAGAATGTTTACCAAGGCTATAATAATAATGATGCCCCACTATAATTTGTCAACTGCCCTCCGTTTAGTTAGGTTCAGTCACTCAGTCATGTCCAACCATTTGCAACCCCATGGGCTGCAGCATGCCACCCCTCCCTGTCCATTACCAACTCCCAGAGTTTACTCAAACTCATGTCCATTGAGTCAGTGATGCCATCCAACCATCTCATCCTCGGTTGCCCCCTTCTCCTCCCGCTTTCAATCTTTCCCAGCATCAGGATCTTAGCTGCTTGTAAATTATGTTCCCCATTCTTTCTAATGATCATGATATAGGCAGGGTTCCTCACAGTGGGAATATGGACTACTGGCATCAGAATTACCTGATAGACTTGTTAAAACATACTCATGTAATGTGTCCCAGTTCTTCCAAATCTGAATCTCTAGGACTAGGTACCTGAAATCTACATTTTATCAATATCCCCAGATGATGCCCATATAAGCCAAAAGTGGAGAACCTCTCTTCAAGATTTTGGGATGATGAGAGAGCTTGGAAGTTCACAGAGCCCTCATCCACACAATAAAGTTAAAACGTTTTATAATTTATTCAATAAGTTGATGCCCAATTATTAAGCATCATCACACAGGATAAAAAAAAAACATAGCTATATCATTACATTTTTGAGTTCTCACAGGAGATGAGCACACAGCCTTCTAATCCACCATCTGGTGTACTTATATATCAAATATTTCTAGAGAGGGTTGAAACTCAAATGACGGCAGCTGATGGCCTGAAGTAAGGTTAGAGTCATCAGCCAAGGACCCGCTCCTCCACCAAGCTCTGTCCAGTTGCGGATGTGACTATTAATGTCAGTAAAGTCCAATGCGATAAAGAACAATATCGCATAGGAACCTGGTATGTTAGGTCCATGAATCAAGATAAATTGGAAGTTATAAACAGGAGAGGGCAAGAGTGAGTGAACATTGGCATTTTAAGAATCAGTGATATAAAATGGACTGGAATGGGGCAATTTACTCAGATAACCATTATGTCTACTAACATGGGAAAGAATCCCTAGAAGAGAATGGAATAGCCATCATAGTCAACAAAAGAATCCAAACAGTTTTTGAGTACAATCTCAAAAGCAACAGAAAGATCTCTGTTTGTTTCCAAGGCAAACCATTCAATATCATAGTAATTCAAGTCTATGCCCCAACCAGTAATGCTGAAGAAGCTCAAGTCGAATGCTTCTATGAAGACCTACAAGACCTGATAGAACTAACAGCCATAAAAAGATGTCCTTTTCATTATAGGGGATTGGAATGCAAAAGTAGGAAGTCAAGAGATACCTGGAGTAAAAGGCAACTTTGGCCTTGGAGTGCAAAATGAAGCACAGCAAAGGCTAACAGAGATTTGTCAAGAGAATGCACGGGTCATAACAAACACACTTTTCCAACAACACAAGAGAAGACTCTACACATGGATATCACCAGATGGTCAACACCAAAATCAGATTGATTACATTCATTGAAGCCAAAGATAAAGAAACTCTATCAGTCAGTTGAGTCAATGAGTCATGTCTGACTATTTGCAAACCCATGGACTGCAGCACGCCAGGCTTCCCTGTCCACCTCCAGAGACTACTCAAACTCAACTCCATCGTGTCAGTGATGCAACCCAACCATCTCATCCTCTGTCGTCCCCTTGTCCTATCACCAACAATAGTGCCCAGCATCACGTTATTTTCCAATGAGCCAGCTCTTTGCATCAGGTGGCCACAGTAGTGGAGATTCAGCTTCAGCATCAGTCCTTCCAATGAATATTCAGGACTGATTTCCTTGAGGATTTAACTGGTTTGAACTCCTTGCAGTCCAAGGGACTCTCAAGAGTCTTCTCCAACACCACAGTACAAAAACATCAATTTGTTGGCTTGCAGCATTCTTCACAGTCCAAATTTCACATCCATACATGACCACTCGAAAAACCATAGCCTTGACTAGATGGACCTTTGTTAGCAAAGTAATGTCTCTGCTTTTAAATATGCTATCTAGGTTGGTCATAACTTTCCTTCCAAGGAGTAAGCATCTTTTATTTTCATGGTTGCAATCACCATCTGCAGTGATTTTGGAGCCCAGAAAAATAAAGTCTGACACTGTTTCCACTGTTTCCCCATCTATTTCCCACGAAGTGATGGGACCGGATGCCATGATCTTCGTTTTCTGAATGTTGAGCTTGAAGCCAACTCTTTCACTCTCCACTTTCACTTTCATCAAGAGGCTTTTTAGTTCCTCTTTACTTTCTCCCATAAGGGTAGTGTCATCTGCATATCTGAGGTTATTGATATTTCTCCCGGCAATCTTGATTCCAGCTTGTGCTTCTTCCAGCCCAGGATTTTTCATGATGTACTCTGCATATAATTTAAATGAGCAGGGTGACAATATGCAGCCTTGACGTACTCCTTTTCCTATTTGGAACCAGTCTGTTGTTCCGTGTCCAGTTCTAACTGTTGCTTCCTGACCTGCATATAAGTTTCTCAAGAGGCAGGTCAGGTGGTCTGGTATTCCCATCTCTTTCAGAATTTTCCACAGCTTATTGTAATCCACACAGTCAAAGGCTTTGGCATAGTCAAGAAAGCAGAAATAGATGTTTTTCTGGAACTCTCTTGCTTTTTCCATGATCCAGCGGAGGTTGGCAATTTGATCTCTGGCTCCTCTGCCTTTTCTAAAACCAGCGTGAATGTCTAGAAGTTCCCAGTTCATGAACTGCTGAAGCCTGGCTTGGAGAATTTTGAGCATTACTTTACTAGTGTGTGAGATGAGTGCAATTGTGCTGTAGTTAGAGCATTCTATGGCACTGCCTTTCGTTGGGATCGGAATGAAAACTGACTTTTTGCAGTCCTGTGGCCACTGCTGAGTTTTCCAGATTTGCTGAAATATTGAGTGCAGCACTTTCACAGCATCATCTTTCAGGATTTGAAACAACTTAACTGGAATTCCATCATCTCCACTAGCTTTGTTCATGGTGATGCTTTCTAAGGCCCACTTGACCTCACATTCCAGGATGTCTGGCTCTAGGTGAGTGATCACACCGTCATGATTATCTGGGTCATGAAGATCTTTCTCGTACAGTTCTTCTGTGTATTCTTGCTACCTCTTCTTAATATCTTCTGCTTCTGTTAGATCCATACCATTTCTGTCCTTTATAGTGCCCATCTTTGCATGAAATGTTCCTTTGGTATCTCTAATTGTCTTGAAGAGATCTCTAGTCTTTCCCATTCTGTTGTTTTCCTCTATTTCTTTGCATTGATCGCTGAGGAAGGCTTTCTTATCTCTCCTTGCTATTCTTTGGAACTCTGCATTCAGATGCTTATATCTTTCCTTTCCTCTCCTCTTCTTTTCACAGCTATTTGTAAGGCCTCCTCAGACAGCCATTTTGCTTTTCTGCATTTCTTTTCCATGGGGATGGTCTTGATCCCTGTCTCCTGTACAGTGTCATAAACTTCCATCCATAGTTCATCAAGCACTCTATCTATCAGATCTAGTCCCTTAAATCTATTTCTCACTTCCACTGTATAATCATAAGGAATTTGATTTAGGTCATACCTGAATGGTCTAGTGGTTTCCCCTACTTTCTTCAATTTAAGTCTGAATTTGCCAATAAGGAGTTCATGATCTTAGCCACAGTCAGCTCCTGGTCTTTTTTTTTGCTGACTGTATAGAGTTTCTCCATCTTTGGCTGCAAAGAATATAATCAATCTGTGTTTGGTATTGACCATCTGGTGATGTCCATGTGTAGAGTCTTCTCTTGTGTTGCTGGAAGAGGGTGTTTACTATGACCACTGCGTTCTCTTGTCCAAAACTCTATTAGCCTTTGCCCTGCTTCATTCTGCATTCCAAGGCCAAATTTGCCTGTTACTCCAGGTGTTTCTTGACTTCCTGCTTTTGCATTCCAGTCCCCTATAATGAAAAGGACATCTTTTTGGGTGTTAGTTCTAAAAGGTTTTGTAGGTTTTCATAGAAGGTTCAACTTCAGCTTCTTCAGCATTACTGGTTGGGGCCTAGACTTGCATTACCATGATATTGAATGGTTTGCCTTGGAAAACAACAGAGATCATTCTGTTGTTTCTGAGATTGCATCCAAGTACTGCATTTTGGACTCTTTTGTTGACCATGATGGCTACTTCATTTCTTCTAAGGGATTCCTGCCCATAGTAGTAGATATAATGGTCATCTGAGTTAAATTCACCCATTCCAGTCCATTTTAGCTCTCTGATTCCTAGGATTCGATGTTCACTTTTGCCATCTCCTGTTTGACCACTTCCAATTTGCCTTGATTCATGGACTAAACATTCCAGGTTCCTATACAATATTGCTGTTTACAGCATTGGACCTTGCTTCTATCACCAGTCACATCCACAACTGGGTATTGTTTTTGCTTTGGCCCCATCCCTTCATTCTTTCAGGAGTTATTTCTCCACTGATCTCCAGTAGCATACTGGGGACCTACTGACCTGGGGAGTTCCTCTTTTGGTATCCTATCATTTTGCCTGTTCATACTATTCATGGGGTTCTCAAGGCAAAAATATTGAAGTGGTTTGCCATTCCCTTCTCCAGTGGACCACACTCTGTCAGACCTCTCCACCATGACCCATCCATCTTGGGTGGCCCCACATGGTATGGCTTAGTTTCATTGAGTTAGACAAGGCTGTGGTCCATGTGATCAGATTGGCTAGTTTTCTGTGATTATGGTTTTAGTGTGTGTGCCTTCTGATGCTTTCTTGCAACACCTACCGATCTTACTTGTGTTCCTCTTACCTTGAACATGGAGTATCTCTTCACAGCTGCTCCAGTAAAGCACAGCCACTGCTCCTTATCTTGGGCAAGGGGTATCTCCTCATGGCCTCCCCTTCTGACCTGGAACATGGAGTAGCTCCTCTCAGCCCTTCTGCGCCTGCTCAGATGCCACTCTTTGGATGTGGGGTAGCTCCTCTGGCCTCTGCCCTGACCTCGGGCATGTGGTAGCTCCTCTCGGCCTCTGCCCTAACCTCGGGCATGGGGTAGCTCGTCTATTCAGGTATGACCTAAATCAATTCCCTTACGATTATACAGTAGAAGTGACAAATAGATTTAAGGAATTACAGTGTCAGACTTTATTTTGGGGGGCTCAAAAATTACTGCAGATGGTGAATACAGCCATGAAATTAAAAGACGCTTACTCCTTGGAAGAAAAGTTATGACCAACCTGATATTATATTCAAAAGCAGAGACATTACTTTGCCAACTAAGGTCCATCTAGTCAAGGCTATGGTTTCTCCAGTAGTCATGTATGGATGTGAGAGTTGGACTGTGAAGAAGGCTGAGTGCCAAAGAATTGATGCTTTTGAACTGTGGTGTTGGAGAAGACTCTTGAGAGTCCCTTGGACTACAAGGAGATCCAGCCAGTCCATTCTGAAGGAGATCAACCCTGGGATTTCTTTGGAAGGAATGATGCTAAAGCTGAAACTCCAGTACTTTGGCCACCTCATGCAAAAAGTTGACTCATTGGAAAAGACTCTGAAGCTGGGAGGGGTTGGGGGCAGGAGGCGAAGGGGACGACAGAGAATGAGATGGCTGGATGGCATCACAGACTCAATAGACGTGAGTCTGAGTGAACTCCAGGAGATGGTGATGGACAGGGAGGCCTGGCATGCTGCTATTCATGGGGTCACAAAGAGTCGGACACGACTGAGTGACTGAACTGAACTGAACTGACTAATCTGATAGACAGAGTGCCTGAAGAACTGTGGAGGGAGGTTTGTGACATTGTACAGGGGGCAGGGATCAAGACCATCCCCAACAAAAAGAACTGCCAAAAGGCAAAATGGTTTTCTGAGGAGGCCTTACAAATAGCTGAGAAGAGAAGAAAAGCTAAAGGCAAAGGAGAAAAGGAAAGATGTACCCATATGAATACAGAGTTCCAAAGAATAGAAAGGAGAAATAAGAAAGCCTTTCTCAGCAATCAATACAAAGAAAGAGAAAAAATAAAATAAAATGGGCAAGACTAGAGATCTCTTCAAGAAAATTAGAGATAACAAAGAACATTTCATGCAAAGATGGGCACAATAAAGGACAGAAGTAGTATGGACCTAACAGAAGCAGAAGATATTAAGAAGCGGTGGCAACAATACACAGAAAACTATGCAAAAAAGATCTTCATGACCCAGATAACCATGATGGTGTGATCACGCACCTAAAGCCAGACATCCTGGAATATGAAGTCAAGTGGGCCTTTGAAAGCATCACTACAAACAAAGATAGTGGAGGTGATGGAATTACAGTTGAGCTATTTCAAATGCTAAAAGATAACACTGTGAAAGTGCTGCACTCAATATGCCAGCAAATCTGGAAAACTCAGCAGTGGCCACAGGACTAGAAAAGGTCAGTGTTCATTCTAATCCCAAAGAAAGGCAAAACCAAATGTTCAAACTACTGCACAACAACAGTAATCTTACACACTACTAAAATAATGCTCAAAAGTCTCTAAGTCAGGCTTCAACAATACGTGAACTGTGAACTTACAGATGTCAAGTTGGATTTAGAAAAGGTAGAGGAACCAGAGATCAAATTGCCAATATCCACTAAATCATTGAAAAAGCAAGAGAGTTCCAGAAAAATATCTATTTCTGCTTTATTAACTATGCCAAAGCCTTTGACTGTGTGTATCACAATAAACTGTTGAAAATTCTTTTAAAAGATGGGAATACCAGACCACCTGACCTGCATTCTGAGAAATCTGTATGCAAGTCAAGAAGCAACAGTCAGAACCAGACATGGAACAACAGACTGGATCCAAATAGGGAAAGCAGTACATCAAAGCTGTATACTGTTACCCTGCTTATTTAACTTATGTGCAGAAGTACATCATGCAAAGTGCTGGGCTGGATGAAGCACAAGCAGGATCAAGATTGCCGGGAGAAATATCAATAACCTCAGACATGCAAATGACACCACCCTTATTGCAGAAAGTGAACAAGAACTAAAGAGCTTCTTGAAGTGAAAGAGGAGAGTGAATATGTTGGCTTAAAACTTAACATTCAGAAAACTAAAATCATAGCATCCAGTCCCAGCACTTCATGGCAAACTGAATGCAAAACAATGGAAACAGTGACAGACTTTATTTTTCTGGGCTCCAAAATCACTGCAGATGGTGACTGCAGCCATGAGATTAAAAGACGCTTGCTCCTTGAAAGTAAAGCTATGATCACCCTAGACAGCATATTAAAAAGCAGAGACTTGACTTTGCCAACAAAGGTCTATAGTCAAAGCTATGGTTTTTCCAGTAGTCGTATATGGATTTGAGAATTGGACTATAAAGAAAGCCTAGTGCAAAATTATTGATGCTTTTGAACTGTGCTGTTGGAGAAAACTCTTGAGTGTCCCTTGGACTGCAAGAAGATCAAACTAGTCAATCCTAAAGGAAATGAGTCCTGGGTATTCATTGCAAGAACTGATACTGAAGCTGAAATTCCAACACTTTGGCCACCTGCTGCAAAGAACTGACTCATTTGAAAAGACCCTGAACCTGGAAAGATTGAAGGTGGGAGGAGAAGGGACAACAGTTATGAGATGGTTGGCTGGCATCACCAACTTGATGAACCTAAATCTGAGGAAGCTCAAGTTGTTGGTGATGGACAGGGAGGCCTGGTGTGCTGCAGTCCAAATAGTCGAACACAACTGAGCCACTGAACTGAATATCTTTAAATAATAATGAATACTTTTATAAATATAGGTATACATTTTTTATTTTATTTATTTAGTGTTTTTTTTTTTTTTTACTTTACAATACTGTATTGGTTTTGCCATACATCAACATGAATCCGCCAAGGGTGTATGCATGTTCCCAATCCCGAACCCCCCTCCCACCTCCCCTTCAACATCATCCCTCCATATAATAACAATTTTGGAATTTTCACACCATCCCTCCATATAATAACAATTTTGGAACTTTCAAAGCCAAAAATGAAAGCAATCAAAGTGTGGAAACCAAGTGTTATTTATATTTAGGAAAGTAAAACATATGAGAGCTCCCTCTGCTATGTAAAAGTCTAAGAAATTTTCCTTAAAATTACTTCAGAAATACTCGTTATAATCCACCATCTAACATGTCAGGTATTAGCCATCAGGGAAATGGTGGTGCTAAAAATAATGGCTCAGCTTCACTTATACTGGCAGAATTTGAAGTCTGTATAAAATCTCCCTTGGGTGTTTGTTTTAACTATATATAATTTCAAAATGATTTACTATATGATTTGTACTACCTTCTAAACCCATAGCAACTAGACCACGATCAACATAATAAAAGCAAATAATAAAATGTAGCTAGACATGCGTGTATCCTCAAGATGCTATAGGTAATTACAGAAACCACATAAATGAAGAGAGCATGCTTTGGCTGTCATTTACTTATGATTTGTTATGTATAAAATCCTGCAAGGGATTGCCAGTACTGAGACAGGTGTTTGCTAAGTTAAGACTGACCTATTTCTCATAGTGATTCATATACATTAATAAAAAGCCTAAAAGAAACTCTTGCTCTTGTAAACTGAAAAACATGCATGTTTAATTTCAGTATATACTACACATCAACTTATGTTAATTCATATTAATACTATATATTAATTTAAGAAAGCAAAGAGCTACAGTTTACTAAGAATATTATTAAATCTCATTTCTGATTAAATGAAAAATGGTATCAAATAGCCATGCTCTACTATTTTGAAAAAGCTCATCTCCCTGCACCAGTAATGGACTTTGATCCATCCTAGGTTTCACAGGCTAAACTGATTATCGGCTCACCAAGAACTGTGAGAATTATTCAAAAGAACTAGATGTGAGGAAACAGGATGCTGTGAGAAAGTCACATAAAGAATAGTGTAATATATTTTGGGACTTTGCATCCTAGAACTCATAAAATGGAAAAAAAAAATCATCTTTTCTCTCAGCTCAGTAAGAAGGATACTTTATCAAACATTTCTGAAAGTAGGGCATCCCACAGGTTTTTATCATGTTAAATAGGAAACAAAACACATAGCTTCATTAAAGTTGTTTCAAGAATGTAACACTGAGGACTCTCAACACAGAAATGAAAGAACTGAAAACAATCACAATTGACCTATCTCCCCACTCCCCTAAAAACATAATAAGTTATAATTAATGTGGGGTTGAAACACAACTGGTAGAAGTATGGTTAAACCATGTACCAAAGTCAATGAACTATCTAACTTTGCTAAACCATGATCTCATGATATCCTGGTAAGCTCAGTTCAATTCAGTCGCTCAGTCGTGTCCAACTTTATGTGACCCCATGGACTGCAGCACACCAAGCTTCCCTATCCATCACCAACTCCCAGAGCTTGCTCAAACTCATATCCATCGAGTCAGTGATGCCATTCAACCATCTCATCCTCTGTCATCCCCTTCTCCTCCCACCTTCAATCTTTCCCAACATCAGAGTCTTTCCCAAAGAGTCGGTTCTTTGCAGCAGATGGCCAAAGTATTGGAGTTCCAGCTTCAGCATCAGTCCTTCCAATGAATATTCAGAACTGATTTCCTTTGGGATTGACTGATTGGATCTTCTTGCAGTCCAAGGGACTCTCAAGAGTTTTTTCCAACACCACAGTTCAAAAGCATCAATTCCTCAGCACTCAGTTTTCTTTAGAGTCCAACTTTCACATCCATACATGACTACTGGAAAAACCATAGCTTTGACTAGACAGACTTTTTTCGGCAAAGTCAAGTCTCTGCTTTTTAATATGCTGTCTAAGTTGGTCATAGCTTTTCTTCCAAGGAGCAAGCATCTTTTAATTTCACAGCTGCAGTGATTTTGGAGCCCCCCAAAATAAAGTCTGTCACTGTTTCCATTGTTTCCCCATCAGTTTGCCATGAAGTGATGGGACTGGATGCCATGATCTTCATTTTCTGAATGTTTAGTTTTAAGCCAAGTTTTTCACTCTCCTCTATTCCTTTCATCAAGAGGCTCTTTAGTTCTTGTTTGGTTTCTGCCATAAGTGTGATGTCATCTGTGTGCTTGAGGTTGTTGATATTTCTCCCAGCAATCTTGATTCCAGCTTGTGCTTCATCCTGCCCAGCATTTCACATGAGGTACTCTGCATATAAGTTAAATAAGCAGGGTGGCAGCATATAGCCTTGACATATGCTTTCCCTGTTTGGAACCAGTCTGTTGTTCCATGTCTGGTTCTAACTGTTGCTTCCTGATCTGCATACAGAATTCTCAGGAAACAGGTAACGTGGTCTGGTATTCCCATCTCTTGAAGAAGTTTCCACAGTAATATCCTGATCACTGAATAGCTTATCCTTTTCATTGTGTAACCATATGATAATTGTTGGAAAGTGACATCTAGGAATTTTGAACTGTGCACTTATCTGTGTGTTTTTCTGAAGAGCCACAGCCAGACTCTCAGTTCCAGTGGTGAATCTGAGTCACTCCCATGGGCATGATTGCCCAGGTTTTCTTCTGGTCTCTGCCCAGTCTCTTCCCAGTCCCATCTTTGTGAGGATTCTCACCTCTCATTTCTTGAGCTCATTTCTGCCAGAACAGATTTTTTCACTCAGCACACAAAAATATAATAAAACAAACAAAAAAAAGAAATGTTAGTACTTTTGAATTACTTCCCCCCTAACCTTGAGATGGAAGCCAGGATATAGCTATAAATATTTCATTAGTGGAACTGACAATACAATATCATCATAAAGAATACCTGAAAGTAGAAAAGTGGTCACCAGGGTCTGGAGGGGTGGAGAAAATAGGCTGAAATAGGTAAAAGTGTACAATCTTTCACTTATAGAATGAAAAAGATCTGAAGATCTAATGGATAGCTTAGAAACTATAGCTGATGATAACACTGCATTGTATAATTGAAAATAAATAAATAGATAAATAATTTTTTTTAATGTGTATAGGCAATGGCACCCCATTCCAGTACTCTTGCCTGGAGAATCCCATGGGCAGAGGAGCCTGGTGGGCTGCAGTCCATGGGATCACTAAGAGTCAAACATGACCGAGCGACTTCTTTCACTTTTCACTTTCATGCATTGGAGAAGGAAATGGCAACCCACTCCAGTGTTCTTGCCTGGAGAATCCCAGGGACGGGGGAGCCTGGTGGGCTGCCATCTCTGCAGTCGCACAGAGTCGACACGACTGAAGCGACTTAGCAGCAGCAGCAGGCTCTGAATTCAGACAAATCTTGGAGTTCTATCATTTATTATGAGATTTTTGGCAAGTGAGTTCACTTTTCTTGCACTCTGTTTCTTAATTTGCAAAATGAGGATTATAAGAGTGCCTAATTCAAAGAATCGTTTGAAAGCTAGGTGAAAATATAAATAAAATGCTGAAAACATGTTTGGCATACAGTATATGTTTGATAAGTGTTGCTGCTGCTGCTGCTAAGTCGCTTCAGTCATGTCCGACTCTGTGTGACCCCATAGATGGCAACCTACCAGGCTCCCCCGTCCCTGGGATTTTCCAGGCAACAACACTGGAGTGGGTTGCCATTTCCTTCTCCAATGCAGAAAAGTGAAAAGTGAAAGTGAAGTCTCTCAGTCATGTTTGACTCTTAGCGACCCCATGGACTGCAGCCCACCAGACTCCTCCATCTATGGGATTTTCCAAGCAAGAGTACTGGAGTGGGGTGCCATTGCCTTCTCTGTAATAAGTGTTAGCCATTATTATTATCATTATTAATTATCATAATCATTATTACAAAAGTCAAATTCCAAAAGTATGAACAGCAATATGACTGTTAGAAAACAGGAGAAAATTAGTATGTCAAGATGTTGACTAAGAAAAACAGATATGAGAGTAATGAAGATAGAAGCAAGAAACAAAAATAATTATGCCATGGATTACATGACCCAAGATTATTTCCATTTAAGATTATCAGTCACAGAGACTTACCTGGCACTCCAGTGGTTAAGACTGCATGCTTCCAATGCAAGACAACATACGTTCAATTCCTAATTGTGAAACTAAGAGCCCACATGCAGGGTAGCCAATTTTTTTTTAAATTAAAAATAAAAGGATAAAAGCTGTCAGTTACATTTCTAAGATTCCCACTCTGAAGTCAAAACATAGCCAACTGAACATTTACTTCAAGGGCCTTCCCTCTTATTCAGTTCCATCCATCAGGTTAGATAGAAGAGTTTAGAATAAAAAATTGTGCTTTGCATGAATTACAGCCAGAGAAATAAAGTGATCATGGATTAATAAGGTCTTATATTCAAAAGACTACTCTGAGTAGAGAAAAGAACAATGATACATAAACAACAACAAAAAAATTGTTGAAAAGAGTGGAAAATAAAAACAAATGAGCAAAGAATATTTGGGGGAGAAAGAGTTCACAATCCACAGTGTGCCCCTAATGCTCTTCTGTTGCTTGAGGAATTAAAAAGAAGCCTGTTGCATGTGAGAGGGGAGAGTTAGAGTCAAGGGTCTAAAAACCCAAGTTCCCTGAGACTGTGGTGGCAGGTATTTCCATGCCTGATGGGGTTATGAGCTTCCTATTGATATCATTTCTACTTAGTTCACTAAGAACTTCCACTTAGTGTGAAATAAACACTTCTGAGTGAAATAAACAGACACAAAGACCGTCTCCTTAGAGACCTCCTTGTCATATTTGCTTAGTCATTCACTTCGTGAAGTCTGATTCAATTTTGGGAGGGCTTTTAGAGGATAAATGATGGAGAAGAGAAGTAGAGTAGAATAGGGAGAAGAAAATATAACCTATCCCCTCAACACCGAAATCCTCTCTTCTGCATTTAGAAATGCTGTGCTGTGTGCTACATCCCTTCAGTTGTGTCTGACTCTTTGCAGGCCTACGGACTGTAGCCCACCAGGCTCCTCTGTCCATGGGATTCTCCAGGCAAGAATACTGAAGTGGGTTGTTGTGCTTTCCTTCAGGGGATCTTCCCAACTGAGGGACCTAATCCATGTCTCCTGTGCTGGCAAGCAGGTTCTTTACGACTCTTGCCACCTTGGAAGCATTCAGAAGTGGGCTGACATTACTTCTGTTGAACTTGCCTGTTCCTGCTGCTTTCACAATATATTATGTATGCTTAAAAGAATTAGCATATATTCACAAAGTAAATTCAGTGAAAGCTATACTGACAGTATGTCCTATGCCAGGCTTTGGACTTGTAGCTCAGAAGGCTTGTCACTGCAATCAGAAGGCCTCAATTTCCCAAGCAAGCCAGCAGTCTCTAACTTCACAGCTTCAAAGACTTTGTGTAGCTAAATTCTGAAATCTACCAGGAGGCTGGGGCAGTACTTGATTCCAGTCATGCATTTCCCCCTTTGAACAAGAGGACTTTATTCAGATTTGAGAACAGTACTTGCTAGGACATCCATAACCTTGTATTCAAGTGAAATCTGGGCCCCAGTGAATAAACAGAGAATATTCTATCCTATTAGTCACACAGACTGGAGAAGGCAATGGCAACCCACTCCAGTACTCTTGCCTGAAAAATCCCATGAACAGAGGAGCCTGGTAGGCTGCAGTCCATGGGGTCGCTAAGAGTCGGGCATGACTGAACGACTTCACTTTCACTTTTCACTTTCATGCATTGGAGATTGAAATGGCAACCCACTCCAATGTTCTTGCTTGGAGAATCCCAGGGACGGAGGAGCCTAGTGGGCTGCTGTCTATGGGGTCACACAGAGTCAGACACGACTGAAGCGTCTTAGCAACAGCAGCAACAGCAGTCACATGGACTATTTCAGAAACAGCAACAACAAAGGATAAGTGATAAATATAGCCTCATAATACAAGTGCATCTAACCAGTTAGACCAAAAGCAAGCTATCTTACATCAAAAACGCTATCCTTAAAAATCCTCTAGAATGATTCTTGTCACACGATCCAGGAATGGGTGATAGTCAGCTTAGTAATAACAATGGCTTAAATTTGTACAGCTTTTCATAATAGCTCATTTTCCCAAGTCTCATATGATTGTCTTTGCTTGAGATGACGTTTGAGCAATGCAGCTGTCCTCAAACTTCTTATTTAATTCTCCACTCAACTTGGAATTTTAAAATATAATGACAACCAAACAAAGAAATTAACCACTTGTGGTTATTTCAATTCAAAGTAACTAACATTACCTTTTCCCTCAAGGTAAGATTAGCAGTAATTTGCTTCACACTAGATTTTACTTCAATTATACAGGAGCACGAGCAGTTATAATTACTGCATGAATAGAATAAAAAGGAGGTCATGTGACCTTTAAAAATTATAGGTATGCTAATTAGTGATTCCCTAGTGGAACAAAGAACATCCTCCCAACACATTTCTTTTAGAAACAAGGTTTTATTCACTTGCATCTAAAAACCCAAAGTGCTTATTTCAAGCTGTCCTATATTTTGGTCAAATATTCCTTCAATATCACTGTGATGTTTGAAAATAATAAATATGATATGTCAAATATTCTATGTTTAACAACACTAAGAAACAGAGAGTTCCTGAAAACTTGGACAAAAATCATGTTCACTACAAAAACTGTCAGCTACTAGGTGAAGAATAGTATCCCCTAAGCACAAGTTGAGGGCCCTCCAACATAATCAATGGTTGGGACACCTTTATGTTGATCACTGAATGATCAAACATCTGTTGACCAAGAGCCTAACTTGAAAGCAGTTTGCACAAAAACATAACCCAAAAAGTGGAATAGGTGTGAAAGAAAAATGAATAAAATGGAATAATATATGGAGATAAAATGCTTTATCTCCCACTGCCAACCAAAAACAAATTGAATAAATTGTGAGAGTCAATGTCAAGGTGAGAAATTCGAATAGTTAAGGTAATGTTTATCTCTCCCTCTGCACAGAGCTTTTCACAAAACAAGGAGCAATGGATGTGAGTGAGAAACGTGTACTGTATCAGAAGAAAAGGCACCCAGCCGGAGGGTTGTTCTCAGTGGAATCAGACATGCAAAGAAGTAGTAGAAACAATACTATTGTGAATGTTTAAAATGTACTTTTCCCTTCCATTCTCTTCTCCCCATTCCTCCTGCCTCCCACTTCCACCTCTTCTGGTAACATCTTTATCAGCTTTTGTTTTCATTTTGTGTAAACAAAAGTCAGGGAAGGATAGTGGAAATGGCTATGTCAATTCAAGGATGTCCATTTTTGACCAAAGGTGACATTACTCTCTACATTCCAACTGAATTTGATTCAAAAGGCAGAGGAGAAGGAGGAGAAAATAGCTTAATTGAAATATAAAATGAGGAGAGGACATAAATTATACCTTTTCTTTTCAATAAGAATTGAATTTCCATTATATATATATATATATATATATATACATACATACATACATATATAACACACTTTTTTAAATCAAAAGAGCAAAAATTTTGGCAAACAAGCTCTTTCTGGTTTTTTCTCAATCATCATGGAAAGCAATATGGAGAAGAAATTGCTTTCTGTATGAAATATGGTAGATTGGAAGATGTTTCCAGTCCAAAGGCATATTCTGAAACCACCATTATGAAGATTAGTTAACCTGGAGTTATTAATTCTAAATCCCCCTCTCTACTCTGCTGCTATTTACCCTCAACATGGCAGAGTAGAAGGGCGTGCATTCATCTTCTGTGAGAACTCCAAAATTACAACTTGCTGCTAAAAAACAACTGCCAGGAGAATGTTGGATCCCACCAAAAAAAAAAAAAAGAAAGATACCCCACATTCAAGGGCAAAGGAGAAGCCCCAGAAAGATGCTGGGAGGAGTGAAATTGCATTTAGGATCAAACTCCATACCAACCAGAGATGCTCAGAGGACTCAAACAAAACCTTGCGCACATCAGAAGTCCCCACATAGACTAGCCAGACATGTGTTTGACTGTCTCCTTCAGAGGTACATGTCAGGAGTGGCCTGCTGTAGGGGCATGGACTCTGGGTGCAGCAGACTTGGGTATGGCATAAGCTCTCTTAGAGGAGGTCAACATTAACCCCACCAGAGAGCCACCTGGGACTGGGGAAACAGATTCTTGGAGGCATGAACAAAACCTTGTGTGCACCAGGACCTAGGAGAAAAGATCAGTGACCCTACAAGAGACTGACCCAGGCTTGCCTGGGCGTGTCCAGGAGTCTATGGCAGAGGCGTGTGTCAGTGGTGGCCTGCTGCACAGTCCAAGGCACTGAGTTCAGCAGTGCATGCATGGGACCTTTTGGAGGAGGTCTCCATTTTCTTCATTACCTCCACCATTGTTTGGCCTCAGATCAAATAATAGGGAGGGAACACTGCCCTGCCCATCAACAGAAAATTGGATTAAAGATTTACTGAGCATGGCCCTGCACATCAGAATAAGACCCAGTTTCCCCTCTGTCAGTCTCTCCCATCAGGAAGCTTCCATAAGCCTCTTATTCATCAGAGGGCAAACAGAATGGAAACCACAATCACAGAAAACTAATCAAACTGATCCCGTGGGCCACAGTCTGGTCTAACTCAATGAAACTATGAGCCATGCCGTGGAACACCACCTAAGATGGACGAGTCACAGTGGAGAGTTCTGACAAAACGAAGTCCACTGGAGAAGGGAATGGCAAACCACTTCAGTATTCTTGCCTTGAGAACCCCATGAACAGTATGAAAAGACAAAAAGATAGGACACGGAAAGATAAATCCCCAGATCGATAGGTGCCCAATATTCTACTGGAGATCAATGGAGAAATAATTCCAGAAAGAATGGAGAGATGGAGCCAAAGCAAAAAAGAAAAAAAAACACCCAGTTGTGGATGTGACTGGTGATGAAAGTAAAGCCCAATGCTGTAAAGAACAATATTGCAAAGGAACCTGGAATGTTAGGTTCATGAATCAAGGCAAATTGGAAGTGGTCAAACAGGAGATAGCAAGAGGGAACATCAACATTTTAGGAATCAGTGAACTAAAATGGACTGGAATGGGTGAATTTAACTCAGATGACCATTGTATGTATTACCATAGGTAAGAATCCCTTAGAAGAGAATGGAGTAGCCATCATAGTCAACAAAAGAGTCTGAAATGAGGTTCTTGGATGCAGTCTCAAAAATGACAGAATGATCTCTATTCGTTTCCAAGGCAAACCATTCAATATCACAGTAATCCAAGTCTATGCCCCAACAGTAATGCTGAAGAAGCTGAAGTTTAATGGGTCTATGAAGACCTATAGGAGAAGGTATTGGCATAAGACCTTCTAGAACTAATGCCAAAAAAAGATGTCCTTTTCATTATAGGGGACTGGAATGCAAAAGTAGGAAGTCAAGAGATATCTGGAGTAACAGGCCAATTTGGCCTTGAAATGCAAAATGAAGCAGGGCAAAGGCTAACAGAGTTTTGAACAAGAAAACACACTGGTCATAGTAAACACCCTCTTCCAATAACACAAGAGAAGACTCTACACATGGACATCACCAGATAGTCAATAACCAAAATGATATTGATTATATTCTTTGCATCCAAAGATGGAGACACTCTCTATTCAGTCAGCAAAAACAAGACCAGGAGCTGACTGTGGCTCAGATCATGAACTCCTTATTGCCAAATTCAGACTTAAATTGGAGAAAGTAGGGAAAACCACTAGACCATTCAGGTATGACCTAAATCGATTCCCTTCCAATTATACAGTGGAAGTGACAAATAGATTAAAGGGATTAGATCTGATAGAGTGCCTGAAGAACTATGGATGGAACTTTGTGACATTGTACAGGAGGAAGGGTTCAAGATCATCCCCAAGAAAAGAAATGCAAAAAGTTAAAATGGTTGTCTGAGGAGGCCTTACAAGTAGCTGAGAAAAGAAAAGAAGCTAAAGTCAAAGGAGAAAAGGAAAGATGTGCCCATGTGAATGCAGAGTTCCAAAGAATAACAAGGAGAGATAAGAAAGCCTTCCTCAGTGATCAATGCAAAGAAATAGAGGAAAACAATAAAATGGGAAAGATAGACATCTCTTCAAGAAAATTCGAGATACCAAGGGAACATTTCATGGAAAGATGGGCTCGATAAAGGACAGAAATGGTAAGGATCTAACAGAAGCAGAAGCTATTAAGAAGAGGTGGCAAGAATACACAGAAGAACTATGTAAAAAAGATCTTCATGACCCAGATAACCACAATGGTGTGGTCACTCACCTAGAGCCAGATATCCTGGAATGAGAAGTCAAGTGGGCCTTAGGAAGCATTACTAAGAACAAAGCTAGTGGAGGTGATGGAATTCCAGTTGATCTATTTCAAATCCTGAAAGATGATGCTGTGAAAGTGCTGCACTCAGTATGCCAGCAAATCTGGAAAGCTCAGCAGTGGCCACAGGACTGGAAAAGTTCAGTGTTCATTCCAGTCCCAAAGAAAAGCAGTGCAAAAGATTGTTCAAACTACCACAAAATTGCACTCCTCTCATATGCTAGCAAAGTAATGCTCAAAATTCTCCAAGCCAGGCTTTAGCATTACATGAACTGTGAACATCCAGATGTTCAAGCTGGATTTAGAAAAGGCAGAGGAACCAGAGATCAAATTGCCAACATCTGTTGGATCATCAAAAAAGCAAGAGAGTTCCAGAAAAACATTTACTTCTGCTTTATTAACTATGCCAAAACCTTTGACTGTGTGGATCACAACAAACTGTGGAAAGTTCTGAAAGAGATGGGAATACCAGACCACCTGACCTGCCTCCTGAGAAATCTGTATGCAGGTCAGGAAGCAGCAGTTAGAACTGGACATGGAAGAAAAGACTGGCTTCCAATAGGAAAAGGAGCACATCAAGGCTGTATACTGTCACCCTGCTCATGTAACTTACATGCAGAGTACATCATGCAAAATTCTGGGGTGGATGAAGCACAAACTAGAATCTAGATTGCCGGGAGAAATATAAATAACCACAGATATGCAGATGACACCACCCTTATGACAGAAAGACTTCCCTGGTGGCTCAGACAGTAAAGTGTCCCCCTACAAGGCAGAAGACCTGGGTTCAACCCCTGGCTCAGGGAAATCTCCAGGAGAAAGAAATGGCAACCCACTCCAGTATTTTTGCTTGGAAAATCCCATGGATGGAGGAGCCTGGTAGGCTACAGGGGTCACAAAGAGTCAGACACGACTGAGTGACTTCACTTTCACTATGGCAGAAAGTGAACAAGAACTAAAGAGTCCTTTGATGAAAGTGAAAGAGGAGAGTGAAAAAGTTGGCTTAAAACTCAACATTCAGAAAACTAACTTCATGGCATCCTGTCCCATCACTTCATGGCAAATAGATGGGGAAACAATGGGAACATGAAAGACTTTATTTGGGGGGGCTCTCAAATCACTGCAGATGGTAAATACAGCTATGAAATTAAAAGATTCTTGCTCCTTGGAAGAAAAGCTATGACCAACCTCAACAGCATACAAAGAACCAGAGACATTACTTTGCTGACAAAGGTCTGCCTAAGTCAAAGCTATGATTTTTCCAGTAGTCATGTATGGATGTGAGAGTTGAACTATATAGAAAGCTGAAAGTCGAAGAATTGATGCTTTTGAACTGTGGTGTTGGAGAAGACTCTTGAGAGTCCCTTGGACTGCAAGGTTATCCCACTAGTCAATCCTCAATGAAATCAGTCCTGAATATTCATTGGAGGGACTGATGCTGAAGCTGAAACTCTAATACTTTGGCCACCTGATGTGAAGAGCTGACTCATTTGAAAAGGCCCTGATGCTGGGAAAGGTTGAAGGCAGGCGGAGAAGGGGATGACAGAGAATGAGATGGTTGTATGGCATCAGACCCGATCCACATGAGTCTGAGTAAGCTCCAGGAGTTGGTGATGGAAAGGGAAGCCTGGCACGCTGTAGTCCATGGGGTCGCATAAAGTTGGACATGACTGAGCGACTGAACTGAACTGATCTCCACTGCCAGCATTAACTCAGACTCCTCTCCACTGCTGGCTCATTTCCTTTTAGCAGTTAGTCATCATGCAATGTTTCACTAACTCTGCCAGGTCATGAACAAACGTAGTGCTTTTCCTCTCAGTCTCTTAAAAGACAGTATAACTTAGTAGTTTATACATCTTACATTGACATGAAGTCTATCTGTGTTCCTACTTTAGTTCTATCATTTACTAGCTGTGTGGTCCTATACATGGGGGTCCCTAGTGGCTCAGCATGTCATCTGCCTGCAACACAGGTGACACGAGTTCAACCTCTGGGTCTGGAAGACTCCCCTTGAGAAGGAAATGACCACTCCGGTATTCTTGCCTGGATAAACTCATGGGCAGAGGAGCCTGCAAGCTACCACCCATCAGGTTGCTAAGAGTCCGACACAACTTAGTGACTAAACTACCACCACCTAGACACATCTGTCGCTTGTCTTCCTTTGTAAAATTAGGAACATTGCTTTAAGGACCTAATTATATATGCTTAGTTTAAAAATTAGCATATTGCTTCTACATACTGGTCCATTTCCTGGAGAATACTGTGATCAGAAAGATATAACTTGTCTTTGTCCTGTAAACATAAATTATAATAAGGGACTTTTCTGTAGCTCAAATGGTAACTAATCTGCCTGTGATGCAGGAGACCAGGGTTTGATCCCTGGATCAGGAAGATCCTCTGGAGAAGGAAATGACAGTCCACTCCAGTATTCTTGCCTGGAGAATGTCATGGACAGAGAAGCCTGGCAGGCTACAGTTTGTGGGGTCTTAAAGAGTTGGACACAACTGAGTGGCTAACACACGTAATACAGAAACAAGAGATTTTTCATGATATGTATTATGAATAAAATAAAGGGAATGATGCCTAAAAAAAAGTGACTAATCAAGGAGACATATGACATGATCAGAGAATGACTCTAGAAGGAAGTGACAATTGAGACTGCATAAATGGGTGGAGGAAGCCAGCCAAGTCCAGACTTCCCAAGAGGGCATTCTAAGCATGTGTTTCAGCAGGCACAAAGGTTCTAAGGCTTCTGGGAGCTTGAGTCTTAGAGGAAAAATACAAAAGCTGGAGCAAAGGAAATGATGAAACAGATAGTAGGTGAGGTGATCCAAGTGCTAGGCATGGATGTAAACTGCACTTGGAAACTATGCAGGATGCCTTCCATTTACTTCTCTGAATTCCCCTTCACCCTTCTGCATCCCATCTCGTGTCCAGGAAGCTCCCTTCCACTCCAATAGAAGGATCCTTTCCAGTTGGGTTCAGCCAGTGTAGGCTACTAGCTGGAGTTCTGAAGAGTGGAGGAGAGTGGGGTAGGGCTGTGGATTCCCCCTACTGTTTTCCTATTAAATCCCTAGTGTACTCTTCTGTTAATGCCACAGCTCCCTTTAATTGTCCTCCATCCAACGACATTCTTCAGAGTCCTGTAAACTGCTCTCTCTGCTTGTACCTTCAGGCCTTGAGGTGGGAATGTTCCCCCTCCTTCATCAGTCGCAGGTTTTTCTCTATGCAGTGTGGTGCCCATGATTTTCCTTAAACCTTGCCTACAAGTGTATAAGGGATTCCCAGGTGGTGCAGAGGTAACGAATCAGCCTGCCAACGCGGGAGCCGAAGGAGAGGCAGGTTTGATCCCTAGAACAGAAAGATCCCCTGGGAGGAGGAAATGGCAATCCACTCCAGTGTTGACCCTTACCATACCTTGGGCTGTATCCTCAGCCATGTCCAACTCTTTGTGGCCCAATGGACTGTAGCCTGCAAGGCTCTTCTGTCCATGGGATTTCCCAGGCAACAATATTGAAGTGGATTGCATGCCCTCCTCCAGGGGACCTTCCCGACCCAGGTATCGAACCCATGTCTGTTATGTCTCCTGCATTAGCAGGTGGGTTCTTTACCACCAGCACCACCTGGGAAGCCTCACCTTACAGGTACATAAGTAGTACCTTTATAAAGTATCTTCAAATTGCTCAGAATGAATGTGCCATCTCTTTCTTGCCAGGACCCTGACAGATATGCAGAAGGGAATACAGATTTGTAATTTAATTCTAGATCAGTCAGTAAAGAATCTGCCTGCAATGCAGGAGACCCAGGTTAGATTCCTGGGTCGGGAAGATTCCCTGAAGAAGGAAATGGCAACCCATTTCAGAATTCTTGCCTGGAGAATCCCATGGACAGAGACTAGTGGACCACAGTCCCTTGGGTTGCAAGAGTCGGACACGACTTAGCAACTAAACCACCATAATATATGTAAAAGTGACTCAATGTACACAGCACTTTGTATATGCGAATCCTCATAATGATGTTTGGGATGGTGACTGGCTTATCAATATATTTGAATATTGCATTAAGAGTATCATTCACACTGAATCACCCTCTCTGTTGCTCTTTTGGCCAGTGCCCAAACTGTGGCCAGGCCAAGAGGTGAATTTGTGACAATGAGACAGCTCAGTTTGAATATATTCAAATAAAATGCTTGACTTTCTGCTTCATCCTTTTCACACGAAAAATATAGAATGATATATTGCAAATACGTCAGAGACCTTAAGAGAGGCACTCTGAGTAGGTTAGGAAAAAGGATAATTCCATATGAAAATTGTGAGATGATTAAGGGGCCATCCAATGTAAAATTAGCTTTGGTTTCATAAGTAATCCCTGATAAAGTATATAAATAGAAAAGAGGCATCAGTTAACTGAAAAACTGGAAGGCATTCACAAAAAAGACAAGAAGAATCATTGAATTTATTGAACCAAAAGCATTGTGCAATAAAGCATTAAATTATTGTTTCTTCTCTATATTGAAATTTGTAAGATAAAGCATCAGATCTGAGTTAACACTGCCCATTTGATAAATACATCCTATTTTTCCCAATACTACTTAGATGTAGTTTCTGTTTCCTTCATTGTAAAATATAAATAGAAAGACATTTAACCAAAGGTTAGCTTTTGTACAAACATAGATTATATGCATCTACTATTCTCTAAGGCTCTAGCAATTCTTTCTCACAGAATTGCCGCCAATATTATAAATTATATGTTTACATGGGGGAAACCAGCAAAGGTTTGAGCAGGAGTCTGGTGATTTTTGATCAGTGGAAACAATCAGTATTGACATACTTGTCTCACTCTTCTTCATTCTACATGAGTTTGGTCATTAAATTTTAAATATTTTGATCATCATTATAGCAAATCATAACCTGATGGAATGAAAGCTTAACAATTTTCCTTGGAATTGGCCATAATAAAGAGAATTTTAATAATGCTCATCAAATCAGATTATTTAGTCTGTGATTAAAAATGGTGTAAATTATACAGTTTAAAATTATTTAGTAGATTTGAGCCAAGTACATTTTTTTACAAAGACCTCAAATTGAAGCCTGGTAATTCTTCCTATTTGCCTTAAGGGAATAATATTTCTGTTTATAAAATCAAAGTTTCCTTTGGCAATGAATTCAGTGAAACCAGGGAGCAAGGTCATTGGAATCTTACGTCAAACACTGAGCATCAGAAGAGATTTTTCAGAGGATAAAGTATAGCTGGTATAAGTAATATTGGGAGAAGAAATAAGTTTTAGATTATATTATCCATCTAAACGCTCAAAGATATGGAGACACAAACTTTCCAATAAATCATTTTGTTTTTATTTCATTTATAATGGATGTTGTAGTTATGCAGAATTAAAAATAACTTCTCATTTCCACCAGAATCTGGTAGAATAAACCATGTTTGTAAAAATTCTTTCTTTAGAATGACTAGTTGATCTTTGCTCAGTCATAAAATTTACTCATTTTTTGTGCATTCACTTATTCAACAAAGTAAATAAATAGAATGTCTACTAGTACTAAAAATAATTCTAAACAAAAGGATTTGACAGTTTATTAAATAGATATGATCTTTCCATGAAGATAGCTTTTAACTACGTTCAAACTAGTTAATAACCTAGTTAAAATCTATCTTCATGGAAAGTTAATAACCTCAAACTAGTACAGGGTACTAGCAGGAGTACTAGCCTACAGGTAGCACTAATTTAATATTCTATAAAGGCACAGATAAAGATAGTAATTTAACATTCACAAGCAAAAAATGCAACCATTATTTTACAGTTACATCAGCATTCTATAGAAAAGATGAAAAAAATGAAATATCACACTTGTCATACTTTTATTTAACTTGGTATTTATAATCAGTGTAAATAAGACGATTAAAAAGTAAAAGAAAAGAATGTCATGATATTAATATCAGGTTTGAGCAATTGTAAAATGTATCTTACCTGGAAGAGTAAATCAACAGCAGCACTGCAGGGAGAGATATTTCATTTATTAAAAAAGGAATTTGATGAGAGTAGTTCTTCTGAGCAAGGGCAGGAGTGGGCATGCCTTGCTGGCAACAGATAAGCTTGTTTCATGTCTCTTCTGGTGGCACAAGTGGTAAAGAATCCGCTTGCCAGTACAGGAGATGCAAGAGACACAAGTTCAGTCCCTGAGTCAAGAAAATCCCCTGAAGGAGTAAATGACAACCCACTCCAGTAACCTTGCCTGGAATATTCCAAGGCTAGAGGAACCTGGTAGGCTACAGTCCATGGGGCCATCAGGTGTTGGACATGACTGAGTGACTGAACTCACATACAGAACACACGTTTCTTCTAAAATGTACTAAATGTAAACTCTTTTCAGTCTTTTCAAAACACTGTCTAAGATACTTGCATTCTCTAACTTCTAAAAAATCTACTTCATTTCCTTTCAAGGCACTTATAGCATTTAGGATTGAGTTTTCAACAAATGACAATCCTTAGCGACCAACTTTCTAAACAGAAAGTTGATAAAAAAAAAAAAGCTCACAACAAACCCTCAAAGTACAAAAACAATGATACTTCTAAAGTAAGCTCCCCCTCAGCTCCAGGGTATCCTTAATACTCACAGATCTCATTGGGCAGATGGACTTAATAACTGTGCTTTAATCTGCTTAAAGTCTGGTATTCATATACCCAGTGTTTCTTTTGATAAGAGGAAATAAGCTTATGGAGACAGAGCTGCCCCTAAAATTGTAAATTAAGGAGTTACTAATCAAAAGAAGAAGATAAAGAAGAGATGTGACATTGGCAATGGTTTAAAAAAGTGGTTCTGGGCCCCCACTGTAAATCAGAGATGGAATATCAGGAAAGAGAAATAAGAAATTAAACAATCAATGTTCTATTCCAGGTATAGACGCCAGGAGGTGGGGGGTGAGGAGGACAGTAGAGGCAATTGCTCCGCTGGCTCTTGGCTAGCAACAGCCAGAGCAGGGCGCCTTCAGACTCAGCACTCTGCCCTTATACCCCGTTTACCTGTCACATCAATGCCCGCTACTTATTCTCACACTGTTTTCAGTCCAATTAATATCTGTAGAGTGAAAATATTTCTACAGTGGAAAACACCCTCATTGGCAAAAATGAAGATTGCATTATTTACGTTAGAGGATACATAAGAGACGTGAAAGGGTCTTTGGGATCACAAACAGTCAGACACGACTGAGCGACTGAACTGAAGAGACGTGACAGGAGGCATGGGTTCAATCCCTGGGTCAGGAAGACCTCATGGAAGAGGAAAGGGCAATGCACTCCAGTATTTTTGCCTGGGAAATCCGATGGACAGAGGAGCCTGGTGGGCTACCGTCCATGGGGGTCACAGAGTCCTTCACAGCTAAGCAACTGAGCATGCATGCAAAACGAATGGTACATAACAGTTTTACAAATATGAGTGTGCTTTTTAAGTAAATTTAATAAACATTTAAACAAACATCTTATTTTTAAAATAAAATTGTATTTTAAAATCATATGAACAGTCATACTTAAAATAAATTAATCACATTAAAGAAAGCTGAGCCCCGAAGAACTGATGCTTTTGAACTGTGGTATTGGAGAAGACTCTTGGGAGTCCCTTGGACTGCAAGGAGATCCAACCAGTCCATCCTAAAGGAGATCAGTTCTGGGTGTTCATTGGTAGGACTGATGTTTAAGCTGAAACTCCAATACTTTGGCCATCTGATGCAAAGAGCTGACTCATTTGAAAGGACCCTGATGCTGGGAGGGATTGAGGGCAGGAGGAGAAAGGGACGACAGAGGATGAGATGGTTGGATGGCATCACCGACTCAATGGACATGGGTTTGAGTGGACTCCTGGAGTTGGTGATGGACAGGGAGGCCTGGCGTGCTGCAATTCATGGGGTCACAAAGAGTCGGACACGACTGAGTGACCGAACTGAACTGAGATCACTTCCTAACACCACACACAAAAATAAACTCAAAATGGATTAAAGATCTAAACGTAAGACCAGAAACTATAAAACTCCTAGAGGAGAACATAGGCAAAACACTCTCTGACAGAAATCACAGCAGGATCCTCTATGATCCACCTCCCAGAATTCTGGAAATAAAAGCAAAAATAAACAAATGAGATCTAATTAAAATTAAAAGCTTCTGCACAACAAAGGAAACTATAAGCAAGGTGAAAAGACAGCCTTCAGAATGGGAGAAAATAATAGCAAATGTAGCAACTAACAAACAACTAATCTCAAAAATATACAAGCAACTTATGCAGCTCAAGTCCAGAAAAATAAATGACCTAATCAAAAAATGGGCCAAACAACTAAATAGACATTTCTCCAAAGAAGACATACGGATGGCTAACAAACACATGAAAAGATGTTCAACATCACTCATTATCAGAGAAATGCAAATCAAGACCACAGTGAGGTACCATTTCACACCAGTCAGAATGGCTGTGATCCAAAAGTCTACAAGCAATAAATGCTAGAGAGGGTGTGGAGAAAGGGAACCCTCTAACACTGTTGGTGGGAATGCAAACCAGTACAGCCACTATGGAGAACAGTGTGGAGATTCCTTAAAAAACTACGAATAGAACTGCCTTATGACCCAGCAATTCCACTGCTGGTCATACACACCAAGGAAACCAGAATTGAAAGAGACACATGTACCCCAGTGTTCATCGCAGCACTGTTTATAATAGCCAGGACATGGAAGCAACCTAGATGTCCATCAGCAGATGAATGGATAAGAGAGCTGTGGTACATATACACAATGGAGTAATACTCAGCCATTAAAAAGAATACATTTGAATCAGTTCTAATGAGGTGGATGAAACTGGAGCCGATTATACAGAGTGAAGTAAGCCAGAAAGAAAAACACCAATACAGTATACTAACACATATATATGGAATTTAGAAAGATGATAATGATAACCCTGTATGCGAGATAGCAAAAGAGACACAGATGTAAAGAACAGACTTTTGGACTCTGTGGGAGAGGGAGAGGGTGGGATGATTTGGGAGAATGGCATTGAAACATATATACTATCATGTAAGAAATGAATCGCTAGTCTAGGTTCGATACAGGATACAGGATGCTTGGGGCTGGTGCACTGGGATGACCCAGAGAGATGATATGGCGAGGGTGATGGGAGGGGGGTTCAGGGTTGGGAACTCATGTACACCTGTGGTGGATTCATGTCAATGTATGGCAAAACCAATACAATATTGTAAAGTAAAAAAATAAAATTAAATTAAAAAATCATAATGCTCTAAAATGTGTTCTTCAGGACTTTACCAGTAGCCCAGTGATTAAAACTCAATGCTCCCAATGCAGGGGGAAAGGGTTAGATCCCTGGTTAGGTAACTTAAGAGCCCACATGCCTTAGCTGGCCTAAAAGTGAAAGTGAAAGTCTCTCAGTCATGTCCGACTCTTTGCAACCCCATGGACTATACAGTCCATGGAATTCTCCAGGCCAGAATACTGGAGTGGGTAGCCTTTCCCTTCTCCAGGGGATCTTCCCAAGCCAGGAGTCAAAGTGGGGTCTCCTGCCTTGCAGACAGATTAGTTGGCTTGGAAAACCAAAAATAAATAAATGAATGAAATGTGCTCTTCAAAATTTTTTATTGTTCTATGCCTATAACCAACTTAGGAATGAATCAGAGAAACAAGCTATACCAGTTCCTTTATAACATGAAATTTTGGGTGGCAACAAATAAATCTAAATAGAAAATAGGTAAATAGGGACTTTGAAGTAAGAAAAAACATAAAAAGCAGAAACCTTTGGAAACAGTGCTAAAACAGAAGGCACAAAAGCCCTTCCATAGAAGCACTGTACTATTTCCAGTAATACCCAAGTCTGATGGGATTTAAAAAATCATGTCAGCTTCTTGATACAAGGGGCTTCCCTGGTGGCACAGAGGTTAAAGCGTCTGCCTGCAGTGTGGGAGACCTGGGTTCAATCCCTGGGTCGGGAAGATCCCCTGGAGAAGGAAATGGCAATCCACTCCAGTATTCTTGCCTGGAGAACCCCATGGACAGAGGAGTTTGGTGGGCTACAGTCCACGGGTCACAAAGAGTCGGACACGACTGAGCGACTTCACTTTCACTTTCACTTTCTTGATACAAAGGAATAGTCCACTTTGACAAATAGTACAAGTGATTTATTCATGGGGTTCTCAAGGCAAGAATACTGAAGTGGTTTGCCAAAGATCTTCATGACCCAGATAACCACAATGGTGTGATCACTCACCTAGAACCAGATATCCTGGAATGAAAAGTCAAGTGGGCACTAAGAAACATCACTACAAACAAAGCTAGTGGAGGTGATGGAATTCCAGTTGAGCTATTTCAAATCCCAAAAGATGATGCTGTGAAAGTGCTGCACTCAATATGCCAGCTAATCTGTAAAGCTCAGCAGTGACCACAGGGCTGGAAAAGGTCAGTTTTCATTCCAAACCCAAAGAAAGGGAATGCCAAAGAATGCCCAAACTACCATACAATTGCATTCATCTCATATGCTAGCAAAGTAATGCTCAAAATTCTCCAAGCCAGGCTTCAACAGTATGTGAACCGTGAACTTCCAGACGTCAAGCTCTATTTAGAAAAGACAGAGAAATAAAAGATCAAATTACCAACATCCGTTGGATCATTGAAAAACCATGAGAGTCCCAGAAAAACATCTACTTCTGCTTTGTTGACTATGCCAAAACCTTTGACTGTGTGGATCACAAACTGGAAAATTCTTCAAGGGAATATCAGACCACCTGACCTGCCTCCTGAGAAATCTGTATGCAGGTCAAGAAGCAACAGTTAGAACTGGATATGGAACAACAGACTGGTTCCAAATTGGGAAAGGAGTACGTCAAGGCCGTATATTGTCACCCTGCTTATTTAATTTATATGCAGCGTACATCATGAGAAACGTTGGGCTGGATGAGGCACAAGCTGGAATCAGGATTTCCAGGAGAAATATCAATAACTTCAGATATGCAGATGACACCACTTTTATGGCAGAAAGTGAGGAGGAACTAAAGAGCTTCTTAATGAAACTGAAAGAGGAGAGTGAAAAAGTTGGCTTAAAGCTCAACATTCAGAAAACTAAGATCATGGCATTCGATTCCATCACTTCATGGCAAATAGATGGGGAAATAATGGAAACAGTGAGAGACTTTAATTCGGGGGGCTCCAAAATCACTGCAGATGGTGACAGCAGCCATGAAATTAAAAGATGCTTACTCCTTGGAAGAAAAGCTATGACCAACCTAGATAGCATATTAAAAGGCAGAGATATTTATTTGCCAACAAAAGTCCATCTAGTCAAAGCTATGGTTTTTCCAGTAGTCATGTGTGGATGTGAGAGTTGGACTATAAAGAAAGCTGAGTGTTGAAGAAATGATGCTTTTGAACTGTGGTGTTGGAGAAGACTCTTGAGAGACCCTTGGACTGCAAGGAGATCCAACCAGTCAATCCTAAAAGACATCAGTCTTGAATATTCATTGGAAGGACTGATGCTGAAGCTGAAACTTCAATACTTTGACCACTTGATGAGAAGAACTGATTCCCTGGAAAAGGCCTTGATGCTGAGAAAGATTGAGGGCAGGAGGAGAAGCGGATGTTAGAGGATAATATGATTGGATGGCATCACCAATTTGATGGACGTGAGTTTGAGTAAGCTCCAGGAGTTGGTGATGGACAGGGAGGCCTGGCATGCTGCAGTCCATGGTGTCGGAAAGAGTCAGACATGACTGAGTGACTGAATTGAACTGAACAAGTGGTTTGAATACAGCACATGCCAGTGGTAACAGTTGAAGACAATTTGTTAGGAGACAACTAGTGTGGCTATTAGAAACTCTACACATATCCAACTTACTTTTTTCTACATATATGCAGCAGAGCAAAATAAATATTTTGTTTTAATAGCATTAAGTCTTTCCATTTCACTTTCCTAGCATTTGTGACAATCCCAATAAGTATACTGGATTTTACTCTACTGTCCAATAGGATAGCTACTAGCCATATATGACCATTTAAACTTGAATTTAAATGAATTAAGTTGCCCATTGGCCTCATGTGGCCTGTGGCTACTTTATTAAACAGCAACTATAGAGGACTCTTTGTAACCCCATGGACTGTAGCCCTCCAGGCTCCTCTGTCCATGGGATTCTCCAGGCAAGAACTGGAGTGGGTAGCCATTCCCTTCTCCAGGGGATCTTCCCAAACCAGGGATCAAACTTGTGTCTCTTGCACTGCAGGGAGATTCCTTCCCATCTGAACCACCAGGGAAGCCCTGGGTTCATCACAGTCAATTCTATAAGACAGGTCTGCTCTCCAATCTTGCTACTCAAAATGTGATCGAAGTTTCAGTTACATCAGCCTCAACTAAATTTGTGCTAAATTCTTGTTACAGTTGTCAAAAAAAAATATGTGGTGACTTGAATTCACATTAAAGTTTCAGACACAATGCTTTTACTTGGAATATTATGTTAAAATGCAGATTCTGAGTCAGAAAGTCCAGAACAGGGCCCAAGACTCTTCATTTCTAACAAGCGCCCAGACGTCATCAATGCTGTTGGTCTATGGACCACACCTTGAGTATCAAGGATCTAGAGGAGATGAAAATATGTGAGAATAGGATTTTGACCTGAGGGAAAAAAATCCCTTCTTTGGAAAGGATAAAATTTAAGCATATTAGCCATTGATACAACAAAGAATCTGGAAAAGATGATTGATTTGGAAGAAGAAATTTTGGTACTAGTGGTAAAGAAGCAGGAGACACAAGAGATGTGCATTCAATCCGTGGGTCAGGAAGATTCCCTGAATAGGAAGTGGCATCCTACTCCAGTATTCTTGCCTGGAAAATTCCATGGACAGAGGAGCCTTGCAGGCCATAATCTATGGGACCACAAAGAGTTGGACATGACTGAGCAACTGAGCACACACATACTATGAAACTAGCTTTATAAGTAGTGGCCACACCTTGCTGTTTTTTTATCATTGTGATGATCTTTAGTGAGCACAGACAATAAAACAGAAGCACAGAAAGTATTACGGTGAACAGTCAGTCTGTGAAAATAGAGGAGTTTTCTGAGCATGAAACGCGGGGACAGAAATGAGGAAAGAGTCAAAGGTCTCATTTTAGGAAATGCCCATAATTAAGACTGACAGGAGGGGTAGACTACTATAGACCATTCAAAGGTAAAGAAGCAGAGGTACTCACAGTCCATAGATGATCATTTAAAAAGAGTAAAATCTCAAACGACTAAGTATTTTAATTTGAAATTCAATTGCTTTAAAAATAAAAAGAAAAATACAAAATACATTGATACTTTCCAGAGACCTGAATTACAATGAAAATATAGATAAGTTGAGAAATCTCTGCTAGCCACCACTCTCTGATTTCCAAACTTCTTTTAGAAAACCATCAAACTAAGGGTAATATCTGCAGGTGATATCTACAGCCACCTTCCCGAAGAAAGTGCAAAATCCCTGATGTTTTATAAAATTTCCCAACAAAAATTCTATTATTAATGCACTGAAAGCATTTGGGTATTTCAACTGAAACTACCTGATTCATGAAGCCCATGTCAAGAGGAGCTAGAACAAACTGGAATTTGGAGGAAGGGAAGACAAAAGGGTATTAAAAAAAAAAAAAAAATTCCGTGCATTGTCACAATAAATGCAGAGCTAAGGCCATCCTGTTTCCTCAGATATTTCTGCGAATTTGAGATGCTTCTCAAAGAGTAACCTGGACACCTGGGAGAGCATCTGGCTCTAGTATGACATCATGTTCATCACTGCCGTCATCATCCCTATCACTCACTTTGCTCCAGAATACATACTAATGATTGACTGTGGATTAGTTCGTGGCTCTGAAAGAGCAACAGATTGAAAAGCTCTTCCATCCCTATTTTCATGGAGTGTTCTGACTCCAATCACTAAAGCTTCTATGCATAAAAGGATGAATACTTAAGAAACAGAATTCTAACTTAAATTGCTTTGATTCATTGAGTAGAGTTAAACCCAACAGCACAAACTAATCAATGCTATGACTTGACCTGTAATAAGACAAAAATGATTATAAATATTAATATTTTCATTTCTTATCATCATTTCCAGCTTCATGCTACTCAAAAGGGAACACTATTTCAGAAGAGTGATTTAAGGGTATGAAATGTTTGATCCCCTGAAGTAGATTTTAGTTAATGCTCTTCAAAAGGTAAGTAAAGGAATTAAGTAAACATGTTAGAGTAAATGAAAATACTCTTTTTTGGAAATGCGTCTTTGAGAACCTCCTATGGAGAAAGTTTGTTTTGTAAGCAATATTATTGAATTATTTTACTTTTAAAAGTCTTGGAGGCTTTTTTTCCTAATAATTTCATCCTCCTCTTGTGTAATGGACTTAAACAATTAAAAACAGCAGCATTGTGATTCTGCCTGCTGGGTTAATCTCACCACCAATAGCAGAAGCTTCTTTGAAGCAGAGCTTTGTGTAATACGCAGAAGAAAAAAACATGTAAGAGTGAGAGTATTTGGACAGTATTCATCAAGAAGTTGATTTTTCTTTTCTGAAAGCAACAAGAGTTATACAATCCAGCCATCACCAAAGGCAGAAGTTATTCCAAGGAATTTAAAGAGAATTACATAGAGAAATCTCATAGATTTTGCTCTGCATAAATTTTTGCAATAGAAATAGATGAGAAAACAGAAAAGTTGTGAGTTCTGGATATACGAGTCTGGATTCTGAAGAGTTAAAGAAGAAAGAATTCATTTAATGATGGCTTTGAATAATGATGGAGGCTTCTCTGGTGGCTCAGATGGTAAAGAATCTACCTGCAATGCAAGAGACCCAGGTTCAATCCTTGGATTGGGAAGCTCCCCTGGAGAAGGGAATGGCTACCCACTCCAGTATTCTTGCCTGGAGAATTCCATGGACAGTGGAGACTAGCGGGATACAGTCTATGGGGTCGCAAAGAGTCAGACATGAATGAGCAACTAACACTTTCACTCTCACTTTGAACAACGACAGACAAAAAGCTGAGAATTGTAACTAGTTTTGGTTTCAGGGAATGACACATCCAGGATGGGGCTCAGAAGTGAAGACTGTGGAACAAAACCAGAAAGATTCATAACCAAAGAAGATGCTTAGGACAAAGACAGAAATTACAAAGTAAGTTCCCCTGATTTATTAGTCTCCCACCTCTCAAAGTCTCAGTGGAATAACCAAAAAAAAAAAAAAAAGAAAGGGAAATGTCTGTCATCCCAAGAAGTCTTTAAAAATCAGAACAGTGGCATACACAGGTCAGAAGCTTCAGCAATCTCCAGTATATTGACTCTTAAAAATATTTATTTATTTGTGTAACTCACTGGGTCTTTGTTGCAGCATGTGCAATCTGGTTTCCTGACCAAAGATCAGACCCAGCCCCTCTGCACTGGGAGTGTGGAGACATCCACTGGACCACAAGGCAAGTTCCTCCATTGTACTGACTTTTGACAAGACCGCATGCAGACAAGGGCCAAGCTGATGGTTAACAATGTGAAGACAAAGCCACCCTGGAGAGGAAGTGTGTAGGAGCATAAGCAGAACCCTAATTCAGAGTGACAGGTCAGGCCTTGAGCAGCAAATTATCGCCTCAGCAGAGACTTTGGAAAAATGTAATAAATGTTCTTACACAAGGCAGTATGCTACAGCAGTTCTTCCAAGCTTGTACTTGTGCAGAGAAATGGCCTGCCACCCAAGCATGGAAGGGCTACCACATGGCAGTGAGAGTTTGGCATTCTTAGAGTTAATTTTGGGCAACCAGTGCCACCACTTGAAAACCCCCAGGAATCAAATTCTCTACCTTATAAATGCCTCTACTGGTTGCATTCTCCCTCTCCTTACAGACAACTTCAATCCTAGTATGGAAAAATAAATAAACATACATAGTTTTTCTGAATCCAAAAGTTTTAAACAGGATTCCATATAATCTCAGTAAAAACTATTTCACTTCTAACTAGTAGATAAACCCATATCTTCTGTAAGGATGAACAGACAGAAAAATAAAACTTCTTTTAACACATGTTGAACACAAAACAGGTTTAAAGTTGTTTATAAGCATGCAAACCTAGGACTTCCCAGGTGGTCTAGTGATAAAGAACCTGCCTGCCAATGGTTTGATTCCTGAATTGGAAAATTCCCCAGGAGGAAGAAATGGCAACCCACTCCAGTATCTTTTCCTGGAGAATCCCATGGGCAGAGGAGCCTGGCTGGCTACAATCCATAGGGTCCCAAAGAGTTACACACAACTGAAGCAACTCAGCACACATGCTTACATGCCAACCTATCTGGAAGACAGGCTATGAAACAGCCTTCTGGTTAGAAACAGAAAACTTTAAAAACCTCTTATTCTTACTGCTCATGAAATTTGAAAGGGCAGCACATAGAAGAGTCTGAGATAAGGAAAAGCTGATTCTAGATGGAAATTACATTTTTGAGTATTGATCAATGAAGGCAATGAGCAGTAGACTGGTTGCTACAGAAAGTAAAATATGTCCTAGTCTACACCCAAGAAATATTTACAGAACATAGAAGAAAATAGCCAAGGGATCGATATGATAATGGAAATGAAAAATTGATCCAGGACTTCCCCTATGTTCATAATAACAATTCCAAAAGTAGCAATTTGATGGAGAAAGGGTATCTGCAGAAGATGGAGGGAGAAGCAGCAAAGAAAAGAAAAATGAAGAGAAGTTCGCTGAGCTGAAGGGAGCTGAGACCATAAATCAAAAATGGTACCTGGATACTCAAAATTAATGTGAAATAAAAGACAAAAACAGGTCTTGGTAATAACAAGAACAAAGAAAAAAACTAAAGCCACTCCAGCAGAAAATCAGGCAATATCCAAAAAGAGAAAACCATTGCAAAGTCATAATTCTCCTCCACAATTCTATATTTCAAAAGGAAACTGCTCAAGATCCATAAAGTTAAGATGACTATCGATTTGGACTCAAGAAATCTGTATCCAGTCAAGCTATCATTCTTGGTTGGCAGCAACAGAGACATTCTGATATCCAAGAACTTAGAAAATGGCCCCCACATGGATCATTTTTATCAAATGAGATGTAAGAGCAAACAGAAGTAAATCCAAATAAATAGTTTTTTGGTGAGCAATATAATCTGTAATTATTTGAATTATTGCCTGAGTAATTCTTAATGTAGTCACATAAAAGCAGCAATATATGATTCTCTAAATAGTGCAATTCAACATAAAAAGAGTATATAGATACAGGGAGAAGCAAATGAAAAAAGAAAGGGAAAGAAAAAAGGGAAGTAAATAAAATAAAAAGGTAGAAAGGAAAGAATATTTATTCAATCACAGTAAATAGAAGATGCTTCAGTCTATGATTAATTAGGTTAAAAGTTTTTTATCTAGCTTTTTGGTAACAAAATAAAAACAGACTACCTAAATCATTGTAAAGGTAGCAACAAAAATTAGACAATATATTAGGATATGCGGAAGGTATGGTTGTTGGAGATAAAAGAAAAATGCTCTTCTAGAAATTTGTAGGTAAATTTTTTAGAAGTAAATACTTCAAGAAACAAAGATTATAGATTTACCCAACAACATACTACAGTTATCCCTGCAGTTCTTTGTAAACTTTTACTTTAGACGGTAATTAAATATATAGTCTAATACACCAAATATGTTTAGTTACACAGTGTTGGTGTAGGAATTCTCAATAAATCTCCCATGGCCAAAGCGTCTGTCAACTCAACCACTCAACATTCATCCATTTCTTCTCACATGGCACCTGTGGTTCAGAAGAAGCTGACCACCTCCACCCCCAGCACTGTTCCCACAACGAATCCTTTTCAGTTTAAGCTAAAGAGTTTATTCCATTCCTCGAGCCACAGTTGATTTTCCCAAATTATCACATTCAGAATTGGCTGAAGGACACTCGCTTGGAAGTGTGGAACAGCGCTTGATACCTTTCTCTGAACGCTGTCCTGTAATATCTCCAAATTGAAAAATCCTTTTTAGTAATGACACCAATAGATAAGCACAGCCAAGGAAAAGGTAAGAAAAGGAGGCCAGAGCTACTGGACTGCTTGCCCCACTCGTGCGCTTCCAGTTATACAAACCAATAAACTTTCTCAACCTTTGAGCCACTTTGAAATGAGTTTTCTTGTAACAGTTCCTGGAGGCATTGTAATTGATACAAACTCTGTTGATGCCTTTTTAAAAGTGTTAAGAAACTCTTGATTACTGGATCCAACCAGCATTGTTTCTATCAGGCTGGTGCTTCCATGGGTAAAGCAATGTGCGTTCGTCAGCTGAGTGCCATAAGCAAGGGTTTACATTTTGCTTAGGCTTCAAGTTTTCAGATATATGATTATTTCCTAGCTGTATAATTTTAAAATGCCATCAAGACTTTACAACTTCCCAAGTTCCATAGCAATACGCATGAGAAATGGAATATTCCCTGCCATATCAGTAAGCAAAGATGTCACAGTCATCAGCAATTACAGTTCTCCAGAGTGAGCCAGTGAACCCTGAGGAAACTCAGGAAGGAAAAGAATACTTGGCAGGGAGCAGCCATCAGATGGCAGCCACTCCCCACCGTGAGCCCTGAGGAACTCAGGATGTGAAAACACAAGGTACTGACCCCAGAAAGCTGAGGTGCGTATCAAAGGAGTGGTTTCAGTGAACCCACACTCTTGCATCTTCCCATACACAGAAAAACACTAAACTACTTAACTTGAGATCATTGGTTTTCTTTAATTATTTTTTTAATTTAATTGAAAACCTGCCCTTTGTTGCAAAACTCCTCTATAACCAGGCTTCCCCTGATCTTCTCAGAGCAGTTTTCTCAGAGCTACCAGAAACACTATATCCCAGGCTACAGTCCTCATTTTGCTAGTAAAACTTAACTTCCAATTCCCATACCATGCAAACTACTTTTTTCAGCACTTACATAAGAACATTCTCTTCATGGATGACAAATCCTGGAACATAACCCACTTGTTTAGAGTGAGAATACCTTTAAATAATAAATCGTTGTTGCTTAGTCATCTCTGACTCTTTTGAGGCCTGATGGACTGTAGCCCACCAGGCTTCTCTGACCATGCGATTTCTCAGGCAAGAATACTGGAGCAGGTTGCCATTTCCTTCTCTAGGGGATCTTCCCAACCCAAGGATCAAACCTGGTTCTCCAGTATCCCAGCATTGACAGGTGGGTTCTTTACTGCTGAGCTACCAGGGAAGCTCAAAACAATAAAATTAAGTAGAGATTAAACAAAACTAAAAGACTTCCCAGGTGGCTCTGCAGTAAAGAATCTGCTTGTAAATACAGGTTCGATCCCTGGGTTAGGAAGATCCCCTGGAAAAGGAAAAGGCAACCTGCTCCAGTAAATCTGCTCCTGGTAAATCCGATGCAAAGAGGAGGCTGGTAAGCTACAGTCCATGGGGTCACAAACAGTCAAGCACAACTTAGCAACTAAACATCAACAACAAAGTATAACTAAAATCAGTCGTAAAAAACGAAGGGTAAAACTACAAATATCAATTTGTGTGTTAAAGGAGGAAGCTAAACAGAGTGCTTTATGTAGTTTTCTCTATATTTTTTTAAAAATTTAGTCATCAAAATTAAGGCATGTGTCTGCTTGAATTTTAAGTATAATGTTGCTTTCAGTTTATACTATATCCAGATCCATATTCTTCAGAATCAAGACAATCATTTTAAGAATTGTTTTCAGATTACTTTCACTAAACTGTGTCTATGGGATAGTATACCCAAACTTAGCTATTAAATGCAAAGAAAGTGATTGTACCAGACTCCGCATTTATCCACCCTACCTATTGAGAATTGGTGACTTCCCACCCATCTAATAATTATTTCCAAGATAGTTAGTCTTGCAAAATCTCTAAAATCCTCAACTAGAAAAGTCCCCTGACATAAATTGCTTCAGCTATGTTCTGGCTTTCTGAATGATGGAGAAATAGAAAAGGAGACCATATTGTGCTGAAGGAATGATACGGGTCACATGCCACAGGAGGAGATGTACCGAAGCAGAACAAAGAAAACCTGCATTTTATCCCCAGGTACCTCTGTTTTGTTTTCTCAAAGTAAGCTGCAAAATCTCTCTAGGCTTCAAATTATTCTAGTATACAGGCTTTGAGAGTCAAATGCAACAAAATATAACAAGATTCCTATTCCAAGAAAGTGACTTCTATCCCCAACTTCCCTGTGTCTGAAGCATTTGATTTAGAACTAATTTTTCCTCTCTCACATTTTTTTTCTCTCTCATTATTTTTCTGTTAATCTGGCTACCTACATCCTCAATGATACATGGAAAGATGATTTTTTTTAAGTGTGGCAATGATTCACCAGGGGATTTTGACAAATTTACTTTCTCCCTAGACTGTGGTCTATGTAAATGCAGGAATTCATATCAGATAGTCTGTTAAGGACTTTCCCAGCCTAATAATTCTATGATTCATGAGGAAAAGGTCTCTGAACCTTGGAAACAGACTTAGAATTATATCTCACAGAGCTGAAGAAGTGAGAGTAGCATAGATGTTCCAGAATGTACCGACAGCTTGTAGTTTCCAAATCATGATGGTTGCTCTTAATGCTCCATAATAACCATGGGTTCACGAAGCAGAGCAAAAAGGAGTTATTAATATGGTCATGTGTGTAGGACTATTTCCTAAAATGGCTAATGTTCAGCATAAAATTTCTTCAGGCAGAAGCATCATACGTATTTCATGTGGTACATAGGAAGACAACTTTTGCAAATGGTATTTATACCATTTGCATTCTGCCATTTTTGAGTTTTTAACAAGAGCCTTTAAAATGGAGGGGTGTGAAGAATTGACAGATTTTATACATTTAGTGCTTTTTCACAATGTCTGCTATGTTCAGCAGAATATAAGCTTTCAGATTTAAAATACGTTTCCTAGCTTATCCCACTGTGCAAATCAGTACATTAAGCAAGCCTAGCAGAAAACCATACCAGGCAGATAAAAAAGCTGCAAGAGGCTTTCCTATCAAATGTGATGGGAAATAAGATTTAAATATCAGTGTGCCCACCAGGGTATGACCCAGAAATTACAGCCCTGAAACAGGAAAAAATATCACCAACCAAGGTCAACACAGACACACACTAGCTTGTGACCTTTGAAAGAACTCACTTAAAATCATTCAAATCAAAACATCCTTCATTAAGGAGGCTTTCTTAAACATATTATACCAAAACACATTGTTGATATAGGACAAACGGCTGCAACAAATAAACCCACATAGAGTCCATGTATCTTGCTCTCGCAATAGTCCAGACAGATGTTCCTGGCTGACATACAGCTCTCTGCTCTGCAAGGATGACGAGTTCTAGACTCTTTGTATCCATGGTCCGCATTCTGTAGGCTGCTTTAGGTTATGTGGCAGAAAATGGAAATAAAGATGAAGAAGGTACATCTATTCAGATAAAGACTCCAGCACTAGGAGACTGGGATTAACACATACACACTATTAATATTATATATAAAAGATCAGTTCAGTTCAGTCGCTCAGTCGTGTCCGACTCCTTGCAACCCCATGAATCACAGCATGCCAGGCCTCCCTGTCCATCACCAACTCTCAGAGTTCACTCAGACTCACATCCATCAAGTCCGTGATGCCATCCAGACATCTCATCCTCTGTCGTCCCCTTCTCCTCCTGCCCCCAATGCCTCCCAGCATCAGGGTCTTTTCCAATGAGTCAACTCTTTGAATGAGGTGGCCAAAGTATTGGGGTTTCAGCTTTAGCATCATTCCTTCCAAAGAAATCCCAGGGCTGATCTCCTTCAGAATGGACTGGCTGGATCTCCTTGCAGTCCAGGGGACTCTCAAGAGTCTTCTCCAACACCACAGTTCAAAAGCATCAATTCTTCGGCATTCAGCTTTCTTCACAGTCCAACTCTCACATCCATACATGACTACTGGAAAAACCATAGCCTTGACTAGACGGACATTTGTTGGCAAAGTAATGTCTCTGCTTTTGAATATGCTATCTAGGGTGGTCATAACTTTTCTTCCAAGGAGTAAGAGTCTTTTAATTTCATGGCTGCAGTCACCATCTGCAGTGATGTTGGAGCCTCCAAAAATGAAGTCTGACACTGTTTCCACTGTTTTCCCATCTATTTCCCATGAAGTGATGGGACCAGATGCCATGATCTTCGTTTTCTGAATGTTGAGCTTTAACCCAACTTTTTCACTCTCCTCTTTCATTTTCATCAAGAGGATTATTAGTTCCTCTTCATTTTCTGCCATAAGGGTGGTGTCATCTGCATATCTGAGGTTATTGATATTTCTCCTGGGAATCTTGATTCCAGCTTGTGTTTCTTCCAGTTCAGCATTTCTCATGATGCACTCTGCACAGAAGTTAAATAAGCAGGGTGACAATATACAGCCTTGATGCACTCCTTTTCCTATTTGGAACCAGTCTGTTGTTCCATGTCCTGTTCTAACTGTTGCTTCCTGACCTGCATATAGGTTTCTCAAGAGGCAGGTTAGGTGGTCTGGTATTCCCATCTCTTTCAGAATTTTCCACAGTTTCTTGTGATCCACACAGTCAAAGGCTTTGGCATAGTCAAGAAAGCAGAAATAGATGTTTTTCTCAAACTCTCTTGCTTTTTTGATGATCCAGTGGATTTTGGCAATTTGATCTCTAGTTCCTCTGCCTTTTCTAAAACCAGCTTGAACATCTGGAAGTTCACAATTCACGTATTTCTGAATCCTGGCTTGGAGAATTTTGAGCATTACTTTACTAGTGTGTGAGATGAGTGCAATTGTGCCATAGTTTGAGCATTCTTTGACATTGCCTTTCTTTGGGATTGGAATGAAAACTGACCTCTTCCAGTCCTGTGGCCACTGCTGAGTTTTCCAAATTTGCTGGCATATTGAGTGCACTTTCACAGCATCATCTTTCAGGATTTGCAATAGCTCAACTGGAATTCCATCACCTCCACTAGCTTTATTCGTAGTAATGTTCCTTAAGGCCCACTTGACTTCACATTCCAGGATGTCTGGCTCTAGGTGAGTGATCACACCATCGTGATTATCTGGGTTGTGAAGATCTTTTTTGTACAGTTCTTCTGTATATTCTTGCCAGCTCTTCTTAATATTTTCTGCTTCTGTTAGGTCCATACCATTTCTGTCCTTTATCGAGCCCATCTCTGCATGAAATGTTCCCTTGGTATCTCTAATTGTCTTGAAGAGATCTCTAGTCTTTCCCATTCTGTTGTTTTCCTCTATATCTTTGCATTGATCACTGAGGAAGGCTTTCTTATCTCTTCTTGCTATTCTTTGGTACTCTGCATTCAGAGGATTATATCTTTGCTTTTCTCCTTTGCTTTTCACTTCTCTTCTTTTCACAACTATTTGTAAGGCCTCCCCAAACAGCCCTTTTGCTATTTTTCATTTCTTTTCCATGGGGATGGTCTTGATCCCTGTCTCCTGTACAATGTCACGAACCTCCGTCCATAGTTCATCAGGCACTCTATCTATCAGATCTAGGCCTTTAAATCTACTTCTCACTTCCACTGTATAATCATAAGGGATTTGATTTAGGTCATACCTGAATGGGCTAGTGGTTTTCCCTACTTTCTTCTATTTAAGAATTGAAGAATGTGGTCCACTGGAGAAGGGAATGGCAAACCACGTCAGTATTCTTGCCTTGAGAACCCCATGAACAGTATGAAAAGGCACAATGATACGATACTGAAAGAGGAACTCCCCAGGTCAGTAGGTCCCCAATATGCTACTGGAGATCAGTGGAGAAATAACTCCAGAAAGAATGAAGGGATGAAGCCAAAGCAAAAACACTACCCAGTTGTGGATGTGACTGGCGATAAAACAAAGTCCAATGCTGTAAAGAGCAATATTGCATAGGAACCTGGAATGTCAGGTCCATGAATCAAGGCAAACTGGAAGTGGTCAAACAAGAAATGGCAAGAGTGAACGTCAGCATTCTAGGAATCAGCGAGCTAAAATGGACTGGAATGGGTGAATTTAACTCAGATGACCAGTATATCTACTACTGCAGGCAAGAATCCCTTAGAAGAAATGGAGTAGCCATCATGGTCAACAAAAGAGTCTGAAATGCAATACTTGTATGCAATCTCAAAAACGACAGAATAATCTCTGTTCGTTTCCAAGGCAAACCATTCAATATCACAGTAATCCAAGTCTATGCCCCAACCAGTAACACTGAAGAACAGTTCTATGAAGACCTACAAGACCTTTTAGAACTAACACCCAAAAAAGATGTCCTTTTCATTATAAGGGACTGGAATGCAAAAGTAGGAAGTCAAGAAACACCTGGAGTAATAGGCAAATTTGGTCTTGGAGTACAGAATGAAGCAGGGCAAAGGCTAATAGCATTCTGCCAAGAAAATGCACTGGTCATAGCAAACACCCTCTTCCAACAACACAAGGAAGACTCTACACATGGACATCACCAGATGGTCAACACCGAAATCAGATTGATTATATTCTTTGCAGCCAAAGATGGAGAAGCTCTATTCAGTCAGCAAAAACAAGACCAGGAGCTGACTGTGGCTCAGATCATGAACTCCTTATTGCCAAACACAGACTTAAATTGAAGAAAGTAGGGAAAACCACTAGACCATTCAGGTATGACCTAAATCAAAACCCTACTGATATAAAAAAAGAGATGGTATTAAATAGATAGTCAACCTTGAATATTCACTGGAAGGACTGATGCTAAAGTGAAGTTCCAGTACTTTAGCCACCTAACATGAAGAGATGGTTCAATGGAAAAGACCCTGATGCTGGGAAAGATTGAAGGATTGTGGAGAAGGGGAAGACAGAGGATGAGATGGTTGAATGGTATCACCAACTTGATGGCATGAGTTTGAGCAAACTCTAGGAGACAGTGAAGGACAGGGAAGCCTGGAATGCTGCAGTCCACAGGGTTGCAGAGTTGGACACAACTTAGCAACTGAACAACAACAACAAAAAAGATTTAAAAAGAAAAAAATGAGAACATACTGTATAGCACAGGGAACTTTATTTATGCACTCTGTGACCTGAAAAAGAAGGAGTCCAAAAGGGAGAAGATATATATATATCCTCATATATATGACTGACTTGTTTTTCTGTAGATTAGAAACTGCTGCTGCTGATGCTAAGTCGCTTCAGTCGTGTCCGACTCTGTGCGACCCCATAGACAGCAGCCCACCAGGCTCCCCCATCCCTGGGATTCTCCAGGCAAGAACACTGGAGTGGGTTACCATTTCCTTCTCCAATACATGAAAGTAAAAAGTGAAAGTGAAGTCGCTCAGTCATGTCCAACTCTTAGCAACCCCGGGAACTGCAGCCTACCAGGCTCCTCCATCCATGGGATTTTCCAGGCAAGAGTACTGGAGTGGGGTGTTGTAAAACAAATATACTCCAATAAAAATTAATTAAAAAAAAAAAAAAACCCAGCCTGGAACCACAGTCTTTCCATTCTCACCGCTTTACAAAGAACTCCAAGAGCAGTCCTTTGATCAATTTTGCTGCAAGGGAGATTAAAATCTATAGTCTTGTCAAGTGCCATGAAGAAGGGGAGATGGGATTCTGGTGTCCAAAAAACAATCACAGAAATAAGTGTATGCAATAAACGTTGCACACGTAAAATTCCTGCTGATACTAACATTCTAACACATTTAATTGTTTTAAAGATATTTTAACATAAAACAAGGAAGCTAGAGTGTTTATGATACAAAGTAACAAAAGTATAATTTCAATCATTTTGCTGGTTCATGAAAATAATTCATGGTTTGAGAACATAAGTGGTAACAAATTTCAGGATGCTAATTTTGTGACATCGAGGTACCATTACCCAAATATGGTGTCAATGGGAATTAAAATAATTCTGAGACTTAAAGAGAAAGTAGAGGAGCGTAGATGAATTTTTAAGACTTATATACAAGTCCCTTTACTAAAAATGTGAGATATGTATACCTGTGGCTGATGCATGTTGATGTATGGTGAAAACTAACACAATATTTTAAAGCAATTATTCTCCAGTTAAAAATAAAATAAATTTATTTCATTTTTAAAATAAGAGATTAACCATAACCTTCTCTTATATCAATTTCTCTTCTTTAAAAAGACACTTCCCAGATTTCTCTGTAACAGTTACTCTTAGAATAAACACACTTTAAAAGAGATAAAATGGAGAAAGTACTTTGAAATGTTATAGCGCTATATACATTCACATAAGGAATTTTTAGAATACTAATTTTTTCTTGTACTTAGTTTTTAAAATTCCAAGAAAAAGTAGAGTAATGTGACTGTTAATTCAATATTTAAGATATTTTTAAAATTTAACAAAATATTTCTATAACGATTTGCCTCATAATGAATGTTTCCATTTACAGTCTTTCCCAGATTACTAATGAAAAACAAAATATCTTGCTATTTTTCATATTTATTTTACTACTTTGTAGGTCCTTTGAAAAAATAACATATTTTATTCCAGGTGGTAAAGTTGGAATTTTTTACAATATCAGTTAAAACTTTCCTAATCTTAGACCTTTGTGTGTGTATGTGTAATTTATAATTATGTATTTTTGTCATTGAATTAATATATGGTATAATTATGAAACTGAAAACCTATAAATTTTAGTTGTCAACTTTAAAATGTACTTTAAATAAATTTATGTGTTAAAGGTATAAAAAGTATTTTGTGCTTACTAAAAATGGAAATATTTTGATAATTTATTATATAGGAAAAATTTTATTTTTATTCAGTAATATTTTAGAGCAATGTTATTAGTTTTGCCTGCTTTAACACTTTGAGTTCCGACTATTTAAAGATATTCTAAGTTCAAAAAAAAAAAAAAGATATTCTAAGTTCAGCCAACTATTTAAAGGTATTTATAGTGGTTTTAATGTATATCAAAATGGAATAAGATATTTCATGAAGCTACAATATGCAATATGTACTAGGTATGTATGGTTCATTGCTAATGGTATGGATCCATAGTTTAATAATCATGATGATTCTGAATTTTTATTGATTTATTGTAAGATCTGATCAGATCATTGTGGTGTTTTGTTTTATTTTGCTTCCTTAATGTCACAGTTGGGCTTACAAAGCACCTGCACCTGGACTAAGCCAAGCCAATAACCCTAAAAATGTTATTTTTCATTTTACTGGCATTTTACCACGACCTTTCATCTACAGTTTGTTTGGAAGAGTCTTTTAACGATTGTCCATTTGAGGAGGATAATTAAGTTAAAACTAGATATTTCCACTTAAGGAGGCGCAGAGAAATTACCCTTTGCTGCAGTGCACTGAAAGCAGATGAACTAGTGGAAGCAGTTCTGTGGGGAGCTGTGTCTGAGACGGAATAGGACCACAAGGGGGCGCCAGAGGCAGTTCACAGAGAATATTCATAAGGTTGTCACATACATATGCTAGATAAAAATAAGTAAAGGTTAAAGTACTCCACAATGGGTTATTTTTGTTCGATCCTGAATGTATTCACACTCGCCTGAAGGACAGTGCATTTTAATTAACTAATGAATCTTAAAAATGCATCTTCTGATTGCATATATCTGGGGTGGGGACCAGGATTCTACAAACCAAGTTCCCAGGTGCTGCCCATGCTGTTGGTTCATAGATCTCAAGCTAAGTTGCAAGAATTTAGAACATAATTGCTTTAAAGATTAATTACAGATAACAAATATAATGGGCAGTTCTATAGTGAACAAATCCTTAGTCTTGGATCTGTTTCAGTTCAGTTCAGTTCAGTGACTCAGTCGTGTCCAAATCTTTGTGACCCCATAAATCGCAGCATGCCAGGCCTCCCTGTCCATCACCAACTTCCGGAGTTTACCCAAACTCAGCCATCTACCCATCTTATCCCCTGTTGTCCCCTTTTCCCCTGCCGCCAATCCCTCCCAGCATCAGGGTCTTTTCCAACGAGTCAACTCTTTTCATGAGATGGCCAAAGTACTGGAGTTTCAGCCTCAGCATCAGTCCTTCCAGTGAACACCCAGGACTGATCTCCTTTAGGATGGACTGGTTGGATCTCCTTGCAGTCCAAGGGACTCTCAAGAGTCTTCTCCAACACCACAGTTCAAAAGCATCAATTCTTCGGCGCTCAGCTTTCTTCACAGTCCAACTCTCATATCCATACATGACCACTGGAAAAACCATAGCCTTGACTAGAGAGACCTTAGTCTGCAAAGTAATGTCTCTACTTTTGAATATACTATCTAGGTTGGTCATAACTTTCCTTCCAAGGAGTAAGTGTCTTTTAATTTCATGGCTGCAATCACCATCTGTAGTAATTTGGGAGCCCCCAAAAAATAAAGTCTGACACTGTTTCCACTATTTCCCCATCTATTTGCCATGAAGTGATGGGGCCAGATGCCATGATCTTCGTTTTCTGAATGTTGAGCTTTAACCCAACTTTTTCACTCTCCACTTTCACTTTCATCAAGAGGCTCTTTAGTTCCTCTTCACTTTCTGCCATAAGGGTGGTGTCATCTGCATATCTGAGGTTATTGAGATTTCTCCCAGCAATCTTGATTCCAGCTTGTGCTTCTTCCAGCTCAGCGTTTCTCATGATGTACTCTGCATAGAAGTTAAATAAGCAGGGTGACAATATACAGCCTTGACATACTCCTTTTCCTATTTGGAACCAGTCTGTTGTTCCATGTCCTGTTCTAACTGTTGCTTCCTGACCTGTATATAGGTTTCTCAAGAGGCAGGTTAGGTGGTCTGGTATTCCCATCTCTTTCAGAATTTTCCACAGTTTCTTGTGATCCACACAGTCAAAGGCTTTGGCATAGTCAATAAAGCAGAAATAGATGTTTTTCTCGAACTCTCTTGCTTTTTGCATGATCCAGTGGATTTTGGCAATTTGATCTCTAGTTCTTCTGCCTTTCCTAAAACCAGCTTGAACATCTGGAAGTTCACAGTTCACGTATTGCTGAAGCCTGACTTGGAGAATTTTGAGCATTACTTTACTAGTGTGTGAGATGAGTGCAATTGTGCAGTAGTTTGAGCATTCTTTGACATTGCCTTTCTTTGGGATTGGAATGAAAACTGACCTTTTCCAGTCCTGTGGCCACTGCTGAGTTTTCCAAATTTGCTGGCACGTTGAGTGCAGCACTTTCAGAGCATCATCTTTCAGGATTTGAAACAGCTCAACTGGAATTCCATCGCCTCCACTAGGTTTGTTTGTAGTGATGCTTTCTAAAGACCACTTGACTTCACATTCCAGGATGTCTGGCTCTAGGTGAGTGATCACACCATCGTGATTATCCGGGTCATGAAGATCTTTTTTGTACAGCTCCTCCATTCATGAAATTTTCCAGGCAAGAATACTGAAGTGGGTTGCCATTTCCTTATCCAGAGGATCTTCCCGACCCAGGGATCAAACCCAGGTCTCCCACACTGCAGGCAGATGCTTTACCATCTAAGCCACCAGAGAAGCTCTTGGATCTTTTTACATTAACCAAAAAAAAAAAAACAGAACCAGGAACAGAAAAATAAATAACCAATAATGATACCTTAATCAAAAATTTTCTTAAAGCATACCTCCATTCCACCCCTTCTAGACCTTTGGCCATGTCTTACACAATGTTCTGACAAGAAGCAAGATTTCACATACTGTCTAGAGTTCTTTAAGACTATGGGTAAGTTCATCAGCAGTAGAGAAGGCAAAGCTAGAACTATAGAGGGGTTTACAGCCTCTTGGTCATCTAGTGCTTGCTTTCTTGTATTTATCAGTGCAGTGATGATAAGAATCCTGATCCTGACAGTGGTGTTGAAAGGATTATACAAGATTATAGGATCGATAATACTTCATGTTAATTCCCCCTAGCAATCTTCACCTGCCAGTGTGTTTAGAGAATTTGTCACTGCTTATGATTAAACCCAAGGTAGCTGGCAACTTCTCAATTACTAGAGTGCCCAGAAGCACTCCAACATATTTAAGCATAAATTGGGATTAGACATTGTGATGGAGAATGAAGGACTTTTCAAATACTTCATGAAATAGTTGAAAACAAAGAAATTCAAAGTAATCTTATATGCATTTTTATATGCATATGAGAATGCATATATTATGAATTCTCAAATTAAGTGTTACTCACTCTGAATTTAGTGTGCTTGCTAAAAAAATAGCCAAATTTGTCAAAGAAATTCTTAAAGTTTACTGAAGATGATGAGAGAAAAGAACTTGACAACTAACAGGGCAATTTTATTTTAAAGGTGTTTATCAGCCTAGTGAAGGGAGAATGGAATAAATATGTGTGCTTCATGAGCCTTGAAACAATTAAAACCTTTGATTTTTTTCTTACCTTCAAAAACGTTATTCAGGATTATATGTATGAACAGTTAAAATTAAGCATTTTCAGTCAACTGAGTGTCTTTATCACTCTGCAATCTCAAATTTCTTAATGACAAAAGCTTTTCATATAATATTTTAATAAACTCCCAACTAGATTATTTTAGTTTTTATTACAGGAGGGAAAACTAGCCAAGAAAAACTCTTTCTAAAATAACTAAATATGCATGCCATTTTCAAAAGAACTTTCAGTAACATATTCATCCCTAAGGTCTGTTTAAATGTTATGGAGTTTATACACATACAAGCCCATATGCACACTCTTTTTTCTTGTTAAAAAATATAACATTTTAAAAAATACAACTACTTCACAAAATGCTTTCTTTCTGGTGTTACTAAAGAAACATTTGGCCTTATTCCCTGAATGACTGTTAGCAGCACTTTATATCCACCATTGATAAATTATAATAAAGGTTCTAAAAAAAATTCCTACTGAAATAAATCATATCAAACTTTAAGAACAAAAGTGGATAGAGTGATCAGATTGATACTAAGCAATTCCTCTTCAAATTGGGCTTTCCAAGTGGTGCTAGTAATAAAGAACCTGCCTGCCAATGCAGGAGACACAGGTTCGATCTCTAGGTCGGGAAGATCCCTGGAGGAGGGCAAAACTGGGCAATCCAGTCAACTATTCTTGCCTGGAGAATTCCATGGACAGAGGAGCCTGGCAGGCTACAGTCCATAAGGTCACACAGAGTTGGACGTGACAAGCAACTTAGCACACATGCAGTTCATCTTCTTATTATAATATTGATCAAGCCATATAGATATTTCCTTTTTCCAGAGTCTCATACAAGTGCAAAGTAATCTATTAAAGCTTTCTAAATGTATTATGCCAACGTGGGAAAAAGAAAGAAGATCTTTTGTGTATCTAATACGTGTTGGGAGCTGTACAAAGGTCAAAAAGGTACATATCTCCTGTGATATCTTCCAAAAAGCAGGCCAAAGGTGGAATTGTTTCACTTTATGGAGAAGGAAGATGAGGTTCAGAGAAATTAAGTCATCATGTCAGTGTTAGAAAGTTGGTAAGCTGCAGCAGCAAGGTATCGCACTTCAGAGCCCATGCTCTTTCACTGGTAAAGCAAGACTGTATTTATCTGGTCCATGCACAGAAAACATTAGGATGCATTTCATCACTGGAGTTCTGTACAACCGAGTGGAAAAATACACATTATTGTTCAGTTGCTAAGTCATGTGCAAATCTGGGGACCCCATGGACTGCAGCACACCAGGCTTCCCTGTCCTTTACCATCTCCCAGAGTTTGCTCAGACTCATGTCCACTGAGTCAGTGATGCCATCCAGCCATCTCACCCCCTGCACTTCCTGCCCTCAGTCTTTTTTTGCATCAAAGTCTTTTCCAATGAACTGGCTCTTAGCATCAGGTGGTCAAAGCATTGGAGATTCAGCTTTAGCATCAGTCTTTCCAATGAATATTCAGGGTTGATTTCCTTTAGGAGTGAATGGTTTGATTTCCTTGCTGTCCAAGGGACTCTCAAATATACATTAGGTGCAGGAAAATACTATTTGATTCCACCTGTATGAGATACCTAGAATTGTCAAATTCATAGAGTCAGAAAGTATACTGGTAGATGCCAGGGGCTGATTGGGGGATGGGGAGGGAATATGGAGTTGGTGTTTAATGGGGACAGAGTTTCAGTTTAGGAAGGTGAAAAATTCAGGAGCTGGATGATGGTGAGAGTTGCACCACAGTGTGAATGTACTTAGCGCCACTGAACTGTACAGTTAAATATTTTTAAAATAGTATATTTTACATTATGTGGCTTTTACAACAATATTTTTTTTAAGTATGGGTGTGGGGGTGCTCAGAGTCTGTACTCAGTCCCGCCTCCTTATATAAGGACATGCTAACCCAAAATACCCAACACTGAAAAGAAAAAAATAAATTGCTTGAAAGAAGATAAAATATTAAACCACAATACATGAAATCACCTGCTTATATTATAAAATGACACTCACACCTTAGTCTGTACTGTAACAGTATAAAAATTAAACTGTTTTTATCCATTACTTCATCAAACAGATTTTCTGCCCGTTTCTGTCTCTTCTCTTGCTGGGATCCTTATAATGGAAATGTTAGTATATTTAATGTTGCCACAGAGGTCCCTGAAGCTGCCTTAATGTTTTTCTTTTTCTCTTTTGGTGTTCTGCTTGGACAATATCTGCTATTTTGTCTTCCAAGTCACTTAAGTGTTTGTCTGTATCACCTAATCTGCTGTTGATTCCCTCTAGTGCAGTTTTCATTTCAGTTCTTCAATTCTGATTGGGCTTTTCTTTATGCTTTCTAATACTTTTGTTTGTTTTATTTTGTTTTTAAATTTTGGGCCATGCTGCACAGCATGTGGGCTCTTTGTTCTCCAACCAGGGATCAAACTCATGCCTCCCGAATTGGAAGCACAGAGTCTTGACCTCTGGACTGCCAGGGAAGCCCCTGCATGTTTTAATTCTTTGTTGACGTTCTCATCAGGGTTCCTCCTTTCTTTCCGGGAAGTCAGTGAGCAACTTAATGACTGTTGCTTCAAACTCTCTTGGGTAAATTATTTATCTCCATTTCTTTAGGATGTTCTTCTTCTGAGGGCTTTATTTTATTCTTTCAATTGTAACATATTCCTGTCTTCTCAACCTAACAGGAAATAAAACCAAAATAAACTACATATATTATCTGAAGAAGATAATGTGACTTTCATGTTAAAACTGGCCTGTCAATCTCAGTGTTCTCATTCATGATATGTGGGTGAACATTATACTGCATGGTAGAGAGAGAAAATGGGCTAGATGTGTCCCCAGTGGCATGCTACTGAAGCTAGAATTGACTAAATACCATAAACCAACTAAATAATTCATCCAAAAGAAGTCTAAGTTGAATAATTTTGTATCTTATCCTAAGGAATAAACTGTAATGACTCTTGTAAAATCTCAGTTTCTCAAAATAATAAGCATAAGTATGACTGGCTGAAACACCCTTTTTGTAGGCCATCGATACCTCCAGGGGAGTACAAGGTTATGCACACCCATTTCCGTCTTCATCACCACATCATTACACAATACAAAATAGAAAATCAGGATCTAAGGTAAAATAGAAGCTTCCCAGGTGGCTCAATCAATAGAGAATCTGCCTGCAGTGCAGGAAACACAGGAGATGCAGGTTTGATCCCTGGGTCAGGAAGATCCCCTGGAAGAGGGCATGGCAACCCACTCCAGTATTCTTGTCTGAAGAATCCCATGAACAGAGGAGCTTGGTGGGCTAAAGTCCATAGGGTGGCAAAGAGTCAGACACAAGCGAAGCAACTAAGCACGGTAAAATACAGTCACAAAGCAGCCTCAGTGGGTCTTTATAGAAGGTTATGAAGACCAAATAAGAGTCAGAATTCACTTCCTTTGCTTGTTTCTTTTTCCTCTTACTGTAGCTGGAAGGCTGAGCAGGACCTGGGGAAGTTCAAGAATAACGCTACTCTTATAAATTCAAGAGAAGCCTTGACAGAGTTGGGCAAAGTGATCCTCAGTGCTCACATAAGAGGCTGGGCTGCTCAGCCAGGGCTTCAGTGCTAAAGCATTGACTCCAAAGAGGCCTCTTTGTGCAAAGGTAATGGTCAAGCATTCTTAACCTAACTCTGAGTTCAAGAAACAAGGCAAATCTGTATAGGAACTTGTTCCATTCTTTAGTTACAGTGAAGCTCTGCTATTAAAAATGAGTCAAGAGAAGAAATAATATCCCTTTCTGTGTAGCATGTATCTGGCTTAGATTCCCAAATACATCTAATTTTTATGCCTTTCTTCCCATCTTTCCCTCCTTATGTCTTTTATTTCACACAAACCATATTATCTAAGTTGGTTAACTCTGAAACTGAAAGGACTTTCTTTAAAAAAATAAAAATAAATAAACTCACCCCTTTGCAGCTCCTGCTACTTAGCTATGCCCACTACCCACTGTCCCTCTCCTTGCTGATGTCCACCGCCAACTTCTGTTCACAGCTGCCCCATGCATACCAGGTTACATCCTATGGCATTAACACTTTGAGTTTAACCTCTTTGTCTCTGGAGACATTTTCCTTCCTCCAAAGACTTTTTCTTTCTTCCAATTAGCTCACCTACAGCTATGATCATACTCTGTTAACCCATAGCTACTCTGCCTGAAAAATTAGTAAATCAAGGCTCCTGTTTCTTTACCACAAAGCTGTGTTATTCTGGACTCATTGGTACATGAATAAAATCATTTCACGATAGGACAGATGTGTGTTTTTCTCAATGCCAGTGAGAAAGATCCACTTGTTTGAAGCAGGCTGAATGTACATGAGAAGAAAGATAACAGTTGATGGACTAAGAATCTTGTGCGTCAATACGTCTAACATCTCTTAGTCCGTCAGACCTTCCCTTTCATCCCTTCAATCTTCACCTTAGCATCCAGGAGCCACCATTTTAGTAGCATTCTTTCCTACATCATAAAATCCTTTCTTTCCCCCTTTGCCTTTTCTTGAACTCAGAAAAACCCCATTCTGGTTGGTCTCATCTGTTTTCTTTCATTTTGCCTGTGTTCAATATAAGAGGGTATCAAAAACCTATCCTTCCCCTTTGTGCTTTGAACTCTGTCTTTTCCCATCTTCTCTTGTATATTCAACCTCTCCCACTGGTTTTTAAACATGCCCATGTTTCTTTCGTCTTACAAAGAAACTCTCACTCAAATTTTTTCCTCCACTATTCCTGTGTCTCTCTCCTACCCTTCACAGATCAACTTCTTGAAAAACGTGTCTTCACCTACTGATTTCATTTTCTCATCTGCCTCACTCTCCACCCACTCTAATATGACTCCTATCCCCACCACTCAACAAAATGTCACTCTCCAAGGTCACCAATATTTCCATTTTGATAAATGCCATGGGTATTTGGAGGTAACATTTAGCACAACTTATTTATTTCATTCTCAAATATCTTTTTCTCTGTTTGGGTTTCTGTGCCTCACCAGGGACCTGTCTTGTTTGACTTTCTTGAATTATCCTTCCCTGCCCTGGCCATTAACGTATTTCCTTAGATGGCTTATTAGGGTGTCTTTCCTTCTCCCTCAAAACTCTTTCTGTAGGCATTTCATCCATGCATCTAATTAAAATCACTCAATGTGAGCCTATGTCAATCAAATTTATGCTACATTTAATCAAGATGCTTATTTTCCACATTTTAACATCTTTGAAATGAAACTGGGTCTTGCAGTTCATGGCATACCATAGTGGTCGCTGTATTTTTCTCAGTGGCATATAAAATAATGGTGCAATTTTAAATTGGTGGTATGTCAGATTCAATGAAATAAAGCCATTCCTTGAAACATCAGACCCATATATCTAGTTATTGTTTCCTTGTGCATGCTTGAGACACCAGGACAGCAGTGACAATTTCAGGGGACAATGTTTGCATTGAAATGTACATGAATGGCACCTTCTGGAAATACTAACAGCGATCTTGGCAAAAGTAGTTCAAATTCAACACATTCAAAACTGAACTCAAGATCTCCACTCTCTTCCCAAATCCCCAACTCCCCTGAAATCTACCCCTATTCTCGTGTTCACTATTTCAGTGTTCTTTATCATTGCCCATCCAATTATGTACAAGCCAGAACCCTAAATATCAAACTTGCATTTCCCTTTCCCATATCCTGTAAAATCTAGTTATCAAGTTCTACTGATTTTTCCAGATCTGTCCACCTCTTTGTATTTCTTTCAGTATCTTTCTAGTCCCAGAGACCAACATGATACTGAGACTCCATAAGTCTTCTAACTGCTCTGACAACATCCATTCTTGCCATTTTCCATCTTTTCTCCCTCCGAGAGCATAATCCTTTCAAAATAAATATGACAATGCCACATTCAAGTTTAAAACTCTTTGGTGTACCTATTGCTGACTTGCCATTACTCTCCCAGTCCAGGTCTTCTGTAAGGTTCCATATTTTCTGATCCCCTCCCATGGCTCGTGACCCCTGTATGTGGGTCAAGAAGCAACAGTTAGAGCCCTATATGGAACAACTAATTGGTTCAAGATTGAGAACAGCTAATTGGTTCAAGATTGATGACAGCGCTGTCTGCTGTTGCCCTGTTTGTTTAACCCATATGCTGAGTACATTATGAAAAATGCCAGGCTGAATGAGTTATAAGTGGGATTCAAGATAGGTGGGAGAAGCATCAACAATCTCAGCTATGTGGATGATACCCCTCTAATGGCAGAAAACAAAGAGGAACTAAAGAGCCTCTTGGTGAGGGAGGAGAGTGAAAGAGCCAGCTTAAGACTAAATATTAAGAAAAACTAAGGTCATGTCATCCATCCCTATTACTGTATGGCAGATAGAAGGAGAAAAGGTGGAAGTAGTGACTGATTTCCTCTTCTTGGGCTCCAACATCACTGTGGATGGTGACTGCAGCCATGAAATCAGAAGACAACTGCTTCTTGGCAGGAAATCAATGACAAACCTAGACAGTGTGTTGCAAAGAAGAGACATTACTCTGCTGACAAAGGTCCGCATTGTCAAGGCTATGGTCCTCCCAGTGGTCACGTATGGTTGTGAGAGCTGGACCATAAAGAAGGCAGAACACCAAAGGAATTGATGCCTTCAAACTGTGGTGCTGGAGAAGACCCCTGAAAGTCCCTTGGACAGCAAAGAGATCAAACCAGTTCATTTTAAGGGAGATTGGCTGTGAATATTCACTGGAAGGACTGATGCTGAAGCTGAAGCCCCCTTATTTTGGTCATTTGATGTGAACAGACAACTCTTTGAAAAAGAGCCTGAAGATTGGAAAGACTGAGGGCAGAAGGAGAAGAGGGTGTCAGAAGATGAGGTGGCTAGACAGCATCACCGATACAATGAAAATGAATTTAGGCAAACTCCAGGAGATGCTGAGAGACAAGGAGGTCTGGTGTGCTGCAGTGCATGGGGTCACAAAGAGTCAGACAGGACTGGGCAGCTGAACAACAGCACCCGTGGCTCAAGGTCAAGTGTACAGAATACTTCCACAGTCCCTAAGCTCCAGTATAGTGGGCTTCTTTTAGGTCCCTAAGGACACAGACTCCTTCTTACCACAGATACATTTCTCTCTACCTGAAATCCTCTCTGTATTCTCCTCCCACTTTATCTAGTTGACTCTCTTCAGCCTTCAGATCTCTGTCTAAACAGTGTTCTTTCTGGGAGTCCTTTTCTGACCTAAACCAAATCAGCTCCATTCATCACATGCTTTTCTTTTCATTTTAAATTTTTATATTTTATTAATATATTTATTATTGATGGTGATATAAATAAGGTTTGCTAAATTCTTGGCTCCATGACAACAAGGACAATGCCTGTTTTCTTATTTTTATAGCCCCAGTTTTCAGCAGAGTTCCTGGGACAGAGTAGGTGCTCAAGAAATTCTTTTTAAATGAATATTTATCAAGACAAGATCAGATCAGATGACATCCAAGGATGCCCCTTCCCCCCATATGGGTGATTCCAAGATACAGATTTTTATTTAACATTATTATTGTACTTATTGAGTGTTTTAGGCTTTCATGTCAACAGTATTTTTTTTTAATTAATTTTCCTATTCATTCTGGGTTTTGTTTTTTTTCTTTTTTGGTTGTACCTCATAGCTTGCAGAATCTTAGTTCCCTAACCAGGCACTGAACTCTGGTCCACTGTGGTGATAATGCCAACTCCTAACCACTGTACTGAGAGTTCCTCTTATCCAGCTTTATTTAGTGTTGTGTGCTTATTTTTATTTAAATGGTGTTTGTTTTCTTAAGTGTTCCATTTCTACATTATTATTTTAAAATATTTTTATTAATTCCATTTGTTTGCCATTAGTTTTTCCTACATCGTTATTTTTTTCTTTTTAAAGGAATATTTTGCCTCTAATTTTACAATAGTTAATGGTGATCTTCTGTGTCAGGAATTTAATATTTTGGTGATGACTAGTAAGTACTACTCTGCTATTTCTACACCTCTAGGTCTTCATTTCAATTAATATAATATGCTCATTAAATTAAGACATCTATTATGGTGCCAGCACTCACATAATAGAAAAATGTCTCATAGGGTCAATTGAAATCATTGCATTAAATTAACATCATAGCCTTTTATAAGAGGGTCTTAGTAGATACTGTTATTAACAGAGATAGGGCACAAATTGAAAGGGGGTTTTTATGCTTTACAGGCTCTGAGTAGACTTTCAATTGATAAATCTTTGTAGAAGGCAGCTGAGCTCTCACAATGCACCTTATTTGTGTATCCAAAAAACCATTTACCAATTTACACAGTAATAAGGATTGTGCCTGTTTACCTGGTTCAATGTATAAGACATAGGAACAAGCCTATTTTACCTGAGTATCTGAAATGTTCTCTACATCTCTTGGGTAAAAATAAAAGGCATCTGTTTTGCCTTTCAGGAATATTCTAACTCTATATGATTCAGCTCCTGCTCAAAGCAACTGAGCGGGTCCTACTCCTACACTGATCAACACAGTGTGCCCTTCACTGGTCAGCTCACTTGTTGTTGTTGTTTAGTTGCTAAGTCGTGTCTGACGCTTCTGTGACTCCATGGACTGTAGCTCACCAGGCTCCTCTGTCCGTGTTATTTCCTAGGCAATGACCGCGTCTCCATTTCCCCGCCCAGGGACCATACCCGAGTCTCCTACATTTGCAGGGAGATTCTCTACCACCGAGCCAACTGGGAAGCCTGATTAGCTCACTGGCCAAGCTTTAATAACAGAATTAAGAGGCATCAATGATGGTTAGTACCACTTTTAGTGTAGCTCTGGCCCTACATTATTCCTAAATGTGTGGCCTTGAGCAAGCCACGTGCCTTCTTATCCCTTGTTTTCCCAACTTTGAAATCTTCCCAGACTCAATTAACCATTAAGAATAATTGATATATAAATATAAAAATCAGTTGTGAAGTAAAGGCATTACACAAATAGGAGACTTGTGTTGTGAACAACCTGCATTTTCAGGCACCAGCTATTTGAGTTCTTACTAGCGTGTACCTGTCCACTGAGATATTACCCTCAATTCATTAACTTTCCCGAGAGCACTTCTCTGGTCATATCATTCATCAGTGCATAGCTTTCAATGATGTTCTGTGATCTAACAAATGCACTCAAGTCTAATAATCCATGTTCCTACCATACCCCATTCATGTGTATTTTGAGGCTGACAAAGTTGGTGACGCAATGGGTGCAGAAAATCAGTCATTAGTGCTGAGTGGGGAGGAACTTGAGATTGTCTTAATAAATATTTAATTTATTGTATTAATCAGTATTTCCTCATTTTAATGGCTTTTCCTCATCTTTTTCTGGCTACATTTCCAGTGAGTAGGACCTGGAAAGATGGCCAGAGGATATGGTGAAAGATTATCAGAGAGTGAAAAGCAAAACAATACTCTGTGAGTATTTATTTTTTATTCCTATCACCATGATATACTCTTACTATTTAACCTAAAAATACTCCTGTAAAGCTTATTGCAAGTGTGTGTGCTAAGCTGCTTCAGTCATGTCTGACTCTGAGACCTCATGGACTGTAGCATGCCAGGCTCCTTGGTCCATGGGATTCTCCAGGTGAGAATATGGAGTGGATTGCCATGCCCTCCTCCAGGAGAGTCTTCCCAATCTAGGGACTGAACCTAGGTCTCTTATGTCTCCTGCATTGGTGGACAGGTTCTTTACCACTAGCACAACCTGGGAAACCCAAAGCTTATTAAGCTAACTGGAGTCATAACTTGGCAACCAAGAAAACTAAACTAAATGACCAGTGAGAAGAGAAAAAATGAGCATCAGGACTTCCTGAGTCCATAGGCTCAGAGGTGGCCAGTTCTTTGGGGTGAGGCACTTAGGAGAGTGTCCTGAGCCCTCATTTGGAGACCAAAAGCAGGAGAAGGAACCCATGTTCCACCAGACAAGAACCCCTAAGCACAAAGAGCACAAAGTGCCTCCACCTGGGCTGGGAAACACTTCCTTTCACCTGCACTATAGGTAGGCAGCAATCACCAAGCAAACAGATGACAGTCATCCGATGTTCCTTGTGCTAAATGTCCATGATGGCTATTTAGCATCATTTATTTTTTAACACTCTGATATAGAACCTCACAAGCCATCAACCTTGACCCTCCTTGAAACAAAGTCTTCACTCATCTTCCTCACAAAATATATTAAAGACCTGATAACATGTCAGGTACTAAGCAAGGCTCTGAAGATACGGTTAAGAGTAAGGTTCTTAAAAAGGAGATAGATTCTGCCACTCCATATGAATGAAATTCCACACTAATATGTACATTCAAAATGAATCCTTTGTCCAAAAATAAGAACTCCAAATTTTCATAGCAATTAGCAGAGTGACTGAGTCATTACATTTTGGCACTTGATCCTTTGACTAATATTAGAAAATGTCAAAGCTAAAAATAACTGTACATGGGTGACATGCAGAAGATAACCAGAGGGAGTTTTAAAAGGAGGAGCAGGAACTAGGGACTTTCCATGAAACCGTCAGATAAAGGTGGTCACACAGTATATGATTCCATTTATATGACATTCTCGAAATGACAAAATGATAGAGATGGAAAACAAATTGATAATTCTCAGGGTTAGAAAGGAGAGCAGTTATGAGGACTATAAACGGATAGCATAAAGGAGATTTTTGTGGTAACGGACTAGTCCTTTATCTTAGTTGTGATTGATTTTACACATAAAATAAAATGGCACCATATATACATACTGCACTGATGTCAAATTCCTGGATTTGACATTGTTCTGCAGTTACATAAATGTAACCGTTGAGAAAACTGGCTCAAGGGGACACGCACTCTCTCTATACTATCTTTGCAAGTTCCTGTGAATTTATAATTATTTCAAAATTAAAAGTCAAAAAAAGAAAGAGAAAGACAGCAAACACTAGGGACTTTCCATGAAACTATCAGTTAGAATATTTGTATAGAAACCAAATCTACTTTCAACTGTAACCGGAGGGGGCTTTTAGAGTTTTAGGCACACGAGTATTAGGTCTCTATCTCTTCAGCAGTGATCAGAGATGAATAATTGCATCCACAAGGGATCTCCCGCTCAACTAGTTTGTATTTTATTCTTGCGATTTGATAAAATGAGACCAGAAATCATGTTTAAAAGAAAAAGCAAAAAGCTTGAAGCCAGCCGCCTAACATCTAACTGAAGATTCCTTGGCTTCTAATCTCTATCACACAGTTTCTGCTTATTACCTTAAGAAAAATGAGAACTATCTCAATTAAAAAATTCAAAAACTTCCTCAGAAATTGTTAAAAGTAGTATCATTAGAATCATACAAATTAGAACCGACATAAGTAGTTTAAGATATGCAGCAATTTTTCATGCTAATGGATGAAAATTCCTCTTTGAGCCTTGCTTGTCATCAGTTTCTGGCTCTATTATTTCTGTTGAGGTAAAATTATCTACATAAAGTCATTACCCAGGCCTCCTGTGTATAAAGATAATGGAAAGAGCTTCCAGACTTTGCGAACACGTTATGTTCCGAAAGAATATGAACATTTTATGTAAGTTCCTAATGGGAACATTTCTAAAACACTAAAACAATTACTCAACATGACTCTGTACTCATAATTGCAGCAATTTTTATAAAAGTATAGATTTGAGGAGGTATTATTATCTACTGTTATTTGCTTTCTTAAGATATCAGGCATTCTGATTCACTTTAAATATATATCAAGATAGTGTCTACATTTCATTTGTATCTATGATTCAAAGATCAAAAGGGCAAGATGGACTGTAGCCCACCATGCTTCTCCGTCGGGATTCTCCAGGCAAGAATACTGGAGAGGGTTGTCATTTTCTTCTCCAGGGGATCTTCCTGACCCAGGGATCGAACCCAGGTCTCCCGCATTAGAGGCAGACACTTTAACCTCTTAGCCACCAGGGAAGAGCCATACAGTATAACACTGGATAAAATGTCTAGTTCATCCCACAAAATACTTAAACCTGAAATATTTCAATTCAAAATAATCATACATTTGATTTTATCCTGTAGTTTGTTAATACAATTCTGCACTACAGGGTGTGTTCTGTGGGGCAATTTTTATAAACCATGGCTCTTCCAACCGAACCTGTAATAGTTCCATGAGTGAAAATTCAGAGGAGCCAAAAAAGAAAGGCAATGTCTCCAGATTCCAATTATTTCAGTCATGTGGTGTCAGAGTCAGAGAAGGCTTTGTTTAGCCTCAGGATCAAGCCAACATGTTTACAAAACATTTTGTATTTTGATAAGAAAAAAATAATACAGTTCCTCACCATATCATTCTGGTATCTATGGCTCTCGTAGGGTAGAATAGTTGAAAAGTGGAAGTGGTATTCAATTCTAGAAGTAGCAGTTCCCAAACCCAACAACATTCATCTCGAGTACAACAAAATGGGGACATAAAACATGGGAATATTTTGGGACTTCACTGGCAGTCCAGTGGTTAAGACTCCAAGCTTCCACTGTAAGCTCAGTCATTCAGTCATGTCTGACTTTTTGAGACCACATGGACTGCAGCACACTAGGCTTCCCTGTCCATCACCAACTCCCGGAGCTTACTTAAACTCATGTCCATCCAGTTGGTGATCCATCCAACCATCTCATCCCCTGTTGTCCCCTTCTCCTCCCACCTTCAGTCTTTCCCAGCATCAGGATCTATTCCAAGGAGTCAGTTCTTCACATCAGGTGGCCAAAGTATTGGAGTTTCAGCTTCAGCTTCAGTCCTTCCAACGAATATTCAGGACTGATTTCCTTTAGGATTGACTGGTTGGATCTCCTTGCAGTCCTAGGGACTCTAGAGAGTCTTCTCCAACACCACAGTTCAAAAGCATCAATTCTTTGGCGCTCAGCTTTCTTTATGGTCCAACTCTCACATCCATACATGACTACTGGAAAAACCATAACTTTGACTATACAGACCTTTGGTGGCAAAGTAATGTCTCTGCTTTACAATGTGCTATCTAGGTTGGTCATAGCTTTTCTTCCAAGGAGCAAGTGTCTTTTAATTTCATTGCTGCAATCACCATCTGCAGTGGTTTTGGAGCCCCCAAAAATACAGTCTGACACTGTTTCCAGGGTTTCTCCATCTATTTGCCATGAAGTGATGGGACCAGATGCCATGATCTTAGTTTTCTGAGTGTTGAATTTTAAGCCAAGTTTTTCACTCTCCTCTTTCACTTTCATCAAGAGGCCCTTTAGTTCTTCACTTTATGCCATAAGAGTGGTGTCATCTGAATATCTGAGGTTATTGATATTTCTCCCAGCAATCTTGATTCCAGCTTGTTCTTCATCCAGCCCAGTATTTCACATGATGTACCCTGCATAAAAGTTAAATAAGCAGGGTGACTATATACAGCCTTGATGTACTTCTTTCCCAATTTGGAACCAGTCTGCTGTTCCATATCCAGTTCTAACTGTTGCTTCTTGACCTGCATACAGATTTCTTAGAAGGCAGGTCAAGTGCTCTGGTATTCCCATCTTTTGAAGAATTTTCCAGTTTGATGCAATCCACACAGTCAAAGGCTTTGGCATAGTCAATAAAACAGAAATAGATATTTTTCTGGAACTCTCTTGCTTTTTCAATGATCCAGCAGATGTTGACAATTTGATCTCTGGTTCCTCTGCCTTTTCTAAATCCAGCTTGAACATCTGGAAGTTCATGGGTCATGACCTTTTCAAGTCCTGTGGCCACTGCCAAGTTGTCCAAATTTGCTGGCATATTTAGTGCAGCACTTTCACAGCATCATCTTTCAGGATTTGAAATAGATCAACTGGAATTCCATCACCTCCACTAGCTTTGTTCATAGTGATGCTTCCTAAGGCCCACTTGACTTCTCATTCCAGGATGTCTGGCTCTAGGTGAGTGATCACACCATCGCGGTTATCTGGTTCATGGAGACCCTTTTTGCACAGTTTTGTGTATTGTTACCACCTCTTCTTAATATCACCTGCTTCTGTTCAGTCTCCACTGTTAGGGCTGCGGGCTTGATCTCTGGTGTGGGAGTTAAGGTCCTGCATGTTGCACAGTGCCACCAAAAAGAAAAAAAAAAAAGACTGTATCTTAAAGAACTATTTGAACATAATAGAGTATAAATATATCTGGAAAGCATTTCAGGTTTTGTCTCTTATTGTATATAAATTCTCTAAAAATAGGAACTTCCCACCCATAGTGCAGGCTTCCCCGGTGGCTCAGATACTAATGAATCTGCCTGCAATGTGGGAGGCTCGGGTTCTATCCCTCAGTCAGAAAATCCCCTGGAGAAGGTAAAAGCTACCCACTTCAGTTTTCTTGCCTGGAGAATTCCATGGACTGAGGAGTTTGGTGGACAACCTTTGGGTCGCAAAGAGTCGGAGACAACTGAGTGACTAACTCTTTACATATAGTGTAAGCAGAAGCTCTTCATTCTCCAAAACATTTTATTGGAACACCCTGTACACAGTACTAGTTAAGAAAATTATTTTTAAATAGATGTTAGATTGATGAATATCATTTAAAATTACATACTTCTTAAAAATGTCCTATTAGTCAGGACATGGATAAATAAAATGTGGCCTACTGTATGATAGATTTCTTAAAAAATAAAATATAAAACATCTATATCATCATGGATGTAACCCAAAAATATAATAAGTGAAGAAATTTTATTTCAGAATTTATTAAAATAATAAAATAACTTATTGTTAAAATATTTATAATAAACAAATAATAGTTATTATAAACTATTATTATAAAAATAAGTCACCACAACTAGTGAGTAGCCCCCACTTGCCACAACTAGAGCAGCAGTGAAGACCCAGCACAGCCAAAATAAATTATTTTTTTAAAGAACCATTTTTTAGTATTATTTTTTAATTAAATAAAATAACATTAAAATTAATTATTTAACATAAATTAAAATTTATTTACTAAGTATTTAATAAAGCAGAATTTATTAAAATATTAAACTAATAAAAAAGCTTATTCTATTTAAAATTTAAATCACACCAAAATAATATTTTATTTTTCTCAAGAATTCTGTATTTGTGTAAAACAGTGAAAATAAACTATGAGAACATATATTTAATCTCTGATAAAAGAGGTTTTGGGATAAAGGGAAGAACAAATTAGGAATGGGGGGTTAAGAACAATTAAGATTCAACAGATGATAAAATTAAAAGATTGCAGCCATGAAATTAAAAGATTCTTGCTCCTTGGAAGAAAAGCCATGACCAACGTGGTGATGGTGGTTTAGGTGCTAAGTCGTGTCCAGCACTTGTGATCCATGGACTGTAGCCCGCCAGGCTCTTCTGTCCATGAGATTCTCCAGGCAAGAATACTGGAGTGGGTTCCCATTTCCTTCTCCAGGGAGATCTTCCCAACACAGGAATCATACCCAGGTCTCCTGCATTGCAGGCAGACTCTTTACTGACTGAGCTATGAAGGAAGCCCATGACCAACCTAGACAGCATATTAAAAAGCAGAGACATTACTTTGCCAACAAAGGTCCATCCAGTCATAACTATGGTTTTTCCAGTAGTCATGTGTGGATGTGAGAGTTGGACCATAAAGAAAGCTGAGTGTTGAAGAATTGATGCTTTTGAACTGTAGTGTTGGAGAAGACTCTTGAGAGTCCCTTGGACTGCAAGATCAACCAGTCAATCTTAAAGAAAATCTGTTCTGAATATTCATTGGAAGGACTGATGCTGAAGCTGAAGCTCCAATACTTTGGCCACATGATGCAAAAAACTGACTCACTGGAAAACACCCTGATGCTAGGAAATATTGAAGGCAGGAGGAGAAGGGGACAACAGAGGAAGAGAAGGTTGGATGACATCATTGACTCAATGGACATGAGTTTGAGCAAACTCCAAGAGTTGGTGATGGGCAAGGAGGCCTGGCGTGCTGGGTCCATGGCGTCACAAAGAGTTGGACACGACTCAGCAACTGGACCAAACTGAAGATTCAGACATTGCTTTTATTACTAAAATAAATTGAAAACATTTGGCATTTTAAGAAATTAAGATTTATATTCTTCAAAAACTGACAATTATCTCTCAGCAATCTTCTTCTCCAGCACCCCCACACTTCATCTTATACTTTTAAGAACCATTTATTCGGTTTCCCTCATGGCTCTGTCGAAGAAGGCAATGGCACTCCATTCCAGTACTCTTGCCTAGAAAATCCCACGGATGGAAGAGCCTGGTGGGCTGCAGTCCATTGAGTCACGAACAGCCGGACATGACTGAGTGACTTCACTTTCACTTTTCACTTTCATGCATTGGAGAAGGAAATGGCAACCCACTCCAGTGTTCTTGCCTGGAGAATCCCAGGGACGGGGGAGCCTGGTGGGCTGCTGTCTATGGGGTCTCGCAGAGTCAGACATGACAGAAGCGACTTAGCAGCAGCAGCAGCAGCAGCAGCAGCAGCACGGCTCAGTGGTATAGTTAGCCTTCCATCGCAGGAGACATAGGTTAAATCCCTGTTCTGGAAGGATCCCACAAGCCACGGGACAACTAAACCCATGCACCCACAACTATGAGCCTGTGTTCCAGAGCCCGGGAATCATAACTACTGAGTTCATGTGCCACAACTACCAAAGCCCAAACTCTAGAGATTGTGCTCTGCAACAAGGAAAGCCACCAGAATGAGAAGCTTCAGCACCACAACTAGAGAGTAGCCCCCACTCACCACAACTAGAGCAACAACGAAGACCCAGCACAGTCAAAATAAATTAATTTTTTTAAAGAAAAGAACCATTTTTGAGTATTATAAATCAAAAGGAAAAAAGGTGTTTGTAAACTATACAAATAAAATATAAATTTGTTTTATCTTTAGAAATATATAAATCAATAAATATTTTAAAATACGTAAAGGATGTATCTTTATGCTGCTCTTAGTCTGTATTTTTCACGGGAACACAGTGACTAACCTGATAAATATAAAAAGTGTTTTCTTAGTATGGCTATTTCTAATATTCTTTTCTAGCTCTTAAAAGAGCTGAGCCTGGAATACATGGAATCCCACCATGCAACCTCTACAAGTCAAAAGTGAATATGTAAATTGGTAAGAGAAACCTTGTCCATCTCTAACTCCCAGGGACAATCCAAGTTTAACCTGAGGATATGATATAACACATCGCTGCAGTCAGCAGGTACCATGAAAGGAGGTCACTGCACTCTGCAAATAAGAGTTTCAGACTAGAGTCCCAGCAGGTATTTCATTTCCAGACCTGCTATACCACAAGTGACTTAAGAGGACCACAGTTGCCCTGGTTAAGTCACTGCTCACTTAAAAACCACTCGTATCTTAGTCTTACATTGCTGTACCAAGGGATCTGTTAGGTCTCCCCTCTCAAAGACTACCTTCTATTCCATAGTTAACCCTAGACTCTGAGTCTAGACTGAACCATGAGTCCCCAACTCCTGTAGTCTATTCCACAAATCTCTTCATAATAATCCCTGTCTGCCTGGACCACACAATTATGGAACACTGCAAAATTCTTAATCAGTCTTCAAATCTTGAACAAAAGCCCATTTCATCCATATAACTCAGGTGTCATACATATTTTGCTCTATTCTTAACCTTTGAAAATTATTTGTGTTTTAAACCAGGTAGAATTCTCTCCTAACAAAATGATTTTAGTAAAATATTGTATTTTTTGCAAAGCACCGCACACATTTATGACATCTGAATAGTGGCATGCTAGTAAGAGCTGGGGTAGGCCCCCCCAGCCAGTAGTACACCAGCAGTCCCAAATGCCCTACTTGTTGCTCTGTCTACACTGATCCCAGCCCAGGACATAACCCCTACTCTGTGTCTGATTCCAGGATTTCCACTTTCTATCATATGTCCTGTCATTGTATATAGAGAGATTTCTAGGTACATATCTTCTAATCTAAAAACTGCACTTTTAATCTTTCAGTTTATGGTGGCTGTTTGTGCGTGCATGCTAAGTCACTTCACTCGTGTCGAACTCTTTGCGACCTTATGGACCACACCCCGCGAGGTTTCTCTGTCCATGGGATTCTCCAGGCAAGAATACCAGAGTGAATTACCATATCCTCCTCCAGGGGATCTTTCCCATCCAGGGATTGAATCTGCATTTCTTACTTCTCTTGCAGTGGTAGGCTGGTTCTTTACCACTAGCGCCACCTGGGAAGCCCTCGTCAAGGTGACGGTAACCAAGGTCATATTTCTCTTAGGATATTTCCAGCCAATGACCCAGCAAGGCAGGGCTTCAAAAGACAGCATCATTTTGCCCCAGGGCAGGACTTCTCTAAGGGGAAGCTTTGTTTGAGGATTCCCTGTCAGGTCAGCATAGATTTGCAACATCTGCTCAACTCTGTTTCCCCCTCTTTTTTCCCTCAGGCGTTTCTCCCAATAAATCTCAGCTCTACCTACCTGCCCTGCAACAGATGAAGATGTGAGAGATGGGATTTATGACAATGTCATAAAGTTAAGAAAATACCAAAATAGAAACAAACTCATAAAGCTTGAAAACAAATTTATGGTTGCCAAAGCAGAAAGGATGGGGGTTATGAATTAGGAGTTTATCATATACACACTAGTATATATAAAATACATGATCAGCAAAGACCTACTGCATAGGACAGAGAACTCTATTCAATACTCTGTAATGGCCTACATGGGAAAAGAATCTGAAACTGAATATATATATATATTCAGTTATATATATATATATAACTGAATTACTTTGCTGTACACCTGAAACTAACACAATACTGTAAATCAACTGTATTCCTAGATAAAATAAAAATTAAATTTGAGGGGGGAAAAAAAACTAGGAAAAGACCGCACTGGGCTGGCTTATAAAACTTGATGGAAGTCGGAAAAGGGTGGGGTTGGCGGGTGGGGGGAGGACAGGTCATAGTGTTTCTAGCATATCAAGAACAGAAAAAGAATGCAAGCTAGAAATTACCAAATTCCTACTGTATATTAGGAAATTGACAAATGTTATTATCACTCAATCTTTTTAATTTCTTTATTTTTAATTGGAGGACAATTGCTTTACAATTTTGTGTTGGTTTCTGCCATACATCAATATTATCATTCAGTCTTTATGAGCACTTTTTGAAAGATATATTTTAGGCATATTTAATAGATCAAACCTGTCACAAATATTCATTTACACTTTCCTGCTTTACATATCTGCACCACAAAGTTACTTGCTCTCAAAGGTGCAGATTTTACACCAGCAAAGTAGAATCTGATAAAAGACATGAAGGGTAGAGAAAAGGGTCACCTCTCTGACCTGAGATTAAGAGTAGGTTTCCAAGAGGAATTTATACCTGAGCTAACTCATGAGGTGTGAATGCCTATTTCATCTGCGTTAACCAGGTTAAAAAAAAAAAAAAATGTGGCCAGGGAAGTTTAAGCTGAGACACTCTATGTAAAAATGAGAGGAGAACCCAAAGCTTCATTCCAGATTCTTGGTAAAAGGTGAAGTCAGGATTCAGACTCAGTCTTGACTCCAAATAGCACATCTAGTGCACTTCTATCAAAGCTCAGGACTGAGATTGGAGGAGTATGTATACTCAGTTGCTAAATCATGTCTGACTCTTTGTGAATTCATGAACTATAGCCCACCAGGCTCCTCTGTCCATGGGATTTCCTGGGCAAGAATACTGGAGTGAGTTGCCATTTCCTTCTCCAGGGGATCTTCCTGACCCAGGGATCAAACCCACATCTCCTGCATTGGCAGGTAGGTTCTTTACCTCTGAGCCACCAGGAAAGCCCAATTGGCAGTAGATGGACATAAAATTGTCTCTGCACCTTTCCCTGGTGTGTCTAGAGCCAACTTGTTTCTCCAAGTCATGCTCCCCTTGCTCTGATGTTCCCATTAGGTACAAAATCCAACGCAAGCAAACAACTGACAACAGTAACACAAACAGAGCTGTGAAGGCCTTTTCCAGATGCTGAAGCTCCCCTGATGGCTAGTTGAGTTGGAAGCAAAAATTCATTCTGAGCTAGAAAATAACTGATCATGAAAACTTCTGGAAGGCTACACTTAACCTCAGCTACTCCGTTGTTCACACTAAATGTTGACCTACCCATGTATGGGAGGCAACAAAGAAATACTATGATTAATAATTGAGCCCTGTTTTAATACAATGTTATAGTTCTTACACTTTTAACAATTACAATTTGTTGTTCTGAAATGGCAGTTTTATTTTTTAATAATTTTTTAATGAAGTATAGTTAATTTGCAATGTTGTGGTAGTTTCAGATATACAATAAAGTGACTGATATATATGCATATATAGGACTTCCAAGATGGTTTAGCAGTAAAGAATCTGCCTGCAATGCAGAAGACACAGGAGACGTGGGTTCAAACTTTGGGTCAGGAAGATCCCCTGGAGAAGGAAACAGCAACCCACTCTAGCATTCTTGCATGGGAAATCCCTTGGACAGAGGAGCCTGGTGGGCTACAGTCCATGGGGTCACAAAGAGCCATACACAACTTAGTGACTAAAAGACAACAAACAAACTATATATATATATTCTTTTTCAGATTATTTTTCCATTATAGGTTATTATAAGATATTAAATATAGTTTAACCCACTCTAGTATTCTTGCCTGGAGAATCCCATGGATGGAGGAGCTTGGTGGGTTACAGTCCACGGGTCGGAAAGAGTCGGACATGACTGAGCGACTTCACTTTTCACTCCTGTGTTAAACAGTGGGTCCTTGTTTATTTTTGGTACTGTGTATCTGTTAATTCCAAACCCCTAATTTATCCCCACCACTATTCCCCTTTGGTAACTGTAAATTTGTTTTCTGTCTGTGAATCTATTTCTGTTTTGTAAATAATTTCATTTGTATCATTTTTTTAGAGTCCATACATTAGCATAACAATAGCATTTGACTCTGACTTACTTCATTTAGTATGATCATCACTAGGCCCAAACACATTGCTGCAAATGGCAATACTTCATTCTTTTTCATGGCTGAGTAATATTCCATTGTATATATACTGCATCTTCTTTATCCATTGCTCTTGATGGACATTTAAGTTATTTCCATGTCTTAGCTATTGTAAATAGTGTTGCTATGAATGCTGGGGTTCATGTATTTTTTTTGAATTAGAGTTTTCTTCTTTTCCAGATATATGTCCAGAATTGAAACTGCTGAAATGCTCATTTTAACTGATTGTTTCAATCTCATGGAATAAGCAATGTTTGGCCTTGCCAGAATAAATGAAATAGTTTCATGATTCAGTGTTCAACTAATGCAAATTACCTCTTCAAGACTCACCCAAAGGTGAGTTTCACAGAGAAATCCTATTTTTATTAGGCACTGTCAATATACAACTAGAATGTAAAATTAAGGAACATAACAATAAAGTGCCCTCCAGTGCAATCCCTGACTTTAGCAATTGACGGATTCCGTCAAGAGTCATTTTGGCACTGACTTCCAGCTGGAGCATGATTAATCATGATTCCTACAGTATGCTAATTCATCATTAATGGAGTAAATAAGTATTTTTACATATTTAATTTCAGCACCTAAGTCAAGCAGCAAAAAAATTATTTTATTTAATTGGCGATGAGAGATTTCTTCTGTAGAACTAAAGGTCTTTGTTAGCCAAAAAAGAATCCAGGTATCATATGAGGATAATAGCACAAGACTGAATATTGGAAGCAAGAAGTCAAGACCACACCCTGACTAGAGGTTTGATAGAAAATGTGCCAGAGCTTTCAGGGACTGTAGAGGCTGACCTTGATCTCAGAGTGGGGACTTAGGTGAACTAGACGCTTTCACAGAATGTGGGCTTTGATGTGATGTCATTGGGCTTTCCTGGTGGCTCAGCTGACAAAGAATCTGCCTGCAATGCAGGAGACCTGGGTTCAATCCCTAGGTTGGGAAGATCCCCTGGGGAAAGGAACAGCTACCCACTCCAGTATCCTGGCCTGGAGAATTCCATAGACTGTATAGTCCATGGGGTCGCAAAGAGTCTGACACGACCTAGCAACTTTCACTTTCATTAGACTGATGGATGGGCATTGATATGATGCAGTTTCATGTGATGTAATCTAGGTAGAAGGACCTGACTCAGTGGTGGGCCCAGAAGTAGTGGATCAGAAGTTATGAGCTGAACCAGACTCTAAGAGGATCAGCTACACTGCCAGGAACCTCTGTCTGGGTGGGCTCTGTCTAGAGGATCAGCTATGACAGTGGTCCTTGAACACGGGTCAGAATAAACAAGTCTGCTTATTATTTTTTTTTAACCACCATTAGTGGTTTAAAAAAAAAAAAAGAAAGAAAGAAAACCTGCCTGGTAATGCAGGAGACATAAGAGATGCAGGTTCCATCCCTGGGTCGGGAAGATCCCTTGGAGGAGGGCATGGCAACCCACTCCAGTACTCTTGCCTGGAGAACCCCATGGACGGAGGAGTCTGGTGGGCTACCGTCCAAGGGGTTGCAAAGCATCAGACACGACTGAAGTGACTAAGCATGTGGCATGCATCCAAAGTGTAGGTTCCTGGGCTTTTCTGGTGGCTCACTAGTAAAGAATCTGCCTGCCAGTGCTGAAGACATGGGCTCTACCCCTGGTCTGGGAAGATCCCACATGATGTGAAGCAAATAAACCTGTGCACCACAATTACTGAGTCTTCGCTCTAGAGCCAGGGAGCCACAACTACTGAGCCCACACACCACAAGTACTGATGCCTGCACACCCTAGATTCAATGCTCTGCAACAAGAAGCCACTGCAATTAGAAGCCCTTGCACCACAACCAGAGAGTAGCCCATGCTCACCACAACTAGGGAAGAATCTGCAAACCAATGAAGGCCTCGCATAGCCAAAATAAATAGATAAATACATTAATTTATTTTTTTTAAGTGCGGGTTTCCTGACCCAACCCCAGAAACCCTGGTTCAATAAAGCATGGATGAAACCCAGAAATCTGCATGTTGATTCTGCTGCAGTTTCCTGATAAGAAACCATGGTCTAGGTGGAATTGTGAAATAAAAGATTAAGGAAATTGTAACTGGCAGAATGAGCCATGATGCATGTAATGCAACAAGACAGAGCTTAGTGGCCCAAACAGAATCTTACCATCCTCTCCCTCTGGTTGCACTTTAAGTATAAGTGGCCAATTATGTTGCCTCCAATTTTCAGAAGCCATTAAGAAACTGAAAAAAAAAAAAAAGGTCACATTTTTTAATTGAAGAAATTTCAGCTCATTTTAACCAATCAATTGAACACATAAAAGGTTTTGTAGTGGAAATGATATTGGATACTAAAGATAAAAAATGAATTCAAATCTTAATTCCATTTCTGGTTAAACTGATCATATTGACAGTTACTAACAGCTCAGCATTTCAATTTCCTTTGCTGAAAACACTGGGGATAATAATAATACCTGTGGAGAATGATTATTGTGAGAATTAAGTGAGGAGACTATGCAAGTTCTAAGCCTGGTTTTTAGTACCTAAAAGAAACTGTAATCTGGGGATATGAATAGGTGAATAAACAAACAAGTATTTGGGTGGATGAGACACTCGTGAAATTAAATGAAAGCTGAAAATGTTGACAGACATAGTATGTTAGCCTCAAGTTAGCAACAAACATAAGGAATTCTTTATGTTTAATGACCAATTAATTTCTTTTTTCCAATGTGTTTTTACCCACTAGGAGCACAAATGTTATCAGTCTTTATTTGTACCCTGCTTTGCTTTGATTTCCTGCACAGCTTTGGTGTAAATCATTCAAAATATCATTTAAACCACAGACCAGCAGAGCCTAGCGGTCTTTGGATCCAGGGCTGTTGAACCAGATGGGAAAACTAATTCATTCATCTGGTTCTCATTTTGTATACCATTCCCACCTTCTTCAAGACTTTTATTAATTTCCAGAGCATGGTCTGTGAGTAGTTTCGCAAAGGTCCACAATTATGTGGGGCTGTCTTCCATGTTAACTCTTCAAATGGCTTCATTTATAGGCACAGCTGTCTCATCTTGATTTCACTGGGAGCGAGGCAGTGCTGGCATTTCCCTGCTCACAGCCCATTTATTCTCAGACACGTGTTGCAGCATACATTAAGGTCAATTTCTGCCAAGTTGTTACTGACGTGTAGAACCATGCACAGTTGGATGGCATTGTGCCCTCCAAATGGGACAAAGAATAATGTAGACAAAAGGACAAGCAGAGGAAAGGTAAATTTTCTAATCTGTGACATCCATGTCATGTCGTGGAAATCCCCAAGCTTTCCCCAGGAAAGGAAGCAGCAGTGTGACTTGGAGGTAGACAGAAGTTTCCTATTTATAAATAACTTCACTCTTATCACTTGATTTTCTACACTATGGCACATGTGTGCGCTCAGTTGCTCAGTCCTGTCTGACTCTTTGTGACCCCATGGACTGTAGTCTGCCAGGCTCCTCTGTCCATGGGATTCTCCAGGCAAGAATACTGGAGTGGGTTGCCATGCCCTCCTCCAGAGGATCTTCCCGACCCAGGAATCAACCCACATCTCCTGTACTGCAGGCAGATTCTTTACCAATGAGCCACCAGCGAAGCCCTACTTTGGCATAGGTATTATTCTAATCCTTATTGTTAAAAGGAGGCACTAGCCTCTGATGGTCTAGTGGTTAAGATTTGGTGCTCTCACCAATGTGGCCTGGGTTCAATTCCTGGGTAGGAAACTAAGATCTTGCTTTAAGCTACTGCACACTGATATCACCCTGAGATCACTTTCATGAAACTACACATTTGTATAAATATTCCAATTCTCCACACAATTGATAACATTATATAAAGAGCTCGGGATGAACACACACATGCACACACACACACACACACACTACTACACATAAGAAAGATAATCAGCAAGGACCTACTGTATAGCACAGGGAACTCTGCTCAACATTCTGTGATAACCTATATGAGAAAAGAATCTTAAAAAGAATGAATATATGTATGTTCATGCCTGCATGCTAAGTCGTGTCTGACTTTTTGTGACCCTGTGAACCATAGCCCTCCAGGCTCCTCTGTCCATACTGGAGTGGATTGCCATGCCCTCCTCCAGGGGATCTTCCCAACCCAGGGATCAAGGCTGAGAGCCTGAATATCATGTGTCTCCTGCACTGGATTCTTTACCACTAGGACAATCTGGGGAACCCAAATATATGTTATGAAGTGAAGTGAGGTCAAAGTCACTCAGTCGTGTCCAACTCTTTGCAACTCCATGGACTACACAGTCCATGGAATTCTTCAGGCCAGTATACTGGAGTGGGTAAGCCATTCCCATCTCCAGGAGATCTTTCCAATCCAAGGATGGAACCCAGGTCTCCCACATTGTAGGTGGATTCTTTACCAGCTGAGCCACCAGGGAAGACCAGAAATATGTATATATATCACTAAATCGCTTTGCTATACACATGAAACTAATACAACATTATAAATCAATTATACTCCAGTAAAATTTTTTTAACTAAAAAAAAAAAAAAAAAAAGACAATATCTCAGTACATATTATTAGGCCCACCTGAAATTTATTCAATGAAAGAAATCTACAAATGTAGGTGTTATGACAGAGGGCATACCTAAGATATACATTTAACTTATATAAATCCCTTTACATGAATACATTAAAAGGTTACAATTTAAATTTTGAAATAAAAATAGATAAGAGAAAATAGAAGCCCAATAGGGTTATGTAAAAGACCCAAAGTCACAATTGGCAAGCTGCCTAGGAGACATGGACACCACTTTCTTTGCCTTTGTCCATTCAGGCTGCTATAACAGAATAACATAGGCTGGGCAGCTTATAAATAAGAGAAATTGTATTTCTCACAATTCAGAAGGCTGGGAAGTCTAAGATCAAGGCATCGGCATGGTTGCCTTGTGATGAGGGTCCCCTTCCTGGTTCACAGTCAGTGCCTTCTCGCTGTGATCCACACACAGTGAAAAGAGGAGTTAGTTCTTTGAGACTCTTTTATAAGGACGTGGGTATCATTCCTGAGTATTGAATCCTCTTGATCTATGCACTTCCCAGATGCCCCACCTCCTTAATCCATCTTATTTGGCCTTAGGATTTCAACATATGAGCTCTGGGATGACACAAATATTCAGACCATATCATCTTTCTAATTCCAAATCCCAGATGCCTTCCAAAGTGACAATATCTCTCCCTCTTCAGACATGACTCTGGGCTTAGCAAGAGTCCTTAAAGGGGGAGAAAGTGAGACATGTAAGGCAAATGTAGATTTCTAGAATCAACCTGCATAATCCGATTCAAACAAACTCTCCTTGCTGTGTTCCGCTCAGAGGCCCTCCGTGGGTGTGAACGTACTCATTTAATGCCAGTCACTAACCACAGGAGAGTCACTTTTTCAGATGATCGCCACTGCCTCCTCACTTCAGTTTAGCTGCAGGCATCTGACAGCTGCCAAGGCAGACAGCGCTGTGGGATCGCGGACTCTGGCGCACAGTCTTTAGTTCTATTTGGTTGAATGGCCTTTGGACTTGAAGGTTGTGAACTTGATTGGGTTGCTGTAACTCCTTGATCTGGAGTTGCTGCACACTATGGCAATTTCACTTGGTACACAATAGCGTTTTTTCTAAGTAAACTTGGGATAATCTCCAGTTCAAAGCATTCTGCAGACAAAATGCCCACAGCATAATCCTCTCCTGTGTGCATGCGTGCGTGTGAAGTCACTTCAGTCATGTCTGACTCTGTGCGACCCTATGGACCACAGCCGGCCAGGCTTCTCTCTCCATGAGATTCTCCCAGCAAGAACACTGGAGTGGGCTGCCATGCCCTTCTCCAGGGGATCTTCCCTAACCAGGGTTTGAACCTGCGTCTCTTAAGTCTCCTGCACTGGCAGGTGGGTTCTTTACCACTAGCGCCAGGTGGGAAACCCAGGCCTCTCCAACCCCCTCAAAAAAGAAAAGGACTACAGTAGATTGATTTTGTTTACCTTGTACTAGTTCATGTGAGCTGCACTTCTATGACTAAAGCAGGAAAGTGTCCAGGTGAAGGATTGTGTGTATTGCATTCTCAGGTCAATCTCAGAGGACCTGGCTTGCCTTGTTTTATTGTGGTCTAGCAAGGTCCTTCAGAGACAGCAATGGCACCCCACTCCAGTACTCTTGCCTGGAAAATTCCATGGACGGAGAAGCCTGGTGCGCTGCAGTCCATGGAGTCGCTATGAGTCGGGCACCACTGAGCAACTTTACTTTCACTTTTCACTTTCCTGCATTGAAGGAAATGCCAATCCACTTCAGTGTTCTTCCCTGGAGGATCCCAAGGATGGGGGAGCCTGGTGGGCTGCCACCTATGGGGTCGCACAGAGTCGGACACGACTGAAGTGACTTAGCTTAGCTTAGCTTAGCTGATTGTCAGAAATGGAGATAATTAGGGGCACATTGTACCAGGTGCCTCAAATACTAAAATGTCCTTAAAGAGACGCCATGAAAGCTCTCTGCTTTTTCCTCCTCCTTTCTGAATTTCCATAACAAGCAGAACCAGAAGAGGCCTGACTCTCTAGAATACCTCCCTCTATCTCTCTTATTCTTTCCTTTCTTCTCTACTAAGTACACAATTGAATAATATTAAATTCAAGGAAAAATAAAGAGTCCTTTCTTTGGTTTAACTAATGAGCCTGTATTGGGAGAGAATAGTTCCCTGGTGGCTCACTGGTAAAGAATCCACCTGCCAAAGCAGAAGACACAGGAGATGCAGGTTCAATCCCTGTGTCAGGAAGATCCCCTGGAGAAGGAATTGCCAAGCCACTCCAGTATTCTTGCCTGGGATATCCCATGGATGGAGGAGCCTGGCAGGCTATAGTTATGGGGTCGCAAAGAGTCAGACACGACTGAGCAACTAAACAATAACAGTAAATTCACACTTTGCTATCGTGAGATACACTCCACTTCTCCCCGGTAGTTCAGCTGATAAAGAATCTGCCTGCAATGCAGGAGAACCTGGTTCAGTTCCTCTGTTGGAAGTTCCCTTGGAGAAGGTATAGGCTCCCCACTGCCTATTCTTGCCTGGAAAATACCCATGGACAGAGGAGCCTGGCAGGCTACAGTCCAAGGGGTCGCAAAGAGTTGGGCATAACTGAGCGACCAAGCACAGCCCTACTTCTGACTATTAATCTTTGAGTTTGTCATTCCCCTCATCAAGCACCCTACAGGGAGGAGTTCCAGATCCAGAGCTGTAGCCGCTCATCCTTCAAACCCCAATACTTTGAAATATACACCAAACCTCTAAACCGCAGAGTAATTATCATACACCATTCCATTCAGTCAGTCAATCCCAGGGCCAACTGCTAATGATGAAATCCCAAAATGAGGGAAATTAATGTGTGGTGGGAATTTGTTGTGGAAAATGAAAGTCAAATCACCTGTGACCCAAAACAGCCTTCCAATTTCAATATTTTACTTAATGAGATTAAGCCCACCATGATGAGTATTACCTCCGTCATCCCATCTCCAATAGTAAACGCCCCCTCATCCAAATTAGCACATCAGATGTTTCAGCTATGCCTTCTCCTGTTCCTCTGAAAAGAGATCTTGAGATGAAGTCTGGGTTGCAACACTTAATTTGGGAAGCAGTACTCCCAGGGCAGGAATGAAGGATGAAGAAAGTAAAACAAGGAAGGAGGGAAATTAAATAAAGAATGCTTTGTCAAGTTGGTGTGTGATCTCTCAGGACTTTCTGAGGACTCCTGAAATGACTTAGCACTGCCTGCCTGGGACAGACAGATGAAAGCAGAGAGCATTTATGTACTGGCTGCAATCCTCCACTGGGCAAAAGTGTCCTAGGGCATGACCTTCCCCAGCACCCAGGTTGCAGACATGCATGAGCTGAGTAGGTGCCCCAGGACGACATGAATGCCAGGGTAGCAGAGAAGCCCTTGGCAGGAAGTTAGAAGAACATAGTGAAGACACAAGGGGAAAGCTCTGTCTGCTGTCTGGAGCTACTCAAGTCCTGCATAAAACTGGTTGTCACAGAAGTAGATGGAGTAAAAGAAAGTAATATTATGGCCAACACAGTCCTCCTCTAGCATTACAGTTCATGGCATGCCTTCCTTTAAGTCCAAAGTATTAGTGTCTCCTTCAAGCTCTGACCGGCCACAGTGTCTTCAGGGATCTAACATAACAGACTGATGGAGCCGTGTCTCTGTCACAGCCAGGCTAAAGTCATAACTGATAGCCACAGTCAATCCACATCACTGGTTTTCTCTTTCTGTCAACCTTGAGCAGCATTTTGGCAGCTCTGCGTTGCTTTTCTGGTTAAATGACCTAGACTTTCATCATTTAGAAACCTGAGCTTTTATTTTTCTTGTCCTCGGGCCAAAGTTTGCTCAGTTGCCTATTTACAGCTGGCGGTGAACACAGACTCACTGAAAGACACCTCAGTGTACTCCCAGATCTCAGAGCCACCCCTCCTCAGCCCCGCAAGGTAGCAGTGCTCCCCCTCCTCGTGACAATCAGACTCAGGTTCCCCACCAGTATAGAATGTCCATCTTGTCCTACTGGTCCTCCTACATGAGGGTCCCACATGACCGGGGGTAGCATAGCTTCGTTCAGCAGAACCCTTACTGCATCCCTGACGATATGTTGTACACATAAGAACCACACTTCCTACTCGGGAAGAGCCTAAGACTGTGAGGACAGCTCTGCTCCCAAGGGAGTCTCTGGGAATGATGTTTAAAAGAGCCAATCCTCCTTATACCCTTCAAGTTTCAGACCCTTGTTCTCTAGCCAGTAACCAAAGAGCACACGCGTGCATGTTCCACTCTTTGCAAACTCCCTGGACTGCAGTCACTAGACTCCTCTGTCCATGGGATTCTCCAGGCAAGAATGCTGGAGTGGGTAGCTATTTCCTTCTCCAGGGATCTTCCCAACCCAAAGATCAAACCTGCATCTCCTGCATTGGCAGGGGGATTCTTTACCATCGAGCCACCTGGGAAGCCAGGTATATTTTTCATTATGTATATTTTGTCACAGTTAAAAAAAAAAAAAAAAACGAAAAACAAACTGCTTTCGATTTTCTTTGCTGTTGCAAATTGACAAAAATGCCAGACCAATAGCCACATGCCAATGTCAGAAGTTGAGAGGGCCATATTGGGGGCATGTGTTATGCTTGGGGAAACCATTACCACTTGACAAAATTATGGCTATGCGAGTATGAAGAGAAAGAGTACTTTAATTCAGAGTCAGGAAAAACATCATGGAGGTATCTCGTGATGGAGACCTTGAAGACAAGAAGAATTTCCACAGTGAAGGTTGGAGAGATTATTCCAGACTTTTCAAGTGCAGAAACAAAACATTGACTCTTCTGCCTTGGGAATATTGGAATCTTTGTTCAATCGCATTTAGAACATACTCTGAATAAGCTGCTAAGGTAATTGCCATGATCTGTGTGTTTGTCTTTAATTTTTTATTGCAATATAGTTGATTTACAATGCTGTGTTAGTTTCAGGTACACTGCAAAGTGAATCAATTATAAATATATAATTTATATATATAAATATATGTGTAATATATATACTCTCTATATGCTATATATAGCCACTCTTTTTTAGATTCTTTTCCCGTATGGGCCATTGCAGAGTACTGAGTAGAGGCCCTGTGTTGTACTGCAGGTTCTCATCACTCATCTATTTTCTATAGAGTAGCATGTATATGTCAATCCCAGCCTCCCAGTTTGTCCCTCCATGTTTCACTTCCTGGCAAACATAAACTTGTTTTCTACAGCTGTAACTCGATTTCTACTTTGTAGATAAGTTCATTTGTACCCTTTCTTTAGATTCCATGTATAAGCAATATCATTTCCATTTCTGTAATTGCTAACTAGCCAAGAGGCAGAAGCCAGTGGCTACAGGAAATATTTGACATTTATGAAGAAAGAGGTACCCAGTGAAATCCAGGTTCTCCCATTTAAGTTCTTCTGAAAGTATTTTCTTCGCACCTCAAGGTTATCAAACAAACTTAAGAAACAGAATTTCCAAATCCATCTGGCTGTTGGAACAAAATTAAATATAAATGTGAATTCCTCCTGTGGTTTTCAGTCCTTAGAACTAAAGCTATTTATTACAAAATCACTGAAAATTAAATCTATATATCAAAATGTAAATATATATCATCCACATCTGTAACACAAACTTCCCATATTCTTCCTCAGTGCCTCGCTTTCTCAGACCTTTTCTTTCATGTTTTCATGTCTTTCTTCATTGGGGCCAAATGAAAGAGGATGCGGAGGCTTTTTCAGCGTTCAATATTGGGTTGCTAAGCACCCTTGTAGCATATTTTCCAGGGGCTTTGTCCCAAGCACATGCCTTCCTGCCTCCTTCTTAAAGGCAACCTCATTCTTTCATGGTATAGAAATGAAGAATCAAAATAACCGCATCAGATTTCTCACATAGGCCCCATTAAAAAGCACAGGCTCAGAGTCTGTCTCATCACTGTCTGCAGAGGAATATGGTGAGAGGCAGCCTGCACTGTGACTTTGTCAGCGCTTTAGTAAATTACATGCACGAGTAAAGAAGATAAAGGATAAAGAGGACGAGCCTCACCTGCTGATAAAACACATTCTTTATTCTCCCTTCTCTGCAATGTTGAATCACACTATAGGACATAAGTCATTATATACTTTATATGACAAATGAATAATTACAGCAAATGAAGCCAAAAAACACACTGCAAAGAATATCATGTTTCCTAGCAGGAAGTGAAGAAATTCAGAACAGTGAACTCAGGTTTTCAACTCTGAGTCTTTTTAACAGTGTGATGATTTTTAACATCGAAACTAGATTATGATCCTGCCAAGCAATACTTGTATTTCAGCCTTCTGTTTGGCATTAAAACCCAAGTAGCAATTGCCATTGGAAAAAAAGTTGGAATAGAGGAAGGAATTTTTATTTGTTTACCTGATTTTGTAATGTATATAAAGCATTTGCTGGTGTCATCATTCATTCTTCACAGCAACCTTATAGAATAAGCATTGTTTACCCCATTTTTACAGCAGAAGCTGAGAGGCACCAACAAATTTGCTCAAGCTCAGTTTTCAAAACAGTGGAACCCAGATTTATGCGAGATCAACTTGAACAAATATCCTTGACTCTTAAAAGTACAGGACACAGTTCTCATGAGAATTCACTGTATAAAATTACCAGTAGAACTTTTAAGTTTATGAAAACAAAAAAATTTAAGTTTTCCTTAAATTTATCATATTCAAAGTATGTTAATCGTGTCTATAACATCTGTGCCTTGAAACTTATTAAACACTGAAAACAGTTTTGCATGGTTATTTGACCTCCTAATATTTAGTCTTATTCAATTAACACATTTTACTACTATCAAAAGCAAGTAAACAAAATTTTAATAACATTAATTCTGAACAGTTCTCTAACATAATACTCTAGGTATTTTTCTTTTCGATAAGGAAAGAACTTCTTAATAATGCAATCTTTTTAGAAATGTTAGCATCAATCTCTTTAAAGAACTTAATCTTATATATTTTAACCCAACAAACCAGGAAAAGAAAGAGAAAATTAAATGAATAGGGAAGGTGAAATAAGAAAGCCTTCAAAAAGCTTACAAGAATGGAGTTCTTTCGCCACCTAGTGGCTACGTTGTGTTGTAACCAGTGTGTGCTTGCTCAGTCGCTCTGCCTTGTTCCCCCTGCCAGGCTCCTCCGTCTATGGGATTTCAGGCGAGAATACTGAAGCGGGTTGCCATTTCCTCCTCAACGGGATCTTCTAAACTGAAGAATCAAAATCCACGTCTCCTGCACTGGCGTGCAGATTGTTACCACTAAGACACTTAGGAAGCCCTCAGTTCAGTTCAGTTCAGTTCAGTCGCTCAGTCGTGTCTGAATCTTTGCGATCCCATGAATCGAAGCAGGCCAGGCCTCCCTGTCTACCTACTTTTAATTATCCAAGGTTTGGGAACTTTTCTGTTTCTGTTTTTTAAGACACATTTTGATGTACTTTATTTCCCAAAGATACATTCACTCAGTGGTTTCCAAACCTGCCTAACAGGGCCACCAGAAAATACATTCATGGGGTCTATCCCTTGATATTTTGATCCTGTATTTGAGGGAAGGGCCTCAGATACTTTTGCTATTACCCCCAGTTGATAATGTGTGTGTTTGCTAAGTCACCTCAGTCGTGTCTGACTCTTTGGGACCCAATGGACCTTAGCTCACCAGGCTCCTCTGTCCATAGAATTCTCCAGGCAAGAAAACAGGAGTGGGTTGCTGTATGTCCTCCTCCAGGAGATCTTCGCAACCCAGGGATCAAACCTGAATTTCTAATATCCTTTACTCTGGCAAGGGGGTTCTTTATCACTACACCACACAGGAAGACTCCCGTTTATAATGCACAGTTGATTTTAGATCAGCTATGACAGAGTTTGCAAGCTTTTCTTATAAAACCGGTATTTCTTCTTGGCGTAGGAAATGACAACCCACTTCAGTATTTTTGCCTAGAAAACTCCATGGACAGAGGAGCATGGCGGGCTACAATCCATGGTGTCATAGAGTCTGACTCGACTTAGCATACGTGCACACGTTCTCTTCTTTGCCTACTCACTAAACTCCATTTAGTACCCCTCTTTACTAGTTATGGCCACGTGACTGAGCTCTGGCCAGTGGAACCTGGCCACCTTCATCTTTATTGACTGTGGTTGCTTTGTTTCCATTGTCTTCTGCCCACAAATCTTGGTCAATTTCAGTGGTGGTGACAACCTTTCTCTTGAAACTTCTTCCTCTGCTGGAATTAGCTAGACCTTCTCTCTTTGTTCCCTTTCTACAAATGAACATCATCAAAAGATCTCACTCCAGGGACTTCCCCAGTGGTCCAGTGGCTAAGACTCCACACTGCCAATGCAGGAGGCTGGGTTTCAATCCCTGGTGAGGGAACTAGATCCCACATGCCACAACTAAGACCCATCCCAGCCAAATAAAATAAATAAATATTTTTTTTTTTTTTAAAAAAAGGAAAAGATCTCACTCCACTCCAGCCAAACTAGCCTCTCAGCTTCTCCAACACATCAGACATGGCCTCACTTGGGGCCTTGGACCATGTAGTATTTCTGGCTGGAGCACTTTGTCCTCAGGTACACCCTTGAAACCTGCCCCACCTCCTTCAGGCTTTATTCAAACATATATTTACCATCAGTTCAGTTCAGTTCAGTCGCTCAGTCATGTCCAATTACTGGAAAAACCATAGCCTTGACTAGACGGACTGTAGTCGGCAAAGTAATGTCTCTGCTTTTGAATATGCTCTCTAGGTTGGTCATAACTTTTCTTCCAAGGAGTAAGCGTCTTTTAATTTCATGGCTGCAGTCACCATCTGCAGTGATTTGGGAGCCCAGAAAAATAAAGTCAACCACTGTTTCCACTGTTTCCCCATCTATTTGCCATGAAATGATGGGACTGGATGCCATGATCTTAGTTTTCTGAATGTTGAGCTTTAAGCCACCTTTTTCACTCTCCTCTTTCACTTTCATCAAGAGGCTTTTTAGTTCTTCTGCACTTTCTGCCATAAGGGTGGTGTCATCTGCATATCTGAGGTTATTGATATTTCTCCCAGCAATCTTGATTCCAGCTTGTGCTTTCTCTAGGCCAGCATTTCTCATGATGTACTCTGCATAGAAGTTAAATAAGCAGGGTGATATATATATTTATCATAGACCCTCCTATTTATAAGTATGACTGTCTACCAACAAGCTGCTTATTCCTATTATCATTTATTATTTCCATAGAAATTATAACATTCAACATATTACACAAGTTTAATACTTATTATTTTACTTATCGTCCCCTTTATTCTATAAGACAAAATCCATAAAGGCAGGGAATTTTGTTTTCTTCACAGCTGTGTTCTCAGAAACAAAAACAGTACCTGGCACATTGTAGGACCTACTTCAAAAACATATTCGTCCAGTGATTGAATGAAGGAGTTAATTGAATTATGACCCGTGCTGTTGGTAGATAAACACATGGAACACTACTCAGCCTTGCAAGTATTCAAACATACAAATTAACATAAAGGAAGATATATTTGTGTTCATTAGCCGATTTTTATGATCTTTAAATATGTATAATTCCTAAACTATGTGTAGTGAATTGCATACAAATTTTAGAGAAACTGATGCAGTTATTTTGAAAATCAACCTATATGTAGTCAAAAAGAGTTTATAACCTTTGACTCAGTTTTAGAATAGTGCCACAACAAAAACAATGTTTTAAATATATATATTTTACATGACCATATAATCAGCATTGCTAATGAAGATGAAGAGCTGAAACTAAATGTCTAATAAGAACAAAATTTAATGAATTAAACTATATTAATTCTATGCAAGTGTTTCCCTGATGTCCAGCAGTAAAGAATCCACCTATCAATACAGGAGACTCAGGTTCAATCCCCAGGTCGGGAAGATTCCCCTGGAGAAGGAAATGGCAACTGGCTCCAGAATTCCTATCTGGGAAATCCAATGGACAGAGGAGTCTAGCAGGCTATAATCCATGGGGTCGCAAAGAGTCGGACACAACTTAGCTACTAAGCCGCAATACTATACAGCAGACCATTTTCCTACTATTACAATCATAAGGACTGTATTTCAACTTGGAAAATTGCTTATGGAAAATGCTCTATTACAATAGCATTTTTGAATCTGCAATGCAGCTTTGATATATTTGTGAGGAAGAACTATAAGGAATGCACAGAAATGAGAAGAATTTTCATATATATGGGGGATGAGATTAAATCTTATTTTTGTCTCCCTTTCCCAAATGTTCCAATTTGTTGTCACAGTTTTTACAGTTCTTCAGTACTGGAAAGGAAAAGAAACTGTCTTGTTTCTAAATGCTTTACCCTCATTTGATGTGAATTTATTCTAGGTTCCACAAATTGATCATTACTTCCTTTTATTGTATTCATCAAGCTCAGTTTACATCTCTGTGGAAAGTTCTTTAGTGAGTCTGTAAACCAGACTCACTTGCATGAAAATGAGCAATTTGTCCAATAAATTCAGGTTAAATTTAGCATCAGTTCAAGAGCTGAAGTTTTCTTTCCATTTTCTCCTGTGTCCATTCTACCTACATGCCCACGTGAGTCCACTTTCTAGTTGCTTGGTTTGTAGAGATATATTTTGTCCATTTTCATCTGCATCCTAATAAGTCAGACTGTCTATAATTGTTCTTGTTTTCATTCATTAATGTCCATTAGTTCATAACACACTCCTCAGGAATTCATGGAGGGGAGGGGTTTTCAGACAAAGGAAATCAGGGCATGCACCCCCTCAGAAATTGGTTTTTCCCCTAGATAATTGAGCTAACCCTTCAGCCTTCATTAAACCCTGAGAATTCTCTGTCTGTGCTTGATTGACCCTCCGTACCGTCTCTCAGTCTGGGTCAGTCCTCACCTTCTGTTTTGCGACCCCACGGACTATAGCCCACCAGGTTCCTCCATCCATGGAATTCTCCAGGCAAGAATACTTGAGTGGGTTGCCATTCCCTTCTCTAGAAGATCTTCCTGACCTAGGGATCGAACCCAGGTCTCCTGTTATGGCAGGCAGCTGCTTTACCATCTGAGCCACAAGGGAAGCCCTATCTTGTTTTACCTGTGGCCTGATTTATTGTTGAAATGCAATCTTCCTCCCAGGTACCTTGCTCAGCGAGGATTTTGGCACGTGGCCCAGCAGCTGTCAGTGATCATAGCTGCTCTCCATTTCAGAGTCATCCGTTTGCACGACCCTCTGTCACTCCCCATTCAATACCACAATCATAACATTGACTCCTTGGTGTGAAACAAAGTCATAGCAAACAATCTTTGATTCTCATCCTTGTAAAGCCAGAGTCATATGACCAAAACAAAACAAAGGGAAAAAAAAATCCTCCCCATCCTCTTACTCCATCTCTGCAGAGACTACACTTCTCATGCCACTCTACTTCCAGTAGAAGTTATTAGAGCCGTCACATGGTTCATCCATTGCTTTCTATTTTCTCTGACAAAAGACCGCCAGTGTCCAAGATAGGGGCTGCTTCTACAGTCAAAGTCCAGGAATGAAGCAAAGCAAGTGTCCTGTGATGGAGTTTACAAACAAACAAACAAAAATTTCAAGCTCTTTTTATTAGAGCCCACTGAGATTTTGGACTTTCCTGGTGGCTCAGATGGTAAAGTGTCTGTCTACAATGTGGGAAACCTGGGTTCAATCCCTGCATTGGGAAGATCTCCTGGAAAAGGAAATGGCAACCCACTCCAGTATTCTTGCCTGGAAAAGCCATGGACGGAGGAGGCTAGTAGGCTACAGTCTATGGGTTTGCAAAGAGTTGGACATGACTGAGTGACTTCATTTTCACTTTCACTTTCAAGATTTTCGGGGCCATTTCTTGCCACAGCATAACCCAGCCAAAGCTGCCTGATACAACTTGTGTCTTCCTATGATACAGGGAGCTAGCTCTGAGATCTTAGGCGAATTACCCAATCTCACTGCCTCGTCTATAACAGTAAGATAATACCTATTTTGTGAGATTATTGTGATAAATAGATGAGTGAAAACTTAGAATCAAATAAACACTACCGATACCTGCACGTATGCTAAGTCCCTTCAGTCGTGTCTGACTCTTTGCAACTCCATGGACTGTAGCCCGCCAGGCTCCTCTGTCCACGAGGATTCTCCAGGCAAGAAGACTGGAGTGGGTTGCCATGTGCTCCTCTAGGGGATCTTCCCGACCCAGGGATAGAACCTGAATCTCCTGCACTTGGAGGCGGGTTCTTTGAGCTAGCGCCACCTGAGAAGCCCTATCTGGTACATAATTTGTGCTTAATATGTGTCAGTTGCTGCTGCTTGGTGATTATTATTATTATGCAGCAGGTATGGGTTTTATCTGAATTCTGTATATGGTGCCCTACCTAGGACTACCTTCCAAGTGTCTTTAATGAACCAGTCATTTCCCTCTTGTTTAGTTCCCTCATAGAACTACTTTCATTGATTTTTTTTTTTTTTTTTTTTTTTTTTTTTTTTACCACTCCCTGGAATCTTAGTTCCCCAACCAGGGATCAAACTCATGCCTTCTTCACTGGAAGAACAGAATCGTAACCACTGGACCACCACAGGAGTCCCTCATTGATTTTTCTTTTATCATCATTTGTTCCTCTTTTCTTTTAAACTAGCAGTGAATTTAAAACATAAATTTAAACAGTATCCAAATACCTTCAAAACATTCAGCTCACCTTTACTTGGTACCCTGAATTTTTTACTTTCGTAGACTTCCACTTGTTTTTTACTTTAAATGGAGCTCCAAATAAATCATTTTATGTACCCAGTTTTCTGTTTAAAGGACATCCCAAGACACAGCTCTTTCAATTTGTAAACACTCAGAAGTACCTGAAATGATCTTGAGTTATGGAGCCAGAGCCTCAAGGAAAACTCTTTTCAGAAACCATTCTTCCTGCTGTCATGCTCTCAAGGATGCGGAATAATGTTCTCTTCTCTTTTTCCTATGTGAGACATTTATACAAAAAGACAACCATTGTTTCTTAGAAATCCTACAATTTTTGTGTCCTTGGTTTCTTTACATCTTTCTATGTTCCCACACAAAGCATCTTTAATCATTTATGACATGGATTTTCATTGCAACCCATTTTCCTGGATTCTAGAAGCAGAAGACACATGCTTTAAATTATCAAAATCTCACTCACCTCATTTTTCACTGCAAAAAATAAAATAGAAAGTTCTTTCTCCAAGTGAAAACCATTCTTTTCTGTTTGGCTTGGTAGATGATTAAGGGCTTTGGGGCTGTTATTCCCTGAATTTCTAACTGGCCACCTGGACTTCAACCTCTCCCTCAACCTAATCCTTGTTGCCAAAATCATCTCAAAATTTAAATGTGGTCATTTCGCTTGCTGGGGGCAGAACCTCTGCAATGAGATAAAGTTTGAATTATTTGAATTATTTTGTGTGAACTTCTTTACTAGGCCCTCCTCCCTAAAATGCCTTCTTCTTCCAGTTCCTAAGATAGAGTTCCTTCTTTTTCACCTCCTGTTCACCCTCCAGGTCCTTCTCAGCCTCCCTTTTCATCTATGAACGCGGGCATCTCCACAATTATGTCCTCAACCCTATGCACTTCCTTTTCTCTGTCCTCTCCACAGAGACCTCAGCTCTCCTCAAGCTGCCACCAACAGCTCCTCACAAGCATTATCTAGAGCAGTGCTGTCCAAGAGAAACATGACGCAAGCCACAAATACAAGCCACGGATGTAATGTTCAAAATCCTAGTAGCCACATTTAAAAAGAAGCAGATGAAGTTAACTTTAATAACATATTTTACTTAACCCTGTATATCCAAAATATTATTTTGACATGTAATCTATGATTTAAAAGTGAAATATTTATCTTCATTGGACGGTGGGATGCTTTTTGGGTTGTCTTTGAAATGAAAGTGTGCTTCTCACTTACAACACATCTCAGGATTAGCCATATTTCTTTATAGTCCTCAGTGGCCACATGTAGCCAATGGCTACCATGTTAGACAGTGCAATAAGCACTTTATCAAAATGTGCCTATAATTATGTGCTTAACATCTCCTTATAGATGCCCTACCAGCACTTCAGATTCAGTTCAGTTCAGTTCAGTCGCTCAGTCATGTCCGACTCTCTGCGACCCCATGAATCGCAGCACGCCAGGCCTCCCTGTCCATCACCACCTCCCGGAGTTCACTCAGACTCACGTCCATCGAGTCAGTGATGCCATCCAGCCATCTCACCCTCGGTCGTCCCTTTCTCCTCCTGCCCCCAATCCCTCCCAGCATCAAAGTCTTTTCCAATGAGTCAGCTCTTCACATGAGGTGGCCAAAGTACTGGAGTTTCAGCTTTAGCATCATTCCTTCCAAAGAAATCCCAGGGCTGATCTCCTTCAGAATGGACTGGTTGGATCTCCTTGCAGTCCAAGGGACTCTCAAGAGTCTTCTCCAACACCACAGTTCAAACGCATCAATTCTTCGGGGCTCAGCCTTCTTCACAGTCCAACTCTCACATCCATACATGACCACAGGAAAAACCATAGCCTTGACTAGACGGACCTTAGTCGGCAAAGTAATGTCTCTGCTTTGGAATATACTATCTAGGTTGGTCATAACTTTTCTTCCAAGGAATAAGTGTCTTTTATTTTCATGGCTGCAATCACCATCTGCAGTGATTTTGGAGCCCAAAAAAGTAAAGTCTGACACTCTTTCCACTGTTTCCCCATCTATTTCCCATGAAGTGATGGGACTGGATGCCATGATCTTCGTTTTCTGAATGTTGAGCTTTAAGCCAACTTTTTCACTCTCCTCTTTCACTTTCATCAAGAGGCTTTTTGATTCCTCCTCACTTTCTGCCATAAGGGTGGTATCATCTGCATATCTGAGGTCATTGATATTTCTCCCGGCGATCTTGATTCCAGCTTGTGTTTCTTCCAGTCCAGTGTTTCTCATGATGTACTCTGCATATAAGTTAAATAAGCACTTCAGATTGACCAGGTCTAAACAAAATATAATTTCCCCCTACACTCCCTAGCACCTCACTTATGCACTAGCTCACTATCCTGACTTGCTCTCAACATCTCCAGCAATACATGGGTGCTTAAGTTTTATAACTATTAATACTCTGATGTTAAGGAAGCAGAGGAATCTTTCAGATCAGCCAGTTCTACCTCCAAAATCTTCCTCTACAGAATAGATTTTCAACTTTTTAGCTATCACGTGTACAAATCTTCTGAGATTGTGGATAATGAAGTGTCTGTGGGTCTTTCTGGGAACAATATACTTAGCTGTAGAACTCAAAAGAGTTTAAACACTATAAACTAGACTCGACTGTGCCTCTTCTGTCTTCTATAATGGCCAACTCCAATTTATTACCAAATTCTGCCCATTAAAAATTCCATATCTCTCTAAGGCAAACATATTTCTCCTTCCTCACTGCCACTAACAGATCGTACTCTTAACTCTTGGATTGCTTCAACAATGAGAGCAGGACACCCTTCTAGGGAGCAATCTGTCCATGGTAGGAGGGCATGCTAAGGCACTTCAGTCATGTCCAAGTCTTTGTGACCCCATGGACTGTAGCCTTCCAGGCTTCTCTGTCCATGAGATTCTCCAGGCGAGAACACTGGAGTGAGTTGCCATACCCTCCTCCAAGGAATCTTCCCAACCCAGGGATCAAACTCATGTCTCTTATGTCTCCTGTATTGACCAGTGGGTTCTTTACCACTAATGCCACTAGGAGGGCAGCTGGAGCTTGATCACATGTGAACACCCATGACAGGATCAGGTGGGCAGAGATGATTAGGAAATGAAATCAAAGCCACATCAGTGGGAAGATGAACTGTGACTAGAGCTGGGCCCACACTATACCAGATGGCATCAGAGCGATTTGAATAACTTGTATCTGAGTTACCACTAGGGTTCCCAGCTTTTAGGTCTCGGTGCTCCAGGAGAGGCTGGCTGTGGTCCTTTCGGGGGAAGCCTCAGCACTTCTCTGCCTAGGTACCTAGAGTAGACATGCAGTCCGAACTGGCTTGCCTTGGCTGTGCTTGCATCCAGGCCAACAGAGTTGCTCATTTGCACATGATAGATCCTAGTATCCTCTGCTTGGACCGGGATGGAATTTAATGGTGTGTCTTCCAAGTCTCGTTAAAGAGTCTCATGATTCCTCTCTGCCTTCTCCAAGGCTGCTAACAGTTTTCTAGAAGAAGTTGGACTTTGGCTAAAGCCTTAACTTACTGCCCCTTCCCTGAGTTCCTCTCCCGGTTGCATCCCGCAGACCTTTGTCTGATTAAACATCCTCTTTTAAAGATACAATGTCTCTTCCCTTCTTAGTTTTATTCTTATGGGTGCCGCTTAACCAAAAAATAAAATCAAAACTCCCTGGTGTTGCATTAAAGACTTCTTTGGCATCTGCACGCAAGACTACCTTCGGATCCTATCAGATTTCTCTGTTTGTCCGTGCTAAGTCACTTCAGGGGTGTCCAACTCTTAGCAACCCCATGGATTGTAGCCCTCTAGGCTCCCCTGTCATGGGATTCTTCAGGCAAGAATACTAGAATGGGTTGCCATGCCCTCCTCTAGGGGATCTTCCTAACCCAGGGATTGAACCCTCGTTTCTTCAGTCTTCCACACTGGCAGGTGAGTTCTTTATCACAGCACCACCTGGGAAGCCACTACCTTTCTTCAGTCATAACTAACACTCGAGAAGGAGTTTGAATATTAGAGCTTCCGAGACTTCTGCTAGCCATTTGCTTCATGTTTTCAAAGAGACAATTTCAAAACTGCATGCAATCAATAGCATTAGATAAGAATTTCCTATGTAGGCACATCAATACATATTAATGGAAGCAATAGGTTGGCCATGAATAATTTAAAAGTACTTACTTTGTCAGAACGTCTCTGACCATAATGGTCATGGCTTACATTCATTGGCTCATTCACAACACCTTTCATCAGAGCCCCAACCCACTCCAGGGAAACCTGTGCAGGCAGGGGACAAGTCATCACTGCTAATGTCAGACCCTGAAACAAGAAAATGCCCCCTAATTGCTACAAAAGAGACCAAATTGCCCTTGAGACACTATTTTCAGCCTAATGTAAATCTTTATATTGATGTCCTGCCATCTTCTCATTCCTACAAAGAGTTAGATCAGTTCAGTTCAGTCGCTCAGTCGTGTCCGACTCTGCGACCCCATGAATCGCAGCACGCCAGGCCTCCCTGTCTATCACCATCTCCCAGAGTTCACTCAGACTCACATCCATCAAGTCAGTGATGGCATCCAGCCATCTCATCCTCGGTCGTCCCCTTCTCCTCCTGCCCCCAATCCCTCCCAGCATCAGAGTCTTTTCCAATGAGTCAACTCTTCCCATGAGGTGGCCAAAGTACTGGAACTTCAGCTTTAGCATCATTCCTTCCAAAGAAATCCCAGGGCTGATCTCCTTCAGAATGGATTTGTTGGATCTCCTTGAAGCTGCCTGGAAAACACTGGTGTTTTCACAAGGCAAACGATGGTGGGACCGTCTACTAAGTGTTCCTCGAGCAAGAGCTGGTGACTGTGAGATCAAACCCTTCAGCTGTTCTCTGTCAAATAAATCCCTTCCATTTTACACCAAAAATGGTTACCCTCTAACCAAAAGCATTAGACCTCGCTTGCTCTCTCTCACTGAACGCTAACCAGAGTCCAGGGTGCTGTCATACCATTTATGTTTTGATCTCTACTCTCTGGTGAGAAATGGAATATTTCCTTCCCTGTCAGGAAACAGAGGATGTCACTCATGCCCATGCTGAGTCATGTCCTACTCTTTGCGACCCCATGGACCATAGCCCACCAGGCTCCTCTGTCCATGGGATTTCCCAGGCAAGAATACTGGAGTGAGTTGCCATTTCCTTCTGCAGGGGATCTTCCTAACCCAGGAACCAAACTCTTGTCTCCTGCATTGGCAGTCAGTCTCTTTACCACTGAGCCACCAGGGAAGCCCATTTGATAATCAGACAGGGACATAGTTATTTAAAACAAATGTGTTCCTTCAAATTTGGGATAAATGTGATGAGTGGTAATTCAACATGAAATATCTTAACAATGTAACAAAAATTTTCATAAAACTTTATACTTTGAAAGTCTTCTTTAAAATTCTATAAAATGAAATCAAGGATGGGGAAAGAAAGGGAAGGAAGGAGGCAGGGAGAGAGGAAAGGAAGGAGGGAAGAAGACGAAGATAAAACTCACACCTCTAATCGCATGTTATTAGCAAACAGAATGTTTTATTCATCACATAGAAACTTAGATCTATGAATCATCTCTTGGGACTTTTCTTACATAATCAAAATACTAGATGATTTTTGTCTGCACTGATCATGGCCAGTGGAAAACTACTGAAATTATTCTTTCTGTAAATTTTTGTTAATAAACCTAGGAAAAGTGCAGGATTACTTGGGAAATTAAATAAAAGGTTTCTAATGAAAGGATTCTATTTTGAAGTTCATCATATCATAGTGATCCTTCCCAAACACAGAAGTTGGAATCTTTGGTTTCCTGATCATTTTCCACCATGCTCCTTGATGCATTTATGTGGTTTTCCGGGTTAGTGCAATGCTTCCCTGAAGGCTCAAGGGTAAAGAACCTGCCTGCCAGTGCAGAAGACACAGGTTCGATTCCTGGGCCAGAAAGATCCCCTGGAGAAGAAAATGGTAACCCACTCCAGTATTCTTGCCTGGGAAATCCCATGGACAGAGGACCCCGGTGGGCTACAGTTCATGGGTTGCAAAGAGTCGGACAAAGCTTGGTGACTAAACAACAACTGGGTTCTTGTATTCCAGAGCATGGCCTCAAGCTTTTCATCTGTTTGTCAATATAACATAAAGACAAGCCATTCATTCAATCGTGCTTCTTAACAACGGAAAATATATCTGATACATGCCTTGCCTTTGATAGGTACTCAATACTCTGTGAAAAATAACCATTGTCTGTGTTTTGAAATATTCTTCATAAACTATAGACAATGCAGAGTCTATAAAAACAAAAGTAAAACTAGTAAGAAGTACCTCTAAGGACTTAAATAATACAAGTTGCCATTCCTTGCTGTAAATCTGTACATTTTCAGAGAATAGATATTTGAAGGAGTTTGGAGAAAATCAAGATGAGCCAAAATTTTCCAGTTTTGAGTGTCAGAGAAAGAGATGTCTGGAGAAAGATTCAGAGATGAAGTTCGAGTGCCAAATGTGTATCAGTGATGAAAGCCTGAGAAAAGAAGGGAGAGGGAGCAGGACAATGTGGAAGGCAGTCTTCTCAAAGATGGTCCATATGCTTCGATTCTTTATCAAATAATATTTTGGAAATACTTTGGAGGCATTGTTTTTTGAAAGTTTTGATAGATCCTTAAAATGTTCTCTTATTCAAATTTCAAAAGTAAAAGCCTTTGGTTATAAAGGAAACTTTCTTATATGTTGACAATGAACCACAACTGGTAAAGAAACATACCAAAATGTTAACATGGGTGATAGTTGTTTTTCTGCTTCTATAGACATCTCCTCATTTACCAAATGATCTAAAGCAAACATGGCCAACTCAAGAGAGTCAGAAATATCTGACAAAATCCAAAGGGATGGAATGAGTGTATATAGGGCAAGAGTTATGGGGTGAGGGAATTTGGATTTAAAAAAAAAAAAAAACCTAACGATTAACATTGATTTACTTTGTTTAATCAGAACAGCAAATAATTTTCTTTTATTTTACTTTTCATACTCTCCTTTGGTGAGAAGTTATTTTATTAAAAGAATAGAGGAGTGAAGGAAGTCCTCCAAACTCATTTAATTTTCAAGATATTTAAATATAAAATAGAAAACCCGGGTGGAGAAGTTAACCTTGGATAGCTGAGACACAAACTTATGTGAGCTGAGGGCAGGGTTAAACAGGTGAGCGCAGACTTCCCTAGCCATTCAGCAATTAAGAACCCACCTTCCAATGCAAGGAGTTCAATGTGGATTCAATCCCTGGTCTGGGAACTAAGATCCTACATGCTATGCAGTGCAACCAACAAACTTTTTAAGGAGGAAAAAAAATATATATATATATCCTTTTTTAAACTTTTTATTTTGTATTGGGGTATAGCCGATTAACTATGTTGTGATAGTTTCAGGTGAACAGTGAAAGGTCTTAGCCACGAGGACACATATACCCATTCTCTCCCAAAACTCCTCCCCTCCAAGTTGCCACACAACATTGAGCAGAGTTCCCTGTGGTACACAGTAGGTCATTGTTGGTCATCTATTTTAAATATAGCAGTGTGCATGTGTCTACCCCAAACTCCCGAACCATCCCTTTCCCACATCCTTCCCCCCAGCAACCGTAGGTTTGTTCTCTGGGTCTGTGAGTCTGTGCCTGTTTTGCAGGGTCATTTGTATCATTTGAAAAGAAATTTCTAAACACACACACACACAGTTGACTGAGTTTAGGCCTCTCTGATATCCAGATTGAAGCAGCGGGCTGTGCAGTTCTCCAAAGTGAACGTGTCAGTCGCTCAAGTCATGTTGACTCTTTTCCACCCCACGGACTGTAGCCCGCCAGGCTCCTCTGTCCAGGGAATTCTCCAGGCAAGATACTGGAGTGGGTTGCCATGCCCTCCTCCAGGGGATCTTCCGGACCCAGGGATCAAACTTCGGTCTGCTGCACTGCAGGCAGACTCTTTACTGTCTGAGCCACCAGGGAAGGTCTCCAAGGGGGAGAATAAACTACATGATTTGGGGTGAGGGCGAGGATTCTGGGTCACTGACTATTGAGATACTCTTTAGGGTTTCTCAAAGTTTTCAAAATGAAAATGCCTTTCTCTATTGGAGCACTTTTGAAAGAGAGACCATCCACCCCTCTTTCTTCCATGCAGAGGTGCTTTCCAAACATATCATATGAAAATGATAGCAAGTGGCATGTGTCTCAAGGTCCTGTGAATGCCCCTCTCCCCTGTGAGTCATTCAGGCATTCAGAACGCCCACAGACCCTCAGTTCACATTCTCATCCCCCACCATCACCAGAGTCTGTGAGTGTGTGACCAGAGGCCTGCTGGGTCCTCTCCCCATCCACTGAGACCGAGTCTCTCAGAAACCACACTGTTGACTCCCAGCGGAGCCTGCGTTGGCCTTTGGCCACAAGGACTCACAGGCTGTTCTTGATGATCACAGAATTAGTCAACAGGAACCTGACTGTGTCGGGGATGTTTGCAGACCTCAGTTCATCTCTATTCCAGGCACCTAATGAGAGAACTAAACTAAACCTATACAAATATTGCTGTAAAATCCAAAGGAAAAATCACAAACGTTATAGCAGGTGCAAGCCCGAAGCCACTTCAAATGCCAAAAATATTAAGCCTTTCCAGTAAATGAAAGTACTTGTTTCTATTCTTCATTCAAATCAAGCAGTCCACCTAAAGAGCTCCCTTTATCAAAGGGGTAGGGGAATGAAGGAAGTCCTCCAAATTCATTTAATTTTCAAAATAACATTTGAAATACAAAATAGGAAACTTGGGAGGAGAAGTTAACCTTGGATAGCTGAGACACAAACTTATGTGAGCTGAAAGAAGGGTTAAACAGGTGACCGGGGGACCTGTCACCTCTTGATATCTTAAAATACACAAAAGACAGAGATTTAAAGGACTATTTTTATAACTTTAGAAACCTGCAACTAATTAATTGCTTCTATGCGGGTGTGCTCAGTCTCAATCACTTAGTATCAGACTCTGCAAACCCACGGACTATAACCCTCCAGTCTTCTCTGTCCATGGGATTTCCCAGGCAAGAATAATGGGAGTGGGTTGCCATTTCCTTCTCCAGAAGATCTTTCTATCCCAGGGATCAAACCTGCATTCCTGGTTGGCAGGTGGATTCTTTACCACTCTGCTACCAGAGAAGCTCAATTGTTTCCACTATATATTTAAGAAAATTATTATGTCTAAAAATCTCTGGAAGAACTTCCAATCTATGCTGTTACTTACATTTGCATTTTCTGATTGCTGATTTCAATGTCTTCTTTTGAGAGTGTTACTTAAAAAGTATTTTATTAAAAAAAAAACTTTCCTTTAAGCTTCTGGATTTAAGTTTAATCATCTTCTAATTACATAAAAGTGTTCTGAAAAACATTTTAGTATAACATCTGATTTCATGGAATTAATTTATTCTTCTATACAAATTGAGTTTTAACTAATATTAGGAAGAATGATCTGTTTGTAATGTAGCCCTTAAAGTTCAACTATAGCAGTTAGATGCCTGCCTTGCAAGAGATGGAATTTTGTTACAGGGGAAGTTTAATGGTCAAGTACTAGAAACTGAACAGGGATATATGATTTCTAATAAATGAAATGAAAAATTCATTAATTCAGGAGTTAACAGTACTAAGGCACAAGGGGAAAGAAACATTCATTCGTGAAATTTAGGAAGATTTATTCTAGGTGGTGCTAGTGGTAAAGAATCTGCCTACCAATGCAGGAGACACCAATAAGAGATGCCAGTTCGATCCCTGGATCAGGAAGATGCCCTGAGAAAGGAAATTGCAATGACAGAGGAGCCTGGTGGGCTGCAGTCCATAGGGTTGCAAAGAGTTGGACACGACTGAAGCAACTTAGCCCGCATGCACGCATTCTCTAGAAGAGTAGAGATTCTGTCTTCTTGTGGGATTTTTAATAGTGGACACCCTACCAGGGACAAGAGTCCACTAGAAAAAGGATAATGAAATCACTTCCACCTGGAGAGTGGGTGTGAGTGATGTAGGTGGCACTTTATGAGAATTGAGTTTATTCCAAGATATTAAAGTTGTTTTGATAGAGGAGGGGTGGAGAACAGAGGACAATAAGTACCATAGAAACATTAATTATTATTAACAGGCCAGAACATGGAAAGAAAGCAAAAGGCAGCCATGAGGCAGCACTCTAAGTAACAAAACATACATTAGAGTTACCTATTCTGGCTATGTTTAGGGCCAGCGTTGAAGTAAAGGGCTTTTTAGAAGCTATTTATATGAGTGTAGTTCATTATCTAGGTTTAATTTAATTTTTAGCAATCTTTCTTTCCCCAATTTAAATATGTGACTGGTAATGGAGTGAAAGCTATTCAAAGCTCAAATAAAAGAATATGAGTTAACACAAATTCTCATTTAAGGCAGGATTCGGTTGAAGTGACAGTTATTTCATCTAATCTGGAGGAGTCACTGTGTTGTGAGGATGAATGATTCCAGACCTTAGGACCATGGGCCCCTGGCTGGAAGCAAGAGTCCATGTAGGGACTTGAATTTAACAGAGAGAGCAGGAAACCCAGAGAGCCTGAGTGCAGGAGACAGTTGGAGCAAGCAAGCAGGGTGGCATGGGTTCACTTTTAAAGGTAACCCCAGGTTAAATTCAGTTATATGTGATGTGACCATAAGCGTGAGAACAAATCATTATGTCTAAAGTTCACTTTATGTTCGCACTTCTCTGTATGATATTAAATATATTTATTGCTCTTTCTCTCTGCAAAAAGGGAAAGGACATATTTTTTATGAACCTACTTTAAAATATATAAAAATCCAAGGCGCCTTTCTTGGTATGAGAGTTGTTTTATGGGAACTGAATAGAGATGATCACTTCAGTGGAAATTCTGAACACAAGCAAGTTTGAAATATCTATCAAGGACATATGGAATGTGAACAAAACTGTTATTTTATATATGATAGTCCTCAAAAATGTTGATAGGGACTTTGCTGGTGGTCCAGTGGCTAAGATTCCATGCTCCCAATATAGGGAGCCTGGGTTTGATCCCTGGTTAGGGACAAGATCTCACATGTTGTAACTAAGAGTTTGCATGCACAACTAAAGATCTCGTGTGCAGCAACTAAGATCTGGCCAACTAAATAAATGTGGTTTTTTTTATATTAAATTTTTAAAAAATGTTGATGAGTTTAAGAAAATTGAAATAATATTTCTTCTTTCCTCAGACATGACTGAAATGACTTAGTAGCAGCAGCAGGGCTGGATAAAAGGATGTGCACTAATCTTCTCCTATGAGAACTCCAAATTACAACTTGCTGCTGAACAACCATTGACAGAAGAATGCTGGGTGGCACCAGAAAAAGATACCCCACATCCAAGGGTAAAGGAGAAACCCCACCAAGATGGTAGGAGGGGCAAAATAGAGTTTAGAATCAAACCCCATACCCACCAGAGATGCTCGGAATTCAGTTCAGTTCAGTCACTCAGTCGTGTCAGACTCTTTGCGACCCCATGAATTGCAGAATGCCAGGCCTCCCTGTCCATCACCATCTCCCGGAGTTCACTTAGACTCACGTCCATCGAGTCAGTGATGCCATCCAGCCATCCATCCTCTGTCGTCCTCTTCTCCTCCTGCCCCCAATCCCTCCCAGCATCAGAGTCTTTTCCAATGAGTCAACTCTTCATGTGAGTTGGCCAAAGTACTGGAGCTTCAGCTTTAACATCATTCCTTCCAAAGAAATCCCAGGGCTGATCTCCTTCAGAATGGACTGGTTGGATCTCCTTGCAGTCCAAGGGACCCTCAAGAGTCTTCTCCAACACCACAGTTCAAAAGCATCAATTCTTTGGCGCTCAGCCTTCTTCACAGTTCAACTCTCTATTCCATACATGACCACAGGAAAAACCATAGCCTTGACTAGACGGACCTTAGTCGGCAAAGTAATGTCTCTGCTTTTGAATACACTATCTAGGTTGGTCATAACTTTTCTTCCAAGGAGTAAGCGTCTTTTAATTTCATGGCTGCAGTCACCATCTGCAGTGATTTTGGAGCCCCCAAAAATAAAGTCTGACACTGTTTCCACTGTTTCCTCATCTATTTCCCATGAAGTGATGGGACTGGATGCCATGATATTCATTTTCTGAATGTTGAGCTTTAAGCCACCTTTTTCACTCTCCTCTTTCACTTTGATCAAGAGGCTTTTTAGCTCCTCTTCACTTTCTGCCATAAGGGTGGTGTCATCTGCATATCTGAGGTTACTGATATTTCTCCCAGCAATCTTGATTCCAGCTTGTGTTTCTTCCAGTCCAGCGTTTCTCATGATGTACTCTGCATAGAAGTTAAATAAGCAGGGTGACAATATACAGCCTTGACGTACTCCTTTTCCTATTTGGAACCAGTCTGTTGTTCCATGTCCAGTTCGAACTGTTGCTTCCTGACCTGCATACAGATTTCTCAAGAGGCAGGTCAGGTGGTCTGGTATTCCCATCTCTTTCAGAATCTTCCACAGTTTATTGTGATCCACACAGTCAAAGGCTTTGGCATAGTCAATAAAGCAGAAATAGATGTTTTTCTGGAACTCTCTTGCTTTTTCCATGATCCAGCAGATGTTGGCAATTTGATCTCTGGTTCCTCTGCCTTTTCTAAAACCAGCTTGAACATCAGGGAGTTCACGGTTCACGTATTGCTGAAGCCTGGCTTGGAGAATTTTGAGCATTACTTTACTTGCATGTGAGATGAGTGCAATTGTGTGGTAGTTTGAGCATTCCTTTGCATTGCCTTTCTTTGGAATTGGAATGAAAATGGAACTTTTCCAGTCCTGTGACCACTGCTGAGTCTTCCAAATTTTCCGGCATATAGAGTGCAGCACTTTCACAGCATCATCTTTCAGGGTTTGAAACAGCTCAACTGGAATTCCATCACCTCCACTAGCTTTGTTCCTAGTGATGCTTTGTAAGGCCCACTTGACTTCACATTCCAAGATGTCTGGCTCTAGATTAGTGATCACATCATCATGATTATCTGGGTCGTGAAGATTTCTTTTGTACAGTTCTTCTGTGTATTCTTGCCACCTCTTCTTAATATCTTCTGCTTCTGTTAGGTCCAGTCCATTTCTGTCCTTTATCGAGCCTATCTTTGCATGAAATGTTCCCTTGGTATCTCTAATTTTCTTGAAGACATCTCTAGTCTTTCCCATTCTGTTGTTTCCCTCTCTTTCTTTGCATTGATCGCTGAGGAAGGCTTTCTTATCTCTTCTTGCTATTCTTTGGAACTCTGCATTCAGATGCTTATATCTTTCCTTTTCTCCTTTGCTTTTCGCATGAACAGTATGAAAAGGCAAAATGATAGAATACCAAAAGAGGAACTCCCCACGTCATAGGTGCCCAATATGCTACTGGAGATCAGTGGAGAAATAACTCCAGAAAGAATGAAGAGATGGAGCCAAAGCAAAAACAATACCCAGCTGTGGATGTGACTGGTAATAGAAGCAAGATCCGATGCTGTAAAGAGCAATATTGCATGGGAACCTGGAATGTCAGGTCCATGAATCAAGGCAAATTGGAAGTGGTCAAACAAGAAATGGCAAGGGTGAACGTGGACATTCTAGGAATCAGCGAACTAAAATGGACTGGAATGGGTGGATTTAACTCAGACAATCATTATATCTACTACTGCGGGCAGGAATCCCTCAGAAGAAATGGAGTGGCCATCATGGTCAACAAAAGAGTCTGAAATGTAATACTTGGATGCAATCTCAAAAATGACAGAATGATCTCTGTTCATCTCCAAGGCTAACCATTCAATATCACAGTAATCCAAGTCTATGCCCCACCAGTAACACTGAAGAAACTAAAGTTGAATGGTTTTATGAAGACCTACAAGACCTTGTAGAACTAACACCCAGAAAAGATGTCCTTTTCATTATAGGGGACTGGAATGCAAAAGTAAGAAGTCAAGAAACACCTGGAGTAACAGGCAAATTTGGCCTTGGAATGCGGAATGAAGCAGGGCAAAGACTAATAGAGTTTTGCCAAGGAAATGTGCTGGTCATAGCAAACACCCTCTTCCAACAACACAAGAGAAGACTCTACACATGGACATCACCAGATGGTCAACACCGAAATCAGATTGATTATATTCTTTGCAGCCAAAGATGGAGAAGCTGTATACAGTCAACAAAAACAAGACCAGGAGCTGACTGTGGCTCAGATCATGAACTCCTAATTGCCAAATTCAGACTTAAATTGAAGAAAGTAGGCAAAACCGCTAGACCATTCAGGTATGACCTAAATCAAATCCCTTATGATTATACAGTGGAAGTAAGAAATAGATTTAAGGGCCTAGATCTGATAGATAGAGTGCCTGATGAACTATGGAATGAGGTTCGTGACATTGTATAGGAGACAGGGATCAAGACCATCCTCATGGAAAAGAAATGCAAAAAAGCAAAATGGCTGTCTGAGGAGGCCTTACAAATAGCTGTGAAAAGAGATGCTCGGAGGGCTCAAACAAACCTTGTGTGCACCAGGACCCAGAGACCCCACAGAGACTGAGCCAGAACTGTGTGTGTGTCTCCTGTGGAGGGACCGGTCAGCAGTAGCCTGCCTCAGGGGCAGGGGCTGTGGGTGCAGTTGACCTGGGTATGGCATAAACCCTCTGGAAGAGGTCACCATTAACCCCAAAACAGAGCCACCAGAACTTACACAGGACTGGGGAAACAGACTCTTGAAGGGCACAGACAGAACCTTATGCACACCAGGACCCAGGAGAAAGGAGCAATGACCCCACGAGCGACTGACCCAGACTTGCCTGGGAGTGTCCAGGAGTCTCAGGCAGAAGCATGGGTCAGCGGTGACCTGTGGCACAGTCCAGGGCACTGAGTGCAGCAGTGCATGCACGGGACCTTTTGATGGAGGTCGACGTTTTCGTTACCTCCACATAGTTTGGCCTCAGGTCAAACAACAGGGAGAGAACACAGCCCCACCCATCGACAGAAAATTGAATTTAAGATTTACTGAAAGTCAGAGGAACCAGAGGTCAAATTGCCAACATCCGCTGGATCATGGAAAAAGCAAGAGAGTTCCAGAAAAACATCTATTTCTGCTTTATTGACTATGCCAAAGCCTTTGACTGTGTGGATCACAATAAACTGTGGAAGATTCTGAAAGAGATGGGAATACCAGACCACCTGACCTGCCTCTTGAGAAATCTGTATGCAGGTCAGGAAGCAACAGTTCGAACTGGACATGGAACAACAGACTGGTTCCAAATAGGAAAAGGGGTACATCAAGGCTGTATATTGTCACCCTGCTTATTTAACTTCTATGCAGAGTACATCATGAGAAACGCTGGACCGGAAGAAACACAAGCTGGAATCAAGATTGCTGGGAGAAATATCAGTAACCTCAGATATGCAGATGACATCACCCTTATGGCAGGAAGTGCAGAAGAACTAAAAAGCCTCTTGATCAAAGTGAAAGAGGAGAGTGAAAAAGGTGGCTTAAAGCTCAACATTCAGAAAACGAATATCATGGCATCCAGTCCCATCACTTCATGGGAAATAGATGAGGAAACAGTGGAAACAGTGTCAGACTTTATTTTTGGGGGCTCCAAAATCACTGCAGATGGTGACTGCAGCCATGAAATTAAAAGACGCTTACTCCTTGGAAGAAAAGTTATGACCAACCTAGATAGCATATTCAAAAGCAGAGACATTACTTTGCTAACTAAGATCCGTCTAGTTAAGGCTATGGTTTTTCCTGTGGTCATGTATGGATGTGAGAGTTGGACTGTGAAGAAGGCTGGGTGCCAAAGAATTGATGCTTTTGAACTGTGGTGTTGGAGAAGACTCTTGAGAGTCCCTTGGACTGCAAGGAGATCCAACCAGTCCATTCTGAAGGAGATCAGCCCTGGGATTTCTTTGGAAGGAATGATGCTAAAGCTGAAACTCCAGTACTTTGGCCACCTCATGCGAAGAGTTGACTCATTGGAAAAGACTTTGATGCTGGGAGGATTAGGGGCAGGTGGAGAAGGGGACGACCAAGGATAAGATGACTGGATGGCATCACTGACTCGATGGACCTGAATCTGAGTGAACTCCGGGAGTTGGTGGTGGTCAGGGAGGCCTGGCGTTCTGCGATTCATGGGGTCGCAAAGAGTCTGATACAACTGAGTGACTGAACTGAACTGAGCATGGCCTGGATCTCCAGAACAAGACCCAGTTTCCCCCTCGGTCAGTCTCTCCCATCAGGAAGCTTCCATAAGCCTCTTATCCACCAGAGAGCAGACAGAATGAAACCACAAAAACAGAAAACTAACCAAACTTATCACATGGACCACAGCCTTGTTTAACTCAATGAAACTGTGAGCCATGCCACCCAAGATGGATGGTGGAGAGTTCTGGCAAAACATGGTCCACCAGAGGCGAAAATGGCAAACCACTTCAGTATTCTTTCCCTGAGAACCCCAAGAACAGTATGAAAAGGCAAAAAGATAGGACACTAAATCATGAACTCCCCAGGTCAGTAGGTGCTCAGTAGGCTACAGGAGATCAGTGGAGAAATATCTCCAAAAAGAATGAAGAGACGAGGCCAAGCAAAACAACAGCCAGATGTGGATATGACCGGTGTTGGAAATAAAGTCTGATGCTGTAAAGAGCAATACTGCATAGGAACCCGGAATGTCAGGTCCATGAATCAAGGCAAATCAGAAGTGGTCAAGCAGGAGATGGCAAGACTGAACATTGACACTTTAGGAATCAGTGAACTAAAATTGACTGGAATGTGTGAATGGAACTCAGATGACCATTATATCTACTATTATGGGCAAGTATCCCTTAGAAGAAATGGAGTAGCCATCATTGTCAACAAAAGAGTCTGAAATGCAGTACTTAGATGCAGTCTCAAAAATGACAGAATGATCTCTGTTCATTTCCAAGGCAAACCATTCAGTATCACAGTAATCCAAGTCTATGCCCCAACCATTAATGCTGAGTTCTAAGAAGTTGAATGTTTCAATGAAGACCTACAAGACCTTCTAGAACTAACACCCAAAAAAGACATCCTTTTCATTTTAGGGGACTGGAATGCAAAAGTAGGAAGTCGAGAGATACCTGCACTAACAGGCACAGTTGCCCTTGGAGTACAGAATGAAGCAGGGCAAAGGCTAACAGAGTTTTGTCAAGAGTCATAGCAAACATCCACTTTCAACAACACAAGAGGAAGACTCTACACTTGGATATCACCAGATGCTCAATACCAAAATCAAATCGATTATATTCTTTGTAGTCAAAGATGGAGAAGCTCTATACAGTCAGCAAAACAAGACTGGAAGCTGACTGTGGCTGAGATCATGAACTCCTTATTGCCAAATTCAGATTTAAATTGAAGTAGGGAAAACCACTAGACTATTCAGGTATAACCTAAATCAAATCCCTTATGATTATACAGTGGAAGTGACAAATAGATTTAAGGGATTTGATCTGATAGACAAAGTGCCTGAAGAACTATGGATAAAGGTTTGTGACATTGTACAAAGAGTGGTGATCAAAACCATCCCCAAGAAAAAGAAATGCAAAAAGGCAGAATGGTTGTCTGAGGAGGCCTTACAATTAGCTGAGAAAAGAAAGGAAGCTAAAGGCAAAGGAGAAAAGGAAACATATACCCATCTGAGTGCAGAGTCCCAAAGAATAGCAAGGAGAGATAAGAAAGACTTCCTCAGTGATCAATGCAGAGAAATAGAGGAAAACAATAGAATGAGAAAGACTAGAGATCCCTTCAAAAAAAATTAGAGCTACCAAGGGAAATTTTCATGCAAAGTTGGGCAAAATAAAGAACAGAAATCGTACAGACCTAACAGAAGCAGAAGCTATTAAGAAGAGGTGGCAAGAATACACAGAAGAACTGTACAAAAAAGATCTTCATGTCCCACACAACAATGATGGTGTGATCACTCACCTAGAGCCAGACATCCTGGAATGTGAAGTCAAGTGGGCCTTAGGAAGCATCACTACGAACAAAGGCAGTGGAGGTGATGGAATTCCAATGGAGTTTTTTCAAATCCTAAAATATGATGCTGTGAAAGTGCTGCATTCAATATGCCAGCAAATTTGGAAAACTCAGCAGTGGGCACAGGACTGGAAAAGGTCAGTTTTCATTCCAACCCCAAAGAAAGGTAATGCCAAAGAATGCTCAAACTACTGCACAATATCAATCATCTCACACACTAGCAATGTAATGTTCAAAGTTCTCCAAGCTAGGCTTCAACAGTACGCAAACCATGAACTTACAGATGCTCATGCTGGATTTAGAAAAGGCAGAGGAACCAGAGATCAAATTGCCAACATCCACTGAATCATTGAAAAAGCAAGAGAGTTCCAGAAAAAAACTTACTTTTGTTTATTGTCTGTGCCAAAGCCTTTGACCATGTGTATCACAACAAACTGTGGAGAATTCTGTAAGAGATGGAAATATCAGACCACCTGACCTGCCTCCTGAGAAATCTGTATGCAGGCCAGGAAGCAACAGTTAGAACTGGACATAGACTGGTTCCAAATTGGGAAAGGAGTTAATCATCAAGGCTGTCTATTGTCACCTTGCTTATTTAACTTATATGCAGAGTACATCATGAGAAACGCTGACCTGTATGAAGCACAAGTTGGAATCAAGATTGCTGGGAGAAATAAATAACCTCAGATATGCAGATGATACCAGCCTTATGGCAGAAGGTGAAGAAGAACTAAAGAGCCTCTTCATGAAAATGAAAGAGGAGAGTGAAAAAGTTGGCTTAAAAGTCAACATTCAAAAAATGAAAATCATGGCATCTGGTACCATCACTTCATGGCAAATTGCTGGGTAAGCAATGGAAACAGTGAGAGACTTTATTTTGGGGGACTCCAAAATCACTGCAGATGGTGACTGCAGCCATGAAATTAAAAGACGCTTACTCCTTGGAAGAAAAGCTATGACCAACCTAGATAGCATATTAAAAAGCAGAGACATTACTTTACCAACAAAGGTTCATCTAGTCAGTTATGGTTTTTCCAGTAGGCATGTATGGATGTGAGAGTTGGACTGTAAAGAAGGCTGAGTGCCACTGAATTGATGCTTTTGAACTGTGGTGTTGGAGAAGACTCTTGAGAGTCCCTTGGACTGCATGAAGATCCAACCAGTCAATCTTAACAGAAATCAGTCCTGAATATTGGAAGGACTGATGTTGAAGCTGAAACTCCAATACTTTGGCCACCTGATGGGATGAACTGACTCATTTGAAAAGACCCTGGTGCTGAGAAAGACTGAAGGCAGGAAGAGAGGGGGACAACAGAGGATGAGATGGTTGGATGGCATCACCAATTTGATGGACATGAGTTTGAGTATGCTCCAGGATTTGGTGATGGACAGGGAAGCCTGGCGTACTGCAGTCCAGGGGGTCACAAAGAGTCAGACCTGACTGAGCAGCTAAACTGAACTGAGCTCAGGGCTGGATAACATTTTAATTTTTTAACTTTTTATTTTATGTTGGAGTATCTCTTAATAACAATGTTATGATAGTTTCAGGTGGACATCAAAGGGACTCATACATATACACGTACACGTTCTCCTTCAAACTGCCCTTCCATCCAGGCTGCCACATAACATTGAGCCGAGTTCCCTGTGCTATACAGTAGGACTTTGTTGGTTACCCATTTTAAATAAAGCAGTGTGTACACGTCCATCTCAAACTCCCCAACTATCTTTTTCCCCAGTTCTGGATATTTTTATGTCAGCTAAAAAGACAAACTTGGGGAGGATTCTAAAGGAGGATGCCAGACTGCAACTTTGAGAAGCACTTAGAATTTTGAAGAAAACTTATGTAAGAGGACATGGCAGACTCTCCAAAGAGGAATTGTCAAGCTCTGGAAAATTAAAGTTCTAAAGACAAGGCTTGATTTATACCATGATTTTTTTATGAAGTTTAATGTTTTGTTAGTTCAACAGTAAAAACATTGTGGTGGTTGGTTTTATGTTTCAACTCTATCATCCCGACATTAAGTAAAATTGTGTGGTAGCCACTCTGAGATTCTGGCCCAAATATGGTGATGGTTTTTATCATCAGACGCTGCTGCAGCCATCGAACAACTGACATCTGCGTATCGATATTCCAAGTAAAGCAGTTTGAAAGTCTGCATCCCCTGGAATTTTCTAATGGTTCTAATGAAGGCCCTGACATCTTAGACTGCATTGTCCCAGGTAAATGTGTCCTAACTGTAGGACTAACTTCAGACTCATTCAGAGGCAGAAGTCAAGAGGCTGCCTTTAGACTTCATGTGTCTGAGTCAGGAAAGAAACAGAAAATGAAATCCTAGCCTTTTAAAAATGTTTGCTTGAATTACTTCACTCAGTCCAACCTCTGGTGTGCTGGCAGTCACACCACTCTATAATTGATCTGCTCCAGAAAGCAAGCCAGAACTTCACATATCCCTGGTGTGACTCTATGTTGCACAAACACACACACACACACCACATGCACATTCATTGCACAACCTCTTCATTATTTCATTGTCTAAGTGTGGCCTCTCCAACCAAAGGAAACTTGCAGGAATGTCAGCAGTTACTGACTTCTGAGTCTTCTCAAGGCTGGTTTAGTAACTAAGTCATACCCGACTCTTTACAATCCTATGGACTGTAGCCTGCCAGGCTCATCTGTCCATAGGATTTCCCAGGCAAGAATACTGAAGTGGGTTGCCATTTCTTTCTCCAAGGGTTCCTGACCCAGGGATAGAACTTGAGTCTCCTGCATAGCAGGCAGTCTCCTGCTTTGCAAGCAGATTCATTACTGGCTGAGCCACCAGGGAAGCCATTAGCAAAGCACAATAAAATAAGCCACAATTTCCTGCCCCTGGCACTTCACCAAGCAGTGTCCAACCATGAAATGCCAGATGGCTCCGAGACATTAATTGCTCAAGAATAGCCAGCCTCATTCACACTTTGAATGGCTTGACAACAGCTAAACAGTATGGTCTAACAATAGCTCTGCTGCCATCATGGATGACGAGTATCCTTTAGCCACACTTACTCTTGCTTTCGTTCAAATAGTATAGATCATGAGCTTGTTTAGAAACTCCCAAAGGTCTGTATTACTCTTTTTTGATTATTTATTTCTTTATTTGGCTGCTCGAGGTCTTAGTTATATCATGCAGTTTCTTTGATCTTCATTACAGTATGTGGGATCTAGCTCCCTCACGAGGGATCGTACCTGGATCCCTTGCATTGGGAGAACTGAGTTTTAACCACTGGACCAGCCGGGAAGTCCTCTGGAGCTGTATTACCCTTTAACTATGAATTCCTCTAGGTAACACTAGAAGTTTATGTTCCAAGTCTAGTACAAAATATTTATTTGGACACTTAGAAAACAACATCAAATACTCATGCCATGAGCCATCACCTTGCCAATCTTCAAATATATTGTGCTCTGTCTTTGGAAATATTGCTACTAGAACATCAAATCCTAAAAGTATTTCTGGGGGATACTACACTGTTTTGAGCTCAGTGTGGAGAGGGTATCCATGAGAGAAACTGCCCAGAGAATAGAAGCAATTACAAACCCTATAACGCTCCTCAGATTAGAAAAACCTGTTTTCAAATGAAACTCATCCTGATACTTTGTCAGTTCTCCATAACAGAAATCGAGAATTTATTTCCATGAAGGCACTAAAAGTGGAAATCTACCAACCTGTTAACTGATTTTTATATTGAATAAAATTTTAAGTAATTGAAAATAGTATATGCTACACTTCTTAGTACAAAACTGCCAAAACTAATTTTATGCCTTTGGGAAGTGACCAAGAAACTTTGGACAAAAATCAATGTTGACTTTTCAAGACTCTTCCAAGAGAAGAAAGACTGGTGGTCATTTTCCTTTTGTGAAAAGGGTCATGAGACCCATCTAAGCCATCTTAAAAGGTTGCCACTATAATCTCAGAATTATGACTGCCAGGGACTCACATTTATGTCAACTAATTTAAATTTTATCAGTTGAGTTAAAGGAACTTGTTCAGAATTTTTTTTTTCCTAAACAATGTGGATGAAGAATGCAGATCAATAAAAATATGCTGAAGTGCATGGTTACAGACAACTGATCCAACTGAAACAACCAATGTAGTTTTTATCAATTTGCTATTTATAATCTGTGTAGCAAGTTTTAAGGTAATGCAATGTACTGTCATTATCACAGGATGTCAAAATATAAATGGATTTTCCCTAAAGTTCCCACTTTCCCTTTCCAACCTGCTCACCTAATTCAGGCAAATAGTCTATTCTAGTTATTTCCTGAGGATGTGGGTGTGACAAGGTGGGGTGGAAAACAGAAACTTCCTATAAGTCTTCTGTTTATATTTTCCAAAATTCTAAACCCATAAAAAAATTATTTTAGGAGCAAAAATGACTTTGGGGGAAGCCATCAGGATTTACAGAGGGAGAGATTTCCCCTGAATATTGGAAAAACAGTCTACTAGGCTGGAGGAGAGCAGAGATAGCCAAAGAACAATGGTTTAAAGAAAGATAATTACTGACTCCATTTTCCATATTGGAATTTCAGTGAAAGAGCAAGACCCTGATATAGATCAGGAGACAGATAGTAGATGTGGATATTTGCTTTATTAAGCATTAAGGCAAATGAAGCCTTAGATATGTCCCAGGGAAACAGCATGGAAGCAGTAAAATGATGCCCCTGTTCTCAAGCCTGATGTGAAAGCAGCAGAGAGTCCCCTGGACTTTGAAGCACTGGGTACGCAAGGGTGAGAGTTGTCTTGACATTTTCCTGCATGGATCAGTGAGAAAAGACCTTGAGTTAATCAGCAAGTATCTACGTGAACAGGTGAGTCAAGGACAAGATACATCCTACGGCATCTTGAAATTACACAAATCTCCCAGGAACTTAGACACAAGTCAGGGAAAAGAAAACTAGTTAGTGTTTGATGTCCTGGAGGATGGAAAATTCAAAGAATTTAGTTTATATATAGAAGAATAAAGTTATGTTTCTTACACATCTGGTATATTTGGGACTAAGATTTGTATCTGTATAACAGATAATATGATTAACACTGACATCATGAATGACAGTTTATGAATTAGCTTCCAAATACCTAATCTCCCAGATTTTCTTAATTTCATGAACACAATGATACACTGCTGCGTGACTTGTGGACCTATCTAATTTGTTATCATCTGCCCTCACATATGTTCTTTTAGCTTCATCTGCTGCTGCTGCTGCTGCTAAGTCGCTTCAGTCGTGTCCGACTCTGTGCAACCCCATAGAAGGCAGCCCACCAGGCTCCCCCCGTGCCTGGGATTCTCCAGGCAAGAACACTGGAGCGGGTTGCCATTTCCTTCTCCAATGCATGACAGTGAAAAGTGAAAGGGAAGTCACTCAGTCATGTCCAACTCTTCGCAGTCCCATGGACTGCAGCTTACCAAACTCTTCTGTCCGTGGGGTTTTCCAGGCAAGAGTGCTGGAGTGGGGCGCCATTGCCTTCTCGTACTTGTTCATAACATGCATTTCACTTCTTTCTTCCTTCTCCCTGTTTTGTTTTGTTTTGTTTTGGTGAACATCTATTATGTGCAAAGCATGATAAAATAATAGTCTCTCTGTTCTTCAAGTCATATTAAATTTTTATATGAACTCTCATTTATTGTACATTAACCATAATAGAAGCTTTACAAAAACTATCTCTTCTTCACAAACACACAAAAAAAAATTTGAATTCAGCATCACGATGTCCTTTTTACAAACAGAAATATGAAGCTTGCTGCTGCTGCTGCTAAGTCACTTCAGTCGTGTTGCGACCCCATAGACTGCAGCCCACCAGGCTCCTCCATCCATGGGATTTTCCAGGCAAGAGTACTGGAGTGGCGTGCCATCGCCTTCTCCGGATATGAAACTTAGAAAGGCTATATATAATTTGCCCAAAGTCAAATGAAATGAAAGGAAAGGAAACAAAATTCCAAATCATTTCTACTTCTAACCCTCCAGCCCAAGCTGATCTCCAGGCTTGCCTTTTGAATGTATGATCATCTCAGTATATACTACCTAATTTTCTTTTTTTCTCTCATCATACAACTAAGTTCTCTATCATGAGATGTCCTATCTTAGCCATTACTTACATGTTGAATTTGTCTTCCCTTCCAAGCTGGAAACAATCGAAGGTCATAGACAAAGCATTCTTTGGGGAAAACTTTTCCATATTTCTTACTTTCTCTAAATAGTAAGTGTCTGTCCAGAAACAGTTAATCTTTCCAATATCCTCTCCAAAAATTTGACATTTCTCTATTTCTCTTTACCTCTAGATCCTTACCCTATCTCTTTTCTTTCCTCTACAGCTAAGATTCTTGAGTGTCTGCATTCTTTGTCTTCACTAGCTCACCTCCTATTCACTCCCCTACTCACTTCAACCTGATTTCCTCTCCCACTAAGCCACTATGGACCATTTGCAATGTCACAATGGATTCCTTATTTCTAAATCCACTGGACACGTTTCAGTCTTTACCTAATTAACCATGTGACACAAAAATATAGCTATGTAGAAAGAAGCAGGATTGTCTGCCTTGAGCACTTTAAAAAAAATAAACCTTGATAGCATTTTGTTTTGGATAATATGCTCACATAACCAGGACAATTGTTAAAATCATGTGTAAATAAGTAGAGGAAACAGTGTGGAAGCTAGGCAGCCTGACACCAAAAGGGCAGAGCCAAAGGTTTGCTCCTTTCTGAACACTGAGTTCATGATGGTGACCACTCAGGCCTTCTCCACTGATATGAGAACTTGCAATCCTCTTCTTAAACACTGTCTTCCCTTGGAGTTTGGGACATCTCTCAACCCCATGTATCATTTCCTCCTGTGTCATTTCCATATACTTAGACTTCAAGTCTTCCCTTAAACACATCTTCATCAGAGACAGCTTCCATGATTCTTCAGGAGTAATTAAATTCCCCTTGCTTTAAACAACTTTACAACCTTCTCCAGAACACTCATCAGGGCTTAATCACTCACTGAATATCTGCCTTTGCTAACCGTGATCTTCAGAAGGACAGATGGCCGTGTTCACTGACTTAGCCCCAGGGCCCAAAAAAGCGTCTGGCACATCCTAAGTGCTTGATAGCTATTCCCTGAATTGAACTGAATTGAAGTTTTCTTAAAATGACTTTCCCATCTTATTTAAGCAACATAGGGAACATTAAAGGAAAGGGGTTATTACAATAATAAACAGTCTAGACGAGTTAGCCAAAATGGTGTGTTGAATCACCTGGGAATATTTAGCATTCAGAAGAAAAAATATCTAAAGACCATCTTATGGAAGACAGCCTAGAAGTGCTCCCTAGGATCAAACTAGAACATGGAGGAAAAATTCAGTTCAGTATGAGGAAAGACTTTCCAACAATTGCAGCTAACAAAAACAACAAAAAAATGGCAAAAACAAAAACAACTTGTGTCAAAGTGACAGCAATTCTGTCCCTGGTCTCGTTCAAACAGACGTAATCTTGAAAGGGATTTCCTCATTGGACTCGTAGTTGGAGAGACGGAACACTGAAGACCTTTCCATAATCTTAGGTTTCTTTTGTAAGTGAAAGTTGCTTAGTCATGTCTGACTCTTTGTGACCTCATGGACTAAATGGTCCATGGCATTCTCCAGGCCAGAATACTAGAGGGAATAGCCATTCCCTTCTCCAGGGGATATTCCCAACCCAAGAATCGAACCAGGGTCTCCTGCATTGGAGGCAGATTCTTTACCAACTGAGCTCTCAGGGAAGCCTTATAAGTGCAGGAAAATGAAAAAACTGATGCATCATCCCCTTCGCCTTAAGCCATCCTATGTCTAATGGAGGAAATTTGCATAAAAAGAGAAAAATCAAAGATAAACTCTTCAGAAAAGAATTACGTTTAACACATACTGTTATAAATTTTTTCTCCAGGTATATTGGACTGCTCTAATATTATTTTCATGTTCAATTTGTTTCTAGTTGATGTTTGTTTGCTTGATTGGTTGGTTTATTTGTATTTTAGTGACTATGAATGTGTTATCCATGCAAACAACTTCTTGCATGCTGCCTTTTCCTTACAATTTTGCAGCCCAAGTTTGTGATTCAACTAACAGCAGTTGCTCAACAAACATGAAAATAATGATTGCTTATTATTTCTTAATCCAATTATTCAAAAATTCAATAAACGCTTTTATAGATGCTCAAAATTTCCCGTCAATACACATCCCTTGAGACATGGCTGGGAGAAAGAAGTAGGTTGTCAGAGACAGTTTAGAGAGGGGAAATTATTTTTGAAAGAAAATCATGAAGCCATAATATTAGGTTAATTGATATTAGGGTTCTGGGGTTAAACACACTTTCTGCATTAGTAACCATCCTCTTTCACATTCTTCCTGTCTGGCTTTTTTAAAATCTTAATGCCAGAAACAAACAAACAAAGAAAAACAGTAATGGTGATTATATTGAGGCATTTGGAATTTAAAATATTTATACAAGTAGTTTTTTTTAACAAGACCATTTGTAAGCTAAATTTTTTATCATTTATTCAATTATTCTCAACATTATCGTCTTTACTCTTCAGCAATATAGGACACACACAATGATCTTCTTACAAAGAGAATCAAAACTTTTCATTTTGAGAAAATATCTGTTTTGTAAAGTTCAAGCAAACTCATTTAAAAATGAAATCACTAAACTCTTAAGTTCATACTTTATTCGAACAAATGTTAGAGCTTGTCAAATGATAGCTTGAATGAGATTATTTGTATCCCTTTTCGGACTCATTCTCCAGGCTATCAAGAATTTTTATTCAATTTTTCACCAGATATAGACTAAGCACTAGGAAGGACCTAGAGGGAAGCACAGTAAGTCACCTACACATGAACCTTCATGTTGCAAACTTTCAAAGATGCAAGTGTGCCTTTTCCATCTACGTCAGGCCTGAGTGAAATTGCAGCCTGCCATCTGTCTGCTATTGCTGATGATTTTTCAGCTCTACCATCTCCCACCTCCTCCTCCAATTAGTAACTCTTCTTGCCTGTTCACTTGCTGCCCCCGTATGCCAGGTGCTGTACTGTACTATCGTACTTTCCAAAGTACTGTACTGTAAGGTTCAAAACATTTTCTTTATTTTCTGTGTTTTGCTTTTATGTATTATTTGTGTGAAACATATTATAAACCTATCACAATACAGTACAGTACAGTATTCTATAGCCGATTGTGTCAGTTGGGTACCTAGGCTAACTTTGGTGGACTTGTGAACAAATTGGGCTTATGAACATGCTGTTGGAATGGAACTCAGTGTATATAGGAGACTTCCTGTGTATGAATAGATACACATATGACAATATAAGAGCAGAGTGGGGAATGCATGTGGTAGTAGCCTGGGCTGGAAAAGACACCTCTGTTTCGCAGTCAGACAGTCCTCTGGGTAGCTGAACATTAAGGCTAAAGTGGGTAACCAGACAGTGAATGTCTGGTGAGAGCTAACTGAGCCTTTCTATAATTCAAATGTTGGCTGGACAGGTCAGTGTTGAGCACAGCCTGGAAGGCTTGTTGTTTTTAGTCAGTCATGTCCAACTCCTTGAAACTCCATGGACTGCAATAAGCCTGGCTTCCCTGTCCTTCACTATCTCCTAACCTTGTTCAAACTAATGTCCATTGAGTCAATGATGCCATCCAACCATCTCATCCTCTGTTGTCCCCATCTCCTCCTGCCCTCAAGCTTTCCCAGCATAAGAGTCTTTTCCAATTAGTCAGCTGTTTGCATCAGGTTGCCAGAATATTAGAACTTCAGCTTCAGCATCAGTCCTTCCAATGAGTATTCAGGGTTTATTCACTAGTCTACCTTAAAAGATGTCCAAAACTTTCTACTTCTGAGTAAATGGAGTAGGCATACTTTTTTCCCTATTCCTTCTGCTAACTAGTGGAAAAGGGAAGGCAGAATTTATATTCAATATATAAAATAAGAAGATGAAGATACAGGTGAAGAGAAGAAAGAAAACTTGCTAGGGACCTCAGGACTAATGGAAAGACATGACAGTGAGTTCTCTAAGTTTGGATTATGTTTTTTGGATTTTCTTTGCCTCATATATCCCAGACTGCTTTCTAGAGAAGCTAGCAACCCAGAAACACCACTGAGAACCAGGAAAAATATCCCACACCCCAGCAAGAAAGAGAATTTTCAGAAAATAACCATTCTACTCTGGCTAAATACCACAGAAAAAAAAAACTCTGTGATTCCCCCACATCCTACTCCCACCAGTAAAAGCAAAGTGAGTACCTAGACTCCACCCTTGCCAAGGTGGAAGGCAAAGAATGAGGCATCCTACCCTTCCACAGTGATGTCAGATAAGGTCCACTTGAGACCAGGGATTTTCATGGTAGGCCCACCCCAAATGACCCCCATCCGGGTAGTGTCAGTGGAGAGCTGGACTTCTAAATCTGCCTTTCTCTCTCCCCACTGTCAACTTTTTAAAAATGTACTTCATGAAAGTAGTGAGTTAAATTTTATTTGAGGCAAAATGAAGACTACAGCCTGGGAGAGAGCTCCTCAGATAGCTCTGAGAGACTGCTCCAAAGAGGCAGGGGGAAAGGTCAGTATATCTGTGATTTTAGTGACGGGGGAATACATTCAGTCAAGCACATGTCTCTCCAGAAGGTTTCTACTAGTCTCATGAAACAAGAACACTGGAGTGGGTTGCCATTTCCTTCTTCATCAAGAAGAACAGTCATCACCATAAAGGATTTTAATACTTTTCTAGATATGGGGAGATACAAGAACTGGGTCCATAAAGTCGGCTCCTGAAAATATCAAACTATCTGAAGACCTGTCCTGCCAGTTTTTCCCTGAGCACAGGGTGCCTCATTTCTGCTCTCCACCCTGAACTCTTTTCAGAGGGTATCAGAGGTCAGAAATCTGTAGCAGCACATGACTGAATGCTTATAGAGAGAGACGGCAAGTGCCAATCTGTAGTTGACACCACTGTGCAGTGTTAGAGCAGGCCTAGAGGAAAGTCGGGACTTTCATCACTACCTGTAGGTAGGAAGGACATCCTCATACCCATGGTGTTGACAGAAGCCACGCGGGGAGAAGTAACAAGGTACTTCTGCCCCTCCAAATCAGGGTAGTGTCAGCAGAGGCTTTCCAAAAATCCAGAATTCCCACCCACACCTAGCAGTGAGGAGGACCAACATTCCTACAGGTGTCAGTGAGGAACCTGAACTTCCACTCCCATGAGGTAGGAACAAGCCAGGCGCACCCTGAAATTACCAGAGTGGCGTCAAAGGAGGCCTACTATAACAGAAGATTTAAATAAACTCCAGAGCCTCTACAACCACTATGAAGATTCATTTTTTAAAAAAAGCTAAAAACAGAACTGCTGTAAGACCCAGGAATCCCACTACTGGGCATGTACCCAGAAAAACCATAATTCAAAAAGCACTTGCACCCTAATGTTCATTGCAGCACTATACACAATAGCCAGGATACGGAAACAACCTAAATGTCCATCAGCAGACGAATGAATAAAGACGGTGTGTGTATACAATGGAATATTACTCAACCATAAAAAGGAATGAAATTGGATCACTTGTAGAGAAATGGATGGACCTAGAGTCTGTAATGCAGAGTGAAGTAAGTTAGAAAGAGAAAAATAAACATTGTATATTAATGCATATATGTGAAATCTAGAAAAATAGTATAAAGAATATTATTCAGTTCAGTTCAGTTGCTCAGTCGTGTCCAACTTTTTGCACCCCCATGGACTGCAGCACCCCAGGCTTCCCTGTCCATCACCAACTCCTAGAGCTTGCTCAAGCTCATGTCCATCGAGTCAGTGATGCCATCCAACCATCCCATCCTCAGTCGTCCCCTTCTCCTTTCTCCTCCTGCCTTCAATCTTTCCCAGCATCAGAGTCTTTTCCAGTGAGTCAGTTCTTCACACCAGGTAGCCAAACTATTGGAGTTTCAGCTTCAGCATCAGTCCCTCAAATGAATATTCAGAACTGATTTCCTTTAGGATTGACTGGCTTGATCTCCTTGCAGTCCAAGGGACTCTCAAGAGTCTTCTCCAATGCCACAATTCAAAAGCATCATTTGGCAAAACAGAAATAGAGACTCAGACATAGAGAACAAATGTATGGACACCAAGGGGAGAAAGTGGGGGTTAGGATGAATTGGAAGATGGGGGTTGACAAATATACACTGCTATGTGTAAAACAGACAACCAATGAGAACCTACTGTACAGCACAAGGAACTCTACTCAATGCTCTGACGTGACCCAAATGGGAAGGTTGGATGGTATCACCGACTCAATGGACATAGGTTTGGGTGGACTCTGGGAGTTGGTGATGGACAGGGAGGCCTGCATGTTGTGGTTCATGGGGTCACAAAGAGTTGGACACAACTGAGTGACTGAAATGAAATGGAAATGAAATCCAAAAAAGAGATGATACATGTATACACATAGTTGATTCACTTTCCTGTACAATAGAAACTAACAAACTCTATAAAGCAACTGTACACCAATAAAAGTTTTTAAAAATAAATTCCAGTGTCCCATAACAGAATACTCAACACTTCCAAGTTTTCACCAAAAATAACTCATCCTACCAAGAAATGGAACCAAAAAATCTCATCATTTTCTTGTGTTGTTATTCCCCAGGAAGCACTCTGCCTGCTAAAACAGCTGTGAGAAATCTTGACTTTCTTACACTCTTTAATTACCAAAACAAGTCAGATTTGCCTTTACTCATGCAATTTCCATCATCTCGAAAGAGAATAATCACTCTAGAAAGATGAAAAGTTCATCAAAGTTTTGGGGGTTTGAGAGAGGGAGTAAGGGAGATTGTTTGTTTACAAATAAACATTAACCAAAAAAAAAAATCTCAACATGAATGAGAAAAGATAATCAACAAACAGCAACATCAAGAAGACACAGAGGTTAGAAATATCTGACAATGATATGAAAGCAAGAATTATAAGACTGATTCAACAAGTAATTATGAACATGTTTGAAACAAATGAAAAAATAGAGTCTCAGCACAGATAAAGAAAATATAAAGAAGAATCAAATGGAAATTTTAGAATTGAAAAATACAATAACATACACAAAAAATTAAAAGATGGTCTCAACAGCAGAATGGAGAATACAGAGTAAAGAAGCAATGTACTTGGGACTTCCCTGGTGGTCCAATGGTTAACAATCTGCCTTCTGACGCAGGGACACAAGTTCAATTCCTGGTCGGGGAATTAAGATATCCCACATGCTGTGGGACAACTAAGCCCTCATGCTGCAATTACTAAGACTGTGCCACAACCAGAGACAAGTCTGCACTCCACAATGAAGATACCACAGCTAAGACCTGACACAGCCAAATAAATAAATGAGCAAATATATTTTAAAAAGACCCTGAGGGATGGGATGGGGAGGAAGATGGGAGGGGGGTTCAGGATGGGGACACATGTACACCCATGGCTGATTCCTGTGAATGTATGGCAAAAGCCACCACAATATTATAAAGTAATTAGCCTCCAATTAAAATAAATCAATTAACTTTTTTTAATCAGTGAATTTGAAGATAGAACAATAGAAATTTCCCAATATGAAAACAGAGAGCAGATAGACTGGCTGGGGGAGGGAGCAGAATTAATAGAACTTCAGGGACCTGTTGAACCATAAGAAAATATCTAACTTATGTGTTATTGAAGTCTTAGGAAGGAGAAAGAGAAAGAGGCTGGAAATGTATTCAGAGGAAGAATCTAAAGATCTGAATAGCACTCTTTTTAAGTTAGCACCATCAGTTCCCAGCTTTTCCCACTTCACCATTCTTGGAAGCTAGAGTTTGGCTTACTGAATTTTAAAGAGGATAACACTGACCTCATGGGACTTCCCTGGCAGTCCAGTGGTTCAGAACCTGTGCTTCCATTGCAGGGGTCACAGGTTCAACCCCTGGTCAAGGAACTAAGATCCCACAGGCTAAGTGGCACAACCAAAAAATAAATAAATAGAAGTAAATGTTTTTAAAAATATTGGCTTAATGATACAGCACCAGAGGACTATCAGTGCAGTATATCCTAAGCCTAATTCAAAGATATATATTTTGGTAGGCATTGCTTAAATCAAAAGCTCATAGTAATTTTTCAGTTCATAATCAGTTTCAGTCCCTTCCTGTCATGTGAACCTCAGAATCTTCCAAGGACAAACAGTAGGGCTGTCAAGGGGGTCACACCCCAAATTCAGCAGTAGGAGGGGTATTAGGTCTTGGGTGGGGGCAAGTGGGGTAAATCTGACCCTTGGATTTTCTATCCTGAGGGTGGATAAAGAAGTTTTCTGCTATGTAGAGACTTGACACAGCGGGGGAAGTAGAGGGTGGGACAAATTGAGAGAGTAGCATTGACATATACACTGCTGCTGCTGCTGCTAAGTCGCTTCAGTACCATGTGTAAAATAATTAGTGGGAAGCTGCTGTATAGTACAGGGAGCTGAGCCCAGTGCTCTGTGATGATGTAGAAAGGCGGGAAGGCAGGGGGAATGGGGTGGAAGCTCAAGAAGGAGGGGATCTATGTATACATACGGCTGATTCACAAAGTTGTACAGAGAAACTAATACAACATTGCAAAGTAATTATACTCCAATAAAAATACATAATGATAAATGATGTAAAAAAAAAAAGTCTGCTTTTGCCCCTGCTTAGGGAGCTGTGAATACTTCTTTGACCTTGAGACCACTTAAGAAGTTTATCTTTAAACAATGTAAGATAAGCTGTGATTTTTCAATTTTCTGTCAATTCTTAGATTGCTAAATATGCATTGAAAACTGGCATTTAATTGGAGAGGACGTAATACTTGAACTTTTAAAGACAATGTCTGGGGCAGAGTCTGGAATGAAGAGGTTGACAAAGAGGAAGCCAAATTGTTCCATATGTCAAATTATCAGTAAATTCCACATGCAGTAATAACATCTTTTTAATTTTTTTTTTCCTTTAAGATGAGTGGGAGGTGAATTTGGGGACTTGAAGTACAGGAGGGAAAAAATACTCTAGAGTGAGAGAGAACACCCACAAAAATAGCAACAGACCAGAGAGTCCAGAAAAAAAGTACAAAAATGTAGGATTCCCGTAGAGCAGAAATGGCTGATGAACTTGAGGCAGTGATTCATTTAAGTGAATGCGGGCTGTTTGCTGATTTGCGCTTTAATTCCTTGCCACCATCACCAAGACTTCACATAAAAATCTCCATAGCAGCTCTGGGCTGGTGGTACACAAAGGAACAGAGGACAGGCGACTGCTCTGTTCACCTGTCTTTAAATGAACTGGTGTGGGCAGGACACAGGTACAGCAAGATGATAGATCCAGAGTTAAAGAAAAGGTGATAGAAAATGGATGTTGAGAGGCATGGCAAATGTAAGCAGAGATGAGCCAAAGGCATCTTGTACCCATTCTCCTTCACTCTCTTATCTGGAAAATAAAAGAAAGGGTATTAAACAGACTATCATTTACTGCATGTGTGCAGAGGGGTCTCGGTTATTGAATTTGTATTTGAAAGAGCACAGAACTCGAGGGCTGAAGGTCTTGTGAATACTTAGCTCACACATTCTTCTTCTTGAGGATTCTTGAAACCTTGCAGTTCAGGGTCCCCAACACTGACATTTATAAAGGTTCCAAGTGGAGCTGCCTGTGTTTGCTCCTTAGACTACTACATAGGTTTGTGCATGCTTCCAGTCCAGAGTTCCCTGTCAACAAATGAGACTAAAATGGCACAAAGCTTACATAGCAAATAGAGGAAAGATACTCTAAGACAAAAAATATCAGTCAGGTTGCCCTTGACTGGACCCAACAGTAAATAAGGAAGTGCATGCAAGCTATTAGGGAAATCATAGTGGGTGTTATATGGAAACCTGGAACAGAAGTACTGGCCACGTTAGGTTACTAATGTTCTAAGACTTCTGCCACGTGGCTGGCATCTTGGTTTGGGTCTCCTTGACAGCAGATCTTAAGATGGGAACCCGGGCTTGGGTGCTTGCATGAGTTGCTCAGTCATGTCCGACTCTGTTGTGACCCCATGGACTGTAGCCTCAGGCTCCTCTGTCCGTGGGATTCTCCAGGCAAGAATACTGGGGTGGGTTGCCATTTCTCCTCCAGGGGATCTTCCTGACCGAGGGGTCAAGCCCACATCCCTGTATCTCCTGCACTTTGCAGGTGAATTCTTTACCACTGAGCCACCTGGGAAGTCCTTGGACTTGGGTACAGGTGATTGATTTGAAATGAGATCCCTGGAAACAGGTATGAGGAAACAAAAGCATGGGAAAAGGGAATATAAGACTTCATTATCCTAAAGGAGAGTTTGATTCTGCCAAGCTTGCTGAAAAGAGAAACAAATACCTCTCAGAAGAGTTCCCTAAAGGCCAAGAGGCTGAAGCATTTCTCCATGAGCTTCCCATCATCTTTGCTCAAAGGATTGCTCCCAGGGACTGAAATCTGGTTACTTCCAGTCTACACTTTCCCCAGTCACTTCCATGAGAACAGGACACTTTCGCCAGTGGGAGATGAGTCTGAACTCCCAGGAAATGTCTGTATGAAATCAGAGGTGGACTAAGAGGAAGAGATGCTGCTGTTTAGTCTTCAAGTTATGTCTGACTCTTTGCAACCCCATGGACTGTCACACACAAGGCTCCTCTTGGGATTTCCCCAGCAAGAATACTGGAGTGGGTTGCCTTTTCTTTCTCCAGAGGATCTCCCCACTCAGGGATCGAACCCATGTCTCCTGCATTGGCAGGCAGTTTCTTTACCACTGAGGCACCAGGAAAGCCCAAGAGGAAGAGATATGAGGTACGAAGAGCATCTGCCACAAACCCAGTGCCCAAAGCAGCCACCAAGTTCATGCCTTGGTCTTCTTTTCAGCTCCCACAACAGACTTATTAGTGGCAGCCTAAAAGCAGAACTCGGTCTTCCTGTCTTCCCAAAACCAAAGTTATCCCTCTCTATCATGCCTCCGCCCCAAAACTCAACCTTTCACAAATCCATCAATCAACATATTCAATTAAACTGTGATTGATTAGGATTGAAAGATGAATCCTCTCTGTCACTGCCTTCATGAACTGTATGATTCCCTAACAGACACAAATATATGAAGAGCTCATTTCTAATAACACGATGAAGACAATGAAAGAAGTACAAACATGGTTACAAGACACTGGAGGAGGGCAGACATGAGGCCCCTAGCCCAGCCTGGGGAGCAAGACCATGGTCAGAGACATCCCCCTAAAGGGGCATTCTAAATGCATGGAAGAGTTTTAACAGCCACGAGAAAAATCAGCATTCTGTGCACTTATGTTTTCCTGTTTTATTCCTTCTGACTTTTACATCCAATCATAGTGTCTTAAGATTTGCCTTCACAACTTTTTTTAACTGGAGGATAATTGCTTTACAATGTTGTTGGTTTATACCATACAATAACGTGAATAGGTCATAAGTATATATATGTCCCCTCTCTCCCACTCCCCAACTCCATCCCACTCCGCCACCCCATCTCACCCCTCAAGGTGGTCACAGCACACCAGACTGAGCTTCTTGTGCTATACAGCAACTTCCCATTAGCTATCTCTTTTACATATGCTATGTATATGTTTCAATGCTATTCTCTCAGTTCATCCCACCCTCCCTCTCCTCCGACCCGCTGTGTCCACAGTCCATTCTCTATATCGCATCTCTATTCCTGCTCTGCAAATAGGTTAATCAGTATCATTTTTTGAGATTTCCTATATATGTGTAAATTTTTTTATATATAAGAAATTTTTCATATTCATCCCATGAAGGCAGGCTATTTCTGTCTTCTCTACCTAAGTGTAAACCCATTAAGACTCTCAATATTTGATGAATGAGTTAAAGAATAAGTGAATGAATGATATATATCATCTCTTTGCATTCTATAATCTACAGGAATAGTAAGAGTCTTCTATAGTAGCTTATGACTACTAATGACTAAGAATGTGTGCTTTGTCACACACACACACAGTAGACAGGACACTGATTCATCCATGAAAGGCTAACAAAGAAGCCAGGAGGCCTAATACTGTATCTCAAGGCCATTTGATTATTTATCTTCCCTGAAACAATTTATGTTCCAGGAAATTTTATTTTCATGGTCTAGAAAGTATACATTTTAAGTGGTTTACTGGAATTATTTGGATATTTATGAATATTAAGGCTTTATTCATCACAAATTTTATCTCTTTATAGAAATAAGGAGAAATATGGGAGACCAGTTGCTCCTTTCTGAGTTATAACCTCTTTTCTAATATGTGTCTGGGGCCTTGAGTGCCTATACATGCTTTGGGTGATGGTTGGTGGGTATGTCCCCCTAGTCCACACTCTTCATGCAGTGCGCATGGTGTTGGCTGTTGCTTGAATCTGACCTTGGTCAGCAGTACAGTAGCTTGTCTGCCTTTTCCAGTTCAACAACAGTTGTGTCTAATAAAACTAGATGCTATGTCAGAAATAGAGACACAAATGTGGGAAACAAATTTATTGATATCAAGGAGGGGATGAGTGTGGGATGAATTGGGAGTTAGGGATTGACATACATACACTATTATGTATAGTGAAAGTGAAAGTCGCTCAGTCGTGTCTGACTCTTTGTGATCCCGTGAACTGTATAATCCATAGAGTTCTCCAGGCCAGAATTCTGGAGCAGGTGGCCTTTCCCTTCTCCAGGAGATCTTCCCAACCGAGACATCAAACTGGGGTAATAGATTACTAATGAGAACCTGCTGTACAATTTGGGGAACCCTACTCGGTGTTCTGTGGTGATGGCTGCAACCCAGTGCACTAAGCCCGGGCGGCTGTGACCCCGCACACTAAGCGCAGCCGAGAGGAGCTACCCAAGTCCGAGGTCAGGGGTGGCCGGGAGGAAACACCCTGCGTCCGAGGTCAGGGGCGGCAGCCGAGAGGAACTACCCCCGCGTCCAAGGCCAGGGGCAGCAGCTGAGAGGAGCTACCCTGAGACAGAGGCCAGGGGCGGCGGCCAGAAGGAGCAACCCAAGGAGAGGTGGCTGCGCGGGCATAGGAGGGCCTAGAGGAGCTATCCCACATTGAAGGTCAGGAAGGGCAGTGGTAAGGAGATACCCCTCATCCAAGGTAAGGAGCAGCAGCTGTGCTTTGCTGGAGCAGCTGTGAAGAGATACCCCAAGCCCAAGGTAAGAGAAACCCAAGTAAGATGGTAGGTGTTGCAAGAGGGCATCAGAGGGCAGACACACTGAAACCATACTCACAGAAAACTAGTCAATCTAATCACACTAGGACCACAGCCTTGTCTAACTCAGTGAAACCAAGCCATGCCCGTGGGGCAACCCAAGACGGGCGGGTCCTGGTGGAGAGGTCTGACAGAATATGGTTCACTGGAGAAGGGAATGGCAAACCACTTCAGTATTCGTGCCTTGAGAACCCCATGAACAGTATGAAAAGGCAAAATGATATGATACTGAAAGAGGAACTCCCCAGGTCAGTAGGTGCCCAATATGCTACTGGAGATCAGTGGAGAAATAACTCCAGAAAGAATGAAGGGATGAAGCCAAAGCAAAAACAATACCCAGCTGTGCATGTGACTGGTGATAGAAGAAAGGTCCAATGCTGTAAAGAGCAATATTGCATAGGAACCTGGAATGTCAGGTCCATGAATCAAGGCAAATAGGAAGTGGTCAAACAAGAGATGGCAAGGGTGAATATCGACATTCTAGGAATTAGCAAACTAAAATGGACTGGAATGGGTGAATTTAACTCAGATGACCATTATATCTACTACTGTGGCCAGGAATCTCTCAGAAGAAATGGAGGAGCCATCATGATCAACAAGAGAGTCTGAAATGCAGTACTTGGATGCAATTTCAAAAATGACAGAATGATCTCTGTTTGTCTCCAATGCAAATCATTCAATATCACAGTTATCCAAGTCTATGCCCCAACCAGTAATGCTGAAGACACTGAAGTTGAACGGTTCTAGGAAGACCTACAAGACCTTGTAGAACTAACACCCAAAAAGATGTCCTTTTCATTATAGGGGACTGGAATGCTAAAGTAGGAAGTCAAGAAACACCTGGAGTTACAGGCAAATTTGGCCTTGAAATGCGGAATGAAGCAAGGCAAAGACTAATAGAGTTTTGCCAAGAAAATGCACTGGTCATAGCAAACACCCTCTTCCAACAACACAAGAGAAGACTCGACACATGGACATCACCAGATGGTCAACACCGAAATCAGATTGATTATATTCTTTGCAGCCAAAGATGGAGAAGTTCTATACAGTCAACAAAAACAAGACCAGGAGCTGACTGTGGCTCAGATCATGAACTCCTAATTGCCAAATTCAGACTCAAATTGAAGAAAGTAGGGAAAACCACTAGACCATCCAGGTATGACCTAAATCAAATCCCCTATGATTATACAGTGGAAGTGAGAAATAGATTTAAGGGCCTAGATCTGATAGATAGAGTGCCTGATGAACTATGTACAGGAGATAGGGATCAAGATCATCCCCGTGGAAAAGAAATGCAAAAAAGCAAAATGGTTGTCTGGGGAGGCCTTACAAATAGCTGTAAAAAGAAGAGAGGTGAAAAGTAAAGGAGAAAAGGAAAGATTTAAGCATCTGAATGCAGAGTTCCAAAGAATAGCAAGAAGAGATAAGAAAGCCTTCCTCAGCGATCAATGCAAAGAAATAGAGGAAAACAACAGAATGGGAAAGACTAGAGATGTCTTCAAGAAAATTAGAGATACCAAGGGAACATTTCATGCAAAGATGGGCTCGAAAAAGGACAGAAATGGACTGGACCTAACAGAAGCAGAAGATATTAAGAAGAGGTGGCAAGAATACACAGAAGAACTGTACGAAAAAGATCTTTACGAGCCAGATAATCGTGATGATGTGATCACTAATCTAGAGCCAGACACCCTGGAATGTGAAGGCAAGTGGGCCTTGGAAAGCATTGCTACAAACAAAGCTAGTGGAGGTGATGGAATTCCAGTTGAGCTCTTTCAAATCCTGAAAGATGATGCTGTGAAAGTGCTGCACTCAATATGCCAGCAAGTTTGGAAAACTCAGCAGTGGCCACAGGACTGGAAAAGGTCCATTTTCATTCCAATTCCAAAGAAAGGCAATGCCAAAGAATGCTCAAACTATGACACAATTGCACTCATCTCCCATGCTAGTAAAGTAATGCTCAAAATTCTGCAAGTCAGGCTTCAGCAATACGTGAACCGTGAACTCCCTGATGTTCAAGCTGGTTTTAGAAAAGGCAGAGGAACCAGAGATCAAATTGCCAACATCCACTGGACCATGGAAAAAGGAAGAGAGTTCCAGAAAAACATCTATTTCTGCTTTCTTGACTATGCCAAAGCCTTTGACTGTGTGGATCACAATAAACTGGAAAATTCTGAAAGAGATGGGAATACCAGACCACCTGACCTGCCTCTTGAGAAATCTGTATGCAGGTGAGGAAGCAACAGTTCGAACTGGACATGGAACAACAGACTGGTTCCAAACAGGAAAAGGAGTACGTCAAGGCTGTATATTGTCACCCTGCTTATTTAACTTCTATGCAGAGTACATCATGAGAAATGCTGGACTGGAAGAAACACAAGCTGGAGTCAAGATTGCGGGGAGAAATATCAATAACCTCAGATATGCAGATGATACCACCCTTATGGCAGAAAGTGAAGAGGAACTAAAAAGTCTCTTGATGAAAGTCAAAGTGGAGAGTGAAAAATTTGGCTTAAAGCTCAACATTCAGAAAACGAAGATCACGGCATCCGGTCCCATCACTTCATTGGAAATAGATGGGGAAACAGTGGAAACAGTGTCAGGCTTTATTTTGAGGGGCTCCAAAATCACTGTAGATTGTAATTGCTGCCATGAAATTAAAAGACATTTACTCCTTGGAAAAAAAGTTATGACCAGCCTAGATAGTGTATTGAAAAGCAGAGACATTACTTTGCCGACTAAGGTCCGTCTAGTCAAGGCTACCGTTTTTCCTGTGGTCATGTATGGATGTGAGAGTTGGACTGTGAAGAAGGCTGAGCGCTGAAGAATTGATGCTTTTGAACTGTGGTGTTGGAGAAGACACTTGAGAGTCCCTTGGACTGCAAGGACATCCAACCAGTCCATTCTAAAGAAGATCAGCCCTGGGATTTCTTTGGAAGGAATGATGCTAAAGCTGAAACTCCAGTACTTTGGCCACCTCATGCGAAGAGCTGACTCATTGGAAAAGACTCTGGTGCTGGGAGGGATTGGGGGCAGGAGGAGAAAGGGACAATAGAGGATGAGATGGCTGGATGGCATCACGGACTCGATGGACGTGAGTCTGAGTGAACTCCGGGAGTTGGTGATGGACAGGGAGGCCTGGCGTGCTGTGATTCATGGGGTCGCAAAGAGTTAGACACGACTGAGCGATGAACTGAACTGAAATGGGAAGGAAAACTTAAAAAGAGGTGATATATGTGTATGTATAGTAATTCACTTTGATGTACAGCAGAAGCTAATACAACATTGTAAAGCAATTTAACTCCAATAAAAATTAATTAAAACAAAAGAATAAGTAAGTAAAGTCATTTAGTTTTGTCCGACACTTTGCGACCCCACGTACTATACAGTCCGTGGAATTCTCCAGGCCAGAATACTGGAATGGGTGGCCTTTCCCTTCTCCAGGGGATCTTCCTAACTCAGGGACTGAACCCAGGTCTCCCACATTGCAGGTGGATTCTTTACCAGCTGAGCCACCAGGGAAGCCCCAAAATTCAAGTCACTCAGTCGTGTCCAACTCTAATGAATGTCCAACTCAAAAGAATGAAGGCTCTTCCTTAAAAAAATTAGGTGCTATGTTTTCACATTTAACTTGGGTAAAATTTAACTTTTATGTGTGGATTACAATTTAATTTTAATACCAACAAATGCTTGATACTTTTGTAGACGAATAATCCTTGGATAAGTTTTAAATCATTTTTTGTATGATTGGTGATGGATTGATTCAGGTACACCTATATACCGAAGAGCACTGAGTGTAGGACTTACAGGAGAAAGTTACAAAGTAGTATATAAGTTTAGGAAAGAAGTTTATTTTTATGGAGCATATGAAAATTAACCAATCCATCTAGAATATTCAATTTGAAAATTTCATTCTTTCCACAAATATTTATTATCTACTATATAGTTCTATGCTGCAGTCCATGGGGTCGCTAAGAGTCAGACACGACTGAGCGACTCACTTTCACTTTTCACTTTCATGCATTGGAGAAGGAAATGGCAATCCACCCCAGTGTTCTTACCTGGAGAATCCCAGGGACGGGGGAGCCTGGGGGGCTGCCGTCTATAGGGCCGCACAGAGTTGAACACGACTGAAGTGACTTAGCAGCAGTAGCAGCAGTATATAGTTCTACATGTTAATCACAAGCATTAAGAAAATCACAATCAAACTTTCTGTTTATACTACATTACTTTGGAAAACATGCAAAACCTCAAAACTCATGCTGTGTGTATAAATATACTGAGATGCATCAGCAATCAGTAGGTATAAAATAAACTTTTGTTCAAGATCTGAATCAAGAGAGAAAAAAAGTGATGCCTAAGTTTATTAATATGTGACAGACCTGTGGGTCTCAGAAATGAGGTCAGTTTCATGCCCTAATACAAAGGTTTTACAAATCAGAAAAAGGTTTGTTCTGGGAAATTATTTTCTTATATGTAAAATATTAATAGGTAATTCAACATGAAGAGAATGCTTTCAATTTTGAATGTGTCTCTCTTTGAACTCTCCCTGTAGCCACTCTGTTTTTCATTCTTTTATGGCAAAATGTTTGGATAGATTTAATTTATACCACTTTAAAACTTTTGGATAAAGAAGACGTGGTTCATATATATGATGGAATATTACTCAGCCATTAAAAAGAATGAAATAGTGCCATTTGCAGCAGCATTGATGCACCCAGGGACTGTCATACTGACTGAAGTAAGTCAGTCAGAGAAGCAGAAATACTATATAACATCCCTGATAGGTGGAATCAAAAAGCAAATTACACAAACGACCTTTCTTACAAAACAGAAAGAAAGTCATAGACTTGGAAGACAAACTTATGATTGCCAGGGGGATAGATAGTTAGGGAGTTTGGGATGGTTATGTACACACTGCTATGCTTAAAATGGATAAATAACAAGGACCGATTGTATATCACATGGAACTCTGCTCAATGTTATGTGTTAGCTTGGATGGGAGGGAGTTGGGGAGAGAATGGATACATGTATATGTATGGTTGAGTCCCTTTGCTGTCCACCTGAAACTATCACAACATCGTTAATTGACTGTCCCCCAATACAAAATAAAAAGTTCAAAAAAAAACTTTGGGAGGATGGTTCTGGTCTCATTCATTTATCTAATCATTATAATAATATAATACAAATAATTATATTAATGTTACTGAATCCTTGTTATCAATAGTGTGATCATCTTGAGAGCTGTATGAAGGAAAACACAAAAATCAAATCTAAATAATAAATTGAGTTAAAAGTTTGTGACCAGAACTTACTCATATACCTTAGGAAATAAATACAGAACTATAGAATTTTTAAATTACTGTGGACAATATCCTATCTCACCAATCCCTTTCTCCTTAGTATTCTCTTATAGCCATTTCTTCTATGGTGCATTATTTTAGACCAAGTGTATGCTTTAAGTACAGATATGCACTTTTTACTTACCACTCTTCTTTCTCCTCCTTCAGACACCTCTTTTTCTGTCTCCCTGTCTGTCTCTGTCTGTCTTTCGTTATTTCTTACATACCTACATCTTCCCACACACAGTCTTCTTGAGTCTTACAATCAATGACCCATTAAACATTTGTTTTTTCTCACTCCCTTTTTTACTTTTTAGAAAAAGAATAAGACAGTTTCTGTTTCTATACAGGAAGATCAGTGGAAATTTGAAGTAAATTTCTAGATGGTTGCCGTAATACACAGTTTTTTTTTTTTCAGTATTAAAATTTTACATTCTGCATTTTAATTACTCAAATGACTTTCATTGTATTTACACAGAGGGATACACATGAATTAGAAGCAATATTTGTAGACTTTCTCCCCAGTTATATTTTTTTCATGGAGTTACTAAAGCAAAAAAAGAGTATTTTCCAGATGTTGACCCAAAATCAAATTCCTTCTTCTAGAGAATTGTTTCATATTTGTTCCTAAAGTAATAAGAGTTTTTCATGTACAAATGACATACAGAGTAAAAGAACATGTAATTGCCAGGAAGAACTAAAATTTTTTTCAAAACTGTTCTGGGTTCTTTCATTTCTATTTAGAAAGTCACTGAAGTGACAAGACATCAAATAAGGAAATTCCCCTCTGATTCTAAATTATACCAGGTCAGAAATGCTTAGAAGAGTAGGTTTGGCCTGGGACAAACTGTAGGAGGTTACCAGTAATACAGTAGTAAGTCTCTTCACTGTATAACAAATATCCTTCAGGACTGACAAGTCGCTATGGGAGTAAGTTGAACTTTATGTGTCAGATTAAAAAAAAACCCTATGCAAATTCTCTTCTCTCTGCTCTTTCTATCCTTAGCTTCATAGAAGCACTCTATTTCTAACCAAGTTATTTTCCTCTATGTTTTCATAAGCTGTAAAAGGAGGATCTAACTGGAAAAAGGAGCATTCATCCTGTTGTTTCTGTGTGTATGTTTATTTATAAGCTTCTAAAGTTTTTAAGGGCTTCCAAGGTGACACAGTGGTAAAGAATCCACCTGCCAATACAGAGACACAGGTTTGATCCCTAAGTCAGGAAGTTCCCCAGGAGGAGAAAACGGCAACTCACTCCAGTATCCTTGCTTGGAAAATTTCATGAACAGAGGAGCCTGGTGGGCTATAGTCCATGGGGTCACAAATGATTGAGCACAAAATACAAAGTTTTTAAATTTTCTTATAAGGAAAGGAATAGATCATTGAAAGGAGAGAGAAAGAAAGGAGACAGAATATAAAGAAAAGCACACCTGGAATAAAAATCTCTTCTCAAAAAAAAAAAAAGACCCATCTATAAAAATCTCAGCTACCACTTAAACACGTGTCACAAAGTCACTAAGTGTAGTCTTAGCAGCCAGACTCCACACCCACGCAGCTGGAGCTCACAGTGATCATCTTCCCCTCCTCCCGGGGAACTTGAGCCATATAAAATAGACTTCTGACTTTCCGAGGTCTACCTCTCTGTCTTCCATTCCTTGCTGATTTCAGCAGAGGAGAGGCAACAAGCAAACATGACAGACTCAGAAGCAGGGGACACATTTTCCCAATTCTGCAGCCTCCATGGTTCTCATAATAACCAACATATAAAACCCACATCTTGTGATGCTTGCACATGGCTCCCATCTTGAAATAAGGCCTGGGTGAGGATGACAAGAACTTCACACGGGTAAGAGCTGCAACTTCATAACACACTTTACTGGTAGTACCCACCATGAGAACTTTTCTTAAAATTTCTAAAATGTTTTTAAATGTTTAAATGCTTATTTATTCCTTTTCAACATCTACATTAGAAACTGTCTCTTGCATACAGTTTTCCCAAGTCATCTTTTTTTTTAACATTTTATTGGAGTATAGTTGATTTACAATGTTGCATTAGGTTCAGGTGTACATCAAAGTGAATTTATTTGTTTGTTGCTTGTATATCTTCCTTGGTGCAGTGTCTGTTCATATCTCTTGCCCATTTTTAAGTTGGGTTCTTTGTTTCCCTACTGTTGAGTTCTAGAAGTCCTTTGCATATCATGATTGTGATTCTTTTATCAGATATGTGATTAGATAATATTTACTCTCATCTATGGCCTGTCTTCTCATCCTCTTCACATTGCCTCTTACAGAAAAAAATTTTAATAAAGTTCAACTTTCAGTATTTTTAAAAAGTAAATTTGTTACACATAAACACATTGGAACTGACACACACACACTGCTACTGCTACTGCTGCTAAGTCACTTTAGTCGTGTCCGGCTCTGTGCGACCCCATAGACGGCAGCCCACCAGGCTCCCCCGTCCCTGGGATTCTCCAGGCAAGAGCACTGGAGTGGGTTGCCATTTCCTTCTCCAATGCATGAAAGTGAAAAGTGAAAAGTGAAAGTGAAGTCTCTCAGTCGTGTCCAACTCTTAGCGACCCCATGGACAGCAGCCCATGAAGCTCCTCCATCCATGGGATTTTCCAGGCAAGAGTAGTGGAGTGGGGTGCCATTGCCCTCTCCACATACACACACTATTATACATAAAATAGATAACTAATAGGGACCTACTGTATAGCACAGAGAACTCTTCTCAGTGCTCTGTAATAGCCTATATGGGAAAAGAATCTAAAAAAGAATGGATATTTGTCTATGTGTTAGTAATTTTTTATAGTTGGCATTTAACACATATCTGGTAGAATAAAGTGAATGAATAAAAGCACAATAGCAACACATCAAATAAAGTTGATAGTTGATGGCCAGAAATACGCCATCTTGGAGACATATTTCTTTTGAATATACTAAAATAAAATACTGGTGCTATCCAATTGTCTCAGTTATAATTCTCCCACATTTGTCCCTCACCTCTCAGCTGGCAAAATTCCTGCAAGACTTTATTAGGTTTTTTACTTCTCCCTTTTTCTGACTTCGAATTTTTCTCATCATTAAGCAATTCATTACATTTTCAGATCAAAATTCCCCTTTGAATTGTGATAGAAAAAATTGAGGTGTAAAAATAAAAGTCATTTTCAAGGCCACTGCAGTGACTCAGCTGCTGAAAAGACTTCAAATTGAGTTTTCAATATTCTGACATATAGCCCCAAATAGTATCATAATTATTGTTTGATCACCACCAAGAAGCTTTCCAAGTGACCTTGTCCAGAATAGAATCTTAGTCATTTCTCAACCAGACAATGCATGAACAAGTCTATGTGCTTTCTCAGACTGATCAAGGTGTACTAGGTAGAAATAAAAGAAATACTTTTTTTTCAATTCAATGAAAAATTTCTCACTTTTTGGGTGCATCTGTATCAAGAAGCTTGTTTCACTCATATATATGTACTTTTTCTTACTGAGTTTACAATTTATTTGATATTCAGTTTGGATTTTTTTTCAAATAAAGAACATGAAAGTTTGGGAAAGCTTTCTCAATACCACACAAAACAAAATATTTCTTCAACAAAGAATTTGCCACCCATGGGTTTTTTTTCTAATTAACTGCACAAATTTCAATGAAAGTAATTATATTCAGAATAAATTGCATTCTCCAAATTAAGAATCATAAAATGTTTGCTAAGTATCCAATTTTAATGTCCTGGAAAAATTTTTTGTGTATTTCTTAACCAGAGTTATGAGTTATGGAGGAACATATTAAATGAGATTAAGTTCCAAAGCCAAATAATTAACAAAAAAAAGAAGAAAAATTTTGTGTGTTTGTTTTATATGACCCCCAATATTTAATACATTGAAATCTCATATTCTAATTATGTCACTTAATATTATTAAATAAAGTTCGCTTGACAGTAAACACAAGTTCCCAAATAAGTATTACACCACACTAGGGTATAAAACTATTTCTTCTCCAATGTTTACCTATTTTGCTTTTCCTGTTTTGTTTTACCTGCTTTTTCATCTACAACACTGACATTTTTAATAGACACAGTAATTAATTATAAAGCATTTAACTTTCACACAAGAAATATCAATTTCAGTGCTGTCCTCAAAGTACGAATAAGCTCCTGAAGAACAGTGCTTTCATTCAATTCAAAGCAGATTTTAACCTGAATGTTACAGCACAAGAGAAATGTCGAAAAGGGAGTGGTCCTCACTGGCTGTGCTCTCTGTGCTGTGCTCCATCATGTCTGACTCTTTGCAACCCCATGGGCTGCAGCCCACCAGACTCCTCTGCCCATGGGATTTTCCAGGCAAGAGTACTGGAGCAGGTTGCCATTTTCTCCTTCAGGAGATCTTCCCAAACCCAGGATGAAACCTGTGTCTCTTGTGTCTCCTACATTAGCAAGTGGGTTCTTAACAGCTGAGCCACCTGAAAGAGATGAAAGTTGAGTTTACCTGCTGAAGACTAAGACTATCTAGCAGGGGTTTGAGATATTTAGAAATATGGAGATTGGGTACAAGTTATGATGAAAACTCTAAAGAAAACTCTCTGAAGAAATTAGTGCATAAAAGTAAAGAGAAAGCTAAAAACTAATTCTTGAGACACTCAACTGACTGGGCTGTAGGAAAGGAACTGCCAGCGAGAAAAAATTGAGGATGTTGTGGTGACACAGAGAAGGGTAAGAGTTTTCAAAGAAGCAGTTCTCAATAGAATTGCATGCCACTGAAAGCTCACGAGGTTGAGAATTTTAAAAGGTCAAATTCATCACTAACGACCTTTCCATAAGCTGTTATAGGAGGCTAAGTTTCCATGTCAAAGTTTATAAACAAAACAAATAATGGAAAAGTGAAAGTGAGCATAGGCTATCTCTTGGCAGAGTTGATCATGAAAAGGAATAAAATAAATTCAAAGTTCATTAATTAGGTATCGAGATCCAAAGAAATGTGTTAATTTGTTTAAAGTAATTGACCTCTAGGCATGACTAATGGCAAGAAAGAATTCTTAAAAGAAGAAAACAAAAAGAAAGATTGAGGACCCTAAGGAGAATGGGTATGATGAGGTGTGAACACAATCCTTGAAAAACTCCATGCAAGGATGGATTCCAAAGCAGAGAAGAAAAATTAACTTTAGAAATTAAAATAATAATAATAGCAGTTAATATTTATTGAGCAGTGGTGATGTGCAAGTAAAAGTTGCTCAGTCTTGTCCAACTCTTTGCAACCCCATGGACTATACAGTCCATGGAATTTTCCAAGCCAGAATACTGGAGTGGGTAGCCTTTCCCTTCTCCGGGGGATCTTCCCAACCCAGGGATCGAACCCAGGTCTCCCACATTGTGAGCGGATTCTTTACCATCTGACCCATAAGGGAAGCCCCCAGTGATGTGCAAAGGGATCTACATTATCTCCTTAAATATTTATACAAACCTTACAAGGTAGGTATCATCATTCCCACTTCATCTATGAGGAAATTGAAACTAAAAGTTAATTAACTTGCCTAAGATCACCCAGAAAGTATGAGGCAGTATTCATACACAAGCTTACCCAACTTCTAGCTTAAAAACTCTAATTTTTAAGAAAAAATCTTATTTCTGATTAATTGCCTGGCATCACAAAGCACACTTCTCATTCAGTGAAATTGGTAGAAGTTTTATTCTTAAAATGAATCTACAAACACATTATTTGGATCCCCACAACTTCTGATATTGAAAATACAGATTCTTCATCCAATGTTTGCTACTTATAATACTCAGAGAGACTCTGAGGTGGAGAAGAATAAACCCTTATTCCTGGAGCAATCTCCTTTTAAGGAGGAGTCCTTTGATTTCCATGGGCAGGGCACATCCACTGAAAATTTATATGAAGATGATTTCAATAATCTTACTTCAAGGAGCCAAAAGAAATACTTTTCTACCATGTTACAGCTGTATGGATATTGGAGCACTGTGCAAACCCCAAGCTTACATATCTCTCCACAGCCATCTCCAACCACCTGAAGTTCTTTCCTAGAGAGGAAAGTGAACAACAAAAGTTGTCATTAAACTAAAGAGAATATCTCAATCATCATCCTGTTGCTAAATTCAAAGGATGCTTTTCAATCTTTTCTCACTTCTCTATAGAATTTGAAGCTCTTCCACACATACTCTTTATTTGGAAGTTCTCAATCCCTTTTGTTTTATCAAGTATGGTCAACCCTGGATTATTTTCCACCTACCTGGTTTTTCCTTCTTTTCTCTTCTCATTGGCTCTTCTTCTTCCCATCTTTTAAATGTTGGAGCTTCCTCTACTCCTCCTTTTCTTTCTCTTTCTTCACATTGTCACTAAAAGATTTCACTCCCTGTAAGGACTTGAAATATTACCTTTATGCTAATGAATTCCAGAAGCATATCTTTAGCTTGGACCTCTCTGTTGAGTTTCAGATCCGTTGGTACAACTCTCAACCTCCCATGTGTGTGTCCTGTAGAAAGCACCCCATCATTTTCCTAATAACCTGTTCCTCTTATGTGGCCACTCCTTTGATGAAACTGTCAACCAATACAGAAAACTAGCAATCATCTTTGAAGTTTTCTTCTTTGTTCATCTCCTCTTCACATTTAATCCAGTCATCAAATTCAGTAAATCCTATTTCCAACATCTCTCAGATCTTCTCTTCCTCTTCATCCACATCATGGCTATCATATTTGGGAACTCATCTCTTCTTGCATAATTTAGTTTTCAACAGCAAAATCTGGTTTTCCTACCTCCTCCAATCCCAATCACTTCAAATCTAGTCTCCATGTGTCTGTGCTAAGTCACTTAAGTTTTGTCCAACTCTTTGCAACCCTATGGACTGTAACCACCAGGCTCCTCTGTCCATGGGATTCTCCAGCCAAGAATACTGGAGTGGATTGCCATGCCCTTCTCCAGGGATCTTCCCAACCCAGGGATCAAACCCATGTCTCGTGTCTCCTACACTGACAGGTAGGTTCTTTACCACTAGCGCCACCTGGGAAGCCCATCCAAAGTGATTTTTTTTTAAATTTCACATCTAACCATGTTATTCTTATTCATAAAATCCTCAAAGTCTTCCTATTAATTTATGGGTAGAATCCAATCTTTTAAGGGTGTCATATAATGGTTTCATATAAGTCTCTACCAAACCAAGATCACTCCTCAGTTTCCACTGTGGGTGCCAACTACACAAAATAACATGTCATTTCCAGTATGTGAACATACCCCTCCCAATGCCTGAAATGTGGTTTTCTTCCATCTCTATTGACTGACTCATTTATCAGCATCATCAGTTTCTGCAAGGTATCATGTCTTATCCCATCCATCAAGTTTGTCTCCCCCATATTAGTGCCCATGCTTTCTTCCACCATAATCTGCTTGATCAACTACTAACTAGTTTACCACTATGTCTAGAAGTTTAGTGCTTTTGTTACCAAATTAAGTTCTTCTTGCTGATGCACCGCAAGCCAAAATGCTGAGACTCAAAGGTGTGCCGCAAAGAGAGGGTTTATTTGAAAGGCAGCCAAGCATGGAAACAAGAGAAAAATCTCAGATCCACTTCCCTAAAGGCAAAGGGCTTGGGGTATTGATGGGACAAAGAATAAAGAAGCAAGGTGGCCTGAGGAGGCAAGGTGGTCTGAGGAGTGGGGAGCACGGGGAGCATAGGGAAAGGTGATTGGAGAAAGCTGCCATAGTCATCAATCCTGTGCAGGCATAACTAAGCTACAGACCTCTACATTCAAAACCACATTTTTCTAAATTCCATATATATGTCTTAGTATACTGTATTGGTGTTTTTCTTTCTGGCTTATTTCACTCTGATGCTTGGGGCTGGTGCACTGGGATGACCCAGAGGGATGGTATGGGCAGGGAAGAGGGAGGGGGGTTCAGGATGGGGAACACGTGTATACCTGTGGCGGATTCATGTTGATGTATGGCAAAACCAATACAATATTGTAATTAACCTTCAATTAAAATAAATACATTTATATTTTTTAAAAAAAACACACATTTACACATGCCAAGTTGCAGGGTTGGTGGTCCCGTCCAGTCTTCACCAGCTCAACTCGAACTAGACACAACTCTTTCTGGAAAACAACTTATGGTTTAAGCAGACATCTTATTGTTTCAGCTACCTGCAATCTGGAGGATGTGCAAATCTTTTGTGGCAACAATCAAAATGACCTTGACTAGTAAAGGCAGGTAACAGGTGAAATGGATTCAACAAATGATTACCCATGGTTTCACCCTGAAGGCAAAAAAGTAGATAGATAGATAGATAGATAGATAGATAGATAGATAGTACTTGGAGGCAGTAGGCATATTAGTTAAGAACACCAGATTCATAACAAGATAAACTTGGATTTGAATCCTGAAGCCTCCACTTACTTAATAATTGTGTGCATGTGTATAGAACGGGGCAGCCAGGCTCACTTCTTTAAACTCCAGTCTCTGTAAAATATATTTCAATAATATCTTTTTTAGGGTTTCTTTTAAGATTAAAACAAAATAGTACATAGGCTTTGGTATGCTGCCTTAAATATGACAGAATGACATCATCTTGCCCAACTAGTAACTGGTACATAGTAGATATTTAAAGGGTACAGACATTTGCTATGGAATGCCCCCTGATTGATAGCAGTGGTCAATGAAATCTTGAAGCAATAGCAAGCAAACAGAATTAATAGAGCCTTCAGAATTTTTATACACTTTTATTGATCCTAAATGGGCAGAGGAGCCTGGTAGGCTGTAGTCCATGGGGTCGTGAAGAGTCGGACATGACTGAGCGACTTCACTTTCACTTTTCACTTTCCTGCATTGGAGAAGGAAATGGCAACCCACTCCAGTGTTCTTGCCTGGAGAATCCCAGGGACAGAGGAGCCTGGTGGGCTGCCGTCTATGGGGTCGCACAGAGTCGGACACGACTGAAGCGACTTAGCAGCAGCAGCACCAGCAAAGTGATTGAATGATCGCAGGCATTGAGGAAAGGCTAGACAAAATCTCAAGCTCACCTCTAAGGAAGATGCTTTCATGAGGATTTGTGCTTTTATCTCATAATAAAAAGTTCCCTCCAAGCTCAATCCCTCTGTAATCACCATAAAATCTACATCCCATTGTATGAGATGTATTACTTGTCAGGAATAAGAAACATGATCCCTCATATCCAATCTTTGCTCCCAGTTCAGAGAGACTGTCACTGGGGCACCTTATCTTCTCATAGGCTTCTGATGTGACCTCTACTCTCATCATTTACTCTTGGGAAAGTCCCCAGATGGCTTTATATCCTACTGATAACACATGAAAAGATGAAGATATTTGCTCTAAATCTACTGAATAAACATAAAAGAAACTGTAGGTCAACCCAAGATTTTCTCTTTTTTTTTCTTTTTTTAAATTTATTTATTTCAAATGGAGGCTAATTACTTTAAAATATTGCATTGGTTTTCCCATATATCAACATGAATCTGCCACAGGTGTACACATGTTCCCATCCTGAACCCCCCTCCCACCTCCCTCTCCGTACCATCCCTCTGGGTCATCCCAGTGCAACAGCCCCAAGCATTCTGTATCCTGCATTGAATCTGGACCGGCGATTTGTTTCTTATATGATACTATACATGTTTCATTTCCATTCTCCCAAATCATCCCACCCTCTCCCTCTCCCACAGAGTCCAAAAGATGATTTTTCTTATCCAAAGATAAGGCCAGATCTTAGAGAGCTATGAAGAATTGATTTTCTGAAATAAAGAAAAGGAAGATGATTCTTCCCTTTTTGTTTTTTTTTTTTTTAATTGGCATATAGTTAACTTACAGTGCTAGCTTCAGGTGTGCTACAAAGTGACTTAGTTATACATATACATATATCTGCTTGCAGTGCAAGAGATCCAGGTTCAGTCCCTGGGTTGGGAAGATCCCCTGGAGAAGGAAATGACAACCCCCTGCAGTTTTCTTGCCTGGAGAAGTCCATGGACAGGGAAGTCTGATGGGCTACAGCCCATGTGGTTGGAAAGAGTCGGACATGACTGAGCAACTAACGCACACATATATCTATTAAAAAGAAAGATGAGCGCTTCCCTAGTGGCTCAGTGGCAAAGAATCTGCCTGCCAGTGCAGGAGATACTGGTTCCATCCCTGAGCTGGGAAGATCCCATGTGCCACGGAGCAATTAATACCATGCACCACAACTGGGAGCTGCAACTACTGAGCTTACAAGCTGTAACTACTGAAGCCCACGTGCCTAGAGCCTAAGCTTCACACAAGGATAGCCACCACAATGAGAAGCTGCACAGCGCAACTATAGCAAAGCTGTGGAGCATCAAAGATCCGACACAGCCAAAAATAAAAAGTAAAATAATCTTTTTGTAAAAATAAAAAAAGAGTTTTCTGATTTCAAATATTTACCCTTTGAGTTCAGCTCAATCTTTGTTTGAATAACCCCCTCTGAAGGCCAATTAAAAGGTTTGTAAAGTAAATAAAATGCATTTATGATATTCTCCAGTGTGTTTCTCTATGCCTTAGCAAACAATTTTTCTAAAGACACTTGTTCATACAACTACAGGGATGAAATCTTTTCATAAGGAATGAAACTTGAGGTCTAGGCCAATTGATTTTCTGGCTGTATCACTAAATCTTTTAGTGTGATCAGAGGTAATCTCTTTGACTATCCATAAATACCAGGAGCTCAGACTAATCCTTTCTGAAGGGACAAGAGAAAATCCTTCTAAAGTCCTCTGGATTGGAAATAAATGATATTTGCTTGTACATTTATGCCAATTGTCTAAGATAAAAACCCAGCTAATAACATACATTTCATATTCCATTGAAGTCACATATTCCTTTGCTTGGCTACTGGTTTTTCACAATCTAATTGGCTAACATTAAATAAACTTCCATTCTGAAAGCCAAGTTTCTCAAAAGAAAGAATACTTCTTTTTAAAAATAGTTGGCCTTCATAATAGTTCACAGAAGAAAAGAAAAAGAAACCACATATGTCATTCCATTTAATTCTTGTCTTGGCCAGAGATTATTTGGTCATGAGGGAAAGCATTTTCTCTAACAAAGGCAAATAAAAGGAATTTTGTTATAAGGCTACAAAAGGAAATTTTCATGGATATTCATAGGTAAGATATAAAGTATAGCAGGCCCTCTTAGAGACAGATCAGGAGATGAAAATTCAGGAATTGACGTCATCTCTCTTGGTCAACATGATTTCTCACCTCCTTCTCTCTAAAATAGACTTTATCTCCTGATTCCTAATCTAAACCAAGGAAACAATGGTTTTCATTCAACATGAGTAATTGCCATGAGTCATATCAAAATTTGCAAGAAGATACTGCTTCAGGCCATTTTCTTTTTTTTATTATTATTTTTTTTTTACTTTACAGTACTGTATTGGTTTTGCCATACATTGACATGAATCCGCCACGGGTGTACATGATTTCCCAATCCTTAACCCCCCTCCCACCTCCCACCCCACATCATGTCTCTGGATCATCCTCGTGCACCAGCCCCAAGCATCCTGTATTCTGTATCGAACATAGACTGGCGATTCGTTTCTTACATGATAGTATACATGTTTCAATGCCATTCTCCCAAATCATCCCACCCTCTCCCTCTCCCTCAGAGTCCAAAAGTCTGTTCTATACATCTGTGACTCTTTTGCTGTCTCGCATAGAGGATTATCATTACCATCTTTCTAAATTCCATATACATGTGTTAGTATACTGTATTGGTGTTTTTCTTTCTGGCTTACTTCACTCTGGATAATCGGCTCCAGTTTCATCCATCTCATTAGAACTGATTCAAATATATTCTTTTTAATGGCTGAGTAATACTCCATTGTGTATATGTACCACAGCGTTCTTATCCATTCATCTGCTGATGGACATCAAGGTTGTTTCCATGTTCTGGCTATTATAAACAGTGCTGCAATGGACATTGGGGTACACGTGTCTCTTTCAATTCTGGTTCCCTCAGTGTGTATGCCCAGCAGTGGGATTGCTGGGTCATAAGGCAGTTCTATTTCCAGTTTTTTAAGGAATCTCCACACTGTTCTCCAGTACTAGTTTGCATTCCCACCAACAGTGCAAGAGGGTTCCCTTTTCTCCACACCCTCTCCAGCATTTATTGCTTGTAGACTTTTGGATCACACCCATTCTGACTGGTGTGAAATGGTACCTCACTGTGGTCTTGATTTGCATTTCTCTGATAATGAGTGATGTTGAGCATCTTTTCATGTTTGTTAGCCATCCATATGTCTTCTTTGAAGAAATGTTTATTTAGTTCTTTAGCCCATTTTTTGATTGGGTCGTTTATTTTTCTGGAATTGAGCTGCATAAGTTGCTTGTATATTTTTGAGATTAGTTCTTTGTCAGTTGCTTCATTTGATATTATTTTCTCCCATTCCGCAGGCTGTCTTTTCACCTTGCTTATAGTTTCCTTTGTTGTGCAGAAGCTTTTAATTTTAATTAGATCCCATTTGTTTATTTTTGCTTTTATTTCCAATTCTGGGAGGTGGATCATAGAGGATTCTGCTGTGATTTATGTCGGAGAGTGTTTTGCCTATGTTCTCCTCTAGGAGTTTTATAGTTTCTGGTCTTACGTTTAGATCTTTAATCCATTTTGAGTTTATTTTTGTGTGTGGTGTTAGGACGTGATCTCAGTTCAGTTTGGTCGCTCAGTCGTGTCCGACTCTTTGTGACCCCATGAATTGCAGCACACCAGGCCTCCCTGTCCATCATCAACTCCCGGAGTTCACTCAGATGCACGTTCATCTAGTCCGTGATGCCATCCAGCCATCTCATCCTCGGTCGTCCCCTTCTCCTCCTGCCCCCAATCCCTCCCAGCATCAGAGTCTTTTCCAATGAGTCAACTCTTCGCATGAGGTGGCCAAAGTACTGGAGTTTCAACTTTAGCATCATTCCTTCCAAAGAAATCCCAGGGTTGATCGCCTTCAGAATGGACTGGTTGGATCTTCTAGCAGTCCAAGGGACTCTCAAGAGTCTTCTCCAACACCACAGTTCAAAAGCATCAATTTTTCAGCGCTCAGCCTTCTTCACAGTCCAACTCTCACATCCATACATGACCACAGGAAAAACCATAGCCTTGACTAGACAGACCTTAGTCGGCAAAGTAATGTCTCTGCTTTTGAGTATACTATCTAGGTTGGTCATAACTTTTCTTCCAAGGAGTAACCGTCTTTTAATTTCATGGCTGCAGTCATCATCAGCAGTGATTTTGGAGCCCAAAAAAATAAAGTCTGACAGTTTCCACTGTTTCCATATCTAATTCCCATGGAGTGATAGGACCGGATGCCATGATCTTAGTTTTCAGAATGCTGAGCTTTAAGACAACTTTTTCGCTTTCCTCTTTCACTTTCATCAAGAGGCATTTTAGTTCCTCTTCACTTTCTGTCATAAGGGTGGTGTCATCTGCATATCTGAGGTTATGGATATATCTCTCAGCATCTTGATTCCAGCTTGTGTTTCTTCCAGTCCAGTGTTTCTCATGATGTACTCTGCATAGAAGTTAAATAAGCAGGGTGACAATATACAGCCTTGACGTACTCCTTTTCCTCTTTGGAACCAGTCTGTTCTTCCATGTCCAGTTCGAACTGCTCCTTCCTGATCTGCATACAGATTTCTCAAGAGGCAGGTCAGGTGGTCTGGTATTCCCATCTCTTTCAGAATCTTCCACAGTTTATTGTGATCCACACAGTCAAAGGCTTTGGCATAGTCAAGAAAACAGAAAGAGATGTTTTTCTGGAACTCTCTTGCTTTTTCCATGATCCAGCAGATGTTGGCAATTTGATCTCTGGTTCCTCTGCCTTTTCTAAAACCAGCTTGAACATCAGGGAGTTCACGGTTCATGTATTGCTGAAGCCTGGCTTGCAGAATCTTGAGCATTACTTTACTTGCATGTGAGATGAGTGCAATTGTGTGGTAGTTTGAGCATTCCTTGGCATTGCCTTTCTTTGGAATTGGAATGAAAATGGACCTTTTCCAGGCCTGTGACCACTGCTGAGTTTTCCAAATTTGCTGGCATATAGAGTGCAGCACTTTCACAGCATCATCTTTCAGGATTTGAAACAGTTCAACTAGAATTCCATCACCTCCACTAGCTTGTTTGTAGTGATGCTTTGTAAGGCCCACTTGCCTTCACATTCCAGGATGTCTGGCTCTAGATGAGTGATCACATCATCATGAATATCTGGGTTGTGAAGATCTTTTTTGTACAGTTCTCCCATGTATTCTTGCCACCTCTTCTTAATCTCTTCTGCTTCTGTTAGGTCCAGACCATTTCTGTCCTTTAACGAGCCCATCTTTGCATGAAATGTTCCCTTGGTGTCTCTAATTTTCATGAAGAGATCTCTAGTCTTTCCCATTCTGTTGTTTTCCTCTCTTTCTTTGCATTGATCACTGAAGAAGCCTTTCTTATCTCTTCTTGCTATTCTTTGGAACTCTGCATTCAGATGCTTAAATCTTTCCTTTTCTCCTTTACTTTTCACCTCTCTTCTTTTCACAGCTATTTGTAAGGCCTCCCCAGACAGCCATTTTTCTTTCTTGCATTTCTTTTCCATGGAGATGGTCTTGATCCCTGTCTCCTGTACATAGTTCATCAGGCACTCTATCTATCAGATCTAGGCCCTTAAATCTATTTCTCACTTCCACTGTGTAATCATAGGGGATTGATTTAGGTCATACCTGGATGGTCTAGTGGTTCTCCCTACTTTCTTCAATTTCAGTCTGAATTTGGTAATAAGGAGTTCATGATCTGAGCCACAGTCAGCTCCTGGTCTTGTTTTTGTTGACTGTATACAGCTTCTCCATCTTTGGCTGCAAAGAATATAATCAATCTGATTTCGGTGTTGACCATCTGGTGATGTCCATGTGTCGAGTCTTCTCTTGTGTTGTTGGAAGAGGGTGTTTGCTATGACCAGTGCATTTTCTTGCCAAAACTCTATTAGTCTTCGCCCTGCTTCATTCTGCATTCCAAGGCCAAATTTGCCTGTTACCCCAGGTGTTTCTTGACTTCCTACTTTAGCATTCCAGTCCCTTATAATGAAAAGGACATATTTTCTGGGTGTTAGCTCTAAAAGGTCTTGTAGGTCTTCATAAAACCGTTCAACTTCAGCTTCTTCAGCGTGAATGGTTGGGGCATAGACTTGGATAACTGTGATATTGAATGATTTGCCTTGGAGACAAACAGAGATCATTCTATCGGTTTTGAGATTGCATCCAAGTACTGCATTTCGGACTCTTTTGTTGACCATGATGGCTACTCCATTTCTTCTGAGAGATTCCTGCCCACAGTAGTAGATATAATGGTCATCTGAGTTAAATTCACCCATTCCAGTCCATTTTAGTTCGCTGATTCCTAGAATGTCGACGTTCACCCTTGCCATCTCTTGTTTGACCACTTCCTATTTGCCTTGATTCATGGACCTGACGTTGCAGGTTCCTATGCAATATTGCTCTTTACAGCATCGTATCTTGCTTCTATCACCAGTCACATCCACAACCAGGTATTGTTTTTGCTTTGGCTCCATCTCTTCATTCTTTCTGGAGTTATTTCTCCACTGATCTCCAGTAGCATATTGGGCACCTAATGACCTGGGGAGTTCCTCTTTCAGTATCCTATCATTTTGCCTTTTCATACTGTTCATGGGGTTCTCAAGGAAAGAATACTGAAGTAGCTTGCCATTCCCTTCTTCAATGGACCGCATTCTGTCAGACCTCTCCACCATGACCTGCCTGTCTCGGGTTGCCCCACAGGCATGGCTTGGTTTCACTGAGTTAGACAAGGCTGTGGTCCTAGTGTGATCTAGTTTCATTCTCTTACAAGTGGTTGACCAGTTTTCCCAGCACCACTTGTTAAAGAGATGGTCTTTACTCCATTGTATATTCTTGCCTCCTTTGTCGAAGATAAGGTGTCCATAGGTGTGTGGATTTATCTCTGGGCTTTCTATTTTGTTCCATTGATCTGTATTTCTGTCTTTGTGCTAGTACCATACTGTCTTGATGACTGTGGCTTTGTAGTAGAGCCTGAAGTCAGGCAAGTTGATTCCTCCGGTTCCATTCTTCTTTCTCAAGATTGCTTTGGCTGTTTGAGGTTTTTTGTATTTCCATACAAATCTTGAAATTATTTGTTCTAGTTCTGTGAAAAATACCACTGGTAGCTTGATAGGGATTGCATTGAATCTGTAGATTGCTTTGGGCAGTATACTCATTTTCACTATATTGATTCTTCCGATCCATGAACGTGGTATATTTCTCCATCTATTAGTGTCCTCTTTGAGAAGAAGAAGATGAAAAGAAAGACCATGAGAAAATACTCGAGGAGATAATAGTTGAAAACTTCCCTAAAATGGGGAAGGAAATAATTACCCAAGTCCAAGAAACTCAGAGAGTTCCAAATAGGATAAACCCAAGGCAAAAGACTCCAAGACACATATTAATCAAATTAACAAAGATCAAACACAAAGAACAAATATTAAAAGCAGCAAGGAAAAAACAACAAATAACACACAAGGGGATTCCCATAAGGATAACTGCAGATCTTTCAATAGAAACTCTTCAGGCCAGGAGGGAATGGCAAGACATACTTAAAGTGATGAAAGAAAATAACCTACAGCCCAGATTACTGTACCCAGCAAGGATTTCATTCAAATATGAAGGAGAAATCAAAAGCTTCACAGACAAGCAAAAGCTGAGAGAATTCAGCACCACCAAACCAGCTCTCCAACAAATGCTAAAGGATATCTCTAGACAGGAAACACAAAAAGGGCGTATAAACCCAAACCCAAAACAATAAAGTAATTGGCAACAGGATCATACTTATCAATAATTACCTTAAACGTAAATGGGTGGAATGCCCCAACCAAAAGGCAAAGACTGGCTGAATGGATACAAAAACAAGACCCCTATATATGTTGCCTACAAGATACCCACCTCAAAACAAGGGACACATACAGACTGAAAGTGAAGGGCTGGAAAAAGATATTCCACGCAAATAGAGACCAAAAGAAAGCAGGAGTAGCAATACTCATATCTGATAAAATAGACTTTAAAACAAAGGCTGTGAAAAGAGACAAAGAAGGCCACTACATAATGATCAAAGGATCAATCCAAGAAGAAGATATAACAATTATAAATATATATGCACCCAACATAGGAGCACTGCAATATGTAAGACAAATGCTAACAAGTATGAAAGGGGAAATTGACAATAACACAATAATAGCGGGAGACTTTAATACCCCACTCATACTTATGGACAGCTCAACTAAACAGAAAATTAACAAAGAAATGCAAACTTTAAATGATACAATAGACCAGTTAGACCTAATTGATATCGATAGGACATTTCACCCCAAAACAATGAATTTCACCTTTTTCTCAAGTGCTCACGGAACCTTATCCAGGATAGATCACATCCTAGGCCATAAATGTAACCTTGATAAATTCAAAAAAATCGAAATCATTCCAAGCATCTTTTCTGACCATAATGCATTAAGATTAGATCTCAATTACAGGAGAAAAACTATTAAAAATTCCAACATATGGAGGCTGAACAACACGCTTCTGAATAACCAACAAATCACAGAAGAAATCAAAAAAGAAATCAAAATATGCATAGAAACAAATGAAAATGAAAACACAACAACCCAAAACCTGCGGGACACTATAAAAGCAGTGCTAAGAGGAAAGTTCATAGCAATACAGGCATACCTCAAGAAACAAGAAAAAAGTCAAATAAATAACCTAACTCTACACCTAAAGCAACTAGAAAAGGAAGAAATGGAGAACCCCAGAGTTAGTAGAAGGAAAGAAATCTTAAAAAATTAGGGCAGAAATAAATGCAAAAGAAACAAAAGAGACCATAGCAAAAATCAACAAAACCAAAAGCTGGTTCTTTGAAAGGATAAATAAAATTGACAAACCATGAGCCAGACTCATCAAGAAACAAAGAGAGAAAAATCAAATCAAAAAATTAGAAATGAAAATGAAGAGACCACAACAGACAACACAGAAATACAAAGGATCGTAAAAGACTACTATCAGCAATTATATGCCAATAAAATGGACTAAGTGGAAGAAATGGACAAATTCCTAGAAAAGTACAACTTTCCAAAACTGAACCAGGAAGAAACAGAAAATCTCAACAGACCCATCACAAGCATGGAAATTGAAACTGTAATCAGAAATCTTCCAGCAAACAAAAGCCCAGGTCCAGACGGCTTCACAGCTGAATTCTACCAAAAATTTTGAGAAGAGCTAACACCTATCTTACTCAAACTCTTTCAGAAAATTGCAGAGGAAGGTAAACTTCCAAACTCATTCTATGACGCCACCATCACCCTAATACCGAACCCTGACAAAGATGCCACAAAAAAAGAAAACTACAGGCCAATATCACTGATGAACATAGATGCAAAAATCCTCAACAAAATTCTAGCAATCAGAATCCAACAACATATTAGAAAGATCAGGCCATTTTCTTTAAAAAGAAATTATAAGTACAGTAGATCTTTGGTGTTTCCTGAGCTCCTCCATTCTTTTTCTACATGGGGCCTCATTACCCTTGATCAAATGGCAGATTGCCTCTACCTAGTCCATAGAATCTGGATGCAAGATGGGTGCTCAAATGGTAATGAGGAAGAAAAAAGAATCAACATTCTAGTCAACAAAGTCAATCAAAGTTGGCCTCTTGTAAATGGCTTGATGAGAAATAAAGTTTTCCTGGGTCACAGAGGAGAGACAGGGAATTGAACCATAAGAATATGCTGTTTTATGATCAAAAAAGATCAAACATCATCAATTTTATGTGATCCAACTTAATAAAAAATATATAACTGACAAATCATTCAGATTATTGCTACTAGAGCTGGTAAAATTGTGTCAATGTATTTATTTTGTTGTTGTTGTTCACTCACCCAGGTTGTGTCTGACTCTTTGCTACCCCATGGACTGCAGCACACCAGGCCTCCCTGCCCCTCACTATCTCCCAGAGTTTGTCCAAGTTAATGTCCATTGAATCAGTGATGCCATTCAACCATCTCATCCTCTATCATCCCCTTCTCCTCCTGCCCTCAATCTTTGCCAACATCACGGTCTTTTCCAATGAGTCAGCTATTCTCATCAGATGGCCAAAGTACTGGAGCTTCAACTTCAGCATCTGTCCTTCCAGTGACTATTCAGAGTTGATTTCCTTCAGGATTGACTGTTTTGATCTCCTTGAATTAAACCATCCTGCTTTTCACCTCAATATATTTTTTTTTCTTGCAGAATATCTGGAATAATCTTTCTGTTCACTAATAAGGGGGTTTTCTCAGTTTTCTGAGTACATGTTTTTCTTCCACATAATCAAAAAAATCCAGAGTTCCTGATTATGGGACCATCAAAGGTTATTTTCTCTTAATTACTTTTCATTAAAAACTAGTCAGTTTATTTTTCCAAAACAAAAGTGCATGTTCTTAGAGAACAAACTATGATTATCAAAGGGGAAAGGGGTAAGTGAGGGAGGGGGGAATAAATTAGGAGTTTGAGATTAACAGATACACACTACTATATATAAAATAGATGAAGCATAAAGCAAAGACCTACTGTATAGCACAGGGAATTGCATTCAATATCTTGTAAAAACACATAATGGAAAAGAATCTGAAAAGATATATATATGTATAAGTATACTTATATAAGATAGATAGATATATATATGTCATGTATGGATGTGAGAGTTATACCTTAAAGAAAGCTAAGCACCAAAGAATTGATGCTTTCAAACTGTGGTGCTGGAGAAGACTCTTGAGAATCCCTTGGAGAGCAAAGAGATCACACCAGTCAATTCCAAAGGAAATCAACCGTAAATATACATTGGAAGGACTGATGCTGAAGATGAAGTTCCAATACTTTGGCCATGTGTTGCAAAGGGCTGACTCATTGGAAAATATCCTAATGATGGGAAAGATTGGAGGCAAAAGGAGAAGAGGGTGGCAGAGGATAAGATGGTTAGATAGCATCACTGACTCAATGGACATGAATTTGCTTAAACTCAGGGAGATAGTGAAGGACAGGAAAGCCTGACACACTGCAGTCCATGGGGTCACAAAGAGTCAGACACGACTTAGCAACTGAACAACAGCAAATATATATATATAATAGAATCTAGAAAGGTATACAAATACATACATATTTTAAAAACTGAATCACTTTGCTGTATACCTGAACATTGTAAATCAACTATATTTCAAATAAATAAATAAATAAAACTGTTCCCCCAAAAAAGTTAACTAATAAATGAAGAAAACCAAGAAAAACAAAAATAAAAAGCATGTACACTTATTTATTTGTTCTCCTCTGTTAGGGCAGAGATACAATAGGAGGGAAAAGAAAGACAGAGTCCCTTTTGGACTTTTGAGTACTTATAATCTAGTAGGGAACAGAGTCAATAACCAAAGGATCCCATGAATAAATCATAATTAAGGTGATTTCTCTGAAGGAGAATAACACTCTGTAAACATGGGGGTGGTGCAGGCAGAGGAATGTGTCTTATGACCAGAAGGCATATCATTGGAACAAAGAGAGGGCAAAAAATCTGTGTAGCCGAATGAAGAGAAGCCTGATGTGAAAAGGGACTGCTAATTTAACCAATAAACCTGTTGGGGAGGGGCAGTTATCACTCAATCACGTCTGACATTTTGCATCCCCATGGACTGTAGTTCGCCAGGCTTCTGTCCATGGAATTCTTCAAGCAAGAATACTGGAGTGCGTTGCCATTCCCTTCTCCAGGGGATCTTCTCCAGGGATTGAATCCAGGTCTCCCGCATTGCAGGCAGATTCTTTACTGAGCCATCAGGGAAGCCCCCAAATTCTTAGAAGTTCAGCTCAGTTCAGTTGCTCACTTGTGTCTGACAATTTGCAACCCCATGAAGCACAGCACGCCAGGCCTCCCTGTCCCAAACCCATGTCCATTGAGTCGGTGATGCCATCCAACCATCTCATCCTCTGTCGTACACTTCTCCAGCATCAGGGTCTTTTCAAATGAGTCAGCTCTTCGCATGAGGTGGCCAAAGGATTGGAGTTTCAGCTTCAACATCAGTCCTTCCAATGAACACCCAGGACTGATCTACTTGAGGATGGACTGGTTGGATCTCTTTGCAGTCCAAGGGACTCTCAAGAGTCTTCTCCAACACCACAGTTCAAAAGCATCAATTCTTCGGCATTTAGCTTTCTTTATAGTCCAACTCTCACATCCATACATGACGCTGGAAAAATCATAGCCTTGACTAGACAGACCTTTGTTGGCAAAGTAATGTCTCTGCTTTTTAATATGCTCTCTAGGTTGGTCATAACTTTCCTCCAAGGAGTAAGCATCTTTTAATTTCATGGCTGCAATCACCATCTGCAGTGATTTGGGAGCCCAAAAAAACAGTTTGACACTGTTTCCACTCTTTCTCCATCTATTTGCCATGAAGTGATGGGACCAGATGCCATGATCTTAGTTTTCCAAATGTTGAGCTTTAAGCCAACTTTTTCACTCTCCGCTTTCACTTTCATCAAGAGGCTTTTTAGTTCCTCTTCACTTTCTGCCATAAGGGTAGTGTCATCTGCATATCTGAAGTTATGGATATTTCTCCCAGAAACCTTGATTCCAGCTTGTGCTTCTTCCAGTCCAGCGTTTTTCATGATGTACTCTGCATAGAAGTTAAGTAAGCAGGGTGACAATATACAGCCTTGAAGTACTGCTTTCCCAATTTGGAACCAGTCTGCTGTTCTAGGTCCAGTTCTAACTGTTGCTTCCTGACCTGCATATAGGTTTCTCAAGAGGCAGGTCAGATGGTCTGGTATTCCCATCTCTTTCAGAATTTTCCAGTTTATTGTGATCCACACAGTCAAAGGCTTTGGCATAGTCAATAAAGAAGAAATAGATGTTTTTCTGAAATTATCTTGCTTTTTTGATGATCCAGCAGATGTTGGCAATTTGATCACTGGTTCCTCTGCCTTTTTTAAAACTAGCTTGAACATCTGGAAGTTCGCAGTTCACTTATTGCTGAAGCCTGGCTTGGAGAATTTTGAGCATTACACTACTAGCGTGTGAGATGAGTACAACTGTGCGTTGATTATCTGAATCTACAGAATGCCAGCCTGCTCTGTAGATTCCAGTCTTGCCTGCCCCAGTGGCAACCCACTCCATCACTCTTGCCTGGAAAATTCCATGGATGGAGGAGCCTGGTAGGCTATAGTCCATGGGATCGCAAAGAGTCTGACACAACTGAGTGACTTCACTTTCTTTCTTGCTATAGTCCCTTTTGGAGAAGGAAACGGCAACCCACTCCAGTGTTCTTGCCTGGAGAATCCCATGGATGGAGGGGCCTGGTGGGCTACAGCTTATGGGATTGCAAACAGTTGGACATGACTAAGAAACTAACGCACACACACAAGCATATAAGCCAATTCCTTAAAATAAATTCCTCTTTCTCCCCTCTCTATCTCTCTCCCCTCTCTATCTCTCTCTCTCATTCTCTATCTCTGCTTTGTCATATAGATAGATGAAAAATAGAAGGTAGATGACAGATAGATAAATAGATGATAGATATATAGACATGAGTACTATGAGTTCTGTTTCTCTGGAAAAAAACTATATCAAATACATCATTATATCCATAATATCATCATCTCTACAAATAATCAATATAAAAATTATTAACAAGGTATTTTATATTCTTTTTCATTCTAAGTCTTCAAAATCTGGATTGTATCCTGTGCTTATAGTACATCTCAATTTGAATTGGCCACGTTTCAAGTGCCCAATAGCCACTGGCTATATGTAGATAGTGGTATCATATTACACAGTGGAGGGCTAGAACAAAGCAACTACATGAAGCATAATAGAAACCAGAATGTGTGTGAAATCATAGACATAAGTTTAAACTCTGTCACTAAGGCTAAATGAATGCTAGCTATAATATCTGTTCTCCTAACTGGAGAACCTCTCTGAGCCTAAGTGTCCTCATACATAAGTGAAGGATAACTGTATGTATCTAAGAGAGCTGTTGTGAATATCCATCATAAAGTCTTTAACAGAGTGCTTAGTAAACCAGAGAATTCCCATAAACATCAAGCACTTTCCTTTTCCTCCTAATCTTCAATCTGTTCTCCTGACTTCACTCTTTAATAAAAGTGTCTGTGTTTGTTTCATATTTGTTCAATAAATGTTTGTGGAATTAATGCACAGCCTTTTGTTGTCATGGTGGAGTATAACCATTTGTTGATTTGTATTTTCTTTTAATACATGTGTCTTAGAAAACACTTTTGCAGGACTTGTGGAACTGTTGACACTGTAGTGGAGAGATGAGTCAAGCTTACGTTTGGGATTTGAGAGAAGAATCTCTTAGGCTGGCCTTCCCAGGTGGCACTAGTGGTAAAGAATCCACCTAACAATGCAGGAGACACAAGACATGCAGGTTCAATCCCTGGGTCGGGAATATCCCCTGGAGAAGGAAATGGCAACCGACTCCAGTATTCTTGCCTTGGAAATCCCATGGACAGAGGAGCCTGGTGGGCTAGAGTCCACAGGGTCACAAAGAGTTTCGACAGGACTAAGCAAATGAGCACACAACTGAGCACAGAGCATCTACTAACCTAAAGCAAATGTGGCAACATCACAAAGAAAACGAGCCAGGTGAGATCAACCATAGACACCTCTGAGATAAGAGGACACCAGCTTTTTAAGTTCATTATTTCATATAATTTTTCATTACTGAGGATGGATCTGACAACTGTTAATGAGATGGGATGCATCCTCGTTAAAAGCAAAAAATATAGGAAACACATTCACACTGAGTCACAGAAAAAATTTAGGGTAGCCGAAAACATTTTTCCTCTGCCAGTAAGTGTATTAAGGACCTAACTCATTTATAACAGTAAAATGTTCTTGTAACTGCCATTTCATGAAGACACCTAACGTATCTAGTCAGGGTTGTCTAGACACAGAACAAATAAGAGGTGTATAGATGGAGAAAGAGATTAATTATAAGGAAGACGCTCACATGATTATGAAGGCTGACAAGTCCCAAGATCTTCAGTCAGCAAGCTAGAAACTCAGGAGAACTGATGGTGTGGTTCCAGTCTGAAAATGAGCAGGAAGACCCAAGAAGACCCAAGAAGACTCTCCAGTAAGAGTCTGAACATAGGAGAGAAAAAAAAGAAAAAAAAAACCTAGTGCCTCAGATCAAAGGCAGGCGGGAAGAAGGCTTTTTCTCTCATGCAGGAGGTCCAGCCTTTTGTTCTATCCAAGCCTTCAGCTGATTGGAAGAGGCCCATCCACATGGCTGGAGGCAATCTGCTTCACTCAGCCTACCAACCCAAATGTCAGTCTCATCAACAAACACCCTCAGTGACAACATCATCATCATCAAGATTGTTTGACCAAGTGTCTGGCCACCCCATGACCCAGTTAAACCAGCACATGTAATCAACGATCACACCTGGCCGGGTATAATATGCACCAATTGCATATGTTGGAGCTTAAAGAAAAAGAAAGAAAAGAAAGTGAAGTCACTCAGTCATGACCGACTCTTTGCAACCCCATGGACTGTAGCCTACACGCTCCTCTGTCTATGGGATTTTTCAGGCAAGAGTACCTGAGTGGGTTACCATTTCCTTCTCCAGGGGATCTTTCCAACCCAGGGATTGAACCTGGGTCTCCCACGTTGTAGACAGATGCTTTACTGTCTGAGCCACCAGGGAAGTCCATATGTTGAAGCTTAATATGTCAATAAAGCATTCCTTGAGCAAGGATGCTAAATGCTTTCTTTTTTCCTCCTTGATGTGCTTCTTCTCAGTACACTGTTTTCTTTCCCTCTTCCTCATGTAAGTGGTGCACCACTCCATGCCATGCATTTTACCAGCTACTCTTCACACTGTCCCCATAAAAAATAAGACGATCTCATCAAAGCGGTAACAGCCTTGAGGAGGCCACTGAAGCCCAATCAATTGCTCAGCATTGTCTGTTTAAAAATTCCATTTCCTCAGATGGCCCAGACTTGGTCAGACTTGGGAATTGAAACTCATACAAACTACATTCAAAAGAGTTCTGTACAAACCAGGGAAAAAAATCTCTTATAAATTATAGCATATAACTGCCAGAGGGTCCTCTAGCCAAAACATTCCTTTCTTGCAAGTTTATATCAGAAATCAAATTATAATCAAAATAATACTTACTTGAATATGAATTCAGAGTACATGAGGGTTGATTTAAACAAAATGTTCAACGGCATCAAGCAAAGAATAACTAATGCTACAATTTCAGGAATCAGCACCAGAAAGGACAAATCTCAGAAACAAATTTCTCTAGAATTTTCTGCCAAAGTGTACTTCATGGATTATTTGTTTTGTTCTTTCATATGCCAGACTGACCAACTCCCTTTTTTTTTATAACTTATTTCTTCTTTTAAAAGTATTTAACAGGTTACACCATAGTTTTGAACACCACAGTTCAAAAGCATCAATTCTTCAGTGCTCAGCTTTCTTTATAGTCCAACTCTCACAACCATACATGACTACTGGGAAAGCCATTGTTAGGACCAAACTGAAACCAGGACAGGCTCTAAGGGGCAGGCTAGGCCTGAGGTTTAGTCTCTAGGAAAGCTGAGGCACTGGGAACTCCCACAGGCAGTGTAGCTCGACCAATCAGAAAAAAATTCCTGTAGCCACCCTCCCGTGCCAGACCTGAGCCAATCAGGATAGGGATGTGAGGTTTAAAAGTCCCATGCACACGTGCGATTTAACCAATCAGCTATGCTGTTACAGGAACAAAGAACCGTCTGTATAAAAATAGATGTGATTCAGAGCTTGGGGCTCTCGTCAAGACTCCACTGCGCTGGAGGAGACTTGAGCCCTAGGTCGAGCTAGCAATAAACCCCTTTATGCTTTTTCATTGCTGTGGATGTCTTATTCTCTCAGTTTTGGGGACTCGGACACTGGGCATAACATTTGGGGGCTCGTCCAGGATCCCGTTAACTGGGAAGAATAACACTCTCCCAGCAGAAGGGGTTTCCTCACTAGGAGGAGAGATATCTGAACACCGGTGTTCGTTCTGGTTAAGACCAGCATAAGGCTGAGGCCTGGCATCGTGCTGGGGAGGTGGCTGGCTCTGTTCTCTGGTTAAGACCAGCATAAGGCTGAGGCCCGGCATCATGCTGGGGAGGCGGCTGGCTCTGTTCTCTGGTTAAGACCAGCGTAAGGCTGAGGCCTGGCATCGTGCTGGGGAGGTGGCTGGCTCTGTTCTCTGGTTAAGACCAGCGTAAGGCTGAGGCCTGGCATCGTGCTGGGGAGGTGGCTGGCTCTGTGGACGCCTTGTTGGTAAGACTACCTCGAGGGAAAGAAACTTTCAGGGGGGCCCAGGAAGACCTAGTGCTGTGTTCTCGGCCGATGTGTATTTGTTATCTGTTGTTTGTCGTGTCTGTCTGAGTGCTGGCATTGTCTCTGCTCTTTGTGTGTTCATTTTGTCTCCTGTGTTCTTCTTTGTAATCATGGGGCAAGCAACTTCTACCCCTTTGTCCCTTATGACTGACCATTTTTCTGATTTCAAATCCAGGGCACAAAATCTATCGCTATTGGTGAAAAAGCCAAGACTGACATCCTGACCACTCGGGGTACTCAGGGGTCAGCTTGCCTGCCAATGGACCAGACCCAGCAGCCACAACTGGGAGCCTTTTGTCCCTGGTCTCCTCCTGACGTGGACAACTGGCCAGAGTGCCCCGACTGGTAAGGAACAAGAGATTTTATTGACCTCTCTCCCCTCCCCTCTCTCTTTCCTCTCCTTAACCCTTCCTATCCTTCCCTGCTTTTCTAGTCCCCCGGTCCTGGACGCAGGAATCTGGTCTAAGGGCCCTCAGCCTGAGCTGAGGATTGGAGACTGATCACCTCCTCTTGGCAGAGAACTCGAATTCTGGTTCTGATTTCTGGCAAGGCCGAGTTCCAGTCCTCCCTTCTCTGGAGGCCCAGGGAAAAGTCCCATAACGCCTGGGTATCTGTAGGTGGCAGGAGACGTCTGTAAGGCCACCCCTTTTGCCCCCTCTCCTGCCTCTTCCCCCTTCTTCTTTCAACCTGGCTTCCTTTCCTCCCTTGAAATCTTTGATGTTAGTGCTTAGATCTGAAGTTCTGTGTCTCTATAGGAGGTTTCCTGAGAGACTATATTTTTGTATTTAAGGGCTTCCATGGTGGAGCCGAGGTTAAAGCGTTTGCCTGCAATATGGGAGACCTGGGTTCGATCCCTGGGTCGAGAAGATCCCCTGGAGAAGGAAATTTTGCTTTGTCTGGCCACCATGTGGTTTAGACCTGCCGCCATTTTGTTAGAACTTGATTTTCTTTCCCTGTGCCTTGAGACCAGGGCTCTCAGGAACACTTATCTAGACCATCTCTAACTCCTGACACTGAGGAAAAAGGAAAAAAAAAAAAAAAGACTTAAAGCTAGATCTTGCACTGTGTCTGTCTAAATATGTCTTGGTAATATTTTTGTGGTTAATATGTATATGAGCTCTATTTATTTGGCTTAAAAAAAGGGGGTAAGCAGTTACAAATCAAATAATTCTAAATTAAACAATAAATTCCAGGTTCATGTGAACTGGGAAATATTCAATGTTAAATACTTGATATTAATGTTTGTTTGTTGACCTATCTAATATAGACATGTCTTAAAATAATTAACGTTAAGTAGAATATTTTCATTGTACCTAGGATTAATATAAGTTAAATATTATATCTGTTACAAGTTTGTCAACAAGGAAATTACCTCAAGTGAAGAAACTTCTAAAAATGTAAATGAGATATGAGCTTTTATATCTCTAGCTAACTTTGGGGTGCTTCAGAGGGCCCCTGGAACATCCCAAGGAGAGATATTAAACTGTGTTTATTTGGTTGGTTAAATTACATAAAAGAAGATTATCAAATAAGTAATAAATCTGCTCATGTTATAATGTATGGTAAATTAACTAATACAGATATCCTAAAAATTATATGGAGTTTTTAACATACTGATATGTCCTGGTATTTTAATGGAAAACCTGATGACTTCACAAAAGTTAGCAAAAGGACTGAATGAACCAGTAAATATGCTTATAACTTTTATGGTTTCAATCTGAAAAATTATGGGTTTAAATCTTATGTTTTCAGGAAGTAGGGAAAATCTTCCTCTCAAACTAATTATGACAATACTTTGGTAAAATTAAATGTTATAAACAAAACAATTATATTTTCTGACTCCTCTAAAAATTGAAAGTTCTTAGGCTTCCTGTAAGTTCATCAAATGAGTTAGGAAGGTTATCTCACAGATACAAAAATCTCAAGAAACTTTTGAGACCTTAAAAAGGGAAGAATTCACCTATATTTGTTAGGCAGAATATGTGATAAGCCTTTGGTGTGAGTTTCCCAGCCCTGTTTTATTTTAAAAGTTCAGTCTGAGACTCTATAAATGTTTCAGCAAAATAAAAAGCCTATAATCAATTATGGTTATAAAAATCATCAGACCAAAGTCTGTGAGAACAGACCTATTTTGCAAATAAACTAGCCTTAATTTGGTTATATTTAATAAAAAATAAGGGTAACTATAAGGAGGAAAAGATATTTCAAAACGTTAAATCCCAGTTTGTTAATGGAGGTCTGCATCTAGTAAGACTCATCTCTTAGATAGTTCTTTGCTGTTATTTGATATTGATGTAAAATTTAATTAAATTCTTAAAAAACACCCTAAGTTTGTTTCTAAAGCTTATCTCAGTAATCTATCTTTGGATGAAGATCAGATGCCTCATGACCTGCAACCAGGACTGGAAAAAGACATAATTTAAGGGACTGTCTCCAACATGGATGTAAGGACTTCTTTATTAGGAGAAACTACACTACACCAGGATGAGAAGACGACGACATCAGAGGTAGACAGCTTCCCCGAGATGCTGGACCTGATTCGTATGATCATTTATGTTTTCTTGACTTCTTAGACCTTTGCATATAAGTCAAATGCTTTTCTATCATAGGCCTGATCCTATACTAGTTTTAAAAATCAATCCAATTGTTGGGTTTGTGGCCAATTACCTGTGTCTAGTTCTGGATTACCTTGGTAAATTTCTCTACTACCAGACTCTAACTGGTTGGCCCTGAGAAAATTTACTTAAAAATTATAGTCATATTCAGGTCACTATGGTATTACTAGATAGGATCCCCTCACCGGGCCAATTAATAATGCCTGCTCTGACTCTGGCTATAAATTTGAGCTTTTTTCTACTACCCAAGCTCAATCAGAACAAGAAAAGTTTCCACAAAGAAGGGAAAAATCTCCCACAATTATGGGAAGGATTTATATAGATAATACCAGGCTACAATAATTTAGGTTTAAAGTCTCCTCTGTTGAAAAAAATAAACAAATAAGTAAATCATACCAAAGATAATCAGTCTAGTAACACTAGAAAACTGGGCTATGTGCCTTATAGATGGTGCCAATATATAATTTCCCTGGAAGATAAAGATTCTACAGGACAGACTAAGTCAGACGACCTGAAGATATAGTGGGCTACATCTAATGGAAGTTCTTAACATAAGTCTTACTTGTGACTTTACTAATACTGCTGGCTATGTTATTTGTATTTCCCCTGTCTTACAAAATTGCTGTTTCTTACACTGTCAAATGTGTGTATGAGGCCTCTAATAAAATAATATATAGTCCCATATGAGATCGATGATGGTAACAGTGTAACTCTAGATATGGCAAGAAGCAATAAGAGGGAATATTTTCCTGGACCAAAAAGCTAATAAGACAGGTGGTCCAGAGAATTTTGGATACTGTGTTATGGCCTAATCCAGTAACAGCACATTGAGTGGCCTGTCAACAGAATCTTTGCCAAACCTGAGAATGGACATTCTCAGCACCATGGGATAAAATTTGTCATGAAGTGCCCCCTCCCCCATAATCATGGTCAAGTTTATGAGCAAAAAGGGGCTCTGTCAACTGAAGACTGACACTCGCTATCTGCAGCTACAAAGATTAAATCATGGCCGCTGCAACTGCTAACTTTCAACGCCCCTGAAAAGAGTTCAGGGTGAAAATCAGGAATGAGGCATTCTGTGCTCTGGGAAAAACTGGCAGAACAGGCCATCAGATAGTTAGATCTTTTCAGGAGAAGATTTTTTGAGTCCCAATTCTTGCATCTTCTCATATCTGGAGAAACACTGTCGTCATTAACGGTAAAATCTTCTTCAGCTATTAAGAAATAGTTTACAATTAAAAGTCAAAATAGAGTAGCTATGGTTCAGATATTCTGAAAAATAACTAGGTGATGCTATGGGTGTACTTTCAGATTAGAGCTTGTATTGCTCCAAGCTGGGGCAGTCCTATGCCCCATTTTGACAGGAAGTTATCATAGTCATTGTTGCCTAGTTCCCTAAAATTAAAACTGAGCGGGACTCTGTGGGGCTCTGGAGTACAGATCTGCTCTGTGTTCTCCATTTCTTATCTGTAGGATATAGACTTTGTTCAGCCTCCTTGGCCTTCCCTGAATTCCAAAGCACGGATTCAAACAATTGCTAATCAGGGAAGGGAGGGGATACAAAAAGAGAAACAATCAAAGGTTGGTACAGCCTCCAGACAGAGTCCTGGTTCCTACTCAAAGAAATATGCATAGCAATGTCTTTGAGCCCCCACCCAGGTGGAAGATGGTAATTTCAGACTGAAGACAAGGTTCTTGGAGCACTGCTCTGTTGCCTCACCACCAACCAATCAGAAGGGGTCACAAACCCTGTAACCCTCACCCCAAATGTTGCCTTCTGTTTCTGGGGACCAGACATGACCATCCTGTTAGGTCTCTTGTTTGGCCCTTGTCTATTTCATCTCTAAGAGGGGCCAACTAAATTGCTGCAACTACAAGGGTAGAAGCTGGTTTCAGATGTGGAAAACCCCAACTTAGATCAGGTAGAGAGACTTCTGCTCTGCTAGGCAGGCCTACGCCCATGCATAGCAGGAAGAAGTTACAGAAGAAAGAGACCTCTGCCCCAATTCCCAAAAAGTATCTTGATTATGAAGTCTCTCAGGGGGCCTATGTGCTGTGTTAGGGGAAGAACGTTGTTTTTATGTGAATCACTCAGAGATAATCAGGGAGTCCCTGGCCAAGATAAGAGAAGGGCTAAATCAAAAAAAAAAAAAAAAAAAGTCTCAAAATTGATTTGAGTCCTGGTTCCAACAGTCCCTGTGGTTAACAATGCTAATTTCCACACTGGTGGGCCCTCTAATAGTGCTACTATTAATACTTACTTTTGGTCCATGCATAATAACTAAGCTTGTTGCCTTTGTAAAAAACCTCATCAATACCATCCAACTGATGGTACTGAGGCAACAGTATCAAGCCCTGCCCCAAAATAAAGAGGAAGATTCCTCTATGTAGCTGAAGACAAGGGGGAATGTTAGGACCAAACTGAAGCCAGGACAGGCTCTAAGGGGCAGGCTAGGCCTGAGATTTAGTCTCTAGGAAAGCTGAGGCACTGGGAACTCCCACAGGCAGTGTAGCTCGACCAATCAGAAAAAAATCCCCATAGCCCCCTGCCCATGCCAGACCTGAGCCAATCCAGAAAGGGATGTGAGGTTTAAAAGTCCCGCATGCGCAAATGGTTTAACCAATCAGCTATGCTGTTACAGGAACAAAGAACCGTCTGTATAAAAGTAGATGTGATTCAGAGCTTGGGGCTCTCGTCAAGACTCCACTGTGCTGGAGGAGACTTGAGCCCTAGGTCGAGCTAGCAATAAACCCCTTTATGCTTTTGCATTGCTGTGGATGTCTTATTATTCTCTCAGTTTTGGGGACTCGGACACTGGGCATAACACCATGTCTTTGACTAGATGGACCTTTGTTGGCAAAGTAAGGTCTCTGCTTTTTAATAAGCTGTCTAGGTTGGTCATAGCTTTTCTTCCAAGGAGCAACTGTCTTTTAATATCATGGCTGCAGTCACCATCTGCAGTGATTTTGGAGCCCAAGAAAATAGTTTCCCAATGTTTCCATTGTTTCCCCATCTATTTGCCATGAACTGATGGGACCAGATGCCACGATCTTCGTTTTCTGAATGTTGAGCTTTAAGCCAACTTTTTCACTCTCCTCTTTCTCTTTCATCAAGAAGCTCTTTAGTTCTTCTTCGCTTTCTGCCATAAGGGTGGTGTCATCTGCATATCTGAGGTTAGTGTTATTTCTCCCGGCAATCTTGATTCCAGCTTGGGCTTCATCCAGCCTGGCATTTCGCATAATGTACTCTGCTATAAGTTAAATAAGCAGGGTGACAATATACACCTGATTTGGAACCAGTCTGTTGTTCCATGTCCAGTTCTAACTGTTGCTTCCTGACCAGCATACAGATTTCTCAGGATTCAGGCCAGGTGGTCTGATATTCCTATCTCTTTAAGTGGTGTTGCAGAAGACTCTTGAGAGTCCCTTGGACTGCAAGGAGATCAAACCAGTCAATCTTAAAGGAAATCAGTCCTGAATATTCATTGGAAGGACTGATGCTGAAGCTGAAGCTCCAGTACTTTGGCGACCTGATGCAAGAACTGACTCACTGGAAAAGACCCTGATGCTGGGAAAGATTGAAGGCAGGAAGAGAAGGGAACAACAGAGGATAAGATGGATGGATGGCATCACTGACTCGATGGACTTGAGTTTGAGCAATCTCCTGGAATTGGTGATGCACAGGGAAGCCTAGAGTGCTGCAGTCTATGGGTTCACAAAAAGTCAGACATGACTGAGCAACTCAGCTGACTGAACAGGTTACAAGTCAAGTCTTATTCCCTTTTTAATAAATGGTTCAGTCTCAGTAAGATGATTTCCACTCAACTTTCTCAAATTTTCAAAGAGGTCACTGTTGACATTCTTTTCATTAATATCCATTTTATCTTTATGGCAATTATGCTCTGATAATCTATTGATGATTCATCTTTTGCTATCAAAAATTTAATGGCTTAAAGCAGGAACCATTTTTTTTTACTACCACTGCTATTCTCAGCATTTATCAATGTTATTTTCAGCTCAGATTATTGGTATAACTGGCATTGGGATGTTCTAATATCTTAAATGATGTTTGGGGGTTTCTAGAAAAATTTTGGAGGGAGTTAACTTTTATATTTCCTACTAAACAATCCTCTAAACATTTTTCACTCCTTACCACTTATACAGTCATAACCCTCCTGTGTTTCAGTTTCTTAGAAATACAAAGAGTGACTGACTAATTGGTGTGTTAGATTACCCCATTTTAAGACGTTAATTATGGTTTGAAACAGAAGGTTGCATTCTTTCTTAGATAAGATCATTCTTCAATGCCTTAAGCTAAAGGTGTTGGTAGATTTTAAATACAAACATCAAAACAGTGTAGGTAGAAAAAAAAATTGGTCTGGAAAGGGGACATTGAATTTAAATGTAAATTCATTTACAGGAAAACACAGATTGACTCACAAGACGTAATTCTTTGGTAGAAACTGCCCTTTGGTGACAGACAGCCCAAGAAGATAAATTTATACTTAATAAAAAGGTTTTTTTAATCACATTAGCCTTTGTAAGGGGTTATAATCTCCAGCAGAATTCCCATTCTACAAATAATGTTAAATGGAAGAATCACAAGGCACAAAAGCACCTAGCATTAGACCTCATACCTTATGATACCATGCATTGCTACTTGGATCTCTTAAGAGAAGGATCTCATTAGATTCCTGACACTTCTTGGTTACTAGAATGCTGAGACCTCAGAACACATTTTTTTTTTCCTGTGGTTTTCAATAGAAAACCATGAAGTACAAAAAAATTGCTTTTAACCTGCTGTGTTGATTTATTCAACAAATATTTGTTGAATGCTGCTGCGTGCCAGGAACTGGCAAAGGTACAGGAGACACTGCAATGAGCAGACGTGACAGCTGCCCCAGAGAAACTTGAAGTATCAGTAAAGGCTTCAAAGCCTGGAGTTATGTTGGAACTTTCCATATGGTTCTCTCCTTCCTTCTTTTTTTCTTTCTTCCTCCCTTTTTTTTTTTTCATTCTTTCTCTAGCTAGCAGCTAGCTATCATCATCTTTCTACCATAGTGCAATGATTAGCAGAGCAAATTCTAGAGGTATAGGATTCATAAACCAGTTTCATAAAGAAAAAGAGTTTTAAAAGAATGATAGATAGATGGATAGAGGCGAGAAGAAATCATAAGCAGTGCTCCTATGTAAAGAAGAACTCTGATAAATTTCACTGCTAATGCCCAGATTCACTCTCTAAGAGCAATTTTTTGGCCACAACTACATTGTTTTCTTCCTTAAGAAATGGTTTTCACCATATTCTTTACACAATAAATCTTAAATATTTTGTGAATCATTACATTCAACCATATTTTTTCTCCTCCTTGGTGAACTGTTTGCCCGTGAAACCGTTTCACTTTCACTTTTCAAAATGATAGTATTAAAAAAAAGAAGTGAAAGTATGAATCATAATATAATCAGGAGTTCATAGTGAGCTATCCATTTATAACTCAGAAACCACGGGGTATTTCCAAATTGATGTCATTCATAGAAAGAATGCCATATGTTGTGGAAGAGTAAGAAAAATTACCTAGGCCAACTGGGGCATTTAGAAAGCATGTGGGATATTCCCAGCGAATTTTTTTTTTTTTTTTAAATCACAAAGATCAAGCTGTATTTCAAATACTTAAAGCGACACTCTTCTTGGAAATTACACACTGGATTCTGGGTTATACTTTTCAATTCTGATAATTTAAATGATGTACATTGAAATTTTACTTCAGAAGGCATATACCAATATAAGTACTTTTTTTAAAATGGGAGTGTATTTGACTTACAATATCTTGCTGATTTCTGATATACAATAGTGATTCAGACATATATATGTGTACATATGTGTATATATATATATATATATATATATATATATATATATACTTTTTCATTATAGGTTATTACAAGATTAGACGATATTGAATATAGTTCCTTGTGCTCCAGTATAAATGCTTTTTATAATTCAATGTTTTATTTTATTTTCTTTAAAAAGCTGTATAAATACTAAAATTACCATGAAATTCCTTGCACTTGTTTTACTTATAGGATAAAATTGTAGCCTATGCTTAAATTATTAAGCTTGATTTTATTTTATTATTCTTTCAGCAGAGGAGAAATAAAGTTTATTTTTTCCAACTAAACAATTAAAATAGTATTTTTCTTTTCTCTCCACTCTATTGGGTTTTTGAAGAACTTAAAGAAGACTTTAGTATATATTAAATGAATTAGTGACATTACATAGAGAAAATATTATCCAGAAAATACTTTTTCCTGGATTGTCTCCATTTGGTTGGAAAATGCTTTAGCTGTGTTATTTCTGCCATATTTGCTGCTATGTTTCTGACTGGTTAATTGTTTTGATCCAGATCTTGATATCCAGTTGTGAGGTCAGGCCTGGTTTATCCTTTTTCCATCAGTTGAATATCCCTGGTGTCCATAGTACAGGGGATTCCACAGAGGTCATCCCACTCACTGATTCAGGAGACACGGCTAGTTTGCTCTCTGGTTTATTGGGCTCATCCATGAGCCCAGTGCTTTACCCACAGTGCTCAGTTGACTCCTGCTATGAACTGCTTTGCTAACCTCAAGCTTTCACTGTGGCTGCAGGTAAATCTGCCAATTTGATGGGATGATCTCATGTGATTGAGGAACAAATTTTAAAATGTATTAAATTCTTCTTCATTCCATATACAATAGAAAGTCCACATGGATTAGACTTAAAGGTTAAAAGCAACCCTGAAAAGTTTTAGAAGAAAATATAGGCGACTACCTCATAATATTGAAGGAAGGAAAGATTTTTTAAAAAAATTAAAAGGTTCATCAGTTGTAATGCTTGTATGACTCTGGTGGGTATTGACAATGGAAGAGGTTATACATGTATGGGGGCAGGCACTAAATGGGATACCTGGGTACCTTCTGCCCAATTTTACTATGAAGCTAAACCACTCTGAAACAAAGGCTAATAAGAATTAAAAAAAAAAAAAGCCATTAAGTATAAACTAAAAGGTGAGTAACTTTGATAACATGTTATTTTAAATACCATTCTTTATTTCATTTTTATTTTGATTGGTGTATAGTTGCTTTACAGTGCTGTGTTAGTTTCTACCATACAGCAAAGAGAATCAGTTATACCTGTACATATGTCCCCTCTTTGGGGGATTTTCTTCCCATTTAGGTCACCACAGAGCACTGAGTAGAGTTCCCTGTGCTAGGCAGAAGGTTCTCATTAGTTTTATACATAATATCAATAGTGTACATATGTCAACTGCAACCTCCCAGTTCATCCCATTCCCACTTTCCCTTTGGTATCCATAAATTTGTTCTCTATTATTCAAGGTTTTGAAGTCCCAGCCACCACAATCAGAGAAGAAAAAGAAACTTAAAAAATCCAAACTGGCAAAGAAGAAGTAAAACTGTCACTGTTTGCAGATGACATCATACTGTACATAGAATATCCTAAAGATGCCACCAGGAAACTGCTAGAGCTAATCAATGAATTTATTAAATTCACAAGATACAAAATTAATACACAGGAATCTCTTGCTTTCCTATACACTAATGATGAAAGATGAGGAAGAGAAATTAAGACTCTCATTTACCATTGCAACAAAAAGAATAAAATACTTAGGAATAAATCTACCTACAGAGGTAAAAGATCTGTACACAGAAATACATATCATGCTTTAGACATCATAAACTAAGTTAAAGACAGAGAAAATATTTATAAGGCATTTGAGAAATCACTGCAATCTAGAATATATAAAAATATTCTATAAGTAACAAAAAGACAAAAATCCCAGTAAAGAAATGAATATAAATTTTAGGTCACAGACAAGAAGCTCTGTATGACCAATAAAGATATGAAAAAAATGTAGTAACTTGCTATTAATAGAAATATGCAAATTTTAAAAAGGTACCCTTCCACATCATCAAACTGGAAAAAATTAAAGTTTGTCAATGACTAGTGATGAAGAAGTAGGGGAGACAGGAACTTTCAAATTCTTAAGTGTGAATTACTGATAATTAATGAGCTTTGAAGTTTTACAGTAGGGAGTTTTGTTTAAATTTAAGAAGAAAAACATGAAGGGATTGAGAGAGCAAACTGGTGTAATACTGAAAGGTTTCTGCAATATCTAGCAAAGTTTGAAGGCTAGGACCCAGAAAGTCAACTTCAGAAATATAAATTGCAAAAAGCTCTTGTCCAGAGACACAACCATAATTCACTGCAACATTTTTTGTAATTCCAAAATGTCTGCCATGCGGCAGCAGATGCTTTTAGTTTCACCTTACCTGATACCAAGTATTCATTTCCTTCATGGACTCTTACTGCTCCCTTCTTAACATAGTTGGAATCAAGACACTGGCCCAATCTCCTTGCTCCCACAGCCTCTCCCTTCGTATCCTCCCTACACTTTCCTATTCCCATGGGAAGCACTCTCTAGCCTGGAAGTTTTCCCTCTCATCATATGGCTGGCCCAGACACTTACTTGGTCAATGTCCATACATTCTCCTTCTTTTTGCCTTTTCTGGCCATCTTGCCTGATTTTGCCTTTGGGTTTGTGTCACTGGCAATTAATAGCCAGAAACATTATCTTGCCTCACACTTCCCCAGGATCTGCTTAAATTAGGAGGAACAGAGAGAGGAAAAGATACATACAGTGAGAAGAAAAAGGGTAAATAACTTCACATATTTTCCTAACTATATTCTTCTCCTAGCAAATCTTTGAGCAGTCAAATCCACACACAAATTGGTGCCTAGCTCCATAGGTGGAATGAGGTGGGAAACACGGCAAATTTGACTCATCTGGAAGTGTTATACTCATACCTGGAAGAGATGTACCTTCATTCATCAACAACTTTATGCTGCCTTCATCCTCCCTACCCTAGGAACTCGGGCTTGTTACTGATAAGGGCAGAACTTCTCCTGAGGCATGGTATTCTATTACTGCACAGCTGCACACAACTGTGAAGAGAGCTGCACTGGGCAACCTAAAGCCAACTAACTATACAAGGTGGGGGTGGTGGGTTGGCTATCAATAGCTGCAAGCAATTTGGGTGGTCCAGCCATTCTCTTCCTTCTCAGGCAACATCCTTCTCCAAATCTCTGTGCTTAATAAGTAGGAGGCAGACCTCTGCTACCATTGAGAGAGGAGATAATGAAATTGGCTGCCATATAGATGTCCAGTCCTCTTCTCACCCAGCATCCATCACCAGGATGGTATTCCATCTTTTTTCTTTTACTCTATGTGTCTTCCCTTTTTGGTCATGTTATGAATACACTTTTTTTTATTTAGGAGATTTTTGAATCTGAGAGATCAAAGACTGCAAGATAGAGAAATTTACTAAAATAGAGGATTTTTTTTTTAACTGGAGGAGAATCACTTTACAATACCATGCTTGTTTCTGCTGTACAATATGAATCCCCCATATGTATATATACACCCTCTCCCTCTTGAGCCTCCCGCCCATCCCTCCATCCCACTCCTCCAGGTCATCACAGAGTGCTGCTATAAGCTGCCTGTGCTATACAGCAGCTTCCCACGAGCTATCTATTTTTCACATGGTAATGTGTATGTGTCAGCGCTGCTCTCTCAATTCATCCCACCCTCTCCTTCCCCTATTGTGTCTATAAGTCTCTTCTCTATGTCTGCTCTGCAAATAGGCTCATCAGTACCATTTTTCTAGATTCCATATATATGTGTTAATATATGATATTTGGTTTTCTCTTTCTAATTTATTTTGCTCTGTATAACAGGCTCTTTGTTCATCCACCTCGGTTCAACTGATTCAAATTAATTCCTTTCTATGGCTGAGTAGTAGTCAATTGTATGTACATACCATACCTTCGTTATCCATTCATCCACTAATGGACATCTAGGTAGCTTCCATGTGCTGGCTATTGTAAATAGTGCTGCAGGGGACATTGACGTACATGTGTGTTTTTGAATTACGGTTTTCTCAGGGTATATGCCCAGTAGTGGGTTTTTTAAGGAATCTCCATACTCTTCTCCAGAGTGGTTGTTGATATAATGAATAAATGACTGAATGACAAGAAAAAACCCCTGTATCTCCCTTAGATAACAAATGTAAAGAACGGGGTGTATATTTGTCTAATTTTCTTTTTTGTTAATCACATACTCTGGTGTTTTCTTGAAAGGGGAAGGGGGGGCTTTTGTTTTACACTTCAATTTGAAAGCAGTCACCATTTATTAACTGACTAGATTACCAGAATAATCAAGGTACACACCGTAGTTTATCCTTCTAATAAACCTGTTATTTGGTCTTTTCTGTTGCCAGAGTCTCTATCTTCTACACAATGGATGATCTTTTTCTTCATTCCACCTCATGGAAAAGATAATTTGAAGACCCAGTAGAAGGTGTTGGTTTCTTGAAAGCATTGTTCAACAGTATAGAGCTCATTAATCAGATCCTCCACGCAGATGGTCCCAAATGTAACAAGAGAGCCAGAAATCAACATGTTATCTGCCAGGGAAGTTTACATGCAATATACGGTTCCATAATACTCAGCATGTTAGCTGAAGCTTTGCTGATCCTCACAAAAGTACCACTGAAGATATGGTGAGTACTAAGAAGCTGCAACACTTTTCAGACCCTGGGGTCACACCATGGATACTGATGCCAATGACAAATTCCAATATAGGTTCTACAGATACAAAGAATTTGCCAACTTATCCTGCCATCCTAGCCTTCTTGGATGTGTCAGTCTTGTAAGTCTGCCCATATTCCTTGTAATTGTGCTTACTTTTTGTAGATAAGATTCATCTTTGCCTTTCAAAGCATTTGAGAAAACTTCTTTTTCAGGCACCTGATCTTCAGCTCGAAGAAATTCCTTCCCTTCTTTCAGGGTTTCTGACACAGCAGAAACCATCTTTTTCCTTTCTGCTGCACTTTCCATGGTTCCAGCTGGAAAAAAGGACTACCTAACCTATTTTTTGATTTAGCTTTAGGTTATTATTCACTTTACTCTGAATTGGCTTTATTTAATTTCTCTGTATATTGTGATCTTCCCTTCCATTTGGGATATTAATACATCCTAATATATCATTTTCCAATGTGTGTGTGTGGGTGTGCAGTGATTTATTCAATTCCCTGCTCATGGGCATTCAGATAGTTCATGGCTTGTTCACACTACAAATCATGCTGCAAATAGCATTATGTCCACACAGTCCTTTATCTGATGTAACTTTTTTAATGTAAGGTAGAATTCAAGAACTAGAGTTGCCATAAAACATATAGTCATTTTAATTCAAATAATTGCTGCCAGGTTTATTTGCCAGAACAGTTGAAGAATTCACATTCCTGCCACCAAAGGAAGGGCACTTTCATATCCCTGAGTCTTTGCCAGTGACCGTTGCTGTTGCTTGTTTAGAATATTGGTGAATCCAACAGGTGAAAAAACTGATATCTTCTTATAATTCATTTTCAGCAACCTAGGGTAGGGGGAAAGATGTATATCACAAGCAGAGAGAATTCTGCCTGAAATTCTTAGTGGCACCCACTGGTATCTCTGTCTGCACCTGACCCTGGTAGAGACATGCATTCCTCCTTATAGAGGTCTGAGAATGTTGGAAATAGTCAGTGTTTTCCTTAGTACTGTTTTCTTTCAGCTCAACAGGATTATGTCAACTGTTATTACAAGGAAAGGCCATCCACATACCAGTTTAAAAAGGAAAAGGTGTGTCCTCTGGCTAAAATAAATAAAGGGCAAAACACACAGAAACAGTTTTAGACCCCGACAGTTACAATAGTACTGAGGAAGCTGGTAGGACAAAGTCAGGCTCAATGCTTGTAAAATCAGGGTGCGTCCAGACCTTTTATAGCCTCACTTGGGAAATTAACCATAGAACAACTTTGAAAAGTTCTGATAGTGACACTGATATTTTAAAGAGGGTTTCAAAAATGTATTAACTGTGGTCTTTTGGCTACTTTTGATATCAGTGATTTCAGAATTATTTATGACCAATGAAAGGGTAACCAAACAAAAATTACATAGCACACTGATGGATAAACATACCTAATTTCATTTTACATTGAAACTGAGATGGACACAATTGCAAACTTTAACTCTTGCTTAATTTTAAATCAGAATCTTTGACAAAGGATTCTTCAGAGGTTCCAAGTGATTTAGCTCCAATTAAAAACAGTCCTATCAAGAACAGTGTGGAGGTTCCTTAAAAACTAAAGAGAGGGTTACCATATGATCAAGTAATTTCACTCCTAGGCATATATCCAGACAAAGCTCTAATTTGAAAAGATACATGCATCCTAATGTCCATAGCAGCACTATTTACAATAGCCAAGACATAGCAGCAGGCTAAATGCCCATTGACAGATGAATGAATGAAGGAGATGTGGTACATATATTCAATGGAACATTACTTTGTCATAAAAAGGCATGAAAATTCCATTTGCAGCAACATAGATGGATATAGAGATTATCACACTAAATGAAGTAAATCAGAGAAAGACAAATATCATATGATATCATTTATATGTGGAATCTAAGAAAATGATGCAAATTAAACTTATTTACAAAATAAAAATGGACTCACAGATATAGAAAACAAACTTATGGTTACCAAAGGGGAAGGAGAAGGAAGAGATATATTTAGCAATTTGGGATTAACAGATATGCAGTACTATAAAATAGATAAAAAACAAAGATCTACTGAATAGCAAGAAGAACTGTATTCGACATCTTGTAATAGTCTATAATGGAAAAGAATCTGGAAAGGAATATACATTTAATTGAATCCTTGGAAGGAAAGTTATGACCAACCTAGGCAGCACATTAAAAAGCAGAGACATTACTTTGTCAACAAAGGTCCGTCTAGTCAAGGCTATGGTTTTTTCAGTAGTCATGTATGGATGTGAGAGTTGGACCATACACAAAAATAAACTCAAAATGGATTAAAGATCTAAACGTAAGACCAAGACTATAAAACTCCTAGAGGAGAACATAGGCAAAACACTCTCCGACAGAAATCACAGCAGGATTCTCTATGATATACCTCCCAGAATACTGGAAATAAAAGCAAAAACAAACAAACGGGACCTAATTAAAATTAAAAGCTTCTGCACAACAAAGGGAACTATAAGCAAGGTGAAAAGACAGCCTTCAGAATGGGAGAAAATAACAGCAAATGAAGCACCTGACAAAGAACTAATCTCAAAAATATACAAGCAACTCCTGCAGCTCAATTCCAGAAAAATAAACGACCCAATCAAAAAATGGGCCAAAGAATTAAATAGACATTTCTCCAAAGAAGACATACGGATGGCTAAAAACACATGAAAAGATGCTCAACATCACTCATTATCAGAGAAACGCAAATCAAAACCACAATGAGGTACCATTTCACGCCAGTTAGAATGACTGCTATCCAAAAGTCTACAAGCAATAAATGCTGGAGAGGGTGTGGAGAAAAGGGAACCCTCTTGCACTGTTGGTGGGAATGCAAACTAGTACAGCCACTATGGAGAACAGTGTGGAGAGTCCTTAAAAAACTGGGAATAGAACTGCCTTATGACCCAGCAATCCCACTGCTGGGCATACACACCGAGGAAACCAGAATAGAAAGAGACATGTGTACCCCAGTGTTCATCGCAGCACTGTTTATAATAGCCAGGACATGGAAACAACCTCGATGTCCATCAGCAGATGAATGGATAAGAAAGCTGTGGTACATAAACACAATGGAGTATTACTCAGCCATTTAAAAAAATACATTTGAATCAGTTCTAATGAGGTGGATGAAACTGGAGCCTATTATACAGCATGAAGTAAGCCAGAAAGAAAAGCACCAATACAGTATACTAATGCATATATATGGAATTTAGAAAGATGGCAATGATAAACCTCTATGCAAGACAGCAAAAGAGACATAGATGTATAGAACAGTCTTTTGGACTCTGAGGGAGAGGGAGAGGGTGGGATGACTTGGGAGAATGGCATTGAAACATGTATAATATCATATATGAAACGAATCACCAGTCAGGGTTCGATGCAGGATACAGGATGCTTGGGGCTGGTGCACTGGGATGACCCAGAGGGATGGTACAGGGAGGGAGGTGAGAGGGGGGGTCAGGATGGGGAACACGTGTACACCCATGGCAGATTCATGTTGATGTATGGCAAAACCAATACAATATTGTAAAGTAAAAAAAAAATAAAATAAAATTTAAACCAAAAGAAAGAAAGAAAGCTAAGCACCGAAGAGCTGATGCTTTTGAACTGTGGTGTTGGAGAAGACTCTTGAGAGTCCCTTAGACTTCAAGAAGATCCAACCAGTCCATCCTAAAGGAGATCAGTCATGAGTGTTTATTGGAAGGACTGATGTTGAAGCTGAAATTCCAATACTTTGGCCACCTGATGCAAAGAGTTGACTCATTTGAAAAGACCCTGATGCTGGGAAAGATTGAGGGCAGGAGGAGAAGGGAATGACAGAGGATGAGATGGTTGGATGGTATCATCAAGTCAATGGACATGAGTTTGGGTAAACTCTGGGAGTTGGTGATGGACAGGGAGGCCTGGCGTGCTGCGGTTCATAGGGTCACAAAGAATCAGACACAACTGAGCGACTGAACTGAACTGAACTGAATATATATTATACTGATGAGTGTGTGTGTGTATTATATATTATATATATATATATAACTGAATCACTTTGCTGTACTTCTGAAACAATGTATCCAGTCCTATCCACCAGTCCTATCAGTTGATGGGGCAGTAAATTAACTTTTTCAGGATGTTAAATCATCTAAACATTCCAAACCACAGTGATCATACACTGAGGGAGAAAAAAGATTGAAGAGAAATGATGCCATAAGAATCACCTTTGCCACAGTCACTGAAACAAGCAAAATTCCCAGCACAAGATCCTAAGGCAGCTCAGGAATAAAATGCTCCGCCTGAAACATAATATAGTTTCTTGTGGTTCAATGGGCAGTACTTGCTATATCAGAGATCAGAGCAGAAAATAATGGATGGCTACTATGTAAAATATGTATATACTACGAGTTAAGATATATTGATGGGAAATGCAGTGTAGAGAGACATTTTCAATCAATTATCTAATGCACATTTCTATTTGCATCTCACAGTGTATTATGATGTTTGTGGGTGTACACATCAATTTCACCTATTAGACTGTAAGTTTATAGGCAGAAGACTCTTTGATTCATCTTTCAGTTCAGTTCAGTTCAGTTCAGTCGCTCAGTCGTGTCCGACTCTTTGCGACCCCATGAATCGCAGCACACCAGGCCTCCCTGTCCATCACCAACTCCCAGAGTTCACTCAGACTCATGTCCATCGAGTCCGTGATGCCATCCAGCCATCTCATCCTCTCTCGTCCCCTTCTCCTCCTGCCCCCAATCCCTCCCAGCATCAGAGTCTTTTCCAATGAGTCAACCCTTCACATGAGGTGGCCAAAGTACTGGAGTTTCAGCTTTAGCATCATTCCCTCCAAAGAAATCCCAGGGCTGATCTCCTTCAGAATGGACTGGTTGGATCTCCTTGCAGTCCAAGGGACTCTCAAGAGTCTTCTCCAACACCACAGTTCAAAAGAATTAATTCTTCGGCGCTCAGCCTTCTTCACAGTCCAACTCTCACATCCATACGTTATGACACTCCAAATCTAGCACGGTGTCAGGTACAGAGTACATGCTCTGAGTTGATTGCAGAAATTAAAGCATGGTGCAGAATACTAAACTACTGGAAAGACTGCTATAGTTACATCTGTCAATATATTGGGGCAATGAAATGAATTGTGTCCCCCTCAAATTCATAAATCCTAATCCCAGGGATTAGGGTGGGAGCCTGGTGGGCTGCCGTCTATGGGGTCGCACAGAGTCGGACACGACTGAAGCGACTTAGCAGCAGCAACCCCTTATGTGATTGTTTTTGGCAATGGGGCTTCTAGGAGGTTGTTGCTTTTGTTCAGTCTCCCAGTCATGTCTGACTCTTTGCTACCCCTGCAGCTCACCAGGCCTCTCTGTCCCTCACTATTTTCTGGAGTTTTCCAAAGTTCATGTTCATTGCATCGCTGATGCCGTCCAGCCATCTCATCCTCTGCCGCCCTCTTCTCCTTCTGCCCTCAATCTTTCCCAGCATCAGGGACTTTTCCAACGAGTCATCTGTTCACATCAGATGACCAAAATACTGGAGCTTCAGTTTTAGCATCAGTGAATAGTCAGGGTTGATCTCCCTTAAGATTGACTGGTTTGATCTCCTTGCTGTCCAGGGGACTTTCAGGAGCCTTCTCCAGAACCACAGTTCAAAGGCATCAATTCTTTGGCTTTCTGCCTTCTTTACAGTCCAGCTCTCACAACTGTACGTGACCACTCGGTTAAATTAGTTCATAAGAGTAGAGTCCTGATATGGTAGGATTGGGCTTCCCAGGTGTCATTAGTGGTAAAGAACCTGCCTGCCAAGGCAGGAGATGTAAGAGATGCGAGTTCAGTCCCTGGGTCAGGAAGATCCCCTGGAGAAGAGCATGGCAACCGACTCCAGTATTCTTGCCTGTAGAATCCCTTGGAGAGAGGAGCCAGGGAGGCTACAGTCAATGGGGTCACAAAGAGTCCGACATGACTGAAGCGACTTAGCAGGTACACATGAAAGGATTAACGGCCCTTTAAGAGGAAAAAAGAGAGATCTCTCCCTAGGAATGCTCCAAAGAAAGTTATGTGAGCATATATCTACAAGCTCTCTCTTCAGAACAGACTTGACCCATACTTTATTCTTGAACTTCAAATTGTGAGATAACAAATTTCTGTTGTCTAAGCCACCAAGTCTATTGCATTTTGTGTGGACAACCAATAACCCAAACTTCTGGTGCTTTTCGTTGGTTTCACAATAATAAAGAAAACCAAAGAAAAGAATGGTTTTTAAAGCCACTGTAATTATCATCCAGGAAAGAATTTTAGCACAATATTTGACATCTATGAATTTAAGAATGACCCATAAGTTTGAGAATGCTTTGCAACAAATAGAGAAAAGGTGAAAAATTAAAATATGAGTTGTGAATTACTTTTAACACAAAAAGATTTTGTTCTACACAGAAATTTTTTATTCAGCCTACATCTCATTTTACAGAAGACTCTAACTTGAACTCTTTAAGCTCAATTAAGATTAATAAAGATTGAGAACCATTTTGACCTAATACAAATTCTTCATTATTCTCTTAGATTTCACCAAGAATTGATAGCCAATTGCATGTATTATTTTTAAAATATAATCGCAATGTATTCTCTAAATTAGAGAAAGGAAACCTTTCAGTGTGTTTTAGGAAACATAAGATCCCACAGAAAAAGAAATACTTATTTCTCATATTTGTCTCATGATATTACGTATTTTTATGCCGAGTTGCTCATCAGAAATTTGCAAACCAAGCTTAGTAAGATAGCAATTTGAAACTTCACCCTCACTATAGATTCCTTGAAAGAAAGTTGCAAGGAACTAACTAAGAAATGTGACACATGCTTTACACATTTACCATTATTGCGTCCAAAATGAGCATACTAATGTAGATTTAGAAATCCAGGTCGAGGTTACTTTCTCACTTTAGTGTCTTTTAAAGCAGTAAATTGAAGGATGTGCTAAGCCATGATCACAAAGGTACTTGACACCTTCATAACCATGCAAGCAATTGAAGAAGGTCAGTGATTTGGTTCTTTTGAAGGTAACAATTTGTTCTTTGCTTTGCTTTTTTCCTTCAAAATTTGGATTTGCCTCCAGAAAGTTGCTGGCCTGAATATGCCACTAATTTCTAGGGCATCCTGACATATTTATCATCACCTTCTCTCCAACAATCTTAAGAATTTTCACAGTATTATGTGAACTTTTGAAAACTAAAGCTTAAAAACGTATCCTCTTATCCATTCTATGCCTGTTTATTGACATTTATGAACCTCATGAATTGAATTTGTAAATTTTTCCTTTGGCAAAAAGAAATAGATTTTCCATGCTGTGTAGTATTGCACCATGCAGAGAATGTTTGTAATTAAGTCAACATATATTGTTTCTAGGCACCAACAAGGAAATCACTTTGTTATACCCATATTACAATATCGCCAGAGAAATAGGACCAAAATGACTCATTGAAGTGCTCACTGCTGCAAACAGTGCTAAGTTGAGGGCCCAGTGCCTAGTGGATGTCTCTTTGAGAGGTCATAAATGACTCTCTTCCAAAACACGAAAGCATCAACTAAGACAATGTGTTGAACCAAGAGTAAAGATAATGCGGAAAGCTTGAAAGAAAAGACCTAAGCCCTCTCTTCCTCTCTGAGAATGCTCATGGAGGTTGATTAACTTCCATGAATTTTAGAAAAGGCAAAGGAAACTGGTCCCTGCAACATCTTGTCCTGCATGATCTGGAAGAATAAAAGAATTACCAGTTGCTGCCTTTCAGGGCTAGAGCCACCAGTGTGAGAATGACAGGAGAACATTCGGGAGAGACCCGTGGATGTGAAAGGGAAGACTATTCCTCCCTGCTTTCTGCTACTGATATAGTCTCCTGCATTGTTTTATTTATTCAGTCAGTGCTGATTATTCCTTTCTGTGGATGGGATGCAGAAAAGCCTACAGCACTGATCAAGCACATGGAATTCCTGTCTCTGCACAGCTTAACATCAAATGAGGAGCTAGATTCCACACTAATTTTCCTTTTTTGCCTTTTTTTGCTGCCTCCTTTTCTGGTTCTTCTTTATCTCCTGCCATCTAGATTCTGGATGTCTTTCCACCTACATCTACGTGGATATCACACGTGAAAAAAGATAGAGTTGTTGGAGGAGTAGCATAGACGCAAGATAAGAACATGTCTAAAGTGACACAGGGCTTCCCTGGGGGCTCAGTGGTAAAGAATCCACCTGCCAATGCAGGAGATGAGAGTTCGATTCCTAGGTCTAGAAGATTCCCTGGGGAAGGAAATGACAACCCATTCCAGTATTCTTGCCTGGGAAATACCATAAGCCTGACAGGCTAGAGTACATGAAGTCACGAAGAGTCAGACATGACTTAGCGACTAAAGAACTACACCAAAGTGACGCAAAAGAAAAATTTTGGCAAAGACAAGGGTGGGTGAGTAGGTTGGTTAATAGGGTTGATTGATACAGAATGTTAAAGAGTATGACAACTGAGAAAATGTCTATTGGGTCTAGGGCACAGTAAGTTGCTGTGGGTTTCAAAAAAAACTATGTAAACATAATAGGGACAGAAAATAAAACTAGAACAAATTTTAAAACATATTGGTGCTAATGCTGCATGCATGTGCAAGCTAAGTCACTTCAATCATGTCCAACAGTTTGTGATCCCACGGACTGTAGCCTGCCAGGCTCCTCTGTCCATGGGGATTCTCCAGGCAAGAATACTGGAGTGGGTTGCCATGCCCTCCTCCAGGGGATCTTCCTGACCCCGGGGTCAAACTCATGTCTTCTGTGGCTCCTGCACTGCAGGCGGATTCTTTACCACTGAGCCACCTGGTGCTGATGAAGTGGACATCTAAGTTCATTGGTAAAGGGGAAAAAGAAGTTGGGAGATTGGGTTTCTCAGATAGAAATTAATCAAATTTGTAAGTCATGGTGAAATTAGAGTGGTTGAAAATACTAAAAAGCTGGATAAAGACAAAAGAAGTGATACTTAATGAAGCATGATTCCAGAGGAGATGGGAAAACTTGGAATTAACAGCATGAGGGTTCCATTCTGTAGAAGAATGCATCATTCTCTAAAACTGAGTGGGTGGGAAGGAATAAGAGATAATCAGTGAAATACAGATGGCCAAGATTGTCAACAATGCTACCTATTAGAGAAATGCAAATCAAAACTACAATGAGATATCACCTCACACTAGTTAGAGTGTGTGTGTGTGTGTGTGTGTGTGTGTGTGTGTGTGTTAGTCGCTCAATAGTGTCCAACCCTTTGTGACCCCATGGACTGTAGCCCTCCAGGCTCTTTTGTTCATGGGATTTTCCAGGCAAGAATACTGGAATGGGTTGCCATTTCCTTCTCCAAGAGATCATCCCAACCCAGGGATCAAACCTGGGTCTCCCACATTGCAGACAGACTCTTTACCATCTGAGCCACCAGGGAAGCACCTACTTAGATTGGTCATCCTCAAAAACTGCAAACAATAAATGCTGAAGTGTGTGTGGAGAAAAGGGAACTCTTCTAAACTATTGGTGAGAATGTCACTCGGTATAGTCACTATGAAGAACAGTGTGGAGGCTCCTTAAAAAACTAAAAATAGAGCCACCATATGACCCAGAAATCCCACTCCTGGGCATATATCTGGAGAAAAACATGGTTCAAAAGGATGTATATACCCCAATGTTCATTGCAGCCCTGTTTATAATAGCTAAGATACAGAAGCAACCTAAATGTCCATTGACAGAGGAATGGATAAAGAGGATGTGATAATATTCCATTATTACTCAGCCATTAAAAAGAATGAAATAATGCCATTTGCAGCAGCACGGATGGACCTACAGAGTGACATACTGAGTGAAGTGAGTCAGGCGCAGAAGGAGAAATACTGTATGACATCCCTTATATATGGAATCTAAAAAGAGATGATGCAAATGAACTTATTTACAAAACATAAACAGACCCACAGACTTAGAGAATGAACCTATAGTCACCATGGGGAGAGAGTGGGGGGAGGCATAGACTAGGAGTTTAGGATGGCCGTGTATACACTGCGATATTTTAAGTAGATAACCAAAAAGGACCTACTGTAAAAAAGAAGAAAAAAAAAAGACTTTAAGTACTCGGGGGGAAAAAGAGATAATGCAGTGTGGTCACATGATAAATTTGAAGATGAGTCTGTAAACAATACTTTGTGTCTGTGAGCTTAGTCACTCAGTCGTGTCCGACACTTTTCAACCTTTACATGTAGTTTAATCTGAAAAATATTTACATAAAGAAGAGTTTTGTTTTTTTTTTTTAATGAAACAGTTGGTTGTGATTTTTCTCTTCACTGTAACACTTGGAAAGAGGAATTCCTTCCTCTAGTCTCAGAGCCAGGTGTCCACAGACTGAAGCCAGATTTTTATGGTGTACTTTATTATTCCGTTCCAACTAAATTCCCAGAACATCAGCACATGTTCAGTTAAATATGATATGAAAACACATTGCAAATACAGAAATGTTATTTTTGGATTATCCATGGATTTTGGTCTATTTATACCTCCATATTGCCCAATGATGGCAACTACTCATGTTATGATAATAAAATATATTCTCAAGTAACTATTATAAAACGTTAACTTCTTAAGTTCCAACTTACCCTGCAAATACCCAAGATTTGCCATCAAAAGAGGAATAAAAGCAGAAATGTTGTGCAATTTAGGCTTCATTTCTTCAATTCCCTGAGAAAACCTGACTCTCCCATTCTCTTTCTTTCAGCTTTCCCTTATCTATAGACACAAGAATAAAATAAGAGATTCCTATATTGTGACAATCATTACTAAATATCAGTGAATCATAATGGTGATTATATAAAGTAGACACAACTTTAATACCTCCCAAGGTTACTTTCTATCCACTTAATGAGAGGAAAGCACTAGCATTCTTTTAACCTTGTTAAACTATTAACCTTTTGTTCTTTAATTTGTATTATATGAAACTACTGCAATTCTCCCCCAAATGATGCTTAAATTAGTCTTCAAAAATAAACAGATTTTCTTCCATCAAAAGATACATCAAAACAAAAAGTCAATCTCAAGTTATTCCCTCATTCCAAGTGTACTTCTGGCCAGGACTATATGATTCTTCCCTTAACTACATAATAGATATTCCAAAATGGTTTTATTTTTAAAAAGTCAGAGTATGAAAAATTAGATGTATCAAGACTGGCAAAATATTGATCATTGCTGAAGTTGGATGATCAGTACATATATTTCTGTGCACTCTTCACTCTACTTTTGAATATGTTTGAACATGTTCATTTATAAGTAAATAATATAAGTAGTGGGCTTCCCAGGTGGCACAGTGGTAAAGAATCTGCCTGCCAGTGCAGGAGACGTGGGTTCGATCCCTGTGTCAGGAAGGTCCCCTTGGGGTAGGAAATGGCAACCCATTCTAGTATTCTTGCCTGGAAAATTCCATGAACAGAGGAGCCTGGTGGGCTATAGTCCTTGGGTTCGCAAAGAGTCCGTGACAGCACACATTTCACATGGCAGTTTCAGATTTCAGTATAAATAGTAAATAATTCTTATCATAGATATTTGTGAAGACTCCTCCTCAGTTTCAATAGCCAAAAAGGTCATATTCCTTCTTTAGAATTGCAGAATGCAGTAAACAAACCAAATGGTAGAGGCCTTGTATAGTATGATAGGCAGAATGGCCAAAGGCCGGCACGCTAACTAGAGAAAATACTAGAGTATCTAACTACAGTATTTACTAGAACCAGTAAATACACTACCTACTGTGATGGTTATTTTCGTGTGTCACCTTAACTCATCATGGAGTGTCCAGATTAAACATTATTTTTGTGTATGTAAAGGGAATTCCTGGATGAGATTAGCCTTTGAATGGATAGACTCAGTAAAGTAGATTCCCTCCCCAACATGGATGGGCATAATGTAATCCACTGAAGGCTGGAATAAAACATCAACAGAAGAGGAAGAAGGAATTTGCTTATTTTTTCTGCTTCACTGATTGATGCTATAGGACTGGGATTTACATCATCAGCTTTCCTGGTTTTGAGGGTTCTGGTGTATATATACATATATGTAGATTAAAATACAGATATAGATATAAATATTGAAGCTGAAGCTCCAATACTTTGGGCATTAGATGCAAGGAGCTAGTTCATTGGAAAAGACCCTGATGCTGGGAAAGATTGAAGGCAAAAGGAGAAGGGGGGTAAGAGAGTATGAGATGGTTAGATGGCATCACCAACTCAATGGACATGAATTTGAACAAATTCAGGGAGACAGTGAAGGATAGAGGAGCCCAGCATGATACAGTCCATGGGATAGCAAAGAGCCGGACATGACTTAGTAACTGAGTAACAATTATATTGCTTTTCTCTCTGAAGAATACTAACGCACTTTACATGGCAAAAAGGGATTTGCAACTCTAGTTAAATTTGCAGATCTAAAACAGGGAGATTAGCCTGGCTTCTCCTATCCAAGCAAGTCTAATCTAATCACATGAGCGCTGAAAAGCAGAGAACTTTCTGGAGGAAGAAGAGATGGAGCAAGAAAATTCAAAGAGATTCAAAGCATGAAGAGGATTTGAAAGGAAGTTGCTGTCTTAAAGATGGAGAGTCACCATGAGGAAGAATTCAGGCAGTCTGAAGGATCTGAGAGAGACTCCTGGCCAACAGCCAGCAAGGAAACAGACCTCAGGCCAGCAGCCCAAATAACTGAATTCTGTCAACAGCCTGGATGAGCTTGGAAACCGACTTGCCCTCAGAGCCTCCAGATAAGAGTCTAGCTTGCCAACAGCTTGATCTCAGCCTGTGACACCCGGGCCAGAGGAACCAGCTGAGCTCATCAGACTCCTGAACTACAGAACTGTGAGATCATAAATTTGTATTGTGTTAAGTGGCTAAATCTGTAATAATTTTAAGGTTGTAGTGGGTAACAAATTGTGCATGCTCAGTCACTAAGCCGTGTCTGACTCTTTTGCAACCCCATGGACTGTAGCCCGCCAGGCTTGTCTGTTCATGGGATTTCCCGGGCAAGAATACTGGAGTGGGTTGCCATTTCTTCTCCAGGGAATCTTTCTGACCCAAAGATCAAACCCATGTCCTCTGCAGCTCCTGGCAGACAGATTCTTTACTGTTGAACCACCTGGGATGCAGGTAAAAAATACATCCTGTGTATGTTAATCACAAAGTCATGTCCAGCTCTTTGAAACCCCACCAGGCTTCTCTGTCCAAGGGATTCTCCAGGCAAAAATACTGGAGTGGGTAGCCATTTCCTTCTTTAGGGGATCTTCCCAACCCAGGGATTGGTTCCAGATCTGCTGCATTACAGGTGGATTCTCAACCATCTGAACCACCAGGGAAGCCCAACAAATATATCCTACTTAACACTAAAAAAGACCCAACAGCTAACAACACTGTAAAAAACTTATTCCTAACACAAAAAGGAAGAGAAGTAATTTTATTTTGCTTGTAATATTGGGAAAATGTGCAAAAAGAAATGGTGGTTGAGACGTGTGTTGCATCACATGTGATAAGCTGTTGATAGTCATAAAAGTTGATCCAAAGTTTTGGAAAACTAATTGGTGATATGTTTAAGAAATCAGGATATCATGCTGGGCCTTTGACCTAAAATTCCACATCTGTTTTTTAAGGAAATAATTCCAGTAGTATTTCTTAACTTTGATCCAGTTATTCTACCTCCATATACTAAGAGAATAATTTTAGATGCATTTTTCATGAAAATACATATTAAAATATGAAGAAAATTAATCTATAAAGATGGTAGTCATTAAGATATTACAGCATGTAATAGAAAAATTGGTAACAATATAAAGATTCATCAAAAGAGACTGGTAAGTTAGGGTATACCCACAGATGGAGACAGAAATGGCAACCCTCTTCAGTGTTCTTGCCTGGAGAATGCCATGGACAGAGGAACTTGGCAGGCTACAGTCCATAGGGTCTCAAAGAGTCAGATGCAACTGAAGCAATGTAGCACATTTGCACACCCACATAATTAACTACTGTAAAGTCAGTTGAAATCATATGATATATTTTAAAGGAAAAAAATTGGTTAACAAAAAATACCAATACATTAAAGTGTCATGAAGTATATGCACCAATTTTAGATTATTTCTCCTGGTCTGCATCTTTTGATTTCTCTTTTATGAGAGTAGGTTTACTAATAAATGAAATTTTGCTTTTTAATAAAGTTTGCATTTTTGTGCTTGTTTATCAATTTCTAGAAAGTTATTTACTCAGTTAGGACAAAAATGATTACATGTATTTCAAAACAAATGACAAAATATTTCTTCTTTATTTGGAGCAGAAAACTATGACAAAATGTCCTCCGACTCCTCATAGAGGAGCTGTTAAATTTAACAGCTGTTAAATTAAAAATTTTATCTTTTAGTTTTATAAGATGTGATAAAATTTATGAGATAAAATTTATCACTAGTTTAACCACATCCAAAATGTTACCTACTACTCCGCTATTTCAGCTGCAGCCTTTCCTTCTGTTTAAAATATGTACCAAATTCTATTGATTAGATTCATTCATCTAAATCTAAATTTTATGCAGTTTAAGAGTTTTCACTGAACTTATATAAAGTAAGAAATGCTCTCCTGCACCCAATCCTCATCTCTCCCTGCATCACCATGGATACGGTATCTGAAAGTTTTGTGTCCAAATATTGGCTGGAAGGTGAAATGTTTCTATTGAGGCTGAACATAAAGACTGTGGTAAAATTTGGCTTCAAGAAAGAAAGGAAGTGAAAAATTAGTTTTTAGAGATAAGTACTTGTCTGAGACAAATCTGAAAGACACATTTAAGGAGATTTTTCTCAATTTCAACCTTCAGTTCTTGTATTGACTGGCCTAGGATGATGTTTTAAATCAAAAGATGACATTTGAAATGCATTGCATACTATTGCTAAGTACCTAATTTCGATTAAAACATAGTAGGGAAAACTTGGGGTTGATTTTTTTTTTTTTCAATCCATTTCGTTTTAATGGTTTTGAACTGTGGGGCTGGAGAAGACTCTTGAGACTTCTTGAGTATATACAACTGTCAAAATTCATCTAATTGTTAACTTGAGGTAGACATAGTTTATTACCTGTAATGATATTCCAACAAACTTAACTTTTTTAAAAACTAAATAATTAAAAGTAGGTCCACAAAACAGCAGAAGCAACAACACCATGTGAGAAGTCTTAGAAAAGCAGGTCCTCAGGAGCCGCCCCACCCTTATTTAAGTTTATTCCGTCATTATGCTCAGCCATCCTGAGCATGTGTGTGACTGCTCATGATCACAGGAAGAACCACTCTATGTCTGGGTTCCAGGCAGAAGAGAAAAAGTGGAAAATCAAAGAGCCTGATTCTGCCAGCCTTTTTAGAGGGTGTTTGGGAATCCCCACCAGGAACAAGGACTTTTGCCTCATTGTGACTTTCTTCACAAACAGACCTCGGGGGTTCAATGCAGAGCACAAATCTGCATTTTGTTGGTAATAAAGAAAAGATAAGAATGCTGCAATGGGCAACAAAGAGGACCTGCTAGGGCTGGACTCTCTTTTTCAAGTTTATATTTATCCAACACAATCACTGACACCACAATATGTTTGCTGTTGCTTTGTGCAGGACACTTTAAAAATAAGTTTGAAGACTTCCCTGGTGGTCCAGTGGTTAAGAATCCCCTTACCAATGTAGGGGACATAGGTTCAATCCCTGGTCTGGGAAGATCCCACATGCCACGGAGCAATTAAGCCCAGAACCTCAATTACTGAGTCCGCATGACCTAGAGCCTGTGCTCCACGAGAGAAGCCACTATAATGAGAAACCCACACGCCACAGTTAGAGTAACCGCCACCCACTGCAACTAGAGAGAGCCCGAATAGCAACAAAGACCCAGGGCAGCCAATAAATGAATAAATATTTTAATTTTTTTTTAATAGAGATGAGATTCTGGGATAATCATGGCATTCATTGAGCACTTGTATCAAGTCTCAGACTAAATACTTGACATATATTTTCATGTAACAAGTGTTACCTAAGGCTTGGTATATCATACATCCCATGTCGTATATCTTATTACATCCCATATTTAAATGTCATATGTAATACTTGCTGTATGATTAACATGGTTAGGGTTAGAAACTACATTTCCCCAAACTGTCTTTCATGTCTTGTTCCAGGTTAGAGTTGACCGAAAGGGGAACATCTGAGCGATTCTGGAGCAAAGTGAAATTGATAAAACTCGTTCTTCGAAAGTCATTTTGCAGTCAGAGGCAGGGTTGCCCAGCAGACCTCAGCTTGGCCTCACTCTCATCTGCTCCACATTACGTATCTTCTCCCCAGTCGCTGACCCTGCTGAACAATAGTAACCCCAGGGCCACTGACGTTCTGCTGAAACTCATTCAGGTGGTAGCTACCCAGAGGAAAGCTTCTTTCCTGAGGAGAAAAACATCTGTGCAGCTTCTTAAAGGTGACACAGTGGCTGGAGACATCTTTTCAGCAACCCCAACCCCAACACATTCTTATTTGTCCACGAGCACCAGAATTTCAGGGAGGCTAGGTACTGCCTGTGACCCTCATCATCCCTTTTCCCCTTCTCTTCACTTACTTAGCTTTTCCCACAACTAATAAGATCTAGTTCCTTTGATGGGCTTCCCTGGTGACTCAGCAGTAAAGAATCCCCCTGCAGTGCAGGAGTTGTGGGTTTGATCCTTGGGTTTGGGAAGACCCCCTGCAGAAGGAAATGGCTGCCCACTCCAGTATTCATGCTTGGGAAATCCCACGAACAGGGGAGCCTGGCAGGTTATAGTCCACTGGGTCCCAAAGAGTCAGACATGACTTATCGACTAAATAAGAGCTCCTTTAATAGACCCCTGATCTCACAGCGCTCATCATGGTTCTGCTTCTCTGACTGAGCACTGGCTGTTATAATCTAAACAGTGATGTCTTTCCAAGCCTGCTATAAAAATGAATCAACTGCATAGAAGTTATATAAACAAAAATGTTTGTGTATTGCACTGTAAAAGGAACTCAAGTACTGAATTCTCACTTCTCATATAACTTTAGAGAAACAAACAATTCCTTGATATTTGTACAAACAGATTTTCATTGTGTTTAGTTGTATACCATCTGCTTTTATCTTCCTCCAGTCTCTCCCTTCTCAAATATATCTTCCACCCCACTGCCAGAATAACTGGCATTGGACAGCTCTAATTAGGTCAGTTCATTGCTTAAAATCCTTTGGTGGCTGTAACCTGCCTAAATGAAGAGAATTCAACTTATTATTATGGCAAAGAATGATCCCTCCCCAAGGTTCTGAAATTTCTTTAGAGCAACAATTCTTACCACTGTCCTCCCCGCACTCTATTCCCCTCTGACTACAAGCTCATCCCTCCTTTTCACATCTTACTTTTTCCCACAGCTGTGCCTTTGTATATAACCCATCATCTGCCTAGTTCTTCCTTCCTTCTGTGGCTGGTGAAATCTTATTAGTCCTTCAATGTCCAGCCCAAACATTAACTCCTCTGTGATGTCCTCCCAGCTGTGCAGGGTTAGTAAATGTCTCTTTCGTATGCCTGTGTGTGACAATGTCCTATAATTTATTTGCTTAAATCTATGTGGGCTTCACTCTATTTTGAGCAGCTGGTAGTACCACTAACTAGCAAAATTCTTGACATCCAGTAGGCATACAAGAGTACTGGTTTCTTTAACTAATCTACTCACACATGTTGAGAAAATATTTCTTTTTCTTAGCAGACTTACTTTGGCTCTTTGGAGAAGGAAATGGCAACCCACTCCAGTATTCTTGCCTGGAGAATTCCATGGACAGAGGAGCCTGGCAGGCTGCAGTCCATGGGATTCCAAAGAATCAGACATGACTGAGCGACTCACAAGGTAAAGAACCTGCCTGCCAATGCACGAGACATAAGAAACACGGGTTCAATCCTTGGATTGGGAAGATCCCCTGGAGGAGGGCGTGGCAACCCACTCCGGTATTCTTGCCTGGAGAAGCCAATGGACAGGAGCCTGGTGGACTGCAGACCATGGGGTTGCAAGGAGTCCAACATGACTGAAGACACTGAACACGCACACACAGGCCATTCAGATACCTGATAGAAACAGTCCAAACACAAATGTGCTATTTGGCATATGTCAAGATGTATCAAAAGCTTAAGGAACCAGTATGAAAATGTAAATATATATGCTGTGTGGCCATAGATATGCTTTCTATAAATTGAACTTGATTAGACTTAATCTGTAGTTTAAAACCTTCTCACAAAGACTACTCTGGGCCCAGAAGAATTATTACCAACATTTCAGGAAGAACTCACACAAATTTCCTCAGATATTAAGGAAAGAAAGAATGTTTCCCATCCTATTTAACAAAGTTGGCAAAATAAAATTGCCTTCAAAAGAAAAGATAAGTATAGGCCAATATCTCTCATGAAGGTAGATACAAAAATCAGTAATAAAATATTATCAAAGAGAATCAATGCAAAGAAATAGAGGGAAACAATAGAATGGGAAAGACTACAGATCTCTTCAAGAAAAGTAGAGGTACCAAGGGAATATTTCATGCAAAGTGAAGTCGCTCAGTGATGTCCAACTCTAGCGACCCCATGGACTGCAGCCCACCAGCATCCTCTGTCCGTGGGATTTTCCAGGCAAGAGTGCTGGAGTGGGATGCCATTGCCTTCACCAAGAATACTGGAGTGGGTTGCCATTCCCTTCTCCAGGAGATCTTCCCAACCCAGGGATTGAACCCGGCTCTCCCACATTGTAGGCAGATGCTTTACCATCTGACCCATCAAGGAAGTTGGGTCAAGATATCAAGGGAATATTTCATGCAAAGATGGGCTCAAATAAGGACAGAAATGGTATGGTCCTAACAGAAGTAGAAGATATTAAGAAGAGGTGGCAAGAATACACAGAAGAGCTATACAAAACAGATCTTCATGACCCAGATAATCACAATGGTGTGATCACTCACCTAGAGCCAGACATCCTGGAATGAGAAGGCAAATGGGCCTTAGGAAGCATCACTACAAACAAAACTAGTGGAGGTGATGGAATTCCAGTTGCACTCTTTCAATCCTAAAAAAATGATACTGTGAAAGTGCTGCACTCAACATGCCAGCAAATCTGGAAAATGGCAGTGGCCACAAGACTGGAAAAGATCAATTTTCATTCCAATCTCAAAGAAAGGCAATGCCAGAGAATGCTCACACTACCACACAATTGCATTCATCTCACACACTAGCAAAGTAATGCTCAAAATTCTCCAAGCCAGGCTTCAACAGTATGTGAACCATAAACTTCCAGATATTCAAGCTGGATTTAGAAAAGGCAGAGGAACCAGAGATCAAATTGCCAACATCCACTGACTGGATCATGGAAAAAGCAAGAGAGTTCCAAAAAACATCTACTTCTGCTTTATTGACTATGCCAAAGCCTTTGACAATGTGGATCACAACAAACTGTGGAAAATTCTTCAAACAATGGGAATACCAGACCATCTGACCTGCCTCTTGAGAAATCTGTCAGCAGGTCAAGAAGCAAAAATTAGGACTGGACATGGAACAACAGACTTGTTCCAAATAGGGAAAGGAGAACATCAAGTGCAAGGGGATCCAACCAGTCCACTCTAAAGGAGATCAGTCCTGGGTGTTCATTGGAAGGACTAATGCTGAAACCAAAACTCCAATACTTTGGCCACCTCATGCGAAGAGTTGACTCATTGGAAAAGACCCTGATACTGGGAGGGATTGGGGGCAGGAGGAGAAGGGGACGAGAGAGGATGAGATGGCTGGATGGTATCACCGACTCGATGGACATGAGTTTGAGTGAACTCCAGGAGTTGGTGATGGACAGGGAGGCCTGGCGTGCTGCAGTCCATGGGGTCACAAGGAGTTGGACATGACTGAGCAACTGAACTGAACTGAAAGAGAATCAAATACTATATAAAGAAGAGAAAGTGAGGTTTATCCCAGGAATACAAGGTTATTTTAACATTTAAACACCAATCAATATCATTTTACACATTAACAGAATAAAGGGGGGAAATGATTACATAAAAGGATAGTGAAAGGGCATTTGATTTAAAGAAACACTTTGTCATGATGAAAACTGACAGCAAAAAAAGAATAAAAGGGAAATTCCTTAATCAGATAAATAGAAGTCCTTTAATCTGAAAATCTGATAAAACTGTACCTACAAATTACCTACTGCTACCATTATATGTTTCATTCAACATTGCATAGAAATTCTAAAAAAGTGTAATAAAGGAAAAGGTATAAAGATTGGAATGAAAGAAACTGAACTGTCGTTATTTGCAGGTGACATGGTAGTATATACATGAAATTCAAAAGAATCTATAGTACAATTTAGGTGTATTAAGTAACTTGAGCAAAAAATCTAGATACAAAAATAATATAGAAAGATAAGCTATTTTTCTATACATTAGCAACAATTAGAAAATATAATTTTAAAAAATCTATAATAGCATCAGAAATGATAATATCTAGGACTAAATCTAATAAAAGTTAAAGAAGACATCTAAAATGAAAATGATAAAATATTGATGAGAGGTTTTTTTTAAAGACCTAAATAAATGGCCAGATATACCATAATAGAAGACTCAGCATTATCAAAATCTTAATTAACCACAAATTGACTTGTAGATTCAGTATAATGCCAATTGAAATCCCATTAGGTTTTATTGTGGAAATAGATAATTCTAAGACACATAGTTAAAGGACCTAACATAACCAAGATAATAATGAAGAAGCATGAATGTTAAAATTTTATATAATTCATTTTCATGACTTACTATCAAGCTATAGTAATTAACACTAGGTATTGTTAAAAAATCCACCTGTCAATGCAGGAGATGTGGGTTCGATCCCAGGGTCAGGAAGATCCCCTGGAAGAGGAAATGGCAACCCACTTCAATATTCTTGCCTGGACAATCCCATGAACAGAGGAACCTGGCAGGCTACAGTCCATGGGGTCACAGTGTCAGACAGGACTCTGTGAGTGATCATGCTCACATTGGGTATTAGCTTGAGAATCGATAAATAGACCATTGAAACAAAAATGCAGTGGGTTGAATGGTGGCCCTGAAAGGATATGTCTATGTTCTAACCTCCAGAACCTGTGAAAATGATCTCATTTGGAAAAATAGGTCTGATTAGATCATAGATATAATTAAATTAAAGTGAAGTCGCTCAGTCATGTCCAACTCCTTGCGACCCCATGGACTGTAGCCCACCAGGCTCCTCCATCCATGGGATTCTCCAGGCAAGAACACTGGAGTGGGTTGCCATTTCCTTCTCCAGGGGATCTTCCTGACCCAGGGATCGAACCCAGGTCTTCCACGTTATAGGCAGACGCTTCACCATCTGAGCCACCAAATTAAGGTGGGCCCTAAATCCAGTGACAGGCATTCTAATAAGAGAAAAGCAGAGGAAAATTTGAGACTCAGGCACCTGGGGGAGAAAGCAGAGATTAGAGTCACATAGCTCAATGCCAAGAAACATATGGAGCCACAGGAAGCTGGAAGAAGCAAGGAAGGATTCTCCCCTAGAGACTGCAGAGGATCTTGATCTTGCCAACATCTGATTTCAGACATCTGGCCTCCACAAATGACAGGGAAGACACTTCTTTGGTCTCAAGCCACCCTATTAGTGATATTGTGTTAGGCAGAAAACTACCTAACACAGTAGAAAACTAATACAGTTTCAGTATTAGTTTTATTAGAAAACTAAAACTTTCTACACAGTAGAAAACTAATATAGTAAGTGACAGAAGAGATTACAAACAGAGGCCCATCTTCATTGAGTGACTTGAACAACACAGCAGTACAATTCAGTTAAGGAAAAAAAAAAAAGATCTCAATAAATGGTTTGGAGACAATTGAATATTCATGAGAGGAATAAACCCTTTATCTCATACCAAACACAAAATAAACTTGATATAGACCAAAGAGGTCTTCCCAGGTGGCTCAGTGATAAAAACTCCACCTGTCAAGCAGGAGACTTGGGTTCAATCCCTGGGTTGGGAAGATCCCCTGGAGAAGGAAATGGTAACCCACTCCAGTATTCTTTCCTGGGAAATACCATGGACAGAGGAGCCTGGTGGGCTATAGTCCATGGTGTCACAGAGTCAAACATGACTGAGCAACTAGACCACCACCACCAGAAATCATAGTCCAAAACTTGAAAGCTGAGAGAATCAAGCTTCTGGATGAAAACATAGGAGAATATATCTTTATATCATTGGTACAGTCAGCGATTTAAGGGAAAAAAACTCTAACCATAAAAATTAAATATTATTAAACATGCTGTGTCAATATTAAATATTATTAAATACTATTAAATATGACTAATAGCCCCAAAGGATGTCCATATCCTAGTCCCCATAATCTGTGTATGTTAGATTGCATTTTAAAAGGGAATTAAGTTTGAGATGGAATTAAGTTGCTTCAGTGTTCCCGGGTTTAAGGTGGAAGATGGGAACACAAATCAAGAAATGCAGAAGCTATATTCCTAGAAGCTGGAAAAAGCTAGGAAATGAATTGTCCCTAGAGTTCCCAGAATGGAACACCGCCCTGCTGATACCTTGATTTTAGCCCAGTGGGACCTGTCAGACTTCTGATATACAGGACTAAATGATAAGAAACATGTGGTTTTAGCCACTAAGTTTGTGGCAATTTGTTACAGCAGCCATGGAAAACAAATGCATCTGACTTCATCAAAATTAAGAACATCCATTTGTGGGACCATCATTAAGACCGAAAAGGTAAGACACAGACTGGGAGATTTATTACACATATATCCCCACAACAGACTTGGGTCCAGAATATAAAAGTAATTCCCCCAATCTATAATAAAATGACAGAAAAACCCAACTTTAAATGGGCAATAAAAGTTAAAAAGAGAATCAGTATCATTATTTATCAGGGGAAGACAAAAGAAAACCAAGGGAGACAACCCTACATACCCACAGATGTAAAATTTTAAAAGACTACGATGTAAGTCTTTGGCAAGGACATGGTGCAAATGGAAAGCTCAAACACTGCTGGTAGAATTGCTAATTAGAACAACCACTTTAGAAAACTGTTTAGTATTCAATAGAATCTACTAAGATTGGACTTCTCTTGTAGCTCAGTTGGTAAAGAATCCGCCTGCATTGAAGGAGTCCGCCTTCAAAGCAGGAGATTCGGGTTCAATTCCTGGACTGAGATGACGCCCTGGAATAAAAAGTGGCAACCCACTCCAGTGGGTTCTTGCCCAGGAAATCCCGTGAACAGAGGAACCTGGCAGGCTACACCCATGGGGGTCACAAGAGTTGGACACAACTTAGCGACTAAACCACTCCCAGAATCTACTAAAGTTAGGTGTAGTGGTGGTTTCGTCGCTCTGTCGTGTCTGACTCTCGCGACACCTATGGACGCACACCAGGCTCCGTGTCCGTGGGATGCTCCAGGCAAGAATACTGGAGTGGGTTGCCATTTCTTTTCCCAGGGAATCTTCCCAACCCAAGAATCAAACCCAGGTCTCCTATTATGGCAAGCAGCTTTGACTAGACGAACCTTTGTTGGCAAAGTAATGTCTCTGCTTTTTAATATGCTGTCTAGGTTGGTCATAGCTTTTCTTCCAAGGAGCAAGTGTCTTTTAATTTCATAGCAGCAGTCACCATCTGCAGTGATTTTGGAGGCCCTCACCCCCCGCCCCCTGCAAAAAAAGTCTCTCACTGTTTCCATTGTTTTCCCTTCTATTTGTCAAGAAGTGATGGGACCGGATGCTATGACCTTAGTTTTCTGAATGTTGAGTTTTAAGTTAGCCAGCTTTTTCACTCTCCTCCCCATGGGTGCTACAGTTTAATATGAAAAAGCAAAAGGTGAAATAAAATATTATATTCAGACTGCTGGAATGTAGTTGATAATGATTTCTAAGCATGTAAAAATGCAGGCATGTAATAGCTAGAACATAGTATATGATCAAGTTTAACTGGAATTCCTAAACCAATAGAATAAGAGGAGACATTAGTCCAGTTTTGATCAAAACATAATCAAGTCTTTGAAGTCTTTAATGTTTAAGTCATCAGTTCATGGCATAGCCAGATCTTCATGGAGATTTCTACAAACCATACAAAACAATGTGGGAGGCCCAGGTACCCGATTACTGGCCAAGACATTGAACTTCGAAAGTTGCTTCAGTTCAGTTCAGTTCAGTTCAGTTGCTCAGTTGTGTCAGACTCTTTTTGACCCCATAGATTGCAGCACGCCAGGCCTCCCTGTCCATCACCAACTCCCGGAGTTTACCCAAACTGATGTCCATTGAGTCAGTGATGCCATCCAACCGCTTCATCCCCTGTCATCCCCTTCTCCTCCTGCCTCAATCTTTCCCAGCATCAGAGTCTTTTCAAATGAGTCAGCTCTTTGCATCAGGTGGCCAAAGTATTGGAGTTTCAGCCTCAGCCTCAGTCCTTCCAATGAATATTAGGACTGATTTCCTTTAGAATAGACTAGCTGAATCTCCTTGCAGTCCAAGGGACTCTCAAGAGTATTCTCCAACACCACAGTTCAAAGGCATCAATTCTTTGGTGCTCAGCTTTCTTCATAGTCCAACTCTCACATCCATACATGACCACTGGAAAAACCATAGCCTTGATTACACAGACCTGTGTTGGCAAACTAATGTCTCTGCTTTTTAATATGCTGTCTAGGTTGGTCATAACTTTTCTTCCAAGGAGTAAGCGTTTTTTAATTTCATGGCTGCATTATGTCTAAAAAAATATGTACATACCTTAATCAAAAAATACTTTATTACTGAAAAACGCTAACCATCATCTGAGGCTTCAGTGAGTCATAATCTTTTTGCTCACAGAGTCTTGCCTTTGTGTTAATAGCCACTGACTTATCAGAGTGGAGGTTGCTGAGGGTCTTGGTGACAGTGACAATTTCTTAAAATAACACAATGAAATTCGCTGCATCAGTTTGAAACAGAGCAGGACCCTGTGGTTCTTGCCCACCATCCCACCGTCCCCTCCTCCACACCATGTCCTCTGCCTGCCTTCTGTCTGTAGAAAACTTTAGTCCAAGAATAAGAGATCTGTCCTGGCTAATCATTAGAAGGACTGATGTTGAAGGTGAAACTCCAATACTTTGGCCACCTGATGCAAAGAGCTGACTCATTTGAAAAGACCCTGATGCTGGGAAAGATTGAAGGCAGGAGGAGAAAGGGACAACAGAGGATGAGATGGTTGGATGGCATCACCGACTCAATGGACATGGGTTTGGGTGGACTCTGGGAGTTGGTGATGGACAGGGAGGCCTGGCATGCTGCAGTTCATGGGGTCGCAAAGAGTCAGACACAACTGAGTGACTAAACTGAACTGAAGTTTAACCAGGGAGGTGAGAAATATGGACAAAGGGAGACTGTCAAAGAAGATGAAATAATAATAATGTAGTCATTTAGCATGGTCAAGGACATTTCGTTTTTTCTCAAGGGCTGTAGATAATATTCTGAGCCACATCCTGTGAGCTGTCTTATAGATACTAAAACCCCAGGTGGAGAAGTTAACTGCATGATGACCAGACTGTACCCAGACCATGAGCTGCCACAATTCTGAGGATTGGCTGCAAGGAAATGGGAACAAATGGGACCTGGAACTGAAGATCAACTGTACCTAAAACAACCGAGATGATGCTGGTCAGACCACTGTTGACCAATTTGAAGATGACTGTGAGGGCTGAAAATGACTATGCTGTTTCTATATGTAGTGGCCTCTCCTCGACTTCAGTCTATAAAACCTCTTGCCCACAGGTTGCCAGTGGAGGTGGGGAGGGGGGGGCGGGCGGCTAGGACAGGAATCAACTCTTGGATAGATGTCTGCTACCCTCTCCCCACCAGTTGCTGGCATCTGAAACAAAGCCAACTTTTCTATCCACCAACCTAGCCTGTTTATTGGCTTTTAAGTGGCGAACAGCCAGAATCTGCACTGTTTCAGTAACAAATTGACTTTTCTTTTCACAACTGATTTTTCCATAGCATGCAATGCTATTTGACAGCGTTTTACCAAGAGTAGGACTTTTTGAATTGGAGTCAATCCTCTCAAACCCTGCCGCTGTTTCCCAACTAAATTTATGTAATATTCTAAACCTTTTGTTGTCATTTCAGCAATCTTTTCAGCATCTGTATTGGGAGAAAAATATGTCTCAAAAAACACTTTATTTGAGTGCTTAAGGTGCATAAGCTACATACAAAGCAGCTCCTAATCTGTTTATGTTTTATCATGAGATTGAAGCAACTCAGTCACGTCTTCAGGCTCCACAACTTATCCTTTTAGGTCTCTTGCTATTTCCACCCCAGCTCTTGAATCCCTCAAAGTCATCCATGAGGACTGTAATCACCTTCTTCCAAGCTTCTGTTAATTTATATATTTTGACCTCTTTGTATATATCACAAATGTTCTAAATGGCATCCAGCACCAAGAGTCCTCTCCAGAAAGTTTTCAATTTACTTCTCTCAGATCCGAGGAATCACTGCGTACCTTAAGAAATGTATCTCTTAAGTAACAAGACTTGAAAGTCCAAACGACTCCTTGACCTGTGGGCTGCAGAATAGATGTTGCATGAGCAGGCATGAAAACAACATTAATCTCATTATACATCTCCATCAGAGCTCTTAGGTGACTGGGTGCATTATCAATGAGCAGTCATATTTTGAAAGGAATCTGTTTTTCTGAATCATAGTTCTCAGCAGTGGGCCTAAAATATTCAGTAAACTATGTTATAAAGAGATATACTGTGATCCAAGTTTGTTGTTCCAGTTATAGAGTACAGATAGAGTAGAATGAGCATAATTCTTAGGATTCAGGGATGGTAAAGGAGCATTTGCTTCAACTTGAAGTCACCAGCACCATTAGCCCCAACAAGAGAGTCAGCCTGTCCTTTGAAGCAAGGCATTGACTTCTCTCTAGATATGAAAGTCATAGATAGCTAGCAGGCTGTTTTGCCTACCTTAAAAATCTGCCACTTAGTGTAGCCACGTCCATTAATTATCTTAGTTAGATCTAGATAACTTGCTACAGCTTCTATATCAGCACTTGTTGCTTTTCCTTGAACTTTGATCTTATATGGTTTCTCATTTAAGCCTCATGAACCTACCCCTGCTAGCTTCAGACTTTTCCTCTGCATCTTTCTGATCTCTCTCAGGCTTCATAGAGTGAAGAGAGTTAGGGCCTCGTCCTGGATTAAGCTTCAGCTTAAGGGAATGTCATTGCTGGTTTGATCTTCTATCCAGACCACTAAAACTTTCTTCATATCAGCCATAAAGCTATTTCACTTTCTTATAATTTGTGTGTTCACTGGAGTAGAACTTTTGATTTCCTTCAAGAGCTTTTCTTCTGCATTCACAGCTTGGTTAACTGTTTGGCACAAGAGGCCTATCTCTCAGCTTGTCCCAGCTTTTGGTATGCCTTCTTCACTAAGCTTAATCATTTCTAGCTTTTGATTTAAAGTGAGGAATATATGACGCTTTCTTTCACTTGAACACTGAGAGGCCATTGTAAGGTTATTAATTGGCCTGATTTCAATATTATTGTACCCAAGGAGAAGGAGAGAGATGGGGGAACAGCTGGTTGATAGAGCAGTCAGAACACATACAACATTTATCATTTATACCTCATATATATATATATATCTCATATATATACATATATATATATATCTTATGTATATCATATATGGGCACAGTTTGTGGTTCCCCAAAACAATTACAATAGGAGTATCAATGATCACAGATCACCATAACAAATATAGTAATAATGAAAAAGTTTGAAATATTGCAAGAACTACCAAAATGTGACTCAGAGACAAGAAGTGGGAAAATACTGATGAAAAAAATGGTGTCAATAGAATTGCTCAGTGCAGGATTGCTATAAACCCTCAATCTCTCAATCTATAAAAGATGCAATTATTTGCTAAATGCAATTTTAAAAAGAAGGTGTGCATCCATACCAAGACATCCTGCTTTTCCTTTTTTTTAATTCCTGGACTCCAGAATGTTTCCTCCTTGGCTTCCTAAGGCCCAGGAGGCCTCTGAAGTGGTGTGCGTGTGCTTAGTGACTCAGTAGTCTCTGACTCTTTGCAGCCCCATGGACAGCAACATGCCAGGCTTCTCTGTTATTCTCTATCTCCTGGAGTTTGCTAAACTCATATCCATTGAATTGGTGATGCCATGCATCCATCTCATCCTCTGTATAAGTTCATTTATTTGTGAGCACAAGCATCTCCCTCACCTTTGCATCCAGAAACAATGCCCAGGAAAGATCAGGGGGTTCTTGCATTTTATTCATATATAAAAAGAGAACAAAAGTATAATGGTCCTTGGCTTCCAGAGGGCAGTCAATCCCCACTTTTCTCTTTGTGTGCGGATTTTTAAGTAAATGTTGACTCTATGGACTTATTTTCCCAATAATCCAGTGTTGCTGCCAAGATCTGGAACAACACAGACCCTGATGATGATGGAGTGAGAACTAAGTGAACATTTAAGACCTCTTGCTGTCCTGCTGGCTCCGCAGTAAAGAATCCACCTGCCAATGCAGGAGACACAGATTCCATGCCTGGGTCAGGAAGATCCTCAGGAGGAGAAAATGGCAACCCACTCCAGTATTCTTGCCTGGGAGATCCCATGGACAGAGGGGTCTGGTGGGCGACAGTCCATGGGGTCACAAAAGATTCAGACGTGACTGAGCGACTAAACAGCAACAGCAACAGCTGTCCTCCTTACGCTGTCTCCTCCGTATCCTCCCTCCACGGCCAGTGACTTCAGCCGAAGCTCCATCCCTGAGACGCTTTCAATTCAGAATGGCTTTTGTCCTTTCACATGGAGATTGAAAACCAAACCCATCTGTTTGTTTAAGCTCTTTCTGTCTAACCTTGTTAAAAAAAAGAAGTAAAGGAGAAAAAGAAAGGAAAAAAGGAAAGAGAGTTGAAAATCTAGGATGATTTATTTTTTAAATGCTTGAATGTCTTGAGCATAAGTATAGTCATACTAATAGAGAAGTTCCAATAGCAAGCAAACATTTAAAGAAACAGCCAAGAGAAGAAACCAGCCGTGCATCCTTGGAAAATCTACAAAGACCCAGAATTCAGGGACATCTCCCTCAATGCCCCAACTTTTGTTATCTGTATTGACAGCGTCCACAAGAGCAGAGAGACTCTCTTTCTAATTATAATATTATCAGCACTTACCTCAGTGAGAGCAAATGGTAAATGTTCAAAGGAGAGGAAGAAAGAGAGAGAGGGAGAAGGGGATGAAAGTGTTATTTTGCCCTAAATCTATACTGCAAGCAATCTTTTCCTTTTGAGTAACAACCACAATCTGCCCTGTATCAAGAGATTGACTTTAGATAACCATTTTAGAGATTACAAATATATTTCTTCATATCATAACTCTTACATTTATATTGACTTTTAATCAACCTCAGTATAGTTCCTCCCTATTTTATATTTTCCCCCATATAATTTTTAACTTCATTGAACATTTCAACATACTTTGCAATATGTATTGCTAGCATTTCTAAGGTAGTTTCAATATGTTATTGAGCCTCTTAGATACCCTCAAAACTCTTCCCTTCTCACTGTAAGGCTGACAGGAAAACACGAAAGAATGTTCACAAATTTTTCCAATAGGTACAGGCTATTAGTAGTCTTTAGACTGAACAGAAAAACTGTTTTCAACACCTCTTGAGTGCATGCTATTACAGCTTTGGAAAGTATGTGTTTAGAAAGTACAACTTAGAAGGATACTAATCGGAAAAATTCTTCTTTGAGACATAAAAATTACATCAATTATCTGGAATATAATTAGCATAGCTAAATTACTATCCATCATCTGGAGGGTGAAAAAAGATAGGCTCCCTCCTAGCTTGTAATTTTAAATTTAGTAGGTGCCAATGATAAATGCCTTTATATGTATAGTCTTTGTGCAATGTAAAATTAAAATTCAAAATCATTTAAACAGAAAGAGGTTTGGAACTCAGTGAAGCAATTTATATAAAACAATCTAAAACCTTAATTAAGGTCAGTTTTTCACAGCTCAACCATGTCAACTCATAAATTTGTTTTTGATGCGGTCTGAATCAGCACAGGAAGATTTTGAATAACGTGGGCCAAGACTTATCCTGAAGCACATAAATCACTTTTGACATATATGTTCATAACAACAGCCTTCAGAAGAAAAGGGAACAGTGAAAGTTCTAAGAAACTGGGCAGGAATACTTCCTAACGTTCAGTGGTTTACGTGAGTTGCTAAATTCTAAGTTGCAAAAGTGTATGTAGTTTACATGAAAAAAAAAGATTTTATTCACTATGCAGACAAAAAGTCCCTTTGAATGCTCTATTTGGGGGTAATTTTGTGACTCAAAGAGTTCTTCATATTTCCCCAGGGATGCTTTCATCATTTCTCCCTTTTACCCTTGAAAGACCTCAAAAAATCCAGTCATGTGACATAAATGAACGTGTACCAGAGACATTCGGAACATACATTTACTTTTAAATAATTAGGAGTAAAAGAGCAGGTCTTTGCAATCTAAAAGACAGAGGTCCCATAAAGTTGAAAGTATACCCTTAAAACTCAATATTTTACAGTAACTGCTTAATATTCATTAGGGGAATCAATGTCCAAACCAAAGCACTGTGGTTCTGAGAGATTTTCTGCATTGCACAGTTCAGCCAAAGGACACATTTTGGAGCAATATCAGGTCTAGAGAAATTTAATGGAAAAACGAATTAAAAAAAAAACAACAACAAATCTTCACAAATAAGACAAGCCAAGAAATGTTTGGATTTAGATACCCTGACTATAACCCAAAGGGGTATTTTTTTGGAGAGTGAAAGTAATTTGTGTATCCTCTTAAACCAGAATTAACTATACCATCTTACGTAGGTCATTACTGGATAAGCAACAATCTTTGTCTTCTGTACTTGCATTTATTTACTCTGATTCTTTTTCTTTGCTCATTCTCCACATTTCAGAGAAACTGGTAAATATCTCCATTATCAAAACTTTTCAATTATTTCATTAAATGTGTTTTTAGTCTGGAAGCATAATTTTATGTAAAAATAACATTCATCCATCTTGATTTTTATTCTCTGCACTTGCTGCTGCTTATAATATTTCTAGTCTGAAAGGTTTGCCTTTTTTTCTGGCAACTGTTGTATTAGGCTAACTTCCATGAGTTGAGGAAAGGGCTCTACATTGTTGGTTTACATTTCTTTTTCCTAATGAGGGTCTGAAAGTCCTTTGGGGCAGTTAGAATTTTTCCAAGCCACAGCTTCTTCTGACCTCACACAATTCTTACGATTCACCTCTCTCATTGCACTGCTCCAAGAGCATGGAGAAGTGAGCTTTTTAAAGACTCGTCCTTTCTTGTTAAGGATTTATAGTTATTGTTTAGGAAGATTCTTCTAAACCCTCTCGAACTGAGTGTCTGTGTACTAGGATCCCTGATTTGGAATGACACCCCTTTTTTTGTCTTAGTTGTTTTTGAAGTTTGTTTCAAGGAAAACCAGAATGAGTGGTTTCTGAGTGCCTGGAGTTGCACTCCCTTCACTGTTCTGATTTCCAAGAACAAGCTATTCACATACTGTTACTTCTACCCAGAATGTCCTTCCTCCCTTCTGTTTCTGGCCAACTGTCTATTATCCTCTAAGAGGATCTACTTAGTAATCATTTTTTCTCTGAAGCCTTCCAGTCCCCCATTTCTGTTCTTCCCCAGCATTTTACATCTGCCTCCATTAACACTTAGCACATTTCTCTAGAACTAGTGACCTAGACTGTGAGTTCTTGTAGGAAACTGTTGGCCTTGAAGTCCCCAAGTGCTTATACATTGTATCCATTCATCCATTTATTTACTCGCTGAATCATGCATTTTCAAATACTTTTAAAGCACCTACTCTGCACCAGCAATTTTTTGGTCTCCAAAGATCAGCAGCAAATGACACGAACAAGATTTCTGGACTCCAGCAGCCTTATTTTAGTAGAATGAAGCCTGATGATGAATAAGTAAACAAATAAATGAACAAGATAATTTCCACTATCAATTGGCATCCATAATATATATATATATATATATATATATATATATATATATATATAAACAGGCCAGTATAGTGTGATGGGAAAGGTGCTATAGATGGATGGTGAGACAAAACTTCGGGTGGTGGTATTTGAGCTGCAACCTGAATAGCATTAAAAAACAAGATCTGGTCAGGGAAATGAAAATCAAAACTAGAATGAGATATCACCTGATACCTGTTAGAATGGCTATCATCAAGAAGCAAAAGGCAAACATTGGTAAGGCTGTGGAGAAAAGAAAAGTTTTGTGTACTGTTGTGGGAATGTAAATTGGTGCAGCCACTATGGAAGTCAGTACAGAAGTTGCTCAAAAAATTAGAAGTAGAATTGCCATATATTCCAGCAATTCTACTTATTGGTATTTATTCAAAGAAATAAAATCATGATTTCAAAGAGATAGCTGCACCCTGATGTTCATTGCAGGGTGGTTTATGGTAGTAAAGACATGGAAACAACCTCAGGCCCACCAAAAGATAAATGGATAAAGAAAATGTGACGATGGAATTGTATCCTGCCATGAAAAGGAAATTCCGCTCCTTACAACAACATGGATGAAGCTTGAGGGCATTATGCTAAATGAAATAAGTTCAGACAGAGAAAGACAAATACTACATGTTCTCACTTACATGAGAAATCTAAAATAGTGAACTCAAAGAAACAGAATAAAATGGTAGATGCTAAGGATCTGAGGGGTGGGGAAAGTAAGAGATGTTGATTAAAGGGTACAAACTTCTAGCTATAAGAGGAATAAGTTCTAGGAATGTAACATACAGCATGGTGACCATAAATAATACTTGAAAGTTGTAAGAGGCTAGATCATAAATGTCATCACCCACACACAAAAATATGGTAGTTATGTAAAAAGATGGATGTGTGAACTACCTTATCATGGTCATCATTTTGCAATATATACATAAAACAAATCCCCACATTGAACATCTTAAACTTACAAATGTTATATATTGATAGCATCTCAATAAATCTTCGGTTCAGTTCAGTTGCTCAGTCATGCCCAACTCTTTGAGACCCCATGGACTGTAGCAAGCTAGGCCTCCCTGTCTGTCACCAACTCCCGGAGTTTACTCAAATTCATATCCATCAAGTCGGTGATGCCATCCAACCATCTCATCTTCTGCCATCCCCTTCTCCTCCTGCCTTCAATCCTTCCCAGCATCAGGGTCTTTTCCAATGAGTCAGTTTTTCGAATCAGGTGGCCAAAGTGTTGGAGCTTCAGCTTCAGCATCAGTCTTTCCAATGAATATTCAAGATCGATTTCCTTTAGGATTGACTGGTTTGATCTCCTTGTAGTCCAAGGGACTCTCAAGAGTCTTCTCCAACACCACATTTCAAAAACATCAATTCTTCCGTGCTCAACCTTCTTTATAGTCCAACTCTCACATCCATACATGACTACTGGAAAAATCATAACCTTGACTATGTGGAACTTTGTAGGCAAAATAATGTCTATGCTTTTTAATATGCTGTCTAGGTTTGTCATAGCTTTTCTTCCAAGGAGCAAGTGTCTTAATTTCATAGCTGTAGTCACCATCTGCAATGATTTTGGAGCCTAAGACAAATAAAGTCTGTCACTGTTTCCATTGTTTCCCCATCTTTTTGCCATGAAGTGATGGAACTGGATGCCACAATCTTCGTTTTTTGAATGCCGAGTTTTAAATCAACTTTTTCACTCTCCTCTCTCACTTTCATTAAAATGTTCTTTAGTTCCTCCTCGCTTTCTGCCAAAAGAGTGGTGTCAACTGCTTATTTGAGGTTATTGATATTTCTCCCAGCAATCTTGATTCCAGCTTGTGCTTTATCCAGCCTGGCATTTTGCATGATGTACTATGCATATAAATTAAATAAGCAGAGTGACAATATACAGTCTTGATGTACTCCTTTCCCCATTTGGAACCAGTCTATGTCTGGTTCTAGCTGTTGCTTCTTGACCTGCATACAGATTTCTCAGGAGGTAGGCCAGGTAGTCTGGTATTCCCATCTCTTGAAGAATTTTCCACAGTTTGTTGTGACCCACACAAAGTCTTTGGCATAGTCAATAAAGCAGAAGTAGATGTTTTTTGGAACTCTCTTGCTTTTTTGATATCCAACAGATGTTGGCAATTTGATCTCTGGTTCCTCTGCCTTTTCTAAATCCAGCTTGAATATCTGGAAGTTCATGGTTCACATACTGCTGAAGCCTGGCTTGGAGAATTTTGAGCATTACTTTGCTAGTGTGTGAGATGAGTGCAATTGTGCGGTAGTTTGAGCATCCTTTGGCATTGCCTTTCTTTGGGATTGAAATGAAAACTGACTTTTCCAGTCCTGTGGCCACCGCTGAGTTTTCCAAATTTGCTGGCATGTTGAGTGCAGCACTTTCACAGCATCATCTTTCAGGATTTGAAATAGCTCAATTGGAATTCCATCACCTCCACTAGCTTTGTTCCTAGTGATGCTTTCTAAGGCCCACTTGACTTCACATCCCAGTATGTCTGGCTCTAGGTGAGTGATCATACCATCATGGTTATCTGGGTCATGAAGATCTTTTTTTGTATGGTTCTTCTGTGTATTGTTGCCACCTCTTCTTAATATCTTCTGCTCTTGTTAAGTCCATACCATATCTGTCTTTTATTGTGTCCATCTTTGCATGAAATATTCCCTTGGTATCTCTAATTTTCTTGAAGAGATCTCTAGTCTTCCCTATTCTATAGTTTTGCTCTATTTTTTTGCATTGATCACTGAGGAAGGCTTTCTTATCTCTCCTTGCTATTCTTTGAGACTCTGCATTCAGATGGGTATATCTTTCCTTTTCTCCTTTGTCTTTAGCTTCCTTTCTTTTCTCAACTAATTGCAAGACCTCCACAGACAACCATTTTGCCTTTTTGCATTTCTTTTTCTTGGGGATAGTTTTGATCACTGCCCCCTGTCCAATGTCATGAACCTCCCTCAATAGCTCTTCAGGCACTCTGTCTATCAGATCTAATCCCTTGAATCTATTTGTCACTTCCACTGTATGATTATAAGGGATTTGATTTAGGTCATACCTGATGGTCTACTGGTTTCCCCTATTTTCTTCAATTTAAGTCTGAATTTTGCAATAAGGAGTTCATGATCTGAGCAATAGTCAGTTCCCAGTCTTGTTTTTACTGACTGTGTAGAGCTTCTCTATCTTCAGCTACAAAGAATATAATCAATCTGATTTTGGTGTTGACCATCTGGTGATGTCCATGTGTAGAGTCTTCTCTCCTGTTGTTGGGAGAGGGTGTTTGTTAAGACCAGGGCATTCTCTTGGCAAAACTCTGTTAGCCTTTGCCCTGCTTCATTTTGTACTCCACAGCCAAGCTTGCCTGTTACTCCAAGTAACCAGGTCACTCCAGGTCTTTAGTGTACATAATGTTTAATAAAATTAGCTAGCATATGCTCATTAAAAGACATGCACTAGGACATTTAAGACAATGTTATTCACAAGCACCCCAAACTGGAAACTAACCAATGCCTGTTAACAGTAAAATGGGTAAATAAATCATGGTATATTTCCACAATGTAATTAAATAAGAATAAATACACTTAACTACATGCAATAATTTGAGTGAATCTCACAAATATAATTTCAATGACAGAAGCTTGACACGAACAAATAAACTGTATGTGTTCATTCATATAAAGAACAAAGGCAGATGAAAGCAAATTGATGCTGTTCTAAGTCAAGATAGTGGTTATTCCTGGAGACTGGAGCAGACTCCTGGAGACATCTGTTGCCTGGAAGGGGGCAGAAGGGGCTTCTGGATCCTGGCTATATTCTGTGATTACATTGGAGTGTTCAATTGGGAAAAACTCAGTACTACACTTTAAAATATGTGCCTTTTATTTATGTAGACTTTACATTTTTAAAAGTTTAATAAACTAAACAAAACAGACATAAAATTTGAAAAAGAACTGAAAAAACTAATAGATATCCTATATTAAGTACTTGCTTTTGCACCAGTTGATGTTTATGTCATTTCTATGTGCTAACTCTTTGCACCTATAGTTGTGTGGAGAAGGCAATGGCACCCCACTCCAGTACTCTTGCCTGGAAAATCCCATGGACAGAGGAGCCTGGTAGACTGCAGTCCATGGGGTCGCTAAGAGTCGGACATGACTGAGCAACTTCACTTTCACTTTTCACTTTCATGCATTGGAGAAGGAAATGGCAACCCACTCCAGTGTTCTTGCCTGGAGAATCCCAGGGATGGGGGAGCCTGGTGGGCTGCCGTCTATGGGGTCACACAGAATCGGACACGACTGAAGCGACTTAGCATAGTAGTGGAGTTGAATCTGGAATTCTAATGCAGACAGTTTAAATGCTGACTTAAATCTGGGTTTTGTACTTTCTGGGCTTTTTGTTTGATTTTGCTGTTTTTTTCATCTTCTGTTTTTACTTAATCCTTGGTTTTCTCATTTATAAAATAAAGGCAATAACAGTAGCTACTTACAGGTTTGTGGTTAAGTATTAAATGAGCAAATCTTTGTAATGTACTTAACATAATGGCTAACATGTGGTAAGTGCTCAATAAATCTTTACTAACTGATAATTTCTGCTTTATTTTACCTAGAAATACTCAACTTTCATCAACCCAAGCATTGTGAGATAGTCCACAAGTCTGTTCACCTTCAAATATTGGGAACTAAAAAGACAGCAGCATGCCATGCCCTGCACAAGAATGAATGAGGGCAGAAAGTAAGGAAAGAAGAAAAGGAGGAGTTAGAGAAGAATGCCATCCTATCGTGTGAAGATGGTGATTCGATAACAGTAAGAATGGAAGCAGACAGTCTGAAAAGCATCAAGATATATCATCATTCTCAGATCTCCTTAAAGATAAAGTACAACTATCCTTTTCTCTGAACCCTGAGTCTCATTACAGTTTTGTGTTATGTATGGCAGGTAGGATGTGTTGTGGCGAGACTGCTGACTCAGAGACACAACACCTAGACTTAAGGCACAGCTACTTGTATCACCTGGGAAAATAACTTCCTCTTTTCTCAGTTTCCTCACCTGAATGATGAGGATAATATTAATGATATCCACCTCATAGTTTGACGTTTAAAGCAACTAATATTTGTAAATAACTTAAATCATTGACATACAGAAAGCACAATAGCTTCTTATAAGAAACGCGAAGTATGGTCAAGGTTTACTCTGGGGAAAACTGCAAAAAGCCAAACTTCTGTTCTGTTCTTTCCCAGTCTTCTTCAGAGCACTTCCAGTCTTGCTCCCTCCAGGTTCCTAACACACACAGGCCAGTCCCTAGTAACTCACAGCCCTTCCCCAAAAATATTCACCCTGACCTGCCACCTCCTCCACATCCCAAATTCCTCCTTGGAATCTTTATAAAATTGACTTGTGCCATCCATGTTTCATTCCATTCAAGGTGAAAAATAACACATTCCCTTCTGTGAAAGTGTAGTCGCTCAGTCACGTCCAACTCTGTGACCCAATGGACAGCAGCCCACCAGGCTCCTCTGTCCATGGAATTCTCCAGGCAAGAATACTGCAGTAGGTAGCCATTCCCTTCTCCAAAGGGTATTCTGACCCAGGGATGGAACCCAGGTCTCCTGTATTGCAGGCAGATTCTTTACTGTCTCTTTGTAACTCCATAGACCATAGCCCACCTGGCTACTTTGTTCATGGGACTCTCCAGGCAAGAATACCAGAGTGGACTGCCGTGTTGTCCTGTGGGGAATCTTCACAACCTAGGGATCAAACACACATCTTTTATATCTTCTGCACTGGCAGGTGGGTTCTTCTGAGCTACTCCCACTAGTGCCACCTATGGGAAGCCCATATAATCTTTTCTATGAGATAATAATGGGTATCTTTTCCTCAGATAACATTTCTGATTTTGACAAAGCTTTCTGAACTCTGCTTCACAACCTCATGAAGTGACCCAAATGGTACAAACTCCCAGCTTCATTTCCTGCCAACTGGGAGATATTTTCAACCAGAAAAATCTTGTCATTCTCAATCACAACAAATAGATGACTGCTTATTATAATCTTGATGATTTCAGAGCTGTAAATTGAAACATTAAAAAAATAATAATATTTTCTCTTTTCTATCCTTTTATATCCAAATAAAGGGGGAAAGTAGAGAACTAAGAGATGGGATATGCTCTGATTCTTCTGTTGAGTTTCAATTTCCCCAGGGAATGACCAGAGAGTGGACTTGTGCAACTCATTCTCTTTCATGTTCAAAGACTCTGTATTTCCTAGTGTATTTGAAGCTGAAAAGATCGTTCCTTCCTCACCTTCACCCTGGATTTCCCTGATTGATTCCAGGAGCAACCACATGGCAAACATGCATGTCCACATGTGTGTGCATATTCACATGGACACACATATTCTGCATTGCCGTCCCTATTCCAGCCCTACCCTACAGTAAATTTTCCCAAATGAAAAAAAAAGAAAAAAACTAATTCTGATGATCCATGGTGGACAACCTGGACCTCAGAAGTACCCAGGAATCCTAAAATAACTTAAAGATAGAGACCTGTTTGAGTTGCAGAAGCTCAGGTTTTACTTAACTGCACAGTGCATCCCAGAAGTCAAATGATAACCCAAGGTCAATTCAGAAAACCAACCACCCATGTTGCATGCCATTGCAACCTTCAGGATGATTCACTTAATTTGCACTTACATTTTAGTTTAAAATGTCATTGACAGAGTTGCATGTGTGCATACATGCTCTTTGTGATACCACGGACTGCAGCCCACCAAACTCCTCTGTCCATGGAATTTTTCAGGCAAGGATACTGTAATGGGTTGCCATTTCCTCCTCCAGGGGACCTTTCCTACTCAGGAATCCTGCGTCTCCTGCACTGGCAGGCAGATTCTTTACCATTGTGCATCTGGGTTTATCAGGAGTCAAAACAGAGTCTCTGACTTTAGGAAAAGATTGAGTGGCAGTTAACCCCAGAGATCCAAACCCCTACCCTTCTCTTTCTCCATAGACATCTAGCCTGGTAAACATTGATTATAACATGAATCCATCAGAGTTTGAAATCCCTATGTGGGCTAGAGTGTTCCAGACATTTCCTGGCACTAAGAGATACTCTCCAAAAAACAAGCATCAATTCAACAAGATAGAACTGACACCAACTTTTCCTAGAACACAGATGCCAGTCATGAGCAGGGGAAGAATGTAAACTCTCACCATGATATAATCACAGAAAATGACTCGTAAATAATCTGAACACTGGTTTAAAAGGTGGCAGGGTCCAGCCCCGGTGGATCCAGGGTGATTCGAAGGTGGGGGGACGGCATCGGCGTCTTTGGAAAAATACGTATTTAATTACAGATGTATAGAGAGATTAGAAACGGATAGTGTAGTAGGAGATAGTGTAGAAAAGGAGGCTGAACAACTTGGTCTACGTGGAATAGCATCCATGCTCCAGATGGGAATTCAGCCAGAAAAACGGGAGCAAGAAAGAAGCGACATGGGGGAATCAGTCTTTCCGGAAACTGATCCGATTTCTTTATTTTGGGGTTTGCTTATATACCTTTTATTACACATAGGGATGAATACAGAGTCACGCAGGAGTCAGCAGTCCTGACATTTATCAAAATCAGATGCTTCACATAAATGTATAAAAAAGGTACATCATCTTCTGGCCATGAGTGAGACCTGCTGACATTTTATGATCCTTTCTTTCTGATAACCAAAAAACTTATTTCTTCCAAGGGTGTTTTTTCTTAAACCAGGCACCACCCTCCAAATAAAGTTACATTCTTATAGGGTGAGGGTGTAGTGAGTTACAATCAAGAAAAGAATTTATTTAACCCAAGGTTAACATGATTAGTCTTAAAGGTCAATACTTATTTCTCCTATATGCTTAAAGGTTAATACTTATTTCTTCCTATATGCTAGTTATATTCATTATAAGAGTAGGGAACATGGAGATTTAGCAGCAAACATCAGCCCAACAAATGAAAATCCTTTCACCAATGCTCCCCTTAAGATCTATTTAGTCTTAAGATAGTGATAAAGTTACATTTTTACATAGCAAGGACACAGTGATTTATAACAAAGTACAGTGATCTATTACAAAAGAGAAAATCCATTAACTCAAAAAGTCTAGTATTGCTAACATCAAAAACTACTATATTTCCTTTTCTATAGTCCAAATACATTGATTAATATAGTCCCAGGTGCCTAAGGATATGGAGGCCTGGCGGCAATCATTGACTCAACAAGAAGAAAACGCCCTATGCTAATTAAGACTCTCAAAATACTCCAAAACTCTCTGTGCTGTTTATGGTTAAGAGGTAGTTAACAATCATGTGGCAGGAGTATGGATAATCCTGTCACACAAGCTAGTCTGTCAGCAGAGAGGTTTGACCTGAGACATCCTTGTCCCACCCAGAGCAGGGAATTAGCAGCAATTATTGACACAACAAATGAAAAACCCTTCACCAATATAATTCCTAACCAACCCACTATACTAATAATTTCCAACTCCCCAAAAGAATTTGCCTTTAGTAAGTCTAAAACATCTCGTGCCTCTCAGGTTGGGAGGCTGTAAACAATCACATGTGGCCAGACGAATCTATACAGGTAGGCTAGATAACCTTCAGAGGAGTCCGTAAGGTGAAACACTCTTGTCATGCCCAGGAATTTTTATTGCCTTGGAGCTGCACGTTTACTCCTTCTCCTAGAGAAACTGTTATGGGGGAGAGCCCCCCATAAAGTCAGAGGTGTATGTGAGAGCATAAAACAGACTCTGGTTTTGGGGTAGATGCTCAGGAACAAGGGGTTTCCTGAGGCTTGATCACGCCTTTGTGTATGCCAAGCCTCCTTCCTCATGACCTTTGCCATGGGCGGAGTTCCTCACGCTGGCCCCCGGCAAAAAGGTATATCTCAGGATGCAAATGCGCACTCACCAGTGACTCAGAAAGTACCAGATGTAAACAATTACCCATGCACAGAAAGCACTTCTAAGGAAAGTGAATCAGGTCAAGACAGAGGATGGTTTAGGACATCCAGTGCAAAACTGTCTCCTTCATTTAATCTCTGAGCACAAAGAACAGTTTGAAATGCTTTTAAAACCCCTTCAATATTTTGGACTTCTATGTATAGCTTACACATGGGTATTCTCTTATCACTAGGCTGTTCCAAAAATCTGAATCCTTAAAGTCCCAGTGTAACTGTCTACCCTAACATAGGCTCCTTGGATGAGAGCCATAAGTCATCAAGATCACTTGACCTGGTCCAGCTCTCCACACTGACTCAGCTCCCTAACTCCCTCCTGGCAAAAGTACACAACCAATCTTAGCCTCACTCACTCCCTCACTAAGCTCAGTACTTTCCTCTCCTTCACACTCTGATCCAACTCCCGACAGCCTCACTCTTCTGTGGACCTCTGCAGTGTGAAGAAAAGTGCAGGATAAGATTCTGCTGCTGTATTTGAGTTAAAAATATCGGAGGAATTTTTGCATACCTTAGCTTAAGGCATTATTGCCCTTGACCTGGATGAGGCCCTAGCTCTGAGCCCTATGCTTTAAAGGACTCACTCTGCCCCTACTATCTCCATGCACGTTTCAAGGCAAAAGCTTATAGGCTTAAACTTGCACATGTGGAAACTTTGCCTCCCCTTATAGACCAGGCTTTGGGTACTTGGGACCTTGGAATTTCCCACCCAGACATCACCGAGTCTGTTTCCAAGGCCAGAATGGAGCTCTTCACCATGGTGCCTCCTTCAAGCAGATGGCATTGACCATTTGCTCCTCCCAGGCCAGAGAAGTGGCTGAGGGGCTGCTGAGTCCAGGGACTATGAATACAGCTTTAAAGTGCAGCCTGGATTGTCTACACACGTGTGATGAGGTCCCTTTTGGCATGAGAGATTGGTAGTAGTGGGGAAGGAAAGAGAAGCGGTCAGGGACCAGGGCCAGCTCTCCCCACTATGCTACATTTTAACACAGACTTCCGAGAAGTCTGAGAATCATAAATTGGTACCCAGCCTCCCAGTTTAAGGAAAGAAGACAAAACAATGTTTATTTAATAGATTCTCACTTGAGTTATAGGGTTTCCCAGGTGGCGCAGTGGTAAATAATTCTCCTGCCAATGTAGGAGATGCAGAAGACACCGGTTTGATCCCTGGGTTGGGAAGATCCCCTGCAGGAGGAAATGGCAACCCACTCCAGTATTCTTGCCTGGGAAATCCTCCAGACAGAGGAACCTGGTGGGCTACAGTCCATGGGGTCACAGAGTCGGGCACAACTGAGCAGGCACACACACACACACACACACACACACACACACACACACACACATCTGAGTTATAATGTTTTAATATTTAGACATATAACTATATTACCTCAACTAGCACTCTTGCTACAGAGGCAAAATTATGAACAGACCTGCTGAAAGATATATTTGCTTAAAGTTCATCATCTTCAGAAATTAACTTCTGTAAGGAATATACTGTTGGTTGGATTAGTCACTAAGTTGTGTCCGACTCTTGAGACTCCATGAACTGTAGGCTGCCAGGCTCCTCTGCCCATGAGATTCTCCAGGCAAGAATACTGGAGTGGGTTGCCCTTTCTTTCTTCAAAATATATTCCTAAGAAGCCTCAAGTCATAATAAACTCTTTAATCTGCTCAAAGATTTTCCTTGGAGCAGCACAACTGCTCTTCAAAGTAACATGGTACCCAATAAGCACCATTCCCATCAATGCTGAGGTGTGAGGGGCCAAAGGCTACCTCCAGGACTCCATCCTGAGTCACTCACCTTCTCTGCTAGCCCTCCCCTTAGGTCACATTTCTAAAAATCAACTGGTGCCATCTGCAATGAATACCCATGTCATCAGCAATAATTTTCCAACAAAATCATTTCCCATGTGTGCATCATCTAAACATAGATGTCAATTCAGTTCAGTCACTCAGTTGTGTCCAACTCTTTGCAACCCCATGCACTGCAGCACGCCAGGCCTCCCTATCCATCATCAACTCCCGGAGTCTACATAAATGTATGTCCATCGCGTCGGTGATGCCATCCAACCATCTCATCCTCTGTCGTCCCCTTCTCCTCCTGCTCTCAATCTTTCCCAGCATCAGGGTCTTTTCCAATGAGTCAGTTCTTTGCATCAGGTGGCCAAAGTACTGGAGTTTTAGCTTCTGCCTCAGTCCTTCCAATGACTATCAGGACTGATTTCCTTTAGAATAGACTGGTTGGATCTCCTTGCAGTCCAAGGGACTCTCAAGAGTCTTCAACACCACAGTTCAAAAGCATCAATTCTTCAGTGCTCAGCTTTCTTTACAGTCCAACCCCACATCCATACATGAATACTGGAAAAACCATAGCTTTGACTAGACAGACCTTTATTGGTAAAGAAATGTCTCTGCTTTTTAATATGCTGTCTAGGTTGGTCATAACTTTTCTTCCAAGAAGCAAGATATAACAGGAATAAAATTCACATCCACTCTCCAATGTGTTTGCTCTCATTAAGAAACATCATGTTATTAACAATCCTTAAAAAAAATTATAACTTCTTATGAAAATTAAGGTAATAAGTAATAAAGAAATACTGGATAAACTAGAAAAGCTAGCTGGCTTCACACCAGAAAGGGCAGAGAAGAACAAAGGATGAAAATTGTGGATTGGAAAGGAAGCAGCAGGGAGATTTCAGAAACAGGGTGGGGGGTGTGGGGGGGTGGAGGGGGGAAATGGGCAGGTCTTAGCAGAGTTGAGAGTGAGAGAGGAGAGAGACTTAGGTGCAGTGACCTTGTGTGAAGGATATTGAGAAAGATGAGCTATAGAGGATTAAATATAGCCACAAACATTGCCCCTGTGTCTATCAAGAGGGAGAATCTTTTCAATTGCTTTGAATCTGTGACCTGCTTTGTCCAATAGACTGTGACTGAAGTGATACTGTGCAACCTCCAATACTGAGCCTAAAAAGATCTGCAGCAGCCTCTTACACACACCCGGGGGAGCTTCCAGATGACTGCAGCATGAGAACAGACCTGCCGCCCAGCTGACATCACCAGCTCCACTACTAAATGATGTGCTGTGTTCTCAGTTGCTCAGTCATGTCCATCTCTTTGCAACCCCAGGGACTGTAGCCCACCAGGCTCTTTTGTCCATGGAATTTTCCAGGCAAGAATGCTGGAGTGGGTTGCCGTTTCCTCCTCCAGAGGACTTTCCTGACCCATGGACTTTCCTGACCCTTTTGAACCTGCATTTCCTGCCCCTCCCTCATGGGCAGGTGGATTGTTTACCGCTGAACCACCTGGGAATTCCCGCTAAATGATGTTAAGCCACCAAATCTTAGAGTGGTTTGCTATTCAGAAATAGATAACCAAAATATAGGAGGCAAAGATTTTTAAGACTTCAACTGGACATTATGGACATATGCTCTCTGTGTTCTCAAGAGATTGCATTAGAAAGAATTAATTTGTTTTTGAGTTATCTCCAGATGTCATTTGAATGTCAAGATGGGAAGAAACATATGGGCCTTAATGGACTATACAGTATGATGCCAAGAAGAAGTTCTAAATATCATTTAAAAAATGTGTTTTCCATACCTATGCTAAATTAATATATTTTCACACTAACAATTCAAAATAAAACTAAAATACAATCAGAAAAAATCTCTAACAATCCATAAAATTTGTAGTAACTACAAATAGTCAAAATTCCGTGGTTATTTCCATATTCCTCTATGAAGAACGCTATCCAGCAACCAACTTATTTCAAAGGGTGTAAAAACTAAGGTCCCCCAAGTGGTATGCTGTGTTTAAAAGAACATCCAGTCCCCCACATCTAGATCCATGCCAATATTATGGTCCATTCAAGAAACCTGGGATCTTCAGCATATAGGTCCCCAACATCACAGAGCCTCCCACTTTAGTACTGGAGAAAGGTTTCAAGCACACTCAGGGCCGTGCCATTCAATTTAGGTGACCATCACACCCTGTGGGATTCCTGTCCTTCCATCCAATCCTTCTGGCCACTTGGAAATGACCACAGCCGCTGTGAGTCAGTGCTGTTTTACAAGAGTGTGCACAGCTGCCAAGTTTGGATCAGTGGAGTTGTTATTTTCTCTGGGTAATTCAGATGTTTGATTTATTTGCATCCTGGACTGCCACGCCCACACACATGTAAAGATATGTGACTTAAGTCATAGCAGAGCTAGATAAGCACTTACCCATGTCCGCTCTCAAGTAGGAATTATGAGTTCATGACTGAGTCAGTGTATTCATCCACCCGTCAGATAAACTACTTGACAGTATTGTTGAAAACAGTTTCTCTTCTCCATGAGCAGATTGGCCAGCATCCCAAACCCCAGTAGTTCTGCATCGTGTAACAAGAGCTGCTGCCTTCTGCCTGTGAGCCAGACTCCAAGGCCCACAGGAACTGACTAGAGTCCTGGAAGACCCAGACACAGCCCCATATGCAGATTCCTGTGCAAATAAACTGAGTCCCCGCCTTAGTCAGAGCCAGGAAACACCAGCAGTAGCTGGATCATATGTCATCCAACCACAAGACCAACTTCAGACATTTGAAACACTTCAAACCATGAAGTAGGAATTAGCTAGAAGCTTAGACCCAGTGTCTGAACAAAGGAGACTAGTAATTTGCTTCCCCTTCAAATCAAGGTTGTTTGAATATTTGTTCGACATTCCTTTAGCAGAAATACAGAGGTACTAATTTTCCATTCTCAAAAATCATCTACAATTCTCTTATTATTTCAATGAGCAAATTTATTGAGAAACATATGAAACTGTTCGATATGTAAATAATCAGCAGACCACACGTTTCTGGTCAACTGTACTATGTTGTTGCTGCTGCTGCTGCTGCTGCTGCTGTTGTTCAATCACTAACTCGTCTCCAACTCTTTGTGACCCCATGGACTGCATCACACCAGGCCTTCCTGTGCTTCACCATCTCCCAGAGTTTGCTCAAGCTCATGCCCATTGAATTGGTGATGCCATCCAACCATCTCATCCTCTGCCACCTCCTTCTTCTCCTGCCTTCAATCTTTCCGAGCATCAGGATCTTTTCCAATGAGTCAGCTCTTCTCATCAGGTGGCCACAGTATTGGAGCTTCAGCTTCAGCATCAGTCCTTTCAATGAATATTCAGGACTTATTTCCTCTAGGATGGACTGGTTGGATCTCCCTGCTGTCCAAGGGACTCTCAAGAGTCTTCTCCAACACCACAATTCTAAAGCATCAGTTCTTCTTTTTTATAGTCCTACTCTCATACCCTTACATGACTATTAGAAAAACCATAGCTTTGACTATATAGACATTTGTTGACAAAGTGATGCCTCTGTTTTTCAATAATTGTCTTGGTTTGTCATAGCTTTCCTTCCAAAGAGCAAGTGCCTTTTAATTTCATGGCTTCAGTCACTAACCACAATGTTTCTGGAGCCCACTATCATGTCCCTTAATTGGACAATACATCAAAAGCCATCATCTATATGGTCCAATATGAATAGTGTTTCAGTCGAGGAAACAAAGTCCAGCAACTAAAATAAATCATTTATCACCTTCTGCATCAGTTAGAATTGCAATTGATTGAACAGCATAATTATCCTATGCTGGTTTTTATAAATTAACTTAATGAAGTTAAGGATGAAATTATTAATATATGCTAGTTAATTTCGATCTCCCCACTTACCTTCACTAATCTCTGCCCTATTCCACAAGAGGTAGACTTTCATAGACAGCATCACCCAAACTCTTCTGCCCTCTGGCTTAAGCAGGAAAAGAAAGGATCACATATTTATTTCCCATAATCCACCCCAACTACTTTACTTGTGTAGCTATAGTTCTGGCAGTTATTTTTCTTTGTACTCAAAGATATATAAGGCAGTGTCTCTTGTTATTCAAGTTTTTTCTGACTCCATTGAATACTCTTCCCTCCCCTAACCCATCACAATCCCCACCAATTCTAGTGGTATTGCACCATCTCTTGTGCATTCCTATGGTGGCTAATTTTATGTATCAACTTGACTGGGCCACAAGGTGCCCAGATATTTTGTCAAACTTTATTCTGAGTGTGTCAAAAGAGGTGTTTGGGGATGAGATTAACATTTACATGGTGGACTTGAAACAGAGCAGGACCCTATGGTTCTTGCCCCTCACCCCATGTCCTCTGTCTGCTTTTTGTCTATGGAAAACTTTAGTCAAGAGTAAATTTAATCAGAGAAATGAGAAGTATGGAAACAAAGGAAAATAGTCATAGGAGACTAAATAATAACAATGCAGTCATTAAGCATAGTCAAGGACCTTTTGTTCTTTCTCAAGGGCTATAGATAATATTCTGAGCCATATCCTGTGAGTTGTCTTACAGATAACTAAAATACCAGGTGAAAAAGCTAACTGCATGATGACCAGGCTGCACCCAGGACACGAGCTGCCACAATTCCAAAATTGGCCTCAGCGAAATGGGAACAAACGGACCCTGGAACTGAAGACTAACTGCACCTAGAACAATCGAGATGACACTGGTCAGCCCATCGAGGATGAATTTGAAGATGACTAGCAGAGCTGACTGTGCTGTTTCTACAAGCAGCCCGCTCCTTCTACCTATAAAATCTGTTGCCCCACTAGTTACCAGTTATGGGCAGGGAGGAATTGGCCTTTGGACACACTTTTGCCCACATCCTCTCACCCTTGCCCAGCTGCCAGCATCTGAGATAAAGCAAACTTTCCTTTCTACCAACCTGGCTGGTTTCTCGGCTGTTGAGCGCCCAGTAACCCGACCCCACACACCTTTCAGTAACAGACTGAGTAAAGCAGATTGCTCTCCCAAAAGTGGATGGGCCTTACCCAATTAGTTGAAGGTCTGAATAGTTCAAAAAGACTGACTCTCCTCTAAGTAAGAGAGAACTATCCTGCCTGATGGCCCGTGAAACAGAACATTGGTTCTCTGAAGGCAGCCTGCCAGCCTTCAGACTCAACCTGAGATATTGACTCTGCAGATTGTGAACTTGTCAACTCCCACAATCACAGAAACCAATTGAAAGAGAGAAGAGAGGGGGGAGCAAGAGAGAAAAGAAAGAAAGGAAGGAGGGAGGGAAAAAAGGAAAGGGAGGAAGAAGGAAGAATATCTGTTGATTCTATTTCTCTGAAGAATACTGACATATTTCCTTTCTCCTTTCTTATAACTCTGTAAAGAGTCTCTTCATTAAATGATTTTAAGGCCTTTTGGCTTGCCCTTTGTATCTTCCAAGACCCCATCTCATACATCAGGTTTCCCTTTTTTCTTTTCTTCACTTCACAGTGTCAGAGGTAAGTAGTCCAGTTCCAAAGCAAGAGATCCACCGTGTTGCTTCTTCCTCCCTGTCCTTCTGTCCTTGGCAAATGACCTTAATCATGATATTTCTACAATATTCCATATTCTACAGAGAAAGAGGAAAATGGATTAAAAACTTTCTCCCAGCAAGGCTTTATTTAAAAATATCATTTTCAACTCCTCATAGACTTTAGCCTATATCTTACTGGCCAGAATCATATTCATGGCCACTTCTGTCTGCAAGGGCATTGAGATACTGAGCACACTGTTATTCCGTCTCTATCCTAGAGACAAGCAAAGGAGGCAGAAACTGGATAGAAGGTCAATCACTAAACCCTCAGTAACTGCCACAAGTGGGTTTCCTGAACTTCACATCCACTTTCCTCACATGCCATAGCTGTGCCAATATCTCTTTTATACACGAGAAAGAAAAAAAAAAACTTTTCCCACATATGTAATTTTTTTCTCCCAAAATTTCTAATATCATGATGGTCACAAAATGGCTGCCTCATCGCCAAGAATCATATCTATGTTCCAGACAGGCTTCACTGAACAGGAAAAGCCCTTCCCCAGTTTCTGGGGAAAAGATATAAATTTATGTATTACCAATGATTACATATTAATAACTATTTAAGATGTGGTTTTCAGAAAGCTAACTGGCAGCAAATATCCAATTTACTCTCTGGTCATTTAGTAAGCCTTATAATCAGCTCTCTGGGTTGTTGCTCCCTGTCATTCAAGGAATAAAGGAATGTGTGCGTGTGTGTTCAGTTGCTGAGTCATGTCTGACTTTGTGACCCCATGGACTGTAGTCACCAGACTCCTCTATCCATGGGGTTCTCCAGGCAAGAGTACTAGAGCAGGGGGCAGGGAGTGAGCCGGGAGTATGATCAGGGAGGCTCTTCTACTTATGCAGAGGAAGAATATTCCAGCCTCAAATTCAAAATGGCGAGTTCTCTCAATCCTGGTAAGAATTGCTATATTCTTGGTTCCAAAGTAGGATTGATTTGTACATCAAAAGCAGAAAACAATAACACATTCTTATTTCTTAGAAAAAGTGACTGTGAAACTCAGCAGATGTGCTGGATGCCAAATACTCCCCATCTCTGGCCAAATCAACAGCCGTGACGCGTGTTCCAAATGCAAAGACAGCATAGAATCACCCAAGACCAATAAATAATCATGATAATATAGTTAGCACAGCTTTTGTGGCAGGTATTATCATAAGTTTTTTACATAAAATAACCTATTTAATTCCCCACAACAACCTTATACGGGAAGAACTATTATTGTCTCTATTTTAAAGAGGAAGGAACCAGGAACAGGGAAGTTAAGTAATTTTGCTCATGGTCATCAGCTTGAAATTAGCATTCTGTCCCCAGAGTCTATGATTTTACCTACTATGCTGACCTAAAAGCATATATTCCACAAACAAGAAATTTACAATCTTATTAGAAAAAAAGAACAAATAAAAGTTATGAGAATACTCACAGATAAGGTATTAGATTGAACAGAAAAATAAAGGACTTGTAAGTAACACACTATGTTAATAAAGAGAGAATTTTCAATATCTCTAATCATTAGGGAAATGCAAATCAAAACTAGTATGAGGTATCATCTCATACCAGTCAGAATGGCTATCAGCAAAAACTCTACAACTAATAAATGCTGGAGAGGGTGTGAAGAGAAAGGAGCCCTCCTACTCTGTTGCTGAGAATGTAAATTGGTGGCCACTATGAAAAACAATATGAATGTTCTTTAAAAAACTAAAACTAGAGATACCATATGATCACAGTCACACTGCTTGGCATATATCCAGCAACAACCCTAACTTGTAAAGGTACATGTAGCCCAATGCTCATTGCAGCACTCCTGACAACAGCCAAGCAGTGGAAGCAACCTAAATGTCCATTGACAGACGAATGGATAAAGAAGATGCAATGTATTTATACAACAATATTTCTCAACTATAAAAAAGAATGAAATAATGTCATTTGCAGCAACATGGTTGAACCTAGAGATTATCATGCTAAATGAAGTAAAAAAGAAATATATACTTCATTTATATGTGGGATCTAAAAAATGATACAATCCAATTTATTGAACAAATAAATTCATAAATATAGAAAACATTCTCATGCTTACCAAAGGGGATAGTAGGGGTAGGGGGAAGGGGGCTAGTGAGGGGTGGGGAGAGATAAATTAGAAATTTGAGATTAAAATATACATACCTTGGTAGCTCAGCTAGTAAAGAATCCACCTGCAATGCAGGAGACCCCAGTTCAATTACTGGGTGGGAAAAATCTCCTGGAGAAGGGATAGGCTACCCACTCCAGCATTCTTGCCTGGAGAATCCCCATGGACAGAGGAGCCTGGGAGGCTACAGTCCATGGGGCCACAAAGAGTGGAAAACAACTGAGTGACTAAGCACACAGCACCACTTTATATCAAATAAGTAAGCAACAAGGGCCGACTGTATAGCACCAGGAACTATACTCAACATCTTTTAACAACAGAAAGTGAAGAAGAACTAAAGGGCCTCTTGATGAAAGTGAAAGAGGAGAGTGAAAAAGTTGGCTTAAAGCTCAACATTCAGAAAATGAAGATCATGGCATCCAGTCCCATCACTTCATGGGAAATAGATGGGGAAACAATGGAAACAGTGGCTGACTTTATTTTTCTGGACTCTAAAATCAATGCAGATGGTGACTACAGCAATGAAATTAAAAGATGCTTACTCCTTAGAAGGAAAGTTATGACCAACCTAGACAGCATATTAAAAAGCAGAGATATGACTTTGTCAGCAAAGGTCCATCCAGTCAAGGCTATGGTTTTTCCAGTAATCATGTATGGATGTGAGAGTTGGACTATGAAGAAAGCTGAGCACCAAAGGATTGATGCTTTTGAACTGTGGTGCTGGAGAAGACTCTTGAGAGTCCCTTGGCCTGCAAGGAGATCCAACCAGTCCATCCTAAAGGAGATCAGTCCTGGGTGTTCATTGGAAGGACTGATGTTGAAGCTGAAACTCCAATACTTTGGCCACCTGATGTGAAGAGCTGACACATTTGAAAAGACCCTGATGCTGGGAAAGATTGAGGGCAGGAGGAGAAGGGGACGACAGAGGGTGAGATGGCTGGATGGCATCACCGACTCAAAGGACATGGGTTTGGGTGGACTTCGGGAGTTGGTGATGGACAGGGAGGCCTGGTGTGCTGTGGTTCACGGGGTTGTAAAGAGTCAGACACGACTGAGCGACTAAACTAAATGGAAAAGAATATATGCATGGTATTTATGGACTTTCTTGGTGGCTCAGATGGTAAAGAATCTATCTGCAGTTCAGGAGACCTGGCTTTGATCCCTGGGTTGGGAAGACCCCCTGGAGAAGGAAATGACTACCCACTCCAATATACATATATAGCTGAATCACTTTTCTGTACACTGAAGTTAACACAACATTGTAACTTATACTTCTATTAAAAATAAAAATGAAAAATGAAAGAGCATTTTAATCAGAGAACACCCTGATTCTCTTTGAATTAAACACAAAGGATGAAAATACATCTTTCTCCTGTTGCTGTTATTGTTCTTGTTGTTTTGCTTTAAGTTTGTCTAGTAATTGATCCTTTCTATGAACTGTACTTGAAAAGTATATGCTAGACTTCGTTTTAAAATTTATAAATTTTTGCTTTCATCTTTTTTGCTCCCTTTTGTCCTACATTAGAGATTTATGATAATATGTCTTGAACCAATTTTAGCTGAAAGCTCTGCAGTTATGCTAAAAGTCGGGGTTGATTGATAGATAGCAAGCTCAGTTCTCCCTGTGTGTTAAGAGCTGGTCAACACAGTTATCCAACTATTCTGGCAGGTAGCTCTCTGGTTTTCTCCTGTTGGTTAAAGAAATGGCCTCACCAGTGCAGATAATCTAACAGGAATAGGAAGCTTCTAACACAGCAGTATGGCCTTCCTAAGTGTGCACTAGTCAGAAGAGCATGCCTACAGATACAATAACCAATTCACCTGGGTTTGCCCGAGACTTTCTCAAGCTTAGCTCTGAAAGTCCCACATTCCAAATCCCTCTTTCATGGGACAACAGAAAGAATTGGTCATCCTAGGCCCAGTGTTGTCTTTGACCTTGGGTGAGGCAGTCCAAGGTTGAGGCAGGAAACAGAGGTTTCAGAAAAAGACATATCTCAACTCCACCTCTGCCACTTACAGTATAATCTGGGACAAGCCATTTAAACCGAGACACCATTTTTTTAATCTGTAATATGAGGATAACGGCCCCATGACTTTTTGAGAATTTAATCAGAAGTAATGAAAGGTTTCTAGAAAAGTGTCTGGCATAAAGTAGCTGCCCAGCAAATAGTAGGTGCTGTTACTATATTCCAGGAATTCTAAAATCAAATAGCAACTATAAAAGCAATTATGTCTAGACAGGTGGTATTTTTGGGGTTTGTTTTTCTTTTTGGTTTTTTTTTTTGTTTCTATTTTCTTGAATGGGATTACCTATGACTATGATTATTTCCATTTTTAAAAAGTCAATTCATTTGATCGGAATGATTGATCAAAAATCCATGTTGACTCATGCTAATTGTTGTAAGATCAAGCACTTTCAAACTTGTTCATTAGTAACATCCAAGTCATCTTTTCTAAATATTTAAGTTAACAATATAATTGCCTGATACCCACAGAAGCATCTTCCTTTCAATGGAATTTTAGAAAGAGATACACAGAAGCAATATCAAAAATGTCTATTATTCTCCTTTAAGCTATGATATTCTACACTAACCCACGTTTTTATGTAACAAAGCTCTGGCTTATACTAAGTACATTCTTTAATATTAATTGAAAAGAACTAATTTATCTTATGCTTTAACTTCTTAACACTAATTCTTTAAAAAGGTTTCCTAGGATAAGATCCATTAAATTTTATGATTTTGATTTTTGTATTGATAGTAAATCATTTTTCACCAATGATTTCTTTGGTGTCTTATGTTTTTCTCTCAATTCTGAATACAGTTTCTTATACTTGAATTTTTAATAACACAAATAAGATGCACTTTGATCAATTAACTTTAAAATACCATTTCTGATCATCTATCTTCTATAATATGTATATTTTAATTCATAATCTCAAGTATGGATGGAACAGTGGTGTACTAGAATCTATTTTATCTATTTAAAAAAATTTTTCCATTGAGTACAACATTTAATAAGAATTTTCAAACCTTATGCAATATTTTTACTTCATAATAAAAATATAATTAAAATAATTTTTATAAGATTATTTTCCTACCTTTTTTAAAGGACAAATTCACATTTGAGCCCATAAATTTTTCATTTTATGACACGATACAATTCAAGCTAAGCAGTTAAAAGATTCTGAGAAGGAAACTCAAATTGCTCAGAGAAAGTGTGAAATCCCATGTGTTACTAAAACTCAAAGGACTGTCTTGATCAAAAATTTTCTGAATACGTTGCAGGTGGATAATTCATTTAAAAAATTCCCCACCCACATTGTTCTCTGAAGTGTGTCTCAAAGTCCCATTCCTTAGCATAAAAGACATCTTGGTTTCTTTTTCTCAACATGTTTTTTTTTTAGTCAAACATATAACATTCAGTCTTGGGACATTACAGGAAATGTGATTTAGATTCTTCTCATTACTGCAGCATAACACAGAGGCACACGTGAAAAAACCCCTCTCTGTGCTGCCTATGTTCCTCTTACACATTCAGTTCAGTTCAGTTCAGTTCAGTTCAGTCGCTCAGTCGTGTCTGACTATTTGTGACCCCATGAATCGCAGCACCCCAGGCCTCCCTGTCCATCACCAACTCTCGGAGTACACCCAAACTCGTGTCCCTCGAGTCGGTGATGCCATCCAGCCATCTCATCCTCTTTCGTCCCCTTCTCCTCCTGCCCTCAATCCCTCCCAGCATCAGAGTCTTTTCCAATGAGTCAACTCTTCGCATGAGGTGGCCAAAATACTGGAGTTTCAGCTTCAATGTCAGTCCTTCCAATGAACACCCAGGACTGATCTCCTTTAGGATGGACTAGTTGGATCTCCTTGCAGGCCAAGAGACTCTCAAGAGTTTTCTCCAACACCACAGTTCAAAAGCATCAATTCTTCAGCGTTCAGTTTTCTTCATAGTCCAACTTTCACATCCATACATGACCACTGGCAAAACCATAGCCTTGACTAGACGTCTGGACCTTAGTTGGCAAAGTAATGTCTCTACTTTTGAATATGCTATCTAGGTTGGTCATAACTTTCCTTCCAAGGAGTAAGCATCTTTTTATTTCATGGCTGCAATCACCATCTGCAGTGATTCTGGAGCCCAAAAAAATATCTGACACTGTTTCCACTGTTTCCCCATCTATTTGACATGAAGTGATGGGACCAGATGCCATGATCTCAGTTTTCTGAATGTTGAGCTTTAAGCCAACTTTTTCACTCTCCTCTTTCACTTTCATTAAGAGGCTTTTTAGCTCCTCTTCACTTTCTGCCAAAAGGGTGGTGTCATCTGCATATCTGAGGTTATTGATATTTCTCCTGGCAATCTTGATTCCAGCTTGTGCTTCTTACAGCCGAGCGTTTCTCATGATGTACTCTGCATATGTACTTTTCTCTTATAGGTTATTACTTTAACTGAGTATAGTTCCCTGTGCCATACAGTTGGTCCATGTTACTTACATATTTTACACATAGTAGAGTATATAAATTAATCCCAGCCTCCTAATTTATCCCTCTCCCCTCCCATCTTTCCCTTTGGTAACTGTAAGTTTGTTTTCTGTGTCCATGAGTCTCTTTCAAACATCAGCTCTTTAAGTAAAATTCATGTCAATGTTTTAAGAAATAAAGGACTGCCTTTTCCATTCTTTTTTTATACATTTCATATCATATCTTATCTGTTCTCTGCTCCCAGATTTCTGAAAACTCTAGGACCTCTGAGATGAGTCCTGACACATTCAGTGACCACATTAAGCATTTTCAGTCCAGAGCCCAGAAAGCTTGACTATGTTTCAAACTGGGTAGAAACATTTCTGAATAAAAGTCTTTTTCTTCCTAATATGTTATACTTGTCAAAAGCACATTGGGTGCTCACTTCACCAGCACATATACTAAAATTGGAATGATCCAGAGAAGATTAGCATGGCCCCTGTGCAAAGATGACACAGAAATTTGTGAAGCATTCCTTATTTTTCTGTATGACTCAGGGAACTCAAACAGGGGCTCTGTATCAACCTAGAGAGTGGATTGGGGAGGGAGATGGGACAAGAGGGAGGGGACATGTGTATACCTATGACTGATTCATGTTGAGGTTTGACAGAAAACAACAAAATTCTGTAAAGCAATTATCCTTCAACTATAAAATAAATAAATTTTTAAAAGAAAGAAAAAGCACATTGGATCTGTCAGATAAGCAAATATTTACTAATTAAATTTGTTGCCAATGTTGCAAGCAGGTTACTTTACAAATAGCTGGCTGGGAACTTCAGAGCAACAGGAATTACTAAAGTGACTTATTCACTCAAATGCTTTTAAACCATATTGTATTCTTGGATTCAAATAATAATTCCACCCACTCAATGGCAATTCCAGTGCAATTCCATCCACTCAACTGAACCAACCAAGGAAAACCAAATACATCTGAATGCCTAAGAGCTCATCATAAATTGGTGGTTCAGTTTTGATCCTTAGAAGAAAAGCTAAAATGAATACCACAGATTGCTCTAACTATTCTCCAATACTTTAGAGATACAAAATACAGGATTTCAAACTTTCACTAAATCATATATGCACCACACCCTCAAACAGAATTCTTTTACTGGAGGGACAAAATTATATGAGTATGTTTCTGAGAGCTCATGTTGAGACATTTATTTCCATTATTTCCATACCTTTTTCTAAATTGCTGTTTATTGGCAAAATAAACTGAAAGTCATTATTATTCTTCCACCTGATTGGGATATGAAACTTGGCCTTACTCTTAGAGCTAGATAATTTAGCTCAAGAGTAATTAAAAAAAAAAAAAGTCCACATTTTTCATCTAAAACTTGTTATGGTAGGTATAATGTTCCAACTGATAGCCTGACCTGTTTTTAAAAATGAAAATTTTTCAAAAGCCATGAAAATATGTGTTATTTCATCACTTTTTTCATTGATCACTTTTCATTGAAATATTGTTTATTTTAGAAAACCTTGAAACTGGTTTATCATACTAATAAAATGTAAACATTCCAGGTAGGTCAAATTTTGTCCACAACAAATGTAAGGGTTAAAAACTTAATTTGTAAGAATAAATATTGTTTTGCCTATTAAATAAAAACTAAAGAAAAATGAGTATTATCTGTAATTACAATGGAATATAACCAAATTGTTCAGATTGCCATTTTAGAAATTTGGTATCATTTTCTAAAATGAAAATATATTTAGGTCATTTTCCCCATTTACTGTAAACCCAGTTTTCTAGTAGAATGGAAAAAAAATACTTAAATTGTAAAACAAAACATTCCCAAATCACTGAAAAATTCTTCAGCTGTGAAATCAATGTGTGTTTTTGAGACTTGTGAAATTTTCACCTAATCTTCATCTTTGTAAGTGAAAGCTAAAAGCTTCTTCACTGTTTTCACACAAGTAATGGCTTATTTGACAGGCTTTTTTTCTTTAAAAAAAAATTTTCCCTACTAACCTTTCCTCTAAATGCAAATAAAGATAATCTCCTTGATTCTAAGTACTTTGCAAACCCTGTAAAAATTTAAAACTATGTCACTGCTTCTCATAGTCTCTGGCTGTGTAAGTTTCCTCATAGTAAGAGTAGTATTAGTCATTCAGACTTGTCAGATTCTTTGCGACCCCATAGACTGTACCACCCCAAGTTCCTCTGTCCATGGAATTATCCAGGTAAGGATATTAGAGTGGGTTGCCATTCCCTATCCAAGGGATCTTCCTGACCCAGGGATCACATGTGGTTTTTTTTTTCTACATTGCAGATGCTTTACTGTCTGAACCATCAGGGAAACCCAAGCTTCCTCATAAGCCATTTCTAACATTGTTCTTATTGTGGTTAAAAAAAAGAAAAAGAAAATTGAAAAATAGAGAGATGCAGAAGCTAGCCCTGAAATTTTAAGAAGAGCAACTATCACACCATAACACCAAGCAGAAGGGTGAGTTTCCCTTACTCATAGTGGGAAACCAAAAGAAAGCTTATTATAATCACTTGCTATGATTAACTCTCTACATTTTAACCATGTAACTCACAAATTAAGAATAGCTTGTCCAAAGACAAAGTATAAGATGTGCCTTGAACTCAAAAATATAGTCAATAATGGATGATGAGAAAAGCCAGCCAGAAAATGTCAGACCTGGGAGACATTTGGTCTTCCCAGGTGGCACTAGTGGTAAAGAACCTGCCTGTCAATGCAGGAGATGCAGAGACATGGGTTTGATCCCTAAGTGCAGAAGATCCCCTGGAGGAGGGCACGGCAACCCGCTCCAGTATTCTTGCCTGGAGAATCCCATGGACAGAGGGGCCTGGCGAGCTACGGTCCATAGGGTCACAGAGTCAGACATGACTAAAGCGACTTAGCATGCACACACAGGGGTCAGTTAGGCAAGTAGAGATAAGAGTGTGTGAGGTGTAGAAAGGATGGGGTCAGGGGGAGAAGGCCACAGGAAGAGATCACCCTTTATATTCTATATAACTTTTATATTAGCCAATAAGAAAAGACAAGAAGCAGAGTCCAAGGAATCATATGGTAGACAGAAAAATGACACCGGCACAGATGTCCACGTTCTAATCCCTAGAACCTGTGAATACATTATGTCACATGGCAAAGGGAATTAAGGTTGCTGATGGAATTAAGTTTGATGTTCAGCTGACCTTAAAATAGGGAGATTCCCTGGATTATTTGTGCAGACCCAATGTCATCACAAGAGTTCTCAAAAATGGAGGTGGGAAGCAGAAAAAGAGATGTGACGAGGCAAGCAGGGTCAGAGAGGCACTATGTTGTTGGCTTTGAAAATTAAAAGGGAGCCCTCAAGCCAAGGAATGTGGGGAGCCTTTAAAAGCTGGAAGAAGCAAGGAAACAGATTCCCCCATAACCTTAGGGAAGGAATGCAGCCTTACCAACATCTTGGTTTTAGCCCAGTGATCTGTGTCAGACTCTGACCTCTAAAGCTATGAGACAACAAATTTGTGTTATTTTAAGCCACTAAGTTTGTGACAATTCATTAACAGTGATGGAAGGCTAACACAGATCTATGCCCAACAATTGAGAAAAAACTAAAGGGGACAAACAGAATATTCAATAAGTGCAATAAGTGCTTTTAAAAAAAAAGGGGGGGGTGAAATGAGTGAATAAAGGAATATGATCCAGTTGGTAACCATACTCTGGGGTCCATCAAAAATAAGAGAGTCACCAGCCACACAACATGATAATAACATTGATCCATAGACTCAACCTCATTTTCCCTGAACCTTCCCATTCTATGGAGTGTGGATAAAACCTGTCTAGTGAAGATAATGTATTAAAAACCAGGCTTACACAAAGGAGAGGTGCTCAACATTACTAGTCATCAGGGAAATGCATAATAAAATCACAATAACCTGTAACCTCATACCTGTTAGCACAGAAGGCGATGGCACTCCGCTCTAATGCTCTTGCCTGGAAAATCCCATGGACGGAGAAGTCTGGTGGGCTGCAGTCCCTGCCTGGGGTCGCGAAGAGTTGGACACAACTGAGCGACTTCACTTTCACTTTTCACTTTCATGCATTGGAAAAGGAAATGGCAACCTACTCCATTGTTCTTGCCTGGAGAATCCTAGGGACGGGGGAGCCTGGTGGGCTGCCATCTATGGGGTCGCACAGAGTCGGACACGACTGAAGCAACTTAGCAGCAGCAGTCGCAGCATACCTGTTAGAATGGCTATCATCAAATAGACAAGAAATCAGAAATTTGACAAGGATAGGGAGAAAAGGGAACTATTCGTAGGAAGGTAAATTGGTACAACCACCATGGAAAACAGTATGGAGGTTCCTCAAATTTTTCGAAATAGAACTATCATGTGATTCAGCACTTCCACTTCTGAGTATATACCTGAACAAAATTAAATAACTGGCTTGAAGAGATATCTACACTCTTGTGTTCACTGTAGCATTATTTACAATAGCCAAGACATGGAAACAACCTAAGTGTCTATTGGTAAATGAATGAAGAAAATATTGATAAATAATCTATATCTCCAAAAGAAAATTATTCAGCTGTAAAAAAAAAAAAAAGTTTTGCTATTTATAATAACATGGATGAACCTTGAGGGCACTAAACTAAGTGAAATAAGTCAAACAGAGAAAGAAAATATGATGTGATCTCACTTATGTGTGGGCTCTTCTATGATTCTCGTAGAAACAGAGAAGAGATTGGTGGTTGCCAGAGATGAAGGGTGGTAGGTAGGGGAAATGAATGAAGGTAGTCAAAGGGTAGAAACTTCTAATTATAACATGAATAAGTTCTGGGGATGCAACCTACAGCATGGTGACCATAGTTAACAACACTGTATTATATATTTGAAAGTTGTTAGAAGAGTAGATCTTGAAATTTCTCACCACACACACAAAAAAATTGTAACTATATGAGGTGATAGATGTGTTAACTAAGCTTTTCATGGTAATCATTTTGCAATATATACAAATACAAAATCACTACATATTTTACCTTAAACTTACACAATGTTCTATGTCAGTTATATCTCAACAAAGCTGGAAAAAATTGAAATCAGACCTATTCCCCAGTTTCCCAAGTTATTATGGTAGCTGATCAAGACTAATAAAATGTATCACCTTATAGCTGCTGAATCAGTCCTTCAAATTAGGTGGCCAAAATGTCGGAGTTTCAGCATCAGCATCAGTCTTTCCAATGGATAATCAGAACTGATTTCCTTTAGGATGAACTGGTTGGATCTCCTTGCAGTCCAGGGGACTCGGCAAAAGTCTTCTCCAACACCACGTTTCAAAAGCATCAATTCTTCAATGCTCAGCTTTCTTTCTAGTCCAACTCTCACATCCATACATGACTACTGGAAAAACCATAGCCTTGACTAGATGGACCTTTGTTGGCAAAGTAATGTATTTGATTTTTAGTATACTGTCTAGGTTAATCATAACTTTTTTCCAAGGAGCAAGCACCTTTTAATTTCATGGCTGCAATCACCATCTGCAGTGATTTTGGAGACCAAAAAAATTAAGTCTGTCACTGTTTCCACTGTTCTGCAAAGTGATGGGACCAGATGCCATTATCTTAGTTTTCTGAATGTTGAGTTTTAAGCCAATTTTTTCACTCTCCTCTTTCACTTTCATCAAGAGGCTCTTTAGTTCTTCTGCACTTTCTGCCATAAGGGTGATGTCGTCTGCATATCTGAGGTTATTGATATTTCTCCTGGCAATCTTGATTCCAGCTTGTGCTTCATCCAGCCCAGCATTTCTCATGCTGTACTCTTCATATAAGTTAAATAAGCAGGGTGACAATATAACTGACTTATTTGAAAAGACCCTGATACTGGGAAAGATTGAAGGTGGGAGGAGACGGGGACGACAGAGAATGAGATGGTTGGCTGGCATCACCAACTCAACAGACATGAGTTTGAGAAACTCCAGGAGTTGGTGATAGACAGGGAGGCCTGGTGTGCTGCAGTCCATGGAGTCGCAGAGTTGGACACGACTGAGTGACTGAACTGAAATGATAGCTGCTGATCTTTTATCCGGTAATTAAGCCAACCTCATTCCACTCCCTTCTTCCCACCATACAAAACACCTACCAGTCAGACCACCTTACCAGGCTCTCTACCTCCTAGGTCCTCAAGCTTGCTGCTGCCTCTGCCTGGAAGGCTCTTCAGGCCTCCCCTGTTGACTAGTTGGAGAAGGAAATGGCAACCCACTCCAGTATTCTTGCCTGGAGAATCCCATGGACAGAGGAGCCTGGCGGGCTACAGTCCACAGGGTTGCAAAGAGTCAGACACTACTGAGCGACTTCACTGAACTGACTAGTTAGCTTCTAATTACCGTTGATCCTTCAGGTTTCGTCAAATAAATCTTTACCGGATAGGATTTGATCCTCTCTACTGCATATTCACGCAGAGGCCCAGGCCACCCTAAATCAGGAACACTGGTACGGCCCAACAGTACAGAAGAGTGCTTCAGCCAACCATATTCATATCAATATGAATCTACCCTTGCTGATTCAGCTGGGCCAAAATTTCTCTCCTAGGCTCAAGTGAAAGTGAAGTCACTCAGTCGTGCCCGACTCTTTACGACCCCACGAACTGCAGCCCACCAGTCTCCTCTATCCACAGGAATCTCCAGGCAAGAATACTGGAGTGGGTTGCCATTTCCTTCTCCAGGGGATCTTCCCGACCCAGAGATAGAACCGGGTGTCCCACATTGTAGGCAGACGCTTTACCGTCTGAGCCACCAGGGAAGTCAGGGATAATATCTATCTTGTTCATTGTTTGTTCACACCTCAACATCTAGTACTGACATGTGATGGGCTCCCTGCAAGTGTCTGTGGAATGAAAATCCTAAAACACCAAAACAACAAAAATCTAGGTCTTTTCAAGAAACTGATTCTTGTATTTCAATTTTGATTCTTCCAACCAAATGAGTTGTTTGGGGTTACTATTGATATTCTCTTCAAAGTTAAAGTGATACTCCCTGTTATACATTTCTTTTCCAGCAGAAAGAATTAAAAATTTTATAATTTATATTTTCAACTTTAATATATGAATAAAATGAAAGTCGATTACATCATAGGTGTACATACATATAAATATACACATACTCTGAATTAGTCAGGATTCTCCAGAGAAACAGGGTCACTAGGAAACAGATGATAGAGAGATAGAGAGAGAGAGAGAGATATAAGCATATCATAAGGCATTCGTGCATATTATGGACTATGGAGGCTAAAAAGTCCTATGGTTTGTCTGAAGCCTGGAGACCCAAGAAAGCCAGTAGTGTAGTTCCACTCTGAGTCCAAAGGCCCAGGAAACCAGGAGAACCAGTGGTATAAGTCCCAGTCCAAGGGCATAAGATAAGTGTCTAAGCTCATGCAATCAGGCAGGAGAGTAAGTCATTCCTTACCCCAGCTTTCAGTCTACTCTGTACTGTGCTGTGCTTAGTCGCTCAGTCGTGTCCGACTCTTTGCAACCCTATGGACTGTAGCCCGCCAGGCTCCTCTGTCTATGGGGATTCTCCAGGCAAGAATATTGAAGTGGGTTGCCATGCCCTCCTCCAGGGGATCTTCCCAACCCAGGGATTGGAACCCAGGTCTCCCTCGTTGCAGGTGGATTCTTTACTCTACTCAGCCCTCATCAAATTGAGCGATGCCCACCCAAATCTGCTTAACTCAATCTATGATTTAAGTGTTAATCTCCTCTGGAAACGCCTCCACAGACACATCCAGAAATAATATTTAACCAAATATCTGGCCACCCCCTGGCCCAGTCAAGTTGACACAGAACATTAACTATCACACACAGATACATATGTATAATTTATTTTCTTTTCAAATAGCCTTTATTTTCACAAATGTGCTTTGATTCTAGACTCATGGAATGCTCCTTCACTCTCATACATGATGACTTGAGCAAGAGATTTCTGAGTTCAGATGGTTGAGTGAAGCTACTCTGATTTGCTCTCTTCCAAAACCACATGATTTAAAGCACATGTACTTCAAACTTCGGGAGATAGTGGAAGACAGAGGAGCCTGGCTTGCTACAGTCCGTGAGGTCACAAAGAGCCAGACACGACTTAACAACTAAGTCACAACAACTTCAAACTCAACAAAATAAGTTCAACGATATACAAAAGGCAGAGTCTAAAAAGATATTCTTTCCCCAAAAGTTGCCCAAGAACCTGAAGCAGAATCAGGTAGAGTAAACCCCACCCCAGTCCCTCCCATCCTGTTCACAGGCTAGTCTAGTCATCAAAATTGTGACATTTCTAACTAATCTATCCATGCGTTTATTTTCTGTAGCTTCCATAACAAATTACCATAAATTCAGCAGCTTCACACCACGCAAATTTATGATCTCACAGCTCTGTAGGTCAAGCGTCTGGTGAGCTCAGCTGGTTCCACTGGCCCGGGTGTCACAGGCTGAGATCAAGTTGTTGGCAAGCTGGACTCTTATCTGGAGGCTCTGAGGGCAAGTCGGTTTCCAAGCTCATCCAGGCTGTTGACAGAATTCAGTTGTTTGGGCTGCTGGCCTGAGGTCTCTGTTTCCTTGCTGGCTGTCGGCCAAGAGTCTCTCTCAGCCTGAATTCCTGTCATGTTGCCCCCTCCACTTCAAAGCGGCAACTTCCTGTTAGGTCCTCCTCATGCTCTGAATCTCTCTGAGTTCTTTTTCTGCCTCATCCCTTCTGCCTCCAGCTGGAGAAAGTTCTCTCTCTTAAGAGTTAATGGGATTAGACTGGTCCAAAGTAATCACCCTGCTTTACGGTCAGTAACCCTAATTATATCTGCAAAGTCCCATGTGCTGTGTAACATATGCCTGGGTTCCAGGGATCAGCACATAGACATCTTCAGAGGAGGAAAGAGACCTCCCCCCATACCCCACATCTCAAAGGAGCTAAGTGCAGAGGGTTGGAGGTCTTATTTTTCCCCTCTTATGATTCTGGTTGAGTGTAACCCACCAGGCTCTTCTGTCTGTGGGATTCTGCAGGCAAGAATACTGGAGCAGGCTGCTATTTCCCTCTCCAGGGGATCTTCCCAACCCAGGGATAGGCAGGTGGATTCTTTACCACTGAGCCACCAGAGAAGCCTCTCTAACTCTAAAATACTTCAAATGATTTGTAGAGAGAAACTGGTTAAAAAAAAAAAAAATTTCCAGGAGATAAGATCAAGAGTTACACATACCAAATTGGGGATTCCATCTAAAATGCAAATACATTGTCCCCCAGGAATGGAATATAACCCCCAACTAAGTAGAGTGGATCTTGGAGTGGCTTCACTAGTTTACACAATCTTGGAAGAGACAACAGAGCTCAGGTCTTCCAATAATGATGGCACATCCCTTTACCCAAATTCTTCCTCTGGGGCACCACTGTGCTTTAGTGCTACAAAAAGTAGATGGATCACCAAAAATTCACCATTCAAGAGGGTGGGACAAATGAAGAGAGTAGCATGGAAACATATGCTAAGTTGCTTCAGTCATGTCCAACTATTTGCAGTCCTTTGGACTGTAGCCCAACAGGGTCCTCTGTCCAAGGGATTCTCCAGGCAAGAATACTGGAGTGGGTTGCCATGCCCTTCTCCAACATATACACTGCCATATGTAAAATAGATAGCCAGTGGGAATTTGCTGTATGATGCAGGAAGCTCAAACAGGTTCTCTGTGACAACCTAGAGGGGTGGGATGGGATGGGAAGTGGGAGGGAGGTCCAAGACAGAAGGGGCATGGGTATTCCTACGACTGATTCCTGCTGGTGTATGGCAGAAACCAACACAATATTGTAAAGAAATTATCCTTTAGTTAAAAATGAATACAATTTTAAAAATTTCAGCACTCAAACTGTGAAGCAGTGAAGTCAGGAAATAAGTCAAAGGTGCGGTGGCATGGGAGGTAAGTATCTTCCCAAACTCAGATCACATTAAGTTTCCAGGCAGAGCCTCCAAGCGTGAGTAAAGCTAGAAAAATGGAGTGACATGGAAAGAATGCAAGCTATATGGAGACAGAAAGAACAAAAGGGAAGGAGGGAGGGAGGAAAGAAAGGACTGAGAAAGAGAAAGAAGGAAATATACACAACCTAGGGCTTCCCAGGCGGCACTAATGGTAAAGAACCTGCCTGCCAATGCAGGAGACGTGAGATGCGGGTTTGACTCGTGGGTCAGAAAGATCTTCTGGAGGAGGGCATGGCAACCCATTCCAGTATTCCTGCCTGGAGAATCCTCAGACAGAGGAGCCTGGTGAGCTATAGTCCATAGGGTCACAAAGAGTCAGACATACCTAAAGCAACCTAACACACATAGCAAGCATGCAGGCTACATACAGACAGAAAGAAAGGGAAGGAGGGAGGGAGGAAAGAAAAGTGTGAGAAAGAGGAAGAAGAAAATATATACAACCTAAAGCGGGAAAATTCCCAAGTGCTTCAAATTATTTAGAACAATTGAAAAAAGGCTCAAACATTTTTAAAAGAATAGCATGAGAGGATGGCAGGTCTGAGGACTTAAACAGTATTATCAAAGAACTATTGCGTGAAAATTTAGGGACTGGTAACATAATACACATGGCTACAGACTGAATAAGTGTCCTGGAGGAGAGGGAGAGTTAGTCACACTGGGAAGGCAGAAGAAAGAGATTAAAGCAATCAGAAAACAACTGACTTGTTTTCAACTCAGTTTGAAAATGATGGAATCTGGGTAAAGAGAGACCGTCATAACTGAGATCTGAAGCAGAAAACCCTGCAGATAATGTTGGGGTAACCCTGTTAATGGAAAATATATTCAACAACACTTGTTAAAGGTGGTACTACAGACTTTATTCAGGATCATTGTAACAGGTTAGGGACCACTGCCATGGAATTTTACAGCTGGAGAAAAGATCTGGGCTCAACTCTGAATACAGCACGGGCAGGTGCGAATTTATAGCCAAAGAGCAGGGTGAGGGTCAGTGGATAGAAAATTACTAAGAGGAAACCACGGGAGTAAAGGGCATTTGGCTAAACTGACTGGACAGAATCCTTTGCTCAGGATACGATGAGAAAACATCACCTGCAGGATTGGGTTGGGGGTGAGGAACCTGATCAGAGATTGAAGGTGATCGGGCATCAGGGGTACAGGGTTCTTGTCAAACTGACTTAGCAAAGTTCTTCCTAAAACTAAATTTTACAAGGAAGGGCATGGATGGGCCTAGGCAAATGAGTAAATCTTGCTCAAGCAAAGAATCTATGTCAACCTTCTAACCCTGACCCTTCCCAGGTTGCACACTGGTAAAGAATCCACCTGTCAATGCAGGAGAGGCAGGTTCGATCCCTGGGTGGGGAAGATCCCCTGTAGAAGGAAATGGCAACCCAATCCAGTGTTCTTGCCTGGAGAATCCCATGGACAGAGGAGCCAAGCAAGTTCCGGCTCATGGGTCTCAAAGAGTTGGACATGACTGAGCACACACATACATACATAACCCTAACTGTAATTCTGCTCATCTTTCTACTGAGAGGAGGCAGGCTCTGCTCAATTCCCTAGGAGGAAAAAATATGGAACAACCATTTCATCTTGAGTCTGTCCTTTCATTCTATTTTCCCCAAGGACAGATGGATTTACCAGGTGGACCTGTGACTTTTGTCCCCTGCTTCGGACCTTTCTGTTCGTGGAGATCTCCAGCTAGCTCTCCATCTCAGAACAAGTTAGAGTGCTGATGGAGGGACCAGAGACAGGGTGAGCTAATTTGTCTATTCAGGAAGAATATGATAAATCTACCTGGCCTCAGCTCTCAACGCATACCTTCCAGCTTTATTATAATAAAGATGATGTGTGTGTGTGTTATTAGTTCAGTTATGTCTGACTGTTTGCAACCCCATGGACTGTAGCCCACCATGGGGGCCCCTCAGTCCATGGGGATTCTCATGGAGAATCCTGGAGTAGGTAGCCATTCCCTTCTCCAGGGGATCTTCCCAAGCCAGGATCAAACCCAGGTCTCCTACATGTAGGTAGATTCTTTAAAGTCTGAGCCACCAAATAAGCCCCAAAATACTAGAGCAGGTAGCCTATCCTTTCTCCAGGGAATCTTCCTGGCCCAGGAGTTAAATTGGGGTTTCCTACATTGCAGGTGAATTCTTTACCAGCTGAGCTACTAGGAAAGCCCTACATACCTGGAGGTAACCACTATCCTCAGTTTAGTGGATATTATCTCCTTACTTTTTAAAACAATTTTTACATATCAGCATGCTTAATCAAATGCTGTTTATTTTACTTATTTTTTAACTTTAGAAAAAGTATCATAAGATGACTTTAGAATAATTTTGTCAAATCTATCCCTAAAATAATCTTACAATTTTAATTAAAATTATATTTATAAGTGATCTAGGGGAGACACATTACCTCTGTAATATCATGGATTCTATAAGACCTCTATAAAACATCATGAATTAGTGGTTATGACCATTTTGATTTCAAATATCTCTGTCTCTCTTCTGTTGCCGTTTTTATTCTTGTTGTTTTGCTTGAGGTTTGTCAGTAATTTATTCTTTCAATCACTGTGTCTGGAATGTATATACTAGAATTTGTCTCTAAATTCATAATTTTCTGCTTTAATCATTTTTGTTCTGTCCTACGGAGGTTCCCAGATTTCTCATCTAGCCCTCTTTTAAATTCTGATATTAACACAGCCAGTTTAAGCTTTATATTGTCTAACTTAATAAAACAAATGACATATTTAAAATTCTTGAGTACAATCTTGCTAGTCTGATTGTCATTCTGTTCTTAATATCCTATCATTGCAATTTTGTTTCCCTCTAATTTTTTTAAATTTCAAAGTTATTTGGTTTTTAAATCAAGCTTATATTGTTAATTTCTATTTGTCCAACATCGTATTCAGAGGTTGTGTTCTGTAATCTTTCTGCTTTTTTTATAACATGATGAGTTTATGTGTTCTAATACATGATCATATTTTAATGTTCTAGGAACATATTTTTGTGTATAGGATACAAAAATTGTTAATATCATCTATACAGTTTAAATGGTTATTAGTGAAAGAATATGATTGCTGGAATATACTTAAAACACAACAGCAACAACTCACTAATGAAAATCATGCATACATAAAGGGGTAGAAATCAATGAAAAAAGAATGGCAAAATGTAAATTTATTCTTTATCAATATAAGTTGGCAATGGTTTTGCTTTGGACACAGCTTTCTTTTTGTTTGTATTAACCAACTTTTTTGATGGTTTTGCTTTATTTCACCATTATTGTGTTGAATTTTTTAAATTCTCCATGAAAGTATTATTATTTCAGTTGGGAAGCTTAACCCATTTATAAATATGTCATAATTTATATATGCAATAGTATATCTAATCTTTAAAGTTGTTTTTACTCATTTTTTATTTATAATTTGTGATATGACTCAATTATTTATTCTAGTCTTTAATATATAGGAAAATATTTCTTATTTTTTAAATTTTATTTATAGGGATATTTATTTTTTAATCATTTTTTAATTTAGAAGTCCAAATTTCAGAATCAAGAATGAAACTCATATATTCAATCAACAAACACATATTGAACTATGACAACTGCTATAATGATATTTGAAAATAAAATGGCAAAAAAATAAAAGATAAACCTAGCCCTTGTCCATGCAAAGCTTAAAATCTACTTGAAAGATAAGCAAGTGAACAGGCAGTTACTACTCAGCATCACAAGGGCAACAACCATAGGAAAATAAAAGACGCTACAGAAACATGTAGGAGAGATGCCACCTTGCCTAAGATGTTCAGAGAACATTTTACGGAGGAAACAACATCTGAGCCAAGACCTTGAATTGAGTGGGAGTCAGGTAAGACCTTTTAAGCTTTTATTATTTAACTTCAGTTCAGTTCAGTCGCTCAGTCGTGTCCAACTCTTTGTGATCCCATGAACTGCGGCACGCTGGGCCTCCCTGTCCATCACCAACTCCCGGAATCCCCCCAAACCCATATCCATTGAGTTGGTGATGCCATCCAATGATCTCATCCTCTGTTGTCCCCTTCTCCTCCTGCCTTCAATCTTTCCCGGCATTAGGGTCTTTTCAAATGAGTCAACTCTTCACATCAAGTGGCCAAAATATTGGACTTAGAACATGTTTAATTCTCTCCCTTACCATCACTATTTCTCAGTTGTTATTATTTTATGTTTTATGCTTCAGTTCAGTTCAGTTCAGTCGCTCAGTTGTGTCTGACTCTTTGCGACCCCATGAATCGCAGCACGCCAGGCCTCCCTGTCCATCACCAACTCCCAGAGTTCACTCAAACTCATGTCCATCGAGTCAGTGATGCCATCCAGCTATCTCATCCTCTGTCGTCCCCTTCTCCTCCTGCCCCCAATCCCTCCCAGCATCAGTCTTTTCCAATGAGTCAACTCTTCACGTGAGGTGGCCAAACTACTGGAGTTTCAGCTTTAGCATCATTCCCTCCAAAGAAATCCCAGGGTTGATCTCCTATATTTGCTATTAATTTACCACTTTGCATTTAGGAGAAAATTTTGACTTTTTCTCAGATTTTAACAAGATACATTTGATGTATCTTTATTTCAACTAGTTTTAGTGTTCATATCCAGGTCTTTTAAGCCATTACCTTGCTATTTTTAGTTACCATTTTCCCTGAAAAATTCTGGCTAAATGTATTTTCCTGAGCTAACTTTCCTAATCTCTGTATCTAATTTTTCCTCCATATCTTTTGGGATATTGCTAAATTAGTTATCCCTTCTTGGCCATATATCTAGCTCCCACTCTTTTTCTTTTACTTCAGCATATAAATATCTTCAGTGGTGCTAGTGGTAAAGAACCCACCTGCCAAAGCATTAGATATCAGAGATGCAGGTTCAGTCCCTAGGTGAGGAAGATCTCCTGGAGGTGGGCATGGCAACCCACTCCAGTTTTCTTGCCTGGAGAATCCCATGGACAGAGGAGCCTGGTGGGCTACAGTCCATAGGGTTGCACAGACTCAGACACGACTGAAGTGATTTAGCAGCAGCAGCAGCAGCATAAATACCATCATCACCTTTTCTGTCTGGAAAGTCTTGCTTTTTGACCCTTTTGTTTCTTATAGCTACAACCTTTTATCATTCTCTTCAATATCAAACTATTTACTACTTGAAAAAGTTGTCTATACTCATGTCCAATTCATAAACACCCATAGGCTCTTCAAACCCCTGTGGCAAGCCAGCTTCTACCCTCACCACTCTTCTGACCCTGCTCTCACCAACATTATCAAAGACTTTCCTGTTGCCAAAATCAAAGAAAATGTTTAAATTTTTATGACTTGACTGCCCTGCCACACTAAATCTGTAGAGCATCTCCTTTGTCACAAAACTCTCTCCCAATTTGGCTCTTAAGACCCTTCTGTGGTGTCTCTCCTTCCTTGTCCTTGTCCTTCTCCGTCTCCTCTTCCCTCTTCCTTCAGTCATCTCTAAGTACTGAAGTTTTCAGACCTTTTGAGGTTGAAAAGACCTCTTTTCTCATCTCTTCTCTTCCCACACTAATACTTTTCCTATCTGATATTGTATAATCTCCATGGCATCAAATAATGCCTACATGCCTCCAAATTACATTTATCTGAAAGCAAACTAATGAGCTGGACTCTAGATCATTACACCTAATCGTGCATGTGGGCCTCCACTTGGGTGTCCAATAAGCATTTTAATTCCATGTGACCATCCTCCTCCCAGTGCTCTTTTCCTATATTCCCTGTGTTTTAATCGCTTCTCTGAAAGCAGAAACCTAACAATAACCCCTGACTCATCCTTCTCCCTGACCCATGTGCTCAGGCATCAGTTACTACTATTTCTACTTCTCACATGTATAGCTTCTTCTCCGATTTCCTAGTATTGACTTAATTCAAATTCTCATAATTTACCAGTTGGATCATTGCCAAGGTCTTCCATTGCCTCCATTCTTGCTCCACTCCAATCCGTTAATTAGATTTAAAACAGAATTATTTTCCTAAAATATGAATATGAGCATGCCACTCATACATTCCCATCTTTCAATACCTCTTCACTGCCTTGAAAAGAATTTCCAAATCACTAACCTGGTATACAGGGTGGTTTCTGATTTAGTCCCTTCTGTTAACTGCAGTCTGATCACTACGCCAACACAGACACACAGGTTCATGCAACCGTTTCCCCTGACAAAGCACTTTCTCCTTTTGCTACATACATAGCTACCTCTAACTGCAAATTTAAAAGCCACCTTTTCTTCCTTACCTGATCAATTCATGCTTATCCTTTTAGCTAACCCACGTGTTACCTCCTATCCTCTACCAGTTTGCATCTGACAATTTTATCCCCCAATCTGGGTTACATATTTTTTCAAGTGTTTATATCACTCGTAGGCATTTTTATCATAACATTTATAACATTTAAAATGACTGTCTCCATTATTCAATCAAGAATTCAATGAGGGCAGGAATCATGTCTTAGAAATACTTCTGCTCTGAGAGCCTATTACCAATGCCCTGTGATCAAGATAGAGATTTACAGATTTATATGAAGGAACAAGTAGTTCAGCATAGATATATTCTGAGGACATACAGGAAAATGACCAGATCATGAAAAATAGCTTGTATGTCAGATAAGTCATCAAAGTCATTTTAACAGGAAATGATGTGACCAAATGTACATGTTTAAAACCTCATCCTCATGGCCATGTGGTGAATGGGCCATAAAATAATAGAACTAGAGGAAGCAAGAGCTTTGAAATGGTTCAAGTGAACAATTATGAAAACCAAACTGATGACAGCAAGGATGGAGAGTGGGTGGCAGATATACACAAGACTTGGACAGTAAAGTGAAGAGGAGTCAATAGCCAATTCAATATGGGGGTTAATGAGGCATTAAGAACCACAAGCGTCTCTAAGACTTCTGGCTTGACTGACTAGGACGGTAGATTATTCATTTTGGAAATCATCAAGTCATATTAAGCTTATGCTCTAAACAGGCAATATACTAGGTGTTTGCTTAGACTGCAAGATTAATAAATAAAACATGAGACAAATAAATAAAACAGAGTCCCTACTCTTCATAGTGTGCAGTGAAAGAGATAAACACATAATAGAACTATAATCAAGGTTATTATGGATCTATAGGCAAGGTCTGTCTCTAGGAGAGCCTGTGGATTCACCTGATCATTGAATTCTGGAGGTCATGATGATGGTTCATTAGGAATGCGAAAGACTTCTAGAGAGGGCAGAAAAACTGCTTTCAATGTCATAACTTCCAGGATAATAGCCTGTATCAGTGGCATTTGGATCCAGTGAGTACAGGGGTTTCCCAATAACTGGGAAATTTTTGTGTATCTGGCAGAGGAACACCCGACATCCAATCCAATGTATCTCAGTACTTGATTCAGATGAAAAGAAGCTACGGGGCTGCCCTTCTGCTAGGCTTTCGCAGGCACTGTAGGAATGAGAAAGTCTTTCCTCCGGAGGTTTCTTGGAGGGGCAAGCCTCAAGATCCGCTATTTTAGCATCATGGTGTTAGGTTTCTATATTGAGTCACTGTCAGGAGCCTTCAAAGGAGGACAGGAAGGCAAGTTTGAGGCAATGTACAGATGTCCACTGCTTTTCCATGTCTCTGCACAGACTCAGGGCTAAAGATACGGAATTCAGAATGCTCTGATGTAACAGATTCTTCAAACGAATTTCAGTTAAGACTGTTCCAAGAGCCACGTGGAATGGTTGGAGGTGTAATGCAGGTTAAATGCCTGGGGTGGTATGCCTGAGCCAATGTTCTTATTCAGCTCGGAATCAAGCTAAGGTCTTTGCAAGAAAGCTGTGGTTGATCCCAAGAGTTTGTCTTCCTGTTCAGCCTGGTGTCTCTTCTTTCACCTAAACATCTTGCTACACCAGTGAAAATATTCTCTTTATAAATCTATCCCTATGCTTTCAGCCAATCTAATATTCTATGGAGACAATACATGTTGTCTTGAAGTGGTGTTTTCCTCTGTACACATGTCCTGTGCACAGGTACAGTGATAGGAGCCATGTGCATTCTCACAAAGGGCCCAGTTATGGCAGAAGTTTCCAGCACATTCATCAATGTCACTCTGACACCATTCTCCCCTAAAACTTGAATCACACAGACAAAACAGTACCATCTAAACTGTCAAAACATGTTCCACCATTTTCACAGGGTTTATCTTCGCAGCATGGGCTAAGCTGGCACCTCTGACCAGTATATAATTGTCTACATTGGCAAACTAAGTCCATTGCCCACAATGCCTGTACCCCCATAAAGGCATGGATGGGAGGAACACAGCTTGATGCTCACCTCACAATATGCCCCTATGTCTAAGGCACTGTATTTGCAATAAGAACCTCCAGTAGGTGATAAATTGCGAATGCTTCCATCCTGGCAAGTATTACTTAAGTACTCTTCTTTCTATAGCTGTTCGCAAGCACCCAAGAGATGATACATCCCCTGATTATTCAATGTATACCTAGCTTCTCGGTTTGCTACTGAAAGGGATCTCCTACCCATTCAAATAAGTGGAATCCATACAACCCCTGAAATCACTACTAACTTAGGGGATCTTCCATGCCTTATGACTTGCTGGCAGATATGATCACCAAAAAACACATGGTTGACTTTCGAGGTTTAAGGTTTTCAGAGCCCCTGTGTCTGTGCCTGTTGCAGTGTGAACTTGGTCTAGAACCGAAATGGTATAGTTTCCATTCACTTCAAAAGACACTGCATACCACAGCCCATCAGACTTGAATGCTTTAAACAAACACAGTTCCAGGGCCTTCCACAGTCACATTTGTGCTGCAGTCTTTCATTGTGAATCTCCACGATGCCATAGTCAGTTCCTTGAGTATACATTATGACGGCAGGAGTAGAATATGCTCTAAGTCACAGGGTCAGTTCCATCTTTAACTTGTTTTTATTTTCAAGATTCCCATTTTAATAAGGACTTCCCTGGTGGCCCAGACAGTAAAGAATCTGCCTGTAATGCAGGAGACCCAGGTTCGATCTCTGGGTCGGAAAGATCTCTTGGAGAAGGGAATGTCAGCCCACTCTGGTATTCTTGCCTGAAGAATTCCATGGACGAAGGAGCCAGGAGGGTGGGTTACAGTCCATGGAGTCAGAAAGAGTTGGACACAACTGAGAGAATAACACTTTCATTTTTATGGGTAGACTGAGCAAAGCAGATTGTACTCCCTAATATGGGTGGGTTTGTCCAGTTAATAGAAGAAGGCCAGACAAAAGACGGATCCTCCTGCAGAAAGGGACTCCTTCTGCTTGACCATCTTGGAGTAGGAACATTGTCCTTTTTCTTAATTTCAAGCTCAAACTGAAACACAGGCTTTTCCTGAGTCTCAGACCTGCCAGCTTTTGCAATGAAACTATGTCTTTAGCTCTCCTGGTTCTCAGGCCTTAGGACCTAGAACGAGATTCCTGGGTCTCCAGCTTGCCAGCACACTCTGCAGATCTAGAGTCTTGCCAGCTTCCATAACTGCATGAGCCCATTCTTTAAAATAAATCTCTTTATATTCATATATCTTATTGGCTCCACTTCTCTAAGAGCATTAGTACACATGTCTTTTGCCTGTTGATCTTATTGACTGTTTCCAGCAGAATGTAGGCATCATGATTTTTCTGTCTTAGTCACCACTTGGTCACTTTTAGAGACTAAAACATGTCTGGCCAATTGTATGCATTCAAAAAATCTTACAAGATTAATTCATGGATATATACAGATTTGAGAATATTCAGCAAAATACCAGATTTTCCTTTCAGTTTAAATAACATAGTACACAGAATATTTCTTTTCATTTCAGTGGCTTCTGGTTCACCTAATATTATCAGTGGTCTTTTGCAGAAGATTCATGTAAGAGAACTTAAAATACAGTAAAACTTCAAAGAAAGATGGGAAGGTTTTGAATCATACAGTATGAAGGGGCTACTCAACCAAAAGAGGAAGGGACAGATAAGAATATATATCTTGTGAGAAGAAAACAAGTCAAAAATAGAATGCAATTGATAAGAAGTCCTAGACTATGCCTTCAGGATCAAATATTTTAAAGAGAATTTAGCTAGGAACTTCTCTAAACATGTGTTCATAATCACAATTTTAGGCTGCTTTTTCTGAAAGCTTTCAGATTTATAGGCTATAAGACTTTTATGAAAAGAGAAAAGGCTATTGAATTATATCATTTAAAAATTTGAAAGTTCTGCCTTCAAGTGGAAGATGGTTGACTAAGCATACACATTTCCTTTTCTCCCCACCACAAATCTCTCTGAAATTTATATTGAAATAATGCAATATAAAAACATGAATTAATATAGACATGCAGGAAAATCAGGGAGGCTTGGGCAGAAACAATGAGGATTTCTTGAAGACAGAAATGAGATAAAATGGGTGCTGAATGTCTTTCAAAACAAGATATAAACAAATGAGGTTTTCGCTTTAAAAATGGGTTTTCTTTCAGAAGAAATACTGAAAAAAAAAACAATTCTAAAAACACAGGCAACTAAAGCTGACTCATCTACTAAACTATGGGTTGGGTGGTAAGGAAAGTAAAGCTTCATAAGGCTCTGGGTTCAAGGTGCAGTTGAGTACATTAATTTTCTCTATCTCCTAAGGCCCTGTCTGTTTGCTGTTTAGTCACTAAGTTGTGTCCAGCTCTTTCTGCAAGCCCCCAGACTGTAGCCCACCAGGCTCCTCTGTCCATAGGATTTCCCAGCAAGAATACTGCAGTAGGTTACCATTTCCTTCTCCAGGGGATCTTCCTGACCCAGGGATCGAATCCATTTCTCCTGCACTGGCAGCACAGTAAACCCACAGCGGAGAGAACAGGAGGATGACTCTCAGTCAATAAGGAATTCCATAACTCTCTGGGAGACACAGAGCCGCAGAAGGAAGACACTGATGATGCAGAACATAGGAAGGTGCGGCCTAAAACACACACAGAGACGGCACCAGCGGGAGGTGCCTACTGGTCTGCTGGTAAGACTCAGAAATACTACACTCGGTACATCAGATGGTAGACAGACACTAAAAACAAGAGGCTGAAGAGCAACTGTCAACCCTCTCCTGGAACCCAGGTGTTTCTCCCTGTCACCAGGGATGCCCTTTTGTGTAGCAGGATAAGCAGTAAGGCTGATGTTGCTGGAAGCCGGGATACTTGGGGTGGAAGAGAAAAGATACAGTTGTGACATCAAAGTAAAGTAATACCATGCAGTTTTACTTTTGAATTAGAAATATTAGTGAGAGGTAAGATAAGGGTTAACTTGTCCAAGAATGGCCACCTGCAAGGAGAAAGACCTGGCCTTTGTGAAGCTATGTGACAAGTGGCTGCAACCCAGCCACCTAAGACCATCAGTCCTGGCCAAGTATGACGCTTAGACCCAACAACTCCTTCTGTATTCGTTTCCAGTGCTGTTGTAAGAGACCCCCACAAGCTGAATGCCTTAAAACAATATAGATTGCCTATCAACGGTTCTGAAAAGCAGAATTGTAAAATGGATCAGCAGAGCTGTGTTCCTTTAGAAAGCTCTAATGGAGAATCGGTTTTCCCACATTTTCCAACCTCTAGAAGTTGTTCGCTCATGGCTTTTTTCCATATGCAAAGCCAGTGATGGCCAGTCTAGTCTTTTCCACACTGAGTTATACTCTGATACTAAATTTTTTGCTTCCCTTTTTCACATTAAAACAACCCTTGTGATCAGATTGGGTCCATCTGAAGAATTTAGTTTAATCTAATTTTAAGGTCAAATTGGCAAACTTAATTCCATCTTAAACCTTAATTCTCAGGACTTGCCTAGTGGTCCAGTGACTAAGACTCTCTGTTCCCAATGCAGGGGTGCCTGGGTTTAAACCCTGGGCAGAGAACTAGGTCCCATATGCCACAACTAAGAGTCAGCATGCCACAACTAAGATTCAATACAGCCAAATAAATACCATAAATAAAAACTTAATTCTCACTCTTGAGAGTCTGGTGTACTGCAAGGAGATCAAACCAGTCAATCCTAAAGAAAATCAACCCTGAATATTTATTGGAAGGACTGATGCTAAAGCTAAAAACTCCAATACTTTGGCCACCTAATTTGAAGAGCCAATTCACTGGAAAAGCCCTTGATGCTGGAAAAGATTGAGGGCAGGAGAAGGGGACATCAGGGGATGAGATGGTTGGATGGCATTACCAACACAACAGATGTGAGTTTGACCAAACTATGGGAGATTGTGAAGGACAGGGAAGCCTGGCATGCTGCAGTCCATGGGGTTGCAAAGAGCCCGAAATGTCTTAGTGACTGAACAATACCAACAATTCTCACTTGCCATGTAATGTAATCACAGGATCCAGGGTGAGAACAAGGACAACTCTGAGAAGGCCATTATTCGGCTTACTAAACCACCCTATCTGGGACCTGCCAGGATATATCACTAACTTATTATATTGTATAGCTACAACCATAAGTTTGGGTCCCTGGCCCCCTGATCACATCAGGAGAAAGGCAAGTACGTCCCTAATCATGATGCTTTAAGCCACATGGCCCAGGCGTCAGTTTCACTTTCCTAAACTCTAACATTTTGCCCTATCAGGTGGCTGTGACATGCCTCAATAGTGTGAACAGCAGCAAGGAACGTTTACATCTGCTGCTGCCCATGGGCTCATGAATTTTCCCCAGCGAACACTAATCCAGCAGCTTTGGTGCTATTAAACTATTTTCTCCATGGAAAGCAAATACAGCTTAGAGCTTAAAACAAGCAATTATGGTCAACCAAAATGTTTGGAATCTGCTCCATTAAGACAATTTTGATATGAGCAAATGAAGGTACTTAACACCTCAGGGAACTAAAGCAAAAGTTTTGTGACAAAATGCACAAATGCAGTAATGCAAAAATGCACAAGTGCATAGTAGTGCAGTAATGGAGAAAAGAAAAGAACACTGACAGGAAACCTACACTGCATCCAGAACTCACATTCACACAACCTAGAGGGACAAAAGGAGAAGGCAATGGCACCCCACTCCAGTACTCTTGCCTGGAGAGTCCCATGGACGGAGGAGCCTGGTGGGCTGCAGTCCATGGGGTCGCGAAGAGTCAGTCACGACTGAGCGACTTCACTTTCACTTTCCACTTTCATTCACTGGAGAAGGAAATGGCAACCCAATCCAGTGTTCTTGCCTGGAGAATCCCAGGGATGGGGGAGCCTGGTGGGCTGCCATCTATGGGGTCGCACAGAGTCGGAGACGACTGAAGCGACCTAGCAGCAGTAGCAGCAGCAGAGGGACAGAAACAGTAAAACTGAATGGATGAGTACCTGCAGCAAGAATGGGCCACTTGTAGCTTCTCTCACTGAGATGACACAAAAATGATCTTACTACCCTCATGGTACTGGGCTTCTTAAATCTCAAAAAGCAGCATAATTTGTTACACAGGTAGCTATTTCTAGAGCTGAAGTTTGCCTGTTGCATAACAGATTTTTTTTAATTTAAAAATATGCAGCATGAAAAAAAATTCACAATGGACCTAAATGTAAAACTATACAACTCCTAGAAGAAAACACAGATGAAGACCTCAGGTGTAGGGATGACTTTTTAGTTATAACACTGTAGGCATGATCCATGAAAGAAATCCTTGATAAGTTGAATGTCATTAAAATTAAAATCTCCTTTCCTGAGAAAGACAAATTCAAGAAAATGAGAAGACAAATCACAGCCTGGAAGAAAGTATTAGCAAAAAAACTATCTGTTGAAAAACTGTTATCCAAACTATACAAAGGACTATTAAAACTCAATGAAAAGAAATAAACAACTTGATAATAAAGTGAGTCAAATAGCTGTTAGATACCTCACCAAAGAAAGCAGACAGATGGCAAGTAAGCATATCAAAAGATGCTCTGCATCATGTGTCAGCAGGAAAAAGCAAATTAAAACAACAGTGAGATACCACTGCAGTGAAAGTGTTAGTGACTCAGTTGTGTCCAACTCTTTGCAACCCCTGTAGCTATAGCCCCCCAGGCTTCTCTGTCCATGGGATTCTCCAGGCAAGAATACTGGGTTGCCATTTCCTTCTCCAGAGGATCTTCCTGACCCAAGGATGTAACCTGGGTTTCCTGCACTGCAACCAGATTCTTTACCATCTAGCCACTGTACCACTGCTGCTGCTGCTGCTGCTAAGTCGCTTCAGTCATGTCCGACTCTGTGAGACCCCATAGACGGCAGCCCACCAGGCTCCCCCATCCCTGGGATTCTCCAGGCAAGAACACTGGATTGGGTTGCCATTTCCTTCTCCAATGCATGAAGGTGAAAAGAGAAAGTGAAGTCACTCAGTGGTGTCCGACTCTTCGCGACCCCATGGACTTCAGCCTACCAGGCTCCTCCGTCCATGGGATTTTCCAGGCAAGAGTACTGGAGTGGGGTGCCATTGCCTTCTCCAACTATACCACTACCCACATTAAAATGTCCAAAATCCAGAACACTGACATCATCAAATGCTGAAGAGAATGTGGAGCAACATGAATTCTCATTCATTCCTGAAGGAAAGCAAAATGGTACAGTCACTTTGGAAGACAGTTTACAGTTTCTTACAAAATGAAGCACATACAACCCAGAAATCAGGCTCCTTGATACTTACCTAAAAATCTAAAACCTAATTACTGGCCGCACAAAAACCTACACACAGATGTTTATAGCAGCTTTATTCGTAATTGTCAAGCTTGGAAACAACCAAGGTGTCCTTCAGCAGGTCTATGAATAAACTGTTGTATACCCAGACACGCCTGCGTGCCTGTGTGCTCCGTCTCTCGGTTGCTCTGACTCTTTGCGACCCCATGGACTGTAGCTTTCTGGGCTCCTCTGTCCCTGGGATTCTTCAGGCAAGAATACTCGAGTAGGTTGTCACGCCCTTCTCCAGGGGAACGTCCCAACCCAGGGATCAAACCCACATCTTTTACGTCTCCTGGATTGGCAGGCGGGTTCTTCACCACTGAGCCACCTGGGAAGCCATATATCAAGACAATGGGAAATTATTCAGAACTTAAAAGAAATGAGCTATCAAGCCATGAAAAAACACGGAGGAACCCTAAGTGAATATTACTTAGAGAAAGTAGCCAATCTAAAAGGCTATTTTCTATACGACATTCTGGAAAATCTCAAACCATAGGGACAGTAAAAGGATCAGTGGTTGCCAGGGGCTGGAGTGTGAAGCAGGGATGAGTAGCCTAAACAGAGAATTATCAGGGCAATTAAAAAGTCTGAATGGTACCATAACGGCAGATACATGTCTTTATATTTTTGTACAAATGCACAGAATGGAAAACACCAAGAGTGGACTGTAAGGTAAACGATGGATGTGGGGTGACTATGATGTGTCAATGCAGGTTCATCAATTGTAACAAATACACCACTGTGGTGGGGATGTTGATAATGCGGGAGGCTAAGCATGTAGAAATGGCACCCCACTCCAGTACTTTTGCCTGGAAAATCCTATAGACAGAGGAGCCTGGTAGGCTGCAGTCCATGGGGTCGCTAAGAGTCGGATACAACTGAGCGACTTCACTTTCACTTTCCACTTTCATGCATTGGAGAAGGGACTGGCAACCCACTCCAGTGTTCTTGCCTGGAGAATCCCAGGGATAGGGGAGCCTGGTGGGCTGCCGTCTATGGGGTCACACAGAGTCAGACACGACTGAAGTCCATGTAGAGGGGCAGCTGGTATATGGAAAATCTCTGTACCTTCTCAATTTTGCTGTTTCCCTAAAACTAGTCTTAAGCAAATAAAGTCTTTTTTAAAAAAAAGAATATGCAACTTGTCCTGAATTCTCTTGTTCATCTTCGGACACTAGCCTAGTAGCTGCATGATCCCAACATATTTAACTCCCTAAAAGATTGTATCAGTGTTTGCACACAATTTATTACTCCAAGGAGGCCAATGTTATTTACAGACCAAATATAAACACTTTCTCGCCATATGAGGTGGGAATCTTCTCTCTCTCTCTCTCTCTCTCTCTCTCTCTCTCTCTCTCTCTCTCTCTCGATCTTGCTCTCGCTCTTGCTCTCACTCTCGCTCTTTAGTTGCTAAGTCGTATCCAACTCTTGCGACCCCATGAACTGCAGCCTGCCAGGCTCCTGTGTCCATGGCATTCTCCAGGCAAGAATAACAGAGTGGGTTGCCATTTCTTTCTCCAGGGGATCTTCCCGACCCAAGAACTGAACGAGGGTCTCCTGCACTGCAGGCAGATTCTTTAGTGAATGTTTTCTACAAATTGACCCAGCAAAGGTAGAACTTCTCAAATTCTTTTACATCGCTTCTCAGTATAATTTGTGAATACAATTTCCAGTAGAGTGGTAAAGACAGCATGTAAATGCAAAAGTAACCATTTAATGGTGAGAGGAAACAAGTATAGAACAAAGGACTTTAAGATTTAAGGCCGTCAGTCTCTTCAGTAAGTGGTATTTGGAAAGCTGGACAGCCACATACAACTAGAGTCAGATGACTCCTTCACACCACACAGAAGAATTAACTCAAAACAACTTAAAGACTTAAATATAAGACATAATACCATGAAACTCCTAGAAGAGAACATAAGAGAGGCAAAATATTCTGTGACATAAACCACAGCAAAGTTTTCTTAGATCAGTCTCCCAAGGCAAAAGAAATAAAAGCAAAAGTTAATGAATGGGACCAAATCAAATTTATGAGGTTTTTCACAGCAAAGGAAACCATAAGCAAAACAAAAAAGACAACCTACAGACTGGGAGAAAATACTTGCAAACAATGTGACCAACAAAGTCTTAATTTCCAAAATGCACAAACAGTTCATACATCTCAATAACAAATAAAAACAACAACTCAATCAAAAAATGGGCAGAAGACCTAAATAGACATTTCTCCAAAGAAGACAGACAGAGGGCCAACAGCACATGAAAAGATGCTCAACATCTCTAATTTTGAGAGGCATGCAAATCAAAACTACAATGAGGTATCATCTTACTCCGGTCAGAATGTACATCATCAAAAAGTCTAAAATTAATCAGTGCTGAGGAGGGTGTGGAGAAAAGAAAACTCTCCTACACTGTTGGTGAGAATGTAAATTGGTTCAGACACTATGGAGAATAGTATGGAGGTTCCTTAAAAAACTAAAAATAGAGTTATCACACAATCCAACAATCCCATCCCTCTAGGTCATCACAGAGCTCCAGGCTTGTCTCCCAGTGTTTACAGAGCAGCTTCTCACCAGCGAGCCATTTTAACCGCAGTAGTGTACACCTGCTGATGCTACTTTCTCCGTTCATCCCACTCTCTCCTTGCCCCACTGTGTCCCCAAGTCCATTCTGTACATCTCCGTCTCCATTCCTCCCTTCAAATGGGTTCATCAATACCATTTTTCTAGATTCCACACACATGCATTAATATACAATATTTGTTTTTCTCCTTTGGACTTCACTCTGAATAACAGGCCACCTTACTAGAACTGATTATGGCAGCCCAAGCCAACTAAGTGAGCACATCAAAGCACCACTGAGTTTGCAGGAAGCTTCCAGGGGCCTGGTTTGTACACTTTGGTCTTCAAGAAGAAATAAAACACAAGAACAGATAGTGCTGGTGCTCTATTAGAGTGTCTCCCTAATCATTTCAGAGAAGAAGAAAGAAGGAAAAAAAAAAAAAAAACAAACGACAGTGGAGAGTGATTTACTGCCAGTGAGTCATCAATTCACCAACTGAAGCTGAGAATGCTGGGCCAGGCCAGCAGAGATAAGAGCACGGCTGGGGTCAGATACTGAGTGATGGGACAGCCATGAGGGGTGGGAGGCGGCTGGCGGAGTCTTCTTTATGTGTGATGATAGTAGCCGGGAACAGAATGGTTCCCTGCCAGTGTTGTTCATAAACCAGAAGATTTTTTGAATCTCCATTCAAACCCAAGATCCTCACTCTGCCTCCATTACATGAAACGTTCCAACAGATGATGACAACCTGGCTTCACAAAACACAAAAAAGGAGAAATTGGCCCAGAGCAGAAAGCCATTATCATAAAGTTTAAACATTAAGGTTATAAAATAAGTTATCTACAGAAGGCAGGCAGCAAACATGCAGACAAAAGGATTCTCATGAGGCCATTGGTGCATCCAAATGATTGACAATGAGGTTATAGCTAATTAGAGCCTGTAACTCTGCAATAAACATACTCTCTTATTTAGAGGTCTGACTTCATTTCTTTGTGCTTTCGGAAAAGGGTGAATGGGGAAGATCAAGTTAAAAGGTTAATTATCTATAATCTGTAAACTTCATCTCTTTAACTGAAAGAGATTTTTTAAAAACAAAGGGGAAGGCAGGCACCCCAACATTTAAGAATATCATAAAACACTCTTAACCAGAAATCCATTTACAGAGGAAATGTCGGTGAGAAAATACAGGCTACAGATTTGAACTTCCAAGACATTACAAACAGTGAAAGGAATAAATGTAAATTATCATAGGAAAAAAACTAATTTCTGATGCTCCGTGTATGAAAAATAAACATCATTTATTAAGTTTGAACATCTATGGAGGCAAGATTTTTAGCCTTGGGTGTTAATTATGGTTGCGCCACTGATGCAGTCTAGAGGAAGTCAGTTCATTTCATCCCCAGGGACAGAAAGCATCCACAAGTTCATGGAGTAATGAATTATCTCCATTTTACTATTCAACTGAAACTTTGTGCTACATTAAATAAACTGGCCAAGCCTGTACGATCCACTGTAACAAATCTCTCTCGTACCCTTAAGGGCTGAGCGTCAAGAGAAGTTTAACACTAAGCCTCCAGGAATTATTCTAAATTGTTTCCATCATTAATTTTTAAGGGGAGAGGTTGTAAACTGGTTAATAATCATTCCCTGTGGTTATTGCGGGTTTTGCAGAATTTCACGAACTCATGGTGTGTTTAGCAAGACTTCCCCACTGGTGTGTAGTTGTGCCAGTTGTCAGAATCTATTCATCATTATCTATAATAAGTAATAACAACAAGTACCACTGTCATCTGAGAGGTCATTAGTTTGCTCAGCCTCTGATGGGTATGAGGAGTCATGAGGTGGGACAAGGATGCCAGCCAGATAAGTCCTGGACACACAGAGGGATTATTCTGCCATAACAAAGTAGCATAAATGAGGTGTCCTCGCTGAAAGGTTGCTGCTGAACCACGAAAGATGTTGGGATTCTTGGCCTCTGGAGAAGGAGAATTAAATGCAGGGCCAGAGACGAGGCTTGATCGCTCAGAGCTTTTGTGTAATAGAGTTTTATTAAAGTATAAAAGGGATAAATCTTCTGACATAAACATCAGAAGGGGGCAGAAAGAGTTAGTGTTAGCAATGGAATTATATACTTTTTAATTACTTATTCAGTTCAGTTCAGTCACTCAGTCGTGTCTGGTTCTTTGTTACCCCCATGAACTGCAGCACGCCAAGCCTCCCTGTCCATCACCAACTCCCGGAGTTTACCCAAACTCATGTCCATTGAGTAGGTGATACCATACTACCATCTCATCCTCTGTTGTCCCCTTCTCCTCCTGCCTTCAATATTTCCCAACATCAGAGTCTTTTCAAAAGAGTCAGCTCTTCGCATCAGGTGGCCAAAGTATTGGAGTTTCAGCTTCATCAGTCCTTCCAATGAATACCCAGCACTGATTTCCTTTAGGATGGACTGGTTGGATCTCCTTGCAGTCCAAGGGACTGTCAAGAATCTTCTCCAATGTGTATAGTGGACTTTTGGACGCAGAGGGAGAGGGAGAGGGTGGGATGATTTGGGAGAATGGCATTGAAACATGTATATTATCATGTAAAAAAAGAAAAAAGAATCTTCTCCAGCACCACAGTTCCAAAGCATCAATTCTTCAGCTTTCTTTATACCCGAACCCTCACATCCATACATGACCACTGGAAAAACCATAGCCTTGACTAGATGGACCTAGACTTGACTAGACAGCAACCTAGATGCTGTCTAGGTTGGTAATAACTTTCCTTCCAAAGAGTAAGTGTCTTTTAATTTCATGGCTGCAATCACCACCTGCAGTGATTTTGGAGCCCAGAAAAATAAAGTCAGCCACTGTTTCCACAGTTTTCCCATCTATTTGCCATGAAGTGATTGGGACCAGATGCCATGATCTTCGTTTTCTGAATGTTGAGCTTTAACCCAACTTTTTCACTCTTCTCTTTCACTTTCATCAAGAGGCTTTTTAGTTCCTCTTCACTTTCTGCCACAAGGGTGGCGTCATCTGCATATCTGAGGTTATTGATATTTCTCCTGGCAATCTTGATTCCAGCTTGTGTTTCTTCCAACCCAGCGTTTCTCATGATGTACTCTGCATATAAGCTAAATAAGCAGGGTGACAATATACAGCCTTGACGCACTCCTTTTCCTATTTGGAACCAGTCTGTTGTTCCATGTCCAGTTCTAACTGTTGCTTCCTGACCTGCATACAGGTTTCTCAAGAGGCAGGTTAGGTGGTCTGGTATTCCCATCTCTTTCAAAATTTTCCACAGTATATTGTGAGGTTGTAAAGACCTTACTAGACCCACTCCCATAATTTACATTTTAAGATAACAGGATTAGCCAGAAGGCTTTTTCCAGAGACTGTCCTCAAGCAGAATACATTATTGTTATATAATCCTAAGGAATGTAGAAGTGGGGGGAAAAGTTTGTCCTTTCCTCCTCCTTGAGAATTCCAGACCCCTTTCTCCTAGGGGACACCCAGACTTCTTATCAACCTGCCTAGGAATTGACTCTCTCACTCACCAACAGAACTTTTATGGTCCTACACACTTCTGGAGGCAGGAGGTCCAAAATGAAGGTACTGGCAGGGTTGTTTCCTTCCGCATGCGAGAGAAGGCTCAGATCTTGTGCGGTCCTCGTCACTGGTGTGTAGATGGCCGTACTCTTTCTGTGTAACTTTACATCATCTTCCGTCTATGTGCATCTTTTTCTCTATACATGGCAGTTTTTTTTTTTAAGGACACTAGTCCTCTTGGACTAGGAGCCCAGTTTAAGACTTCATCTTAACTAACTACATTGCAATGGCCCTCTATTTCCAAGTAAAGTCACATTCTACGGTACTGGGGGTTAGGCTGTCAATGTACAAGTTCGGAGGAGACACAATTCAACCCATAACAACGTCCAGGAGACAACACTTGTGTCAGTGAGTGGCTCCTACTTTCTGAAGCTCTGGTTCGAAACAGGCACTAAGTATCCATCGTTTTGAATCATTGTATCCCTGTCTTGATCTGCTAAGGCTGCCATAACAAAATACCATAGACATACATGTTCTCAGATCTGAAAGCTGGACAGCCCAAGGTCAATGTCAAACAGGATCTGGTGTCTGGTGAGGACTCTTCCTGGCGTGTAGGTGGCCATCATCACACTGTGTGCTCCCATGACCTTTCCTTAGAGTGAGTGTGGAGAAACAGAGCTCTGGGGTCTTTTTCTCTTCTCATAAACACGGCCCTTTCAGATTATGATCCCACTTTGATGACCTCATTTAACTGTTATCACCTCCTCACAGTCCCTTCTTCCTAATACAATCACATTAGGACTTAAGGATTCAACACATGGATCTGGGGCATGGTGGGGGATACACAATTCATTCCATTTGTTGTTGCTGTGTTTAGTGGCTAAGTTGTGTCTGACCCTTTGCAACCCCATGGACTGTAGAAAATACTGAAGAAGGCACAGCAGTGTCCACTATTATTTACCATTAGCTGGTATTTCCAAAGGGCTTCTGGTTCTCAGAAAATATTAACTTGAACTTACCCTGGTCTTTGAAGAAATGGGCAAGTGAGAGAAACAAAACTTTTAGGATAAACAATGGACAAGGGCCCAATGAAGCCAGGTTGTTTAATGTTGTTTAGTCGCTCAGTTGTGTCTGACTCTTTTGTGATTCCATGGACTATAGGCCACCAAGGTGCTCTGTTCATGGAGTTTCCCAGGCAAGAATACTAGAGTGCATTGCCAGTTTCCTTCTCCAAGGGATCTTCCTGGCTCAGGGGTGGAACCTGCGTCTCCTGCATTGCAGGCGGATTCTTTTACTACTGAGAGACATGGGAAGCCCAATTCATTCCATAGCAATCCTTAATGGAGGACACTATTATCTTCATTTTACAGATGAAGAAACTGAGGCACAGAGAGGTGAACTCCTAGCTCCCACAGCTAGAATCAGTGTAAAATGTCAGTTAGGTTGATTTCAAAGAAAACATCGATCGGTCTACCATTACTGTGTAACCTAAACTCGGACCTAATAAGAGAAAAGGGAATTTGGACAGTCTTTGCAGACACCTACAACAAGCAGACAGGCACGACCCACTCTGATTGGGGTCCTGATTTCTTTCCCCACCACACACTTTACATCTCTTCCCCAGCTCCTGGACCAACGTGGATCTGGCAAGCAGGGAGACAGGATTGTGGAGACATACACCTGGGACAGAGATGAGTTTGAATCTCTTTTTGACTTCTTACTCTGATGCAAGGCAAAGGGTGTAATTATTCTGTGCCTCAATATCCCTCCCTCTTACGACCACAGTAAGGACTGGAAGAATTAGTATGCATACAGAGTTCTAGAACTGGGCCTGGCATATAGTGAATGCTTTATAAATGTTCTATTCAGTCGCTAAGTTGTGTCTGACCCTCTTCGACCCCATGGACTACAGCATGGCAGGCTTCCCTGTCTTTCACCACCTCCTGGAGTTTGCGCAAATGCATGTCCATTGAGTCGGTGATGCCATCCAGCCATCTCGTCTCCTTCTCCTTTTGCCTTCAATCTTTCTCACATCAGGGTATTTTCCAGTGAGTCATTTCTTCACATCAGGTGGCGAAAGTACTGGAGCTTCAGCTTCAGCATCATTCCTACCTATGAATATTCAAGGTTGATTTCCTTTAGGATTAACTGGTTTGATCCGACTGCCAAGGGACTCTCAAGCATCTTCTCCAACACCACAGTTGAAAAGTAACAATTCTTCAGCACTCAGCCTTCTTTATAGTCCAACTCTCACATCCGTTATTATTATAATCATTCTTTTCTGAATTACAAGAAATAGGGAAAATGCCTTAAGAATAAGCCTCAAGAAGAAGGTTTAAGAAAAAACCTTAAGAATAGAGGTTTGGGGGGCCTTCCATGGCAGGCCAATTGGTTAAGATCCTACACTTCCACTACAGAGGGCACTGGTTCAGTCTCCGGTCAGGGAACTAAGATCCTGCATGTCTCACAGGGCAGCCAAAAACTTTTTTTTTTTTTTTTTTAAGAATAGAGGGTTTTAAAGTGCCCCCAAGTTCCTTAACCAACCTGGGCCATCTGTAAATTAAGGACTATGTCATTTCTAGCTTCCACATCATCAGGCACCCTACAGACTAACTTTCTGACATTAGCTTAATACAAACTATTCTAAAATGTCTCCTCCCCCACTCTGGGATAGAGATCCAACTATAGGAGACTTGCGCTGAAATCCAATCCTGGCTGCTGTCTTAGCCACAAAAAAGTATGAGTCACGTGGCGGGGGTGGGGAGCGGGGAGTCCATTCCTGACTTTCCCCTCCTCTTCTCCACCTCCTCCCTCCCCCTCTGATGTCTTTCACCTTCCTTCTTAAGGTCGAAGAGTTTATTGAATCGAGGCTCAAAAATGAGTTACTCAACTAGGCTTGCAGTATACACGTGTCATGTGTTAGAATTGACTGTATTCATTTCCATCCAATATGTCAAACGACCCGCTCCAGGAAAATGCACCCCCGCCCCAACCATAGGATGGGAAAGAATGAAAAGAGAGAGGCAATGAAAGCAAAATCAAAAGTGAAGTTCCTTTCTGCTCCAGGAATGTGACCTTAGAGTGAAAGGGAGGTGGAGACGGCAAGGGAAAAAATGTCGGTGAGGTCAAATTTAAAGAAGGTGGGATATCCTGAAGTATATATACAGGCGGGTACTGGGCAAGGCACGACTATACTTAAACCCCAGAACATTCCCAATCCCAAATCCTGAAGAGGAGGGGTCACACGCAGAAATCACTTGACTCTTTTTTTCCTATTAGGGACCCGCTGGCCTCCAGGTATTCTGTTGAGGGGAAGAGAAGTCTTCCACTTGCTCCCGCGTCTTTCTCATCTGCCAGGATAGTGTACAGACAGCCAGGCCACCCAGCAACTTCCCCTCGGCCGCGAACTGAAACGCTCATTTGAATGCGTTTCCTTTTCATTCAGAACAAAGGTTGGGAGTCCGAGCCTCGCAGCGCCTGGGCCGGAAAGTACACGACGTGTGTCGAGAGCAAACACACACACACACACACACACACCCATACACACAGACACACACACGCACACATTGAGAGACAATGACCCACGAGAAAGGGAAAGGGGAAAACACCAATCCCGCGCTGGGCTTTTTCGACTTTTCCTTTAAAAAGAAAAAAAAGTTTTTCGCGCTGTAGGTTCCAAGAACAGGCGGGAGGGGGGCAAGGCGGGGAAGTGGGGGGGTTTACAGAAAAGGCGCCTGGTCGGTTATGAGTCACAAGTGGGTTATAAAAGGGTCGCACGTTCGCAGGCGCGGGCTTCCTGTGCGCGGCCGAGCCGGGGCGCAGCGCCACGGTCCCGTCGGGCCGCCTCCGGCCTCGGGGACGCCGGCGCAGCCCAGCTCAGCGGTGATCACGCGACGCGGGGAAGGAAGGAAGGTAACGCCGGCTTTGCCCCGGGCTGGGACGCGCCAGAACGCGGCGGGCGGGCGGTAGGACGGCCGGCGGCTCCCGGGTTCCCCCGCCGGGCGCCGGGGGCGGGGGCGGCGCGCACGTGGCCACCACCTGGCGCCCGGCCCGGTCCCGCGCGCCCGCCGGCGGCCGTCCGAGGGGCGCCGTCCTGGGGACCTCGCCCAGGTCATCAGGGGGCTAGGGATGGATTCCTGGTCGGGGGGAAGGGGCGAGGGGAGGGAAGGGTGCGAAAGACCCGGCCCTCGGCTTCTCTCCAAAGCTCCCTGAGTTGGTAGGAGAGATGCCGCCGGAGACGTGGCCCTGGGCGAGCTTAGCTAATGGGGCGGCCGGGCAAGTGTGCAGGACAGGCTTGAGGGGCAGGGTGGCTTGGCTCAAAAGGGACTGCCTTCAAGACAGGCGCCTTTTCTATTTTCTTTTGAAAAATAACTACTAATATACCTTCATCTTATACAAGTTCGAATCACAACGTCGTAGGTATCCAGTGTCCTCATTTAATAGACGTGAGGACCGAGGAGAAGGCGTTTCGGGAGCTTTTTTTTTTTTTTTGCTTCCATCGTGGCAAAGTGCACTTGGGCAGAGCACGTTGGTTAGCTTTATTCCTCCCCACACCCCCCCCCCAAAAAAAAAACCGTGTGTGTCCGCCCTCCACGTATTACAGCTCCCAAGGGTGACCAGATCTGTGAATGTTCTGTCATCTAAAATAGGCATACGGGATGATTACGAATAAAATGTAACCTGGAATTACTGAAGCTGATAACTGACAAAGATGTAAGTTAGAATCCAGTCTTTCAAAAGGAGAGAACTGAGGACCAGAGAGATGAAGTTACTTTTCCAACATTACACAGCAAATCCAGGATCCCAAGCGATTGGAAGAGGCTAGGGGTATCTAATCATGCTCACAACTTAGCTTATATTTTGTGTCAGATAGGTGAGGTTAAGTAGAGGCATACTTTTCATATGACCTCATGTAAAGTTGACATAAAGCTGAAGTTACTCTCTCTATTCATCCCTCTGAAGTAGTGCCTCTGATATATGGCTTTAACATAATGAGTCCTGTAACTGACTAGGGCAGCTAAACTTTTAATAAGCCCGGGACTGAGCTTTTAAAAATGGATATGTGTAAAGTATTTGACTATCTGCGGGAAGAGTAATATAAGTTATAAAGTTGTCGAGGCAGTTTCCTATTATCTAGTTTGATAAGTCACAGTGTTAGGAATTTGGCAGGGTGGATGGTGGTGTCCCCACTTTGCCCATGAGGACTCGTGGCCCTGAGAGCTTATGTTTTCTCTGGCAAGGTCATTAGGTCCTTAATGTAAAGATATAAAGCCTGTTTTCAGGTACAGATGTGGGATGTTGGCGGCAGGGGAGGCGGGGAACCAGGAGAATTTTACCTCCATTTATGTTTGGGTCCCTTTTACTTGCTGTCTCCCTTTCAGGGGACCAAAGCCCATTTAGGAATTAGTTCTACTGCATTGACTAGTCAGTAATGGCTGGTAGTAACTGGGTTCCCTCATCCAGTGGGTCAGCTGCCCCAGCCACAGAACCAAGCTTCCTAACCACACCTCTTGATAAAGAGAAACCTGAGCACTGACTGATACCAACACCGTTTCAAGGCAGAACAGTGACATTTGCCCAAATTTCTAGTCTGGTTTTTACCTAACTAATCATGTGTAAGAAGTGTAACTTCTTAGCCTCACAGAAAATCCCAGATCCCTGAATGCCACTGCTATGCATCAATTCAACTGCAGTAACATAACTAGCTAGAATGTGCTGTGAATTCTGTCATTCTGGGCTTCCCAGTCACAAACATGGAAAATTAATAACCTTCATCTTTCTGCTTCTGTCATCAGATCAGTCTTCTCTGAATCAAAAAAGCCACCCAAGAAAAAGTTCTAAGTTTTAACTTTTGAAAAGTTTTTTCATCAGCTGTTTTATGTCATGACTAAGATCTACCGTTCAAGTGAAAGGAAGTTTTTCATATCAAAGAAATAGTTCTTTTTTTTTTTCCCCTATGTCAAATCTCATGGAGGTTATGTATGCTTTTCCCAGATTTTTTTTTTTTTTCTTTTTTAATGTGCATGCTCACACACAATTTTACATTCAGTGTCAGGAGGCTCCAGGCATCCTTGAATCTCAGCCATGACCCTCCTGGGGGTGGAGTTTCATAATCTCTTTTAGACCTAGTAGGACTAAATAACTGGAGTGATGGAGACTGGTAGGAGAACTCCTCCTTGCTCCTGGATTAAGCACCTCTGTCTTGACACGTTGGCATCTCTACAGTTTTGTGAGGTCACTGGCCACTGCCTAGATGAAGGTATTGATTTTAACACCTTTGTTGTTTTGATATAAGGCCTTCTGCCTCACAGGGCAGAAACCTGGTATGGAACGAGCACCAACCTGGGAATCATGGCAGGTTTCTAAGTCCCAGCTCTGTGCAATTCTTCTCATCTCTATAATGGGTGGCTGGGATGAAAGTCATTTCCAAAGTCTCCTAAGCTGATGGAAATTCTCTGATTCCAGTGTGAGTACCTTTTCACTTTCATATAGCTGCTAAGACCCAGCGGGATTCAGTGAATTCATAGCCTCTATATCTAAAGAGAGTAAGTACCAGTGTAACTAACTAGAGAATGTATGTTTGCCTTTCACCTATCTTCTTCAAAACTGTCACATGTTGGCTGAAATTGGATAGAATAAGAAAATCATCAAACATTTCTTTCGCAAGGAAAAATATTAAAACTTTAAAAGCCTCTTTTTATCCTACCTTTTCACTACATCATATATATGTATGTATTGGGCTCCCCAGGTGATGCAATGGTAAAGAATCTGCCTGTCAATGCAGAAGATCCCCTGGAGTAGGAAATAGCAACCCACGCCAGTATTCTTGCCCAGAAGTTCCATGGACAGAGGAGCCTGGTGGGCTACAGTCCATGGGACCGCAAAGGGTCACAACTGAGCACGCACACATATATGTATTACTTTATTCTTTGTGTATATATATATATTGCTTTATCTCTGACTCTTAAGTAAATGTAGCATTTTAAATTTGACCACTGCTATATAATTCTCTCCTGCCATGAAACACTTAGGCTGTGTCCATCAGTCTTGTCTTTGGGCTTACAACACTCAGGGCTTCAAGCAAAACCACCCCAAAAGTGCATCTCTCCTCAAATGAACACACCACACATCTGAACAGTTCAGCCTCCTCACTCACAACTCCAGGACTCACAGCAAAGTAGAAACGCACTTGGAACCAAAAGGCACAGTTCCCTTAGGCAAGATGACACGCTACCCAGAAAATGAGGCTTAATGTAGGTCAGGAGCCATAGGCTGTGAATACGTCTATTTTAATGCTAAAAAATTAGCATGGGTCCATGAGGTTAAAGAACTGGCAGAAGGAAAGATTACTAAAGTCTATCAAACAGCTAATTTTATGAAATTGTGAAGCTGGTGCTTGAATAAGGACAATGACAGATAATGACTCACTTCTAAATGTTCTTTGTCATGACTTCATAAATGAGAATGTTCTATACACACGACTGAAGCAACTTAGCAGCAGCAGCAGCATACACAGTATAGGTTCCTAGCTGTCTTAACAGGTTTTTCAATAACCTCTAATTTGTATAATGATTCGGGTATACAGTAGTAAATATATCTTGACTTGTACTTTTAAAACAAGTGCAACATGTAATAAATGTACAGAGACTTACAGGCACTCAGCAAGTATTCATGACTGATGTTAGTACCGTGGCTCTCGCATCCGTTGTGATGATGAGCCTAGCACCCGACAAATGCTTTACGTTCATCCTGTCACTTCATCTACACAGCAGCTAAAATTTAAAGAGCTCAATTCAACTGCCAAGTAGCGCACAGCTAGTCACATTGCTGGGGTTAGGGATGGAACCCAGGCAGGTTGAAAACAGCAGCCCTTTCACTGAGATTCAGTCATGGTTAGCATCTGCGCCATCTGCGCTATTTCTCTCTGTCCCTCTCCGCCTCTCTATCCCTCTCCGCCTCTCTATGTCCGTATCTATAAGCAGAGCTAGCATCTCACTTCTAGATGTTTTGGCATGTTATCTCCTAAGAATGAGGAAAATGAAACAAGACTATGGCATCCAAGTGTGGTTCAAGAAAAACAACAGGAATAGAACCTAATTTTTATCTACAACTTCAGATGATCATATCTGGTAGAATTCTCCAGCTTTATCCATTAATGATTATACTTTGAACCCCAAGCCTAGGATCTTCTCAATGTAAATGGTCCTTTATTGTTGTTCACTCAGTCGTGTCCAACTCTTTGCACCCCATGGACTGCAGCACAGCAGGCTTCTCTGTCTTCACTATCTCCCAGAGCTTGCTCAAACTCATGTCCATTGAGTTGGTGATGCCATGCAACCCTCTCGTCCTCTGATGTCCCCTTCTCCTGCCTTCAGTCTTTCCCAGCATCAGGGTCTTTTCCAGTGAGTCGCCTCTTCGCATCAAGTGGCCAAATTATTGGAGCTGTGGTCCTTACTCACCTGGAAAACCAACAAACCTCACCTATTTTCACATTCATAAGCTTCTACTACCCTAACACTCCAAGAACCTGCTTATTAGTTAGATCTTACTGAAACGCTCCCATGCCACAGCCAAGCCAGATGGGCAGACCGAAATGCCTTTGGAGGATTCAGATTGAACCTTGAAAGCAGTTACTGAGCGCAAGCAACAAACATATCAGAGTAAGAGCCAGTCCCTGCCCTCAGGCGCACTCAGCACTAGGGAATAAAATAATCACCAGTGCAGTGAGGAGTGCTCTCTCTCAGCACCCAGAGGACTGACAGCCTTGGGGTAGACAGCAGGGAGGGTCACAGCAGAAAGCACAGAGAACCCAGCCTCCAGGAGTTTCCGCTCTGCCAGAGAAGGAAGGCAAGATGGACGAATCTATCCCTGAGCAATTGGAATGGGACTGTCTGGAGCCTGAGAGTGTGTATGAGGGTGTGCCTAGATCTGATGGCTTCGTGTGGAGCAGCACGCATAACACTCGCTTGGTGTGTTAAGGCTGAGTAAAAAGGTATGAGTGTAGAAGTAACTGGTATGGTCTTTGCCTTGTAACCCAGGGTATCCTATACTTGTCACATCTTAAGAAAAATAAAATTTTAAATGGGCAAAACTAAACAGTTCCCAGAACTTGCTCAGCTTGTCTCACAAACTGTAGCTTCTCGGCACACAAAATTTTTCTTGTCCTGATGGTGTATAGAGATAGAAGTTTATGAACTGTGGCTCGTAGACATAGAAAAGCTGATTTTTCCTATAATGGCAGACCTAGGGGACCCTGTACATACAACTAACAAACAAGTTATCCATAGGAAGTGTTAAAGGAGGTATTTTGTTGAAATTCAGTGTTGACAATAAGCTCTGCAAACTTAGATGCACAGAGGAGGCCTCCTGGAAAAGGTGACCCCAAAAGGATGGCAAACATCCAGTGGTGATAACCACCACCCCCTTTTCTTTTCCCTGAGCTGGGGGAGGTGGAGGGAAGGGAAGAGAAAAGATGCTGAAAATTAGCTATAAGTGAAAAAGAGAAAATTTATGATTCAGATTCTCTTCTGGACATAGGATCCTTTAAAGTTGAAGTTGTTAGGTATGTGGAAAACCTTGTGTGTCCATAGGAAGGAAGGATTCAGGGCTATGATTTTCAGCAGTAGAATGCATCCTCGCTGAGTTCTCTCCTTCTCACCCCTGGTCTTTATCCGTGTTGGTTTGATAAGATTTTCCGGAAGTTTCAGCCCTGAAGTTGAGCCAGCGTGAGGTCAGGGCGTGGAGGAAGCCCCCTCTGTGAACACTCAACCTACTCCTCCTGCTTCCTCCACAGAATGACTCAGGGGGCAAATATATCTAACCTTTTCTTTTTTCCCCCCACCATCTTATCTGAAGGTATTAATCACTGTCCATAATAGAACTACTGGAAAGGTTACTTAGCCTGTAAGGTCCAAAGGCGTTTCAGTGAAAACTTCCTGGTTTTAAAGTTGGGAAAAGCAGACTACTACTCTAAGGCTAGTATTCTTCCTCGTGTGCACATTCACAATTAAATGGTCCCTCCGTATAATGCTTCCATGGTGATCCTGTGTATCCACTTTGGCTTTCTTCTGAGACAGTTCGAAAGTATGAAATACTTAGTTTTATGTATTAAAATCATTACTGGCATATATCTTTAAAAACACTCATTTTCTGAATTTCAAAAGATACACAGGTATGTTCTAGTAAAGTTGTTTCATGTGCAAACCAGTCTTTTTTAGTCAAGAGCTCTTAATTTAGAAAAAGCAGGTATTTTCATTAAAGAATTCTTAATTATAACTCAAGAAAAGTGATGTTAGATTTTTATGGAAGTAAATGAAAGAAAATATCATGACATAGTTTATAATTGTTTCCCAGCAAAGGATTATACAGGGAGTTTTCCTTAAATGTAAACTTAATGATACGAAAAGTAAATTTATTCATCATCAAGAGGTCAGGATATGGGTTATTTCTGCAGAACAATCCATTTTACTTTTAGAAGATGCATTTATGTGCTTTATTAGACATGTCCCTAGTTAGATACCATCTCATTTGGTAGCAGGTCACATCATCAATTCCTCTTATGATTTTCTTTTGTAACTTTTTTTAAACAGAGAAAGCAATATGCTCCTTCGGCATCGATCCCTCTTTAATGATGGAATGCATATGAACTCAAGGGGAACATAATCCTCTTTGCCCCATTTCCTGACACCACACAAGTTGACTTAACTCTAAAATCAGTTACTGAAATGTAACACGGAATACTCATTTTCTACAGAAAGTGATTAAAAAAAAAAAAAAAACTTCAAAGATACACACTTTAGAAAGCCAGTCACTTGAATATTTATTTTTGTCACCAAATATTGAAGGATTTTATGAAGAATTATTGAGAAATCAAACACCCTTTTGCAGTTTTATAATACACAGAGGTTGAAACACAGAGGACTGAAGTAAATCTCAGGTTTTCAATACTGAATCTGTGACTCTTTTAGGCTGGACTTGGAAAGGAGGAGCTCTCGGATAATTGAGGGTATATCTTTCCTCTAAATCACTCTTTATCCCCATTGAAACTTACCCACCTTGGCCCTCTCTCTGTCCTTCATCTCTGCCTTCAGAGATGACTAGCTAACTAACCTAATAAGCAAGTCTATATTGAGGTGTCCATGCAGGGGCTTCAATGCCACCTTTCTCCTCCTTCTCCAAATAACTCACTTGCATTTCAAGGACTTTTTAACTGAAACCTTACCTGCCATCTTGGTTCTCCTACCAAAGGCAATGGTTCTCATGGTAAGAAATTCAGACACAGCAAACGGGAAGGGAGACACTATGATGTAGAAATTTTAGAGGGCAGGTCCTTGGAGCATCATGTGTGCAAGCACCCTAAGTCAAAAGTTAATCAGGAAATTATTCTTCCAAAGATGAACAATGACAAGTATAGACTTTCTCGGGATCTTGATTTTTTATATACTTCACCATTTAGTTTTATGACTTAAATCAAAACAGTGACTTCAAAACATAGGGTAAGTTCTGGTGGGAAAGAAAATATATGCGTTCTTATGCACTTATATGCTAGTCACTTTCAGTGAGTAGATCCAAATAAGAATCAACATTGAATTTCATTTTAATGGTTATGTTTTTTACTGGTATATAAGAAAATTTTTAAAAAATGGGAAAATAGTTATCTAAACTTAATCATTTTAATTTTCAAAAGTGTAATTTCATTATTTTTCACCTATTAAAATGGTTTTGGAGCTAGAATTTGTATGACTACATCAATATAGGATCATGCCTTTTAGTAGAAGTAAGTGTATGTTCACTTTGTAACAGCAAATTAATAGCATCAAAATATCTGTACCTTTTATGTTGAGTAAAGTGAGAGCTGTCCCTGATGGCTTGGTTATGAGAGTCAATCACTGTGACTTTTCTTTTTAAAGAAAACTTTATAGCATGCAGTTGTTTTGGTATGCAAATATTAAGTGGTTGGTGCTGAAAATAAGCAAAATAAGAAAATGCAGAGATACATAAAATTGTGGAAGGATCTAATTTATAATTCATGTGTGAAGAGATCCTTGGTGACAAGCCTTACATATTCTACTCTGAATATATACAGCTGATGTCATTCCTGGCAAATCAGTAAGGTAAGAATAAAAGGATATGTTGAAATCATATGCTCCCCTAAAAAAAAAAAATCCTTCAATAAAGCATAACTTAAGGGAACTTTCCCCAGAGTGCTGTCTTCAGGTTAGATCTGACTACCAGAGGAAGAACAGGTCTGTCATATAATGAAGGATATCTATTGTAGTTATTTATCTAGTGCAGGTAATGCTGCACTTTGGCAGATTTTAACTCAACGAGTGGTTTTGACACTCAATTACTAAATAATTGGAGAAGGAAATGGCAATCCACTCCAGTATTATTGCCTGGAAAATCCCATGGACAGAGGAGCCTGGTAGGCTACAGTCCACGGGGTCGCAAAGAGTCGGACACGACTGAGCGACTTTTTCTTTTCTTTCTACTAAATAATAAATACTCTCAGGTACTATATTAAACTTGGAACCTATCTTTGATAGTGGTAAAAAAAACCACCTGCCAATGCAGGAGATACAAGAGACTGCAGGCCCAATCCCTGAATCAGGAAGATCCCCTGGAGGAGGAAATGGCAACCCACTCCAGTATTCTTCCCTGGAGAAGCCCATGGATAGAGGAACCTGGCAGGTTACAGTTCATGGTGTCTGTCGCAAAGAGTCGGACACGACTGAAGCAACTTAGCATGCAGGCATCTTCAGCTGTGCTATAGTCAAGTTTATACTCATAATGGACATTTCATACCGTAGGCCTAAAAGTATTGTGGAGCGAGGGGTCTGAAGTAGATCTTTAGAAGAATCCCAGTCAAGACCTTCACTCCAATTCATATTGTGTAATCCATATAAACTTCTTGGTATTGATCTATACTGCACATCACGCTAGTTACAGTCTTTTCAAATGGTTAGCCTCTGTAACTACTGATTGCGGGGTCTGTAATTCTTCCTCTGCCACTCTACCAGCTCGGTGGCTATTCTAATTACAGAATAACACCACTTCGTTTTTTAATACCTCCTGACATCATCCGGTGCCCAATGCCTTGGCTAACTGACTAGGCTTTGTTGTCTGTGATCACTAATTTCCACTCAGACGCATAGCAGTTCTGTCGTTGGCTTAGGTTCTCCTTGCAAGCCCAGGCGAAAACAGTGAAAGTGAGCAGTTTTGTCTCAAAGTCTGCTGACTATCCTTTTAAAAATACTAGTCTGAGATAACTTCTTCTGTACTTGGTTTATTGGGATTAATCCTTTTCCTCTCTCATCATGTTTTAAGTGATATTTAGAAGTGTGCAGCATACTTGGGGGCTTCCATGGTGGCTCAGACAGTAAAGAATCAGTCTACAATGCAGGGGACTTGAGTTCAATCCCTGGGTCGGGAAGACCCCCTGGAGGAAGGCAGGGCAGCCCACTCCAGTATTCCTGCCTGGAGAATCCCCATGGACAGAGGAGCCTAGGGGGCTACAGTCCACGGGGTCACAAAGAGTCAGACACAACAAGCAACACAGCACAGCACAGTGTATTTGGACAAACTGCACAGTTTTAGGAATTCATCATGCCTGAGGGGTCTGTCTAGATAACACAGTACCACAGTTTCTGTCTGAATACTGAGAACAAAAGGAGACCCGTGTGACACTTTTATTTCTGCATACCTTTAGTGCTTGAACCAATAAAAAAAATATACAGGTCATTAGAGGACTTCCCTGGTGGTCTAGTGGTTAAGACTCCACACTTCCTTCTCACTGCAGGGTGCATGGGCTGGATCCCAGGTCAGAGAACTAAGGTGCCATGTGCTATGCTGTGTGGTAAAAAAAAAAAAAAATGCTATTAGAATTTTTAATACAGTATTGTGAAAACCACTGCCACTTTTCTGAACACTCACATCGGGCAATTGTAAAACAAGATAAAAGAGAAAAAGACTCTGATTGTTATACTAAATATATTTCATTTCATACCTATGCTCAGATGTCATTTTAAAGACCAGGAGTAAAATTTATGGGAAAAACAGTATGCACCTTAAAAACAAATTAGACACAGTTCTTGAAAAGAAGGTTGAATTGACTGGAGGAAGTAATGTTGGGATATTAATGTACATTTATTGAGCATTTACTGAGTCCAAGGCTCTGTGAAGGGGGGAAAAAGTCCTTATCTTTACAACCTTTATTGACTGAACATGTTAAAAAAAAAAAAAAAAAAAACCTAAAATCCTGAACTGACATCACTGAATTCAGAGTTCTTCATCTTTAATTCATCTCAGAAAACAGCAAAGTTCAAGAGAAAAAAGAACTATCAGTAAGAATGACAAATTTCCTTGGTCTGGAAATTTCCAAACCACGATATTCTGCCCTGTCAAAATATATTCATTGGGGAATTTTTAACTTTATACACTTCTTTTGAACTTAATCACAATTTCACATCTAGCTGGTTTCATGATTAAATAAAAGAGAAGGTGATTCCCCTCTTGTGCTGAAGGCAACCACACACTTGAATGACACTCTAACTTCTAGGTTCTGCTGTAGTAACACTGAAACCAGAAGCTTGTGGGAGAAATGTCACTGTATCTGAGAGAATAAAATCAGACCCTGACAGGAAGTAGCAAATTCATCTTTTTCTTTTTTTAATCCACTCTGCTGAAGGCAAATAGTCTGAAACCCAGCACTCTGTAAGTCATACTTCCTTTACGTAGATCAAAACCAAAGCCACTGGTAGTGCTTTCCCCTAAGGAATCTCTGAATAGAAGAGGGGGCCATCTTACGATGAATTCATTTCTAGACAACACCTCTGCTGCCTGTATCATATCTCCTGAAAAAAGAAAGAAAAAAAAAAAAAAGAGGTCAAACCACAACTATTTATTACAGAATGAAACTCTAGCCCGAAATCTACCTCTATAAAACAAGTTAACTCAGTTTTAATCTTTATAAATCACCGAGTACTATTTTTAATATTTTGGGCTTTTACTTAAATTACCCACTTCCTAGGAGAGATATAAATCAGAAAAGATAGTACTACGTCAGGATGCAAAGTCTCTCCTTTGCATTTCAGCATTTTGGACTTTGAAGAGGGCTTTCACTTTTGTTATAAAGAAGATGATACATACGTGTGAATACTTCAGAACTACATTAGAATTTTAAACAAATTTTAAAATAGTCTTCAAATACACTTAAAAGGTAAAAATATCATCCTTTAGTTGCCAATTTCTCTATGCTTTTCCACAAATGACTAACTAGGACTTAATGAACTCTTTCCCTTAAAAAAAAAACAAAACTGTTTTTACTTTCAGATTTATACTCTGAAACTCCAGCTTTATAACTGTATGTGTGTACACGATCATCTTTCTCTCTCTTGCAGGTGGCGCAAACCAGGAAGGGGACATCTGTGGTTTACGTTCTCTACACCTCATCCCCCGAGTGCTGGAGGCTTGCTGTGGGCTGTGTGCTATTAATGCTAATCGTGATAGGGGTTTTTACCTCGGACTGACTCCTACATGTTAGCATTAACAGGGCACGGTGCCTGTTACGAGCGTTCGCATGGAACAAACTGCTGCTGTGGGAGGGTGACAAAGCTTGAGTCACCCTGCTGGATCAACTCTGACTGCAGGCTTTATTATTTTCTGTTAATCTTTATCTGGTCACTGGGATGTTCTACCTTAAATTAAGTTGTTAAGAGTAAGGTCATTTTAAAGACTTAACAGCCATAGCCTGAATGCCAGTAATTTTACTTTAATCCTCAGGCCCACATCTATATTTTCAGTGGAAAATGTATTCGTGTCATTTTAAAGTTATAATTTGTTCGTTCTGGTTATGAAACTGTTCATAAACACTTTCAGCAATTCAACTGGAAGAAATACGGACTAAACACATTCTGAAACAAGCTTCCAGAATATCTCTGTAACTGAAAATTAGGACTACTACTATCCACTATTTACATCATGGATTGTCCAGAAATGTGTTTTAAAGATTTAGAAATTGATGTTTTTCCCCATGTAATAACTCTGTTAGATAACTTTATGTAAAATGGATATTTTGAATCAAGGGGGAACTGAAAGGCTATGACAATTTGTTTTTTAAAAATGAAATATTTTTAAAAATTAGTATGGTAAATGACATCTGAGAGCTAATCTGTTTTTCCCTACAAGACATAAAGATTTAATCAAAAACGTCTTATGTGAAATTAAGTCCCAAATGTAGCTTCAAATTCAACAGCTTGGCCACATAACATTGTGGGGTAAGAGAATTCACTTTTCCTCTCAGCCTGTTTCTCTTTCCACAGAATTGGGCTCATACTTTATAATATTGGTATGAGGCTTACATGAGATAGAGAACTTGTTTGTAAAATACAGAGTATAAAATATAGCGTACATTAATGTTATAGTAAAATTAATCCAAGTACTAATCCCCCTTTGTTAGTGAAAAGCTAATGATTTGATTACAGAATTTTTCACGTTCAGATTCCTATGCAACCTTTCTCCATAATTATAGGACTACATCTCTTACATATATGTAGCTAATTATAACTGTTAGCATATTTAATGTGTATTTGTATTAAGCAACTCTTTTCAACATTTTTGTCAAATGGGTTATGCACTCTAACCAAATTAACCTCGAGTCTTTAGTTGATTTAAATAATTGTCAGTCTTTTTTTCTTTTGCAAAGTACAAACTGTAATTTCAGAAGCTATTTACACAAGAAAAGACAATGGGAAAAAATTATGAGAATATTAAGGGGAACATTCCTGCCTCCTAGGACACAGTATTCTCATCTGAGGGCATCCCCTTGGCCTGTCCCCCATTTCTGTTCAAGCTATGTCTGCTGCCAAGATAAATTTCTCCTGTTAACCCTTGGAGTGAACATTGGACTCCATGGAGCCCCTACATAGGTAGGTCGCACTGAAGGCTGTTTCTTGCGACTGTTCATCTCATCTGCACTGCTTGGCTACAAGAGGAGTCCTTGTTTTGATTCCCAATTCTTCAGAACCCTACCTACAGCCACCAAGACCCAGAGTGTTAAGGCCTGGAATACAGTAGCTAGTATTACCTTTCTGCTGTTATGATGAAACACTACGAACATCAAAAAGGCAGATTTTAAAACCATGCTATGAAATGCTCCATTTGAAAAGCACTAGAGTAGATGAAACTAAGGGGAGTGACTTAATCTAAGCTTCAGCCTCCTCATCAGTAGAATGATAACTACATTTCATAAGGATGACAGGCTTAAATGAAAGTGTTTGTATGATATCTACTATGCATTGTGTTAAATAAACACTAGCTTTAAGACATTTAAATTTCAGCCTCTACAGTGAGTGATTTACCGTCACAGATCTCCCCAAGGACAGAGTAACTTCAGTTTAACTGTAACCCCATGATGACCACTCAGAGAACCTAGATACTGCAAGGGCCACTGGGTTTTCTCTTAGACTTCTAGTTCCTGATCTCCTGGTCTCAGATGGATCTGATCAATATAGTCAGTCATTTCAAAAATTCTTGGAGCATGAGTAAGACTGGGTGTGCATTTGGATTGGAGGGTGTGTGTGTTTGTGTGTGTGTGAAAGTGAGAAACCAAATGTGGCTGAAGTAAAGGAGTGTTCTGGGAAAAGGAAGGCCAAGGGAAAAGGAACCCAATTTTATACACAGAATAACAATTGAATGAAGCACTACATTATGCAGGACCTGATTTCCTATTTTAAAACACTGAAGTATGTCAAAAGGGTTGTCTAGGATCTGACTCTCTTTTCCAGAAACTTGCTAAATTAAAGACCAGTCCTTTCCTATTCACTGTTGGCAGCCAGATAGACCCAGTAGATTAAAAATAAAGGGAAAAATGTAGACAACAAGGAGAGAAGTGAATTTGTGTTTTAACTAATCCAAGTCTTCCAGTGTTAGTCTTCGGCTGGCTAACACAAGTGTGCATGGTAAGTCACTTCAGTCGTATCTATCTGCGACCCTTGGACCCCAGTCCCCTAGGTTCCTCTGTCCATGAGATTTCTCCAGGCAAGGATATTGGAATGTGTTGCCCTGCCTTCCTCCAGGGGATCTTCCCAACCCAGGGATAGAATTCACATCTTAACCTCTCCTGCATTTGCAGGCAGGTTCTTTACCACTAGCACCACCTGGGTTAACACATATATATTCCTAAGCATTTAAGTAACAATTTTGTTAGGTGCATTTCTCAACTATCATCCCAATGATGTCTTGTCCATCTTGAATCACTCTTCCACCCTTCTTTGCAAAACTCGGGTTTCCTGGATCACCAGCACTTAACATACTGAATCCTAATTTGTTCTGGTGTGTGGATGATTATACTAGAGGAAGCGGTACCCCTGATGGCCCATCTGCCATCTTGCATTTCCAGATCCCGCTCACTCTTTACTGACTTAATTACACCATCATTCCAAGTCCAACTGTGAAAACAGAAACTAGTGTGAATACAGTGAACATTTCACTTTATACTGCTAGGCTCAAAGCGGTGATTTGGGGTAAATAAAAGTTCATTATAGCAAACAAATGACTGGGAAGCTCTATGTATGACTGAAGAGCTAGGGCAGTGATTCTTACCTGGGAACTTATCAAGGGGCAGGTTCAGAGGTGCACCCACTCCCTCCCCACTAAAAAAGAAAAAAAAAATCCAATTCTGTAATAGAACTAAGGAAACTACTTTCTACCAAGCTAACCAAGTGATCCAGATACAAGTGGTTCATAAATCAACTCTAAAGAACAGTAGTTTATATCCAGGAGTACTGTTGACATGCATGCATGCCAAGTCACTTCAGTCATGTCCCACTCTTTGAGACCCTATGGACTATAGCCCACCAAGCCCCTCTGTCCATGGGACTCTCCAGGTAAGAATACTGGAATGGGTTGCCACAGCCCTCTCCATGTGATCTTCCCAACCCAGAGATCGAACCCAAGTCTCTTACGTCTCCTGCATTGGCAGGCAGGTTCTCTACTAGTTAGTGCCACCTGGGCAGCCCATTGTTGACGTGGCAACTAGACATGGTGGTCAGCAGAAATCCTACAACATACAGGTGTAATGTCTGTTTACACACCATTCGCTGCGTAACCAGAAGTTCTGCCATGAGGGCTGAGTGGTGAGATGTAGTTATCCTTGAGCTCTTCAGGGGATAAGCAGCAATTAAATTTCAGGTCCCATTATCCTTGCCTGCTCAAAACACCCTAACCATCTTCAACAAACCCACCTGACTTGAAAGCTGCCCACTAAAACCAGCTGCCACTAACTGTAACCAATCAATGACTACCTAGGCCTAACCGATCAGCTTAGAACAGTAGTTAGGGATGGTCAAGAATTAGGTGCCAGTTCCTGCCAAAAGGGTGGGCTAAAGAAACAAGTGTGAAACGTCACTGCCATCCTATCTCACTCACACTCCTCGGCTGTCGAGGCTTCACCAGTCTTCATACCCGGTCTCCACTTAGGAAAATCCTACCGTTTCCCAAATGCTGACAGCTCAGCAATTTCTGACCTGTTTGCCCATGCTGAGAACACAGGAAGAAAGCCCTGAAGAGGGCTGCATCCAAGAGGGATCCTTCTGCCCCGTTCCCCCAAAGCACAGTTTGCAGCTCTCCTGTAAAGGAGCATCCCTCTGTGCCCTGCGCTGGCCTCACTGCGTACACACTGCCCTCTCCTCGAGATCGTGAGCTCCTGCAGGGAAGAAGTATCACTGTAAACTTTTCTGTATTCCACTCAACCCAGGGCCTTGCTCACGGTTGCTTAATTGGAATAGGAAAACCTATCCAAGTCTCCACTGACTCTGGAAATACAACCTGTTCTGATGCTGGAGACTGTCTGTACCTGGCATATCTGTATTCTCAGACCTGAGGGACTGTTTTTCAATAAACGTACATGGATTCAACTCGAGCACCAGTTTGGCTCTTCCTAAATTCTGCAGCTCAAGAGGGCAGTCTCCATATTCGTTTTAAGAAATTCCATCACCCAAAGTATATATACAAAAATTTGTCCTTTTCCTCCCTCCAGGCAGGCTTGATGTAACACCCAACTTTGAGATCCCTTAGAAATAACATTGCAGTAGGAGCTTTCCCTAAAAATAAGTATTTTACCTTTAGTATATTTATCAAATCTAAAATCTAACTGAATAAATTTATCTTCAAAAGGATATTACCTATATTAAAAGTTAAAATACACATAACCCTTTGACCTATAGGATCACCTATAAGAATATTACAGAACTACCAGCACATGCAGAGTATCATATGTACAAGGTTATCAGTTGAAGCATTATTTTAGAAGCAAAAATGTAAAGTCAACCATCAACAGGGTTCTAACTTAACAATGGTACACCTTTATTTAACACAAACAGAATTCTATAGGCTGAAAGAATGGAAACAGAATATGTAAATTCTAAAATAGGAAGAAAAGCCTATCCTCTATATCTGCTTCTCCATTGCTACCCTGTAAATTAATTCTTCAGTACCATTTTTCTAGATTCCATATATGTGCATTAGAATATGATATTTATCTTTCTCTAACTCACTTCACTCTGTATGACAGGTTCTAGGTTCATCCACCTCATCAGAACTAACTCAAATGCATTCCTTTTTATGGCTGAGTAATATTCAAAATGGGGGGAGAAATATATGTATACCTATGGCTGATTCATGTTGAGGTTTGACAGAAAACAACAAAATTTTGTAAACCAATGATCCTTCAATAAAAAATGAATTTAAAAAAATAAAATAGGAAGAAAAGAAGAGAAAAAAAGGAAACTGGATCAAAATCCAGTGTTTAGCAAGAAAGGAAAGAAAAGAATGCAAAGTAGTAATCACAAGAAGGGGTCTATGAATTAAAACATACTTCTTAAAAGACAGTAATTCCAAGACTGGATTTTAAAAGAAAGTTCAATGATTTAATGCTATTTATGAAAAACGGATTTAAAACATAACAACATTTTTAAAAAGTTGAAAAGGGACAGAAAAATGTATACTATGTAAACACTAACAAAAATTTAATGTGAAAATAGAACCAGATTAAAGAAAAAATAGATTGAGGAAACCAGATTAAGGGGAGAAAGCATTATTAGGGATAAAGAGGATCCTTATCTAGTGATAAAAAGAAAACAATTTGCCACCAAGTTATAACAATTCCAAACTGGAATACACAGTGCTAACAAACAGTCTCTAAATAAAATAGGCAAATATAAAATGTCAAATCCACAATCGCTGTAGGAGAATGGATTTAAGACTGAAGAAAAAAGATTCCTATATGCTTTTTTAAAGAGAAAACCTAAAACATAATGACATAAAAAAAGTTAAAAGGAATGAAAAGTATTTACCACTAACCTGAAGAAGCTCATGTAGAAATATCTGTAGAAAAGCTGTTTTATCAGAAAAACAGCTTTTCACACTAGTCACTCAGAAGTTGACAAGCTGATCCAACAATCATGAAAATTTTGGGAAAAAAAATAAGAACTCACCATACCATAAATCAAAACATGTTACAAAGTTATAATTAAAGCAGTGTGACAGTAGTACAGGGATAGACAAATGGATCAGTGAGGACTCAGGCATGTAAAGGAATCTGATATATTTATGTGGTAACCTCTGAAGAGGAGGGAGGAAATAATGATGTAGAATAACCAATGACCCATGTGGGGTTAGACTCAAAATTAGATCCCTTCCCTCACTCTAAATGCAAAATTAAATGTCAACTAAATGAAGCAATTAAATATGAAAAGCCTTTAAAATATTAAAAAATACCTTATAACCTTCTTATAAGAACAATGCCTTATTAACTTCAAGTTAGGGGAGGCTTTTTTAAAATTTCCAAAATGCACATAAATCATAAAGGAAAAGATGAGTAATTCTGACCACGTAAGACATAGTATCAACGAAGTAAGTCAGACTAGAGAAGAGATTTACAATGACAAAGGTTTAACTTTCTGAACATATAAAGAAACTCCTAAAAGGACCAAGGATCCAATAAAAATAAATAATAATGGATAAAGTCTATAAACTAATAACTCACAGAAGTCTTATTGGCTACGAAACAAATGAAGAGATGTTCACTGTCACTACATGCTCAGTATTAGATCACGTGTATCCAACTGACCAAATATTTGACTGTCTGACAATGCCAAGTGTTTGTGAGGGAGTGGGGAAACAGAGACTATCAGACTGCTGACAGGGAGTAAACTAGGACCACTGCTGCAGTGGCTGACATACGTAGTAGGTGAAGATGCATGCTCCACCCCAGACACTGTCAAATGTATACACAAAGAAACATAAGCAGAGTATATTCTGCAGTACTGTTTATAATACTAAAAACTCAAGACCATCCTCGATGGTCATCAATAAGCAAATGAATTAATCATGGGACTAATCATACAATGGGACACTATATACACCTACACGCATTAACCAGCTCAGCACACACACTAGCTCTACAAGTCTCAACATGTTAAATGTGAATACACAGTGCTGAGCAATGGAAGCAAATGTCAAAAGAACATGCCTATCATGAAACCAATTATGTTCAGTATAATATACAAAGAATAATATACACTGCAAATCATGAATGGTAAGGATATGCACAAAAGGACAGGAGTTCTTAGAAAGAAATAAGATGAGGAAAATTTTCAATGGATAGGCAGCTTTTCCTTGATTTAAAAACAAAAGGATCTGATAAGGGAAAAGACTGATGGTTAATTTGGGTAGTGGCTATAGGTTAACATTCTTGGCTGCAAACAACAGGATCTACTCATTTAAGCAAAAAACAAACGGTTCGCAAGGCTCAGGCTCAGAGACCAGGTTACAGGACCCAAAGAAACACCCACTGTTACAGCACAGGGGAGCTGCAGAGGGAAACTACGGGGCTCAGTCCACCTTCCACCACATGGGACCTCAGCCGCTGCTGTTGCCACCACCTCGAAAGTCACGTCACTGCTCCCCCTGGACAAAATGAAACTCACGTGCCATTGTCCTCACAGCACTGCTTTCAAATTTCAGACACATGTGTCTAATCGGTGAGCCCAGGACACCTGTCTAGGCTCTTATTGCGAGGAAAGCTTAGAGATTAAGTTTTACTCTCCACTGGGTAAGACAGGATACACGAAGGGTGAAGTCACCAAAGGGTGGATGTTCAAGAGGACGAGGTGCCCCAAAAGCACGAAAAATGGCCACCCAAATAAGGGAGTGTTAAATTATATTTTGTAAGCTGAAAATATTTCACAATTTTTTAAAAGAATTCAAAGCATAAACCCACAAACAACAAAGGGTATGGGAGAGGAAAGCAGCAGCAGACAAGAAATCTCGCCCAGTTGCTAAAAGATGGACAGTGAAGTGACCAGTGCAAGGGTGGAGGATGTCACCACCCACAATACGTGGGGGAGTCCAGCACAAGAGGGAGCCGACCTGCCCAGCTGGCCAGAGAACCTCAAAGATGGTGGAAGACAGAAGGCAGAAGAGGGACTGAAAAGAATGGGCTCTACAAAGGTCTATATACAAACCAGTTTTCTCTGCCCCCCACCCACTACTGCCAAATACATCAAGGCCTGAGTCTAACATTGGTCCACAGGTAAAGTATTAGAGGGATCTGATAAAATAAGTTAAAGAGGAGTCGAGAGAGAATCGGAAGAGTCACAGCCAGCTTCACCTACTCACCCTTAGAGAAGCCAAACCTCACCCATACCACAGAGCTACCACTCAATCTCCTTCCCTACAGCCGCATTCTCAACTGAAACTAACAACCAACAGTCGCTAGATTTGGGGGTGGGGCATGGTTAGGGGGAACCCGAAACATGAAAGATTTAGATAAGCAAAATATCTGACTCCAGAGGAAGGAGATCATTCACGGACTAGGAAATAAAGGAACAAACGAACATATAACTCCATCAGTATCTCTGAAAGATTCACAAACTCATATGCACCTGTTAAACATGAACAAGAGCACAGTACATAAGAGATAAGGGCATGGGAGTGAAAGCACCTGGATCCAATCTCCAGCTTTCCTATTAATACTTGCCAGAGTCCAGTTTCCTCACTCGCAAACTGGAAACACCTTATTAACAGGCTGTTCTGAGAATTAAATACGAGATTCCATATGAAAAGCTTAGCACAAGGACTGGTTATGGGAAACACTCAAGTTACTCAGTAGCAATTAATCTATGCACAAAACTCATGCCATTTTGCACAAAGATGTTTATTGCATCACTGTTTATAACACTGAAAAATGGAAACTAGTACGATCCTATTTATGTTTGTAAAAGATTAACTTTCTATCTGTGCATATATGTTTAAGGGGCTTCCCTGGTGCTCAGCAGTGAAGAATCCACCTGCCAATGCAGGAGACGCAGGTTCAATCCCTGGGTCAGAGGATCCCCTGCAGGATGGCACGGCAACCCCCTCCAGTATTCTTGCCTGGGAAATCCCGTGGACAGAGGAGCCTGGCAGCTACAGTCCATGGGGCCACAAGAACCGGTTATGACTTACCAACTAAGCAACAACATATATGTTTATATATGTACAAAAAAGCCCTGAAAGTAGAAAACATGCCAAAATGCTGCATCCAGGTAGTAGAAGGGGGCAGGTTTGTGTCTATGTAAAATTCTTACTGTTTTAGCCTTCAGAGAAAGGAGACAGTAAACCAGTATAAATCTCAGGGAGAAAAAGACAGTTCATTTTATAAGCACACATAAACACACATAGAAAACTTTTATTTTAATTTACTCTACGTATTTAAATTTGAGGAGGTTACTAGGTAGATGCACTCTTCTCTGTAGGCTTAGTTTGATCTTCAGTTACCTGCAAAAACATAAACAGCTTTACTTTTCTAATAAACAGTTTTACTTTTACCGTTCACTCACCGTTTAAAATCACTGCAGTCTTTCTTTTTTAATAATCCTTTGCCTTTCTTTTTCAATAGTAATTATTATAGAAAGTTAAGTAGAAAGAAAAGAAAACTTACACAACCAAGTTCCCAATATAAATTATCAAGTAAAGTACAATTTCACTAAAACCATAATCTGAGTCATTTATCTAGGCTTCTCAAGTTTGTGATTGAATTTTTCATCTATAAAATGCAATCAACAAAGTATTTTAAATCGATCAAGTTTGTTGAAAAAAATCTAATTCTATTTTGAACACAGTACACTACAGGTTTAGTAGAATGCATATCTGTATGTTAGTATTTGTTATATGTCACTCAGGAAACAGAGCTAAACGGCATTCCTCATCACCCTACAACCTGCTCTACTTCCTGTGGCATCTATCTCAGTGAAGGGCTCCACTCAGACGCCAAGCCAGGCATAAGAGAATCCACGTCTCCCTCACCTGCGTCTGTGATCAACAGTCTTATTAATTCCACCTACGTAACTCTCACAGCCATTCTCACTGCCCTGCTTGAACTTCAAGGTCTTGTCATCTGCTAGCCCTTAGAGGGCTGCTGGCTTAAGTCACAGTTATCTTCCATGCTGGCCCCAGAATGAGCGTGTAAACAGAAAGATTTTATCAACAGGTCACTTTCTTACTCAAATTCTCCAGTTACCTCCAATCATCTTCAGGAGGGGCATGCAAATTCCACATCACAGAAGACAAGCCCCTCATATTCTATTTCCAACAGACTCATCACCCATCCCACACGTGAGTGTGCATCCAGATTCCTCTTACATTCACCATGCACTCGATTCTACCAGCCTCTTAAGACAAGCGGCTTCTGCTGGGATAAACCCACCTGCAAGCAAATCATCTGCCTGGCCCACTTCCATTCACCCTTTAAAACCAGTTTAAGAAATAACGATAGGGAATGCTCCTTAACCAACCAGTGGTTTGGCTTGGGCCCTTTTCTTTATGCCAGAGCCCCACATGCACACCTGAATTGTCTTCTTATAGGTCTAGTTATGCTGTTCAAGTAACTTCATTGAGGACAGCAAGTAGATCTTGTTCATTATTGCACCTACAGTCCCTGGCACATAACAAGGCTATGTAGTTAAATCAACGAACCATATGTTTAAGCTACTCCCTTTGTACAAGCAAAATAAACAGTGAAAGAGGAAAGTGAACAAAATAAATATTGTAAAACAGCTACTCACTGATTTCCACTAGACACTCTAGGCTACTTCTCTACTACTTACTACATTTCTTATATATTCATTTCTTCTCTAATCTAAAATGGTCATTGTTACCAACCAAAGAGACAGTTATTCCATCTATTCAAAAACACTTTCTTCTCATGAGAAAAAGAAAATTACATCATTTGTGCACAAGAACATTATAGTTAAGTGCCTAAATAGCACATTCTACCTGTAAAGTCATTACTATAGGCTAGCTGTACACATCATCATGCAAAATAATAAATATTTAATTGGGTAATGGTTTTTCAAGACATTTATATATTAAAGTGTCTACTGTCAAGGCAGCTTTAAAACATACCTGGCAAATCTTAAATATTCACTAAGTTCACAAAAAAATATAGCATAGACTTAATAAACACCATTACAGCCATAAAGAACTGTTACTGCTACACAGCAGTAAGTTTTATTTTTCTTCAAGTTCCTACAGTATCACTCCCATGTTATTAGCAAATAAAAACAGAATTGCCAAATAACTTTTCTTTTGCCAAAATACAAACGAGGTCAACAACCACAATATTGCTTTAGCTAATGAGACAACCAATTTCTTTCCTTTTCTTTTTCTTTATTATTTTGTTGTGGTCGTGGTGGTGGTTGCTTAATTCCAAGGAAAATTTCTTCATAGAAATGTACTCACACGCTGTCAAAAACACTTACCATTTTCTGAGACCTTTCCAATAATTTATTCCATATGGTAAAATGTGCCTTGAAAAGAAAAGATTTACTATGAATTAATTAAAGCAGCAAAGTTAAAATCAAAGAGGCTGAGTCTTTATATAGGTTTTAAACAAAACAAATACAGAAAACAAATACATGGAAAGTTAGGCAGTACTGATGAGGCTACGGGGTCACAAAAGTGAGTCTGAGTAGGGAAAAAAGGTACACACTATACAGGACAGCTGCTTTGCTCAGCCTTTAAGAAAAAGAGACTTAAGGACTGAACATACCATTCTTTGTCCTTAATCAGTACCACCATAGAAAGCATTCCTTCTAATGGGAAGCAAAAATCTCTCCCACTAACCCCTAATCCTTTCCTTAAATAGCCAATTTCAACATGCTATTGGTCATTGTTCAAATCATAAGCAATTACAAGGAAAGGTTCATTAATTCTTCTCATTTCTCCATAATGAACTCTACTGTATGGGAAATGAATCTTTAAAGGAGTGGATATGTGTGTATGTATAACTGATACACTTTGCTATACAGCAGAAACTAACACAACACTGTAAACCAACTATACTCTAATAAAAATTTAACACACACACACACACAAAGAACCAATTGTGATATCTCACATCGCAAAAGCAGACCTGGAAGTTTTAGATTTCTACAGAACAAGTAAAAACTGACAAAGACAATAGTAACATTATAGAACCAATTTCCTTAATACTTAACAATCATATGCAGCAGAGAATTTTCAGAATGCATAAATGAAAACGGCAAAGTGCAAAATGACCACATCAGTGTTTACTAAATCACTGAAGGTGATACTGAGGGATGTGGGTGGGTCAGGAACTATTTCAAACTGGATGAGCTGGTAAAAATCTGATAAAAGATAAAATTACTAAATACATACACGTAAACCCTTCTGGAAGAAGAGCAAAGAGTGGCATATTTCAAGGGAAAACCGTACCTGGCTGAGGCAGAATGAGCTACAATGAGAGACTTTAAGGTTTGAGTGGGATATAATGGGTGCTGGAGAAAGCAGTATGAGATGAAGTCAAAGAAAGGCAGGAGTCTCACAATGCAGGGCTTCATGAGACAAGGCGAAGGGTCAGCATTTGTTCATGAGAAGCCACTGGAAAGTTTGGGGCATAGGAATTACATGATCTGACGTGTATATTAAAAGGATCACTTTGGCTACTCATTAGAGAATGTGCTTTGGAGGCAAGAATGAAAAGCAAGGAAGGAGAATGGGGAGAAAGAGGGAGAGGATGTGGCGAGCAGTAGATGAGCTGCTGGCTGTGGATACATTCACGATGTGTTTTAAAGAGTCAACTTCCTGATGGATGGGATGGGGCCTGGCTATGAGGGAACCAGGGAATCAAGGGTTACCTCCATCAGCCAGGTAGCTGACAGTTCATTTACTGAAATGGAGGGAGCTAGGAAAGGAAGGCATGTGAGAAAAAAAAGCAAACACATAAAGAACACATATGGCAAAAATTACAAATGCTGATGAAAGAAGATTTAAATAAATGAAAAGATATACTGTATACCCCAAGACCCTGATGCTGGGAAAGACTGAGGACAGGAGAAGGGGGGCGACATAGATCCTCAAAATTAGGGAGAAGAACAGGCCAAATATAAGGCCACAGGGCACTCCAGAAGGTCCCATCAATATGTTCCCCACTGCACTCTCTTCTAAATGAATTTGAAACATTAAAAATACTATCTCAATTTGAGTTAGTTTTTTCAACTAATATTTCTTTTGTAAATTATCTGTTTACATCCTGGCTAAAATTATTTTTAATCATAAACCCAAGTTGATGAAATATTAGTGTTACATAATTTAATGAAAATTAAAATATATGTCCTTCCAATTGATATAAAAATCAACACTGGAATTACACTCACACCCAAACTGTATAACCTGAAACTTTCGGCTTTACTTACTCTTAAGTGTGCAGGTAGAGAGAGACCCTGGAATCTTCGTACAAGACTCGACTGGGTGGCTTGAATATTGTGAACCGCTGACACTTCATACTGGAAACAAATACTTGTTCTTGGAATAAGAGGGCCCTCGCTTACATCAATGAAGTCACCAAATCTGATTTGATTTTAAAAATAAACAAATTAGATCATAAAATCACATCACTTACAACAGTTTGTAAAAAAAAGTCTATTCATTCTATTTGCTGCTACATCCCTAATCAAGAACAATGCCTATGGATCAATTCGATCTGGAGTAGACCCTGACACAGCCATCTCCAGTGAAGAGACTAAAATTTTGAAAATTAAAAGTGGTGAAACTTTTTCTTCCTACAATTTTGAAGATTTGTAAGATCATTGAACATATATATGCCATCAAATGGATCCAATGTCTAAATCTGATAACCTATAACCTTGTAACAACTAATGCAACAAAATTTAGAGTTTTAGTATGTAGGCCAGGTTGTGCCCTAAGAGCAGCTTCCTAGGGGAAAAAAGTTGAGTCTGAGTCAAGAAAACATTAAGTTGAAAAAACAGATGCAGACCAGGAAGTCATTTTTGCTAACGCCCTGTCTTACCTCTCTCATCTCTGCATCAGAAAGCACACTGTGATATGACTTCCTTACATGTAACGCAAGTAGTAACTAATTCGTCAGTAATCATATTTCTATATACATATGAATATAGACTTCATGTGAATTATGATCAATTCACAACAAAGGATATTTCACCCATTTTCAAAATTAACTCTAAAAATTACATTTTTTAACAATGCTTTCCAACTTGTAAAATACAAATATAAAAGTAACAAACAGCAAAATGAGGAAGAGAAACCACAACCCTTCCTGAAGACAACAGAGCTTCCAATCACCACCATATCAAAAAACTAAACAAAGCAACAGAAAATAAAAGAACAACAAATAAAGGTACAAACTCATCTTATTCAGTTTTATACTAGTCAGGTAACAATGAAACTATACCTTCCATTCAATTAGCATAGAGGTCAATTTTTTAATCTTTATTTACCTGTGTAGCTTGACTATTCTCTCAGGGTTCTGAGATGCCTTCTCTTCTATGAAATCTACTTTGTACCTAAAGAGCAGCCAAAAAAAAAAGTTTTAATTCTAAATGTACAAAAAGGGGTTTAAAGCCACTTCCCTCTCTCTTCCTCTTCAGCCAAAGTGCTTGAAAGGGAGGGTTAAACTAGGCGCCTCCCCCTCCCGCCTCCTTTCACATCTCACCTCTTTCGGTCTGGCCACAGCCTCATATCTCCACCATAACGTTCTCACGGTACCCACAGGTGCCTCCTTGGTGCCAGTCTAGGTCCTCATTTCCACTGCTCACCTCCACTTCTCAAGGTGTTCTCTTCCACCGGCTTCTGTGGCATTCCCTACTGTAGGTACTGTGACTCTCTGGTCACCCTTCTCTCCCTGCCCTGCAAGTTCTGCCCCTCGGCTCTCTTCAGTCAAAGCACCCCCTCTGGGCTGGTTCCTTGATCTGCACAGCTTTAACTACCACTTCTGTGCTTTCATCTTCTACATCTCTGCCTGTCATCCACATACTTCTTCTGAGCCCTGAATGTATATGCAAAACACTCTGGACTTCATCAGGGTGTTCGACAAGCATCTTACATTCCCAGATACACAAAATGAACAAAAACATACCACCTCTTTTCTCACCAAACTCATTCCTGAATCCCCTAGCTTAGTAAATGACATCAACCACCGACATGTCCAAGTGAAAAAATTCTGAGATTTCCCTTATAATGGATTCTAGTTAGATTAATATTAAAATTTAGTTTATGTTCTCATAATTAGTAGAAGATAAATTGGAGGTTTTCTGAGTGAGAAAGGGAATTGAGAAGCCAGGCACAATTAAAAACGTTGGCAAAGAAAATCCATCAAATGAGTAATTCCCACAGGGAAGACTAAGATCTGGCCACGTGAACGTTTTCCTTCGGCTGTTAGCTGCTTCTGGACAGCTGGCATTCGCTGTCTTACCCTTTTCATTTGAAAAGTGGAAAGACGGGAAGGAAAGGTTGCCAAATGCAATACAGTTTAAATAAATTAAAGTTTAAATTCACAATAATACAGTTTCACACAGGCTACCCCCTTCACAGTGAAAGGAAACAAGGGGAACACACCACGATGGTAACATAAAGAGAAGAACTGGCAAAAAAAAAAAAAAAAAAAAAAGACAGTAAAACAAAGAAAGAAAAGAATCAAAAGCTGGGGAGGGGGTCATTTCTTCTCAGGGAAATGGTGAGCTGAACAAAAGTAAAAGCTAAAAAGTAAAACGTGTCCTACATACATCAAATATCAAAGTTCTTAAACACCTGAATTTTCTTCATTATATACAACTTTGAGAGGTTTATTTTTGTTTTAGAGGAAGCCAACACTTACTTATTGTGCTGAAATATTTCTAATGCCACTTTTGCTTCAACTTCCAGGGTTTCAAATGGAAGATCTTTATAAATTAAAGCACGAGCATCTTTTGTGAAAGAACGCAGGTTCTCCTTAAAAATGAAAAAAAAAGTATTAATGAAAAACAAGTACTCATCTTTTGTAACAATTTACTTAAAAACATTTCTCTATAAGGCAGATAAAACTGTATGCTTAATGTTATAAATCCAACTACAACAAAAAGCAAAAGCCAACTGGCTAGGAAAGGAAGCATTAATTTGCACCAACTGAATACTTGAACCATGAGATGTATGATTAGCAATTTCTCCCAACTCTACAAACTATAAAACTTGTAATTAACTTGTAAATAAATATCATCCTGTATTAGAAATATTAAGGATAATCCTACAAAGAAATTTTAATGAACATTTCATTTATACAGCCTTGTAAATGTTTATTAAAATAATAGTGCAAGCAGTAGAAATGCTAATAAGCAAATAGTAAGATACAAAACTTTGTTTACACTGTGAGTAAAACTAAGTTCTTTAAATAAATCCATGAGGAAAAACTTATTATGTGATTCAGAAAGTTTCAGTAGTAAATGTCATCACTGGCCATGTCTAAGACATAGCACAGAATTCAATGCTAGAAACTTCTGTTTAATGAAAACGTCTATTTAATACAATTGAAATGATTAATAATACACATTAACAATGTTTGAGATTTTAATAAAAACTATAATTGAGTTTTCACACTATAAATCATTACTAATACAGAAAAGATCAAGCACTATTACGCAAATAATTTTTGTAATAAAATTCTTTCTATAAACCTCTTATTAGACTGTTTTGAATGAAATGACTCTTCTCATTCTGAAAAGAGATAATTTCCTGCAAATACACATTCATGGTTTAATATAGCTTGAATGTAACGCTCCTCCACTTTCTCAAAGCCTTCCACCAAACCCCACAGTGCCTCCGATGAACTAGTACATTTCTTTTTTAAAGTTTTATCTTGGGAAAAAAAAGGAAAAAAGCAGCAAGTTTCACAGACAATGAGAGTTAAATTTTGACCACCTTAGTTTTTATTTAACTTCAGTAAAAGGAGAATCTTGACAGACTTGGAAAAAAGAAATATACTGGCATGAGTTCACAGATGAAGAAACCATTCTTACCCCTCCCTGGCCCTCTCCCCATCTCTCTCAACACCTTTCTTCCCTCTCTCTCTTTCTTCCTTCCTGTTTCTCTCCTGTCTCCCTTCTGATATTAAGCAATAAGGGCAAGATTATTTAAGAAATAACTTTTAAAGCCAACATTTGGAGTCAGCAACTCTGAAATTCTTGCTTTTAGAAACTATTTCACTAAACTTAAGATGCACCACTGAGAAAAGACATTACCAGAGGGAACTTTCCCACCAAGAAATTGAACTGGGGTCTCCTGCATTGCTTTGCATTTACCAGCTGAGCTACCAGGCAACGCCACAGGTATCTATCATTTTCTTCAACTAAAAAAAGTTTAAGAAAAGTTATAGAAACAAACAAAAGACATATTTGTTTTAGAGATATTAAACTGTGAAAACAATGGACATAGTGAAACTGATAAAGTGGTACACTACACTGCCTCCCCTTTCCTGACTTCCAAACTCCCAGTGTAGGACATACAGTTTTGCTTAATTAGGCATCTGTCCGTTCTCCCCAGTCATAACTAAGTCACTAGGTTTAACTTTCAAAAGCCATCAGCAGCCCCTACTCACACAGCATCTGACGCAGATCCACTCTGTTAGCCAGGCTCCTGCCGCTCCCGAGTCCCAGAGCAACACAGCATCGTTGCCCTCATTAAGAAGGCAGCCCATTCCAGGACAGGCTAGTTTGTTGCTATGTAGTCTGCTGCTGTTTGGGTTAGCTTTCTCTAAGTCTGATGTTTTTTAACTCACACCCCGTCCCCAACCACCACCACCACTCTCAATGTAATCCTTGTTTATTGGAAGAACTTGGCATGCAATAGGCTTTAACGGGTTTAGAGTAGTGATTTTCAAAGTGTGCTCTGGGGATCCAAGAGAGTTAAGCTGCTATATTTTATATTCTGGGCACCATGCTGCAGTGAATACCCTCAACCATATACCTCTGTCTTAAATACACTTACGAAAAAAAAAAAGATTGAATGACTGATCTTTTAAACATTCTCAACACAGAGTATCATTCAACAATACTAACACAGGAATCATTCTAACAAAGAAAGGCACAGACTCTAATACTCTAAAGAGCAGGCTTACTTTTGTTGGCAACCACTCATCAAGTCTCTTATCCAAAACAACATCATAGCAGAAGGCTCCAGCAATTACTGTGAACCCAACCAAAATAAAAAAGCAAAGTTATCTGTTAGGGTATGAAGTTACTAATTTAACACAAATGAATATTTAGATCCTAACGTGAAGAGTGGACAATCTCTCCCAACACTACAAATTATAAAACTGTTACCATTACTCCAGCTGCCTGTCAGACCTCTACCAACTCTAACATCAAATTATCTCACCTTTTTGTTAACCCAATATCACCAGTATTTTTTAACCATTCACATTTTCTTCAGGAATATTATCACCACAGAGATTTCTCTGATGATCAAAACAGTTACTAGACATAAAAATTCCTAAAGAATAAAATATTTAACAAGTAGGTGAATAACCAAATGGATATGAAATGTTTAATTTTTTAGTATCTTTTAATAAAGATTAGTTTTTTGTTGTTTTTTTAGAATCATTTATTGCTGAATCAAATATTTTTTGGCATATAAACTTCTACCTTTAAAAAAAAAATACAAATGTGATCCTACCACATGAAAGAATATGAACTCTTCCACCTCCCAAAACTGGTGCTCCCCTCCAGTGTTAGGGTTATTTCTGGTGAAATGGTACCACCTAAACAGAGTTTTCTATAGAAGTCTACTTATACTCAAATCTCCTCCTTCACACATTGTTTGGAAATAAATACTTTAAATGATAATAAATAAATACTGACACAGTATAGTTACACGAAATGCATATTCAAGAGAAACAATCTCCTCTAGTTCTATTATGTTAATAACTGAATTTTAATAAACGGAATATGACAGCAATAAGATGAATTCTGTTACCTATAATGAATGGAATGTACATATAATGGGAATTTACATTAGATTAAATTAGAAAAAATGAAAGTGTCAGTTGCTCAATCATGTCCGACTCTGGGACCCTATGAAATGTGGCCAATCAGGCTCCTCTGTAGATGGAATTCTCCAGGCAATACTGGAGGAGGCTGCCATTTCCTTTTCCAGAGGATCTTCCCGACCCAGGGATCGAACCTGGGTCTCCTGAGTTGCAGGAGAATTATCATCTGAGCCACCAGGGAATCCCAGATTAAATTAGAAGTGAGTTCTATACAATAGGCTTCCTTGGTGGCTCAGAGGTAAAAGCCTCTGCCTGCAATGCAGGAGACTCAGATTTGATCCTTGGGTCAGGAAAATTTCCTGGAAAAGGAAATGGCAACCCACTCGAGTACTCTTGCCTGGAAGGGGTCGCAAAGAGTCAGACACGACTAAGCATCACTTTCTATATGACATTAAACATAGGTACCAAAATATTCAGATACAAAAAGTAGACCTGTATGTGTTTATTTGCTTCTATGTATACATCACCTGGAACTTCTGGGGCTCTGACCAAATGGACCACATATTCATCTTTGAATGCCCTCTCTATCACACAGCCCATTATCATGGCACAAGAACGCCAATAAGCCTAGAAAAATAAAATATACACAAACATAATAATACTAAGATTTACTAATATTTCTTCAAAATAACCATCACAGAGTCAGAAAGAGAAACACCAGTACTGCAGCCCACCCGCCCGTCGGCAGCTCTGCACTGGCACTCCTATAAGGGGGCACATGACTTTCCTAAGCGCTTCACACCTGCGGACGAGAGTGGGCTCACAGAGACTCCAGAATGTGCTCCACACAATCACAGAGATACACTAAAAACAGACAGAAATTCAGGCCTTGAAGGCCAGCAAGATGCTCTTTTTCATCTACCTGAATTTATTGTTTCTAATGTCTGAGGAATTCAAAATCAGTGCCTAGGTTCAAATCCAGGCTCAGCCACTTCCTAAACTGGTAACTTTGGTCAAGCTATTGCATCTCTTTGCCTCAGTTTATTTATCTGTAAAATGAGGATAACAGTACATTTTATGGGATTTTTTTTTAATGAGGATTAAATGAGTTAATACCTGTGAATCACTTAAAACAGTGTCTGATAGACAATAAATGTTTCACGTTAGCTACTTTAATTATCATGTTTATCATTTCCTTCTTTAAATTATTTCATTTCACAAATACTTATTAAACACCTACTATATGTAAGTCAAGGACAAGATCCAATAAGGGTCATGATCCCTGTCTGTGCAGAGCCAAGAATCCAATGCATTCAACAGCTCATATTACAAGGGAAAATCAAAATACTGTGTCGAGAGACGCTACGCAACTGTTTTGAGACCCAGAAGAGGGATTCATCTGACAAGAAGACACTGAGAAGGTTCCACAGAGCAGATTACATTTTAACTTAACTATGAAAGATAAACAGGATTTTAACAGGGAGGAAAGAGAATACTCAAATCAAGGAGGACAACAGAGCAGAAACGATTATTGTCCAAGTCCTCCAGTGTGGCTGGAGCAGAGAGGAAGTGGAAAGATGCTGCGGAAACTAAAGTTCAAAGAGCAGGTGGGGGTCAGAGAAGGGTCCACGCAAGGCCAGGAAAGTTACATGAAAGGTTATCACGTAAGCAAGTGCTTTAGGGATCAGTCACAACATCCAACAAAACTTTTGCAAGACTATTAAGGAAGACTTTCAGACAAAAAAGGGAGGGAGGGAGAGAAGTTAAAAAGTTATTGAAATAATATAGAACAGATGGTCAAAGGCAAGAAAAAAATTACTGCAATATACAGGGTGATTAATAAAACTAAGCTGAACAAATATATGAATGTGAAAGACACATCATATAGTTTTCTCAAACCAAAATACAGATATGAATGCCACTGAGGATTTCTGAGCTATGAAAATGCCTTATCTACCAGTTAAAACCCTGATTTCAGTACAACATTTGACTTTGGGCATATTTAACTCCATAGGAGCTTCCCCAGTGGTTCAGCAGTAAAGAATCTGCCAGCAAAGCAAGAGATTTGGGTTTGATCCCTGGGTTAGGAAGATGCCCTGGAGAAGGGCATAGCAACCCATTCCACTACTCTTGCCTGGAGACTCCTGTGGACAGAGGAGCCTGATAGGCTACAGTCCATGGGGTCACAAAGAGTCGAACAGGACCAAGGCAACGTAGCACAGTACAAGCATACTCCAAAGTAAACAGATTTTAATAAAAGGGGGAAGAAAAACTAGGGGGATGAGGACAAAAGAATGCAGAGGCAGAAATACCTTATTGACTTCTCCTGGATCATCATCTTTGAAAGTTAGAAATTTAATTTCACAGGACTTGGTCAAAGGTTTATACATGTCCCAAGGCTGTCCATCCACGAGAGCCAGAATAGACTTCCTGCAGTACCACTCACTTAAATCTAAGAATTCAGAACAGATTGAAGATTTAACTCTAACAAAACCCACGTGAAAAGTTACATGTTTAAGTGCTACGTTAAGAAATAAAAAGACAGAAAGGCAAGATTTGGCAGGCTATCTTTTATGAGGGGAAAAAAATATTTGTAGCTAATAAAAAATAATTTCCAACACACTCAGTGTATTGTTAATTATTAACAAAATTACCCAAGCAAAAATCATTAAGGCTAAGTGTAACCTGAAATTAATCTGTTAATTAAGTAATAAAATAATCTGCCAAGAGCTACACTTAAATATTCAGAGAGCAGCATCATGAATATATCTGGATATATGCACACACAGCATAGAAGGGAAAATATAAAAATATACATCCACAGTAAGTCTGTTCTAGAGGGGTTTGGGGCCTTCCTTCCAAATCATCTCTTACTTCCCTAACATGGACTCTTAAATTAAATACAACAGTTATCAGTTTTTAGTAATCAGTATGAATTCACACATAAGCAGATCAGCTCTGGTCTGTTATATGACTCCAGAATGCAACTTCATCCCTGATTAGATGTTTTTTGAGTACAAAGATATTCACAGAAGTGGTCCAACCATAGCGTCTCAATAAGCTCCCTAATGCAGGGATCATGCCTATTTTTGCTCACTCAATTTATCTAGAGCCTAGCACCAGACCTGAAATATGACAGGTAGTCAATAAAGAAAAAAGAAAAGATTAAAAAAAAAAAAAACAGGTACTGAACGACTGACAGTATGAGAGAGAAGCAAGTCTGAGGGCAGGGGTTATGCTGGAAGTGTTCAGAGGCTCCATCTCTACATGTGAAATGTGTAAAACCGCTTAAGGGCCTTGTCTTAGCCTCCTCTGTATTCCTAATACCTATCCTACAGCAGAGGTTCCGTAAGTGCTCGCCAAACAAGGAAGCAACTGTAAGTACTAATTCAAGTGCCAAAGTAAAGGAAGATTGAGAGTTCACACTCTGTAGGTCACCTTAAGCTTTTAACTAACATTAATTACTCAAATGGAATCATCGCTAAGTTTTCCAAGAGCCTGAACAATGCAGATAGTCATATTCGAATGAGCATGCAACACTTACAAATCGACTTTTCGTTCTTTCGGAATTTAAACATTACCAGTTCTATCAAAGTTACTACAAAAGAATTTTGATTGAAAATAATACAGAGGCCCTGCTCCCTTAATTTCCAAACCAGATCACACACACAAGGCATTATCATCTTCTTTAATATATGAACATAAGAAGCATTTTTACCCCAATCACACTCACGCCATGCACTCACATATTTACTACAAATAAGGACACAACACACACACAAGGCAAGCAGTGAGCTCATAAAAGGGTTAAGTCGGATATAAAAGAGCAGGAAAGGAAAAGAAGGCCAAAAAAACAGCTGATCATCTGAGGTCAGGGCAGTCCCTCTGTCTCAAAATCCTCTAAGGGGACACACATGGGAACTACCCTCATTACACCAAGAGTGTCTCTAAAAATGGCAAGCACAAGAGTAGTTATACTTTCAGATCTGCCACGATGACAGCACTCTAAACTCAGCCAGATTCAAGCAAGTCCCAGGACAACCTGTGCATCAGAATACCCACCCGACCCCTAGCATTCTCAACAGCTAAGTCAACAGTGAACACACAGGAAGAAGCTAGATACTGGGGAGTTCAGGGAGCAATTACATCTTGTCTCCTCTGCACCAGTTTTTCCCCTTTCTTATTTAAAATCATCAAAATGGGACCCTGATCCGTTACTTACGCATGGCACAGCTATAAGGAGTGGAAACGTTTTTATTCAACACAAAGATAGTGCCAGGGTCAGTTTTACCAACGTGCTTCACTTCAATCTTCTCAGTTCGGGGAGTTAGTGACAGCTGCCTGTTTTTCTCTTTGTTAAAGAGATCATTCTGCATTTGTATCAGTTCGGTCGGTGACAGCTGAGAAGCAGGTGATGTGGCCACAGACCCTATGAGGAAGTTACAATAAATGTGAATACACCCTGCAGCCGCCCTGTTCCACTCCTGCCATCGCCCTCCTCCAGCCGGGAAAGAATAGAAGGCAAAGGAGTTTTCAATGCTATTTGCCGAAATGAGCTCAGAGGTCCACTTTGTTGCAACAATATTAATTAAAACGCCAACGCAAGAGAATCGCAGCCTGGCCAGATCCGCGCTTTTATTTCCACCTTGCTTTGACCATCAGATCTCCACTTGTCACCAGTTTTCTCCGTCGAATTCCAATCTGTGCTTTACAAACAATAAGGAGCAAGAAAAAGGTAACCAGGAAGTGGAGTCAAAAACCAGACCAGTCAAGGCAAAGTTGAGCAAAGTTTGTCGCTTTGAAAAGGTCTTGGCGACAAGAAAGCTCCAAGAGACTGAAGGTCCCACGCCAAATCGCTCCATACCTAGAGGAAGAAAGGCTGTTTTGTTTTTTGGTTTTTTCCGAAACCCCAAAACAGCTGATTTGGCAAGGGGTGCACGAGTTCAATGGGAAAACAAGGGCACGTGTGCACCAGGACGTGGTCTCCCTCTCAGGGGGCGCCCCAAGCTTCTCCAACGGCCCTTCCCTTCAGCTCCCCGAGATTTGGACCCCAAGGCCGGGAGAGGCGGCAGATTTAAACACCCGCCTCCGCCCCCTCAGCTCCGCGGGACTCCCCCCTAGGACCCGCTTGGGTTCAGCCTGAACAGACACCGTCCTCTAAGCCTCCCTCCTCGTCCGCACGGCCGCTGATAACTCACTCCAGGCAGCCCCGCCACTGGGGGCGGCCCGCCAGAGCCGCAGCCCCCAGACCACCACCGCCATTGCCTCCTCCGCGGCGGTAGGAACCTCCGCGCGCAGGTCCTCCTCCGTCCTCTTCCCCGGAAACTCCGAGCGCGCACTCTGGGTTCCGCCCGACAGTTTCGTTCCGGGCCCGGCTCTCGGACGGCAACCGCCGCTAGGGGGCGCGCTCAAGCCTCGCTGCGAGTCAATCGCCGGAGGTCCGGCTTCTGGATCCGGGTTTGTCCCGGGAGCGCGGAGAGTGATTCGGGGACCCTGGGCGCCGCAGGAGGGACAAACGTCTGGTTTGGAGCCGCAGACCCCAACACGTGCTGCCAACCTCCGTCCGCCGCGGGCTCGAGCCTAGCTGGCTGGAGAAACCCTTAGTGCTCACAAAACATGTTTCTGGGGAGAAAAATCGAGGAAAGGTGGCTTCTGTTTACTCTTGCTTTCATGCAGCCCGCCTGACAACGGCGATGGCATCCTCTGCTGTGGCTTAACTCTCGGTTTCGCAAGGCTTAGTTTTTAGGGTGATTTGAGCGGGTCTGCACCCGGCTTCTCTTTGTTGTTTTCAGTCGCTAAGTCGTGTCCTACTCTTTGCGACGCCATGGACTGTGCAGCTCGCCAGGCCTCCCTGTCCTTCACCATCTCAGGGAGTTTGCTTAAACTCATGTGCATTGAGTCAGTGATGCCATCCAACCATCTTGTCTTCTGTCGTGCCCTTCTCCTCTGACCTTCGATATTTCCCAGCATCAGGGTCTTTTCTAGTGAGTTGGCTCTTTGCATCAAGTGGCCAAAGTAGTGGAGCTGCAGCTTCAGCATCAGTCCTTTCAATGAATATTCAGAGTTGATTTCCTTAGAATTGACTTCTTTGATCCCCTTGCTATCCAAGGGACTCTCCAGAGTCTTCAACACCACAATTCAAAAGAATCAATTCTTCAGCACTCAGCCTGCTTTATGGTCCAACTCTCACATCTGTACATGACTACTGGAAGAACCATAGCTTTGACTATACAGACCTTTGTCTGCAAGGCTTTTGCCTATATTTAGCCAAGGAAATGGCAACCCACTCCAGTGTTCTTGCCTGGAGAATCCCAGGGACAGGGGAGCCTAGTGGGCTGGCGTCTCTGGGGTCGCACAGAGCCGGACACGACTAAAGCGACTTAGCAGCAGCAGCCAATAGTAATACAGACCTCTAGATGAGTGATCACACCATCGTGATTATCTGGGTCGTGAAGATCTTTTTTGTACAGTTCTTCTGTGTATTCTTGCCACCTCTTCTTAATATCTTCTGCTTCTGTTAGGTCCAGACCATTTCTGTCCTTTATCAAGACCATCTTTGCATGAAATGTTTTCTTGGTATCTCTAATTTTCTTGAAGAGATCTCTAGTCTTTCCCATTCTGTTGTTTTCCTCTCTTTCTTTGCATTGATCACTGAAGAAGGCTTTCTTATCTCTTCTTGCTATTCTTTGGAACTCTGCATTCAGGTGCTTATATCTTTCCTTTTCTCCTTTGTTTTTTTGCCGCTCTTCTCTTCACAGCTATTTGTAAGGCCTTCCCAGACAGCCATTTTGCTTTTTGGCATTTCTTTTCCATGGGGATGGTCTTGATCCCTGTCTCCTGTACAATGTCATGAACCTCAGTCCATAGTTTATCAGGCACTCTATCTATCAGATCTAGGCCCTTAAATCTATTTCTCACTTCCACTGTATAATCATAAGGAATTTGGTTTAGGTCATACCTGAATGGTCTAGTGGTTTTCCTACTTCCTTCAATTTAAGTCTGAATTTGGCAATAAGGGGTTCATGATCTGAGCCACAGTCAGCTCCTGGTCTTGTTTTTGTTGACTGTATAGAGCTTCTCCATCTTTGGCTGCAAAGAATATAATCAATCTGATTTCGGTCTTGACCATCTGGTGATGTCCATGTGGAGAGTCTTCTCTTGTGTTGTTGGAAGAGGGTCTTTGCTATGACTAGTGCATTTTCTTGGCAAATCTCTATTAGTCTTTGCCCTGCTTCATTCCGCATTCCAAGGCCAAATTTGCCTTGTTACCCCAGGTGTTTCTTGACTTCCTACTTTTGCATTCCAGTCCCCTATAATGAAAAGAACATCTGTTTTGGGTGTTAGTTCTAAAAGGTCTTATAGGTCTTCATAGAACCATTCAACTTCAGCTTCTTCAGCGTTACTGGTTGGGGAACAGACTTGGATTACTGTGATACTGAATGGTTTGCCTTGGAAACGAACAGAGATCACTCTGCCGTTTTTGAGATTGCATCCAAGTACTGCATTTCAGACTTTTGTTGACCATGATGGCTACTCCATTTCTTCTGAGGGATTCCTGCCCTCAGTAGTAGATATAATGGTCGTCTGAGTTAAATTCACCCATTCCAGTCCATTTTAGTTCGCTGATTCCTAGAATGTTGACGTTCACTCTTGCCATCTCTTGTTTGACCACTTCCAATTTGCCTCGATTCATGGACCTGACATTCCAGATTCCTATGCAATATTGCTGTTTACAGCATCGGACCTTGCTTCTATCACCAGTCACATCCACAGCTGGGTATTGTTTTTGCTTTGGCTCCATCCCTTCATTCTTTCTGGAGTTATTTCTCCACTGATCTCCAGCAGCATGTTGGGCATCTACTGACCTGGGGAGTTCCTCTTTCAGTATCCTATCATTTTGCCTTTTCATACTGTTCATAAGAAACACAAGCTGGAATCAAGATTGCCGGGAGAAATATCAATAACCTCAGATATGCAGATGACACCACCCTTATGGCAGAAAGTGAAGAGGAGCTAAAAAGCCTCTTGATGAAAGTGAAAGAGGAGAGTGAAAAAGTTGGCTTAAAGCTCAACATTCAGAAAACAAAGATCATGGCATCCGGTCCCATCACTTCATGGGAAATAGATGAGGAAACAGTAGAAACAGTGTCTGACTTTATTTTCGGGGGCTCCAAAATCACTGCAGATGGTGATTGCAGCCATGAAATTAAAAGACGCTTATTCCTTGGAAGAAAAGTTATGACCAACCTAGATAGTATATTCAAAAGCAGAGACATTACTTTGCCGACTAAGGTCCGTCTAGTCAAGACTATCGTTTTTCCTGTGGTCATGTATGGATGTGAGAGTTGGACTGTGAAGAAGGCTGAGCGCTGAAGAATTGATGCTTTTGAACTGTGGTGATGGAGAAGACTCTTGAGAGTCCCTTGGACTGCAAGGAGATCCAACCAGTCCATTCTGAAGGAGATCAACCCTGGGATTTCTTTGGAAGGAATGATGCTAAAGCTGAAGCTCCAGTACTTTGTCCACCTCATGTGAAGAGTTGACTCATTGGAAAAGACTCTGATGCTGGGAGGGATTGGGGGCAGGAGGAGAAGGGGATGACAGAGAATGAGATGGCTGGATGGCATCACTGACTCGATGGACATGAGTCTGAGTGAACTCTGGGAGTTGGTGATGGACAGGGAGGCCTGGCGTGCTGAGATTCATGGGGTCGCAAAAAGTCAGACATGACTGAGCGACTGAACTGAATATAGACCTCAAAATACCTCCTGTTGACTTGGAGGGAATTTTGTAATCCATAGAGTGCTTTACAAATTATCTAGACTAGTTTATATACTATATAGCTCCTGCTACTAAGTCACTTCAGTCATGTCCGACTCTGAGACCCCATAGACATCAGCCCACCAGGCTCCCCCATCCCTGGGATTCTCCAGGCAAGAACACTGGAGTGGGTTGCCATTTCCTTCTCTAATGCATTCATGCGTGCTAAGTCACTTCAGTTTTTGTCCGACTCCGTGTGACAGCATGGACAGCAGCCCATCGGGCTCCTCTGTCCAAGGGATTTTCCAGGCAAGAATACTGGAACGGGTAGCCATTTCCTTCTCCCGTACTATATAGAGAGCATGGTAAAAGGGCATGGTAAAAGGAACCCATGTTAAAGGGTGGAATTTTTGTCTCCTGTTCACTGATGAACCCTAAGTGCCCAGAATGCTGGGTGGCACACAATGGGTGCTCAGTGTATATTTGCTGAATGAATTGATGCGCTTGCCTTCAGGGTAGTGTCTGATTCCCTTGTCGCACTAAGATGTTGCTGCTGTTGAAGTAAGCCTTCTGGAGGTGAAGTATGGAAATGCTGTTATTCAAAGTTGTTCCCTGCTACGGCTTCTTTTAAATCGTGTAAATTAACAACCCGCTCCACAGTCTTGCCTGGAGAATTCCATGGACAGAAGAGCCTGGTGGAGTTCAGTCCATGGAGTCTCAAAAAGCGACTGAGCGACTAGCACTGACTTCACTAACAAATTCACGCCACGCATTTTCCCCATCTGCTCCTTGACTTGCTATTGAAACATCCCACCACCAGATGGCGGTACTGACTAAGGAACAGATGGCGCCATAAGGCTCCTTCATGTGGGGGAAATTGGGCGGTGGTCACAAGGTACAAAGTTGTAAGATAAGTAGGTACTGGGGATGTAATGTGTACATGACGGCTGTAATCAACAATGCTATACGGTGTATTTGAAAGTTTCCAAAAGAGGAAATTCTTAAAGTCCTCATCACAAGGGAAACCTTTGTTTTTGAAACTATATGAGGTGATGGATGTTAACTAAACATTGTGGTAATTATTTTGTAGTAATCATTTCTTATTTAAATGCAGTTGTTCCATTGAGAGCATTTAAAGAGAAGGTGCCTTTCTGTCTTGATAGTGTTAATTTCATCCTAGGTAACTAAAAGGTTAGAAATAGTGTAATTTTTTGCTTTCTAATATTCTCACATTTCATCTTAAGAGTAAAACTAATCACTGATTAGAAGGAAATTCTTACGTTAGCCGTATAGGAAAGCATATAAGAGGCTTTCCTTATGTTCTAGAAAATGGATGCTCTCTTAGCTCCTGTGATCATTTGGAAGGGGAGGGAAGAGAGTTTCTTTTTAGAGACTAATTACTCTCATTTTAGGGAGAAGGAAATGGCAACCCACTCCAGTATTCTTGCCTGGAGAATCCTGTGGACAGAGGAGCCTGGAAGGCTGCTGTCCATAGGGTCGCACAGAGTCGGACATGACTGAAGAGACTTAGGATAGCATGGCAATCATTTTGCATTACATATACATATATTGAATCACTATGTGGTGTTGGAGAAGACTCTTAAGAGTCCATTAGACTGCAAGGAGATCCAACCAGTCCATTCTGAAGGAGATCAGCCCTGGGATTTCTTTGGAAGGAATGATGCTAAAGCTGAAACTCCAGTACTTTGGTCACCTCATGAGAAGAGTTGACTCATTGGAAAAGACTTTGATGCTGGGAGGGATTGAGGGCAGGAGGAGAAGGGGACGACCAAGGATGAGATGGCTGGATGGCATCACTGACTCGATGGACGTGAGTCTGAGTGAACTCCGGGAGTTGGTGATGGACAGGGAGGCCTGGCGTGCTGCGATTCATGGGGTCGCAAAGAGTCAGACACGACTGAGTGGCTGAACTGAACTGATGCTGCACACTTTAAACAGTGCTGTACATTAGCTGAAAGAAAAAAACTACTCTGTTCCTTGATAGATCTGTCTCCTTGGCCCAAAGTTTACATCCACAATTGCACAGCGTAATTGCCTTCAGCTTTTAAAGGAGAAGTGTAAGTGTCCTACCTTGAATTTATACCCAGTCCAAGTTTTACTCATTTAAGATTCTGTTTCAAAGCACAATATACATATGTTGATATATTTGTATGATGTGTATGTATGGGAGAAGTGTATCTTTTGCTTCCTCCTTAAATCTGTGTACAGTTATTCCCTTGGCGATCTTTGTTTCACTAGTGAAGCTGTCTTTCTAGTGAAACTGTTTCACTAGAGTTTGTCCCCATTTAACCCTATCTAGTTGCCTTCAGAAGAGCAATACTTAAAGCTTCAGAATGCAAATTTAAGCAAGTTTAATCATAAATTGCATTGGAAGCAGTAATTGGAAGTCACAAGTATCATAGAAATTAATTCGTTTGGAAGGATGTTGGTAATGATAATGTCGAACAAATAATCAACCTATTGCAAGGTTGAACACACCAATCAATCCATCACAAATGACTCACACAATAACCGTGATGCTGTTTTAGAGAACTTGAGAGACCTACCTGAGATGGATCTTTGGTCAAGAATCCCCCCAAATATGTCTTTATCTTAATTGAGAACACAGGATTCAGTTTGAATGGGGACTCTCATTGTACAAATTTAGGATAGTTTAAATAACAGAAAGAATAATGATGAAGGATTATAATGTTATATGTGTTAGAAATCCGTGAACTCGTAGTGATACTCAAAGATAAATGGGAGCAGAGAGTGGAGAAGATGTTTTCTTTACCAAAGAATGCCAGAGCGGGAATTACAGAAGGAGGGGAGATCGGCCATCCCACGAGCAGCAGTGCAATGATCCATTCCGGAAGGGATCATCCATGGATGCTAACACCAACGGGGAAAGTTGTTGAGGATCAAGATGCAAATATTGCGCCATAGATTACCGACAAAATATAAAGGGATAAAGGAAACTTTTCAATGGAGAAACCCAGTGGATACCACCTTAACATAAGAGTAAAACCTGTCGTCACACAAAATGAGACAATCTAACATTGTCTGTGCCTCCCAGTTGTGAAATAAACCACATCACCAATGAAGTATTCCTACTGTAAATGCTGACCCTGAATCTAAAGAATTATGAGGAAGAATAATCAGATTTGTTCAAAAAATGATACATTTTTTAAAGCAGCTCGCTTGAACTCTTCAAAAATAACAGTTTCAATACCACGTGTGAAAGATTACTAATGAGAGCCTACTGTATAGCTCAAGGAACTCTACTCAATGCTTTGTGGTGACGTACATGGGAAGAAAAAGAAGGGTATGTGTATATGTACAGCTGATTCACTTTGCTGCACAGTAGAAACCAACACAACATTGTAAAGTGACTATGCTGCTGCTGCTAAGTCGCTTCAGTCGTGTCCGACTCTGTGCGACCCCATAGATGGCAGCCCACCAGGCTCCCCCATGCCTGGGATTCTCCAGGCAAGAGCACTGGAGTGGGTTGCCATTTCCTTCTCCAACTCTACTCCCATAAAAATTAATTTTAAAATGTATATATGCCACTTTCATGGAAGATGGACCAAAAAAGGTCAAGGACCTGTTTTAAACTAAAGGAGAAGGGAAAGACGTGCAACTAACACCTGTTTGATCCTTGCTTGGATCTTGGATCAGAAAGGAAAATAATGTACAAAGGACATAATTATGAAAGCAATTTGAATATGGACTGTATGCTAAACAATATTCTTGTATCAGTGTTATATTTGTGGATATGATCATTGTATTGATAGAGGAGAAAGACCCTTTTCTTGGGATATAATGTTGAACTGTTTAGGAGTGCAGCATCCTTATGCCAGTTAGTCACTCTCAAACAGTCCAGCAAACATAGAGGGGGCAAGAGCAATTAAACAAACGTGGGAGCAAAATACAACCAATTGGTGAGGCTCAGTGAGGTGCTGATGGTTCCGCTCTTTCAACTTTACTCTCAAATTTTTCCAAATAAAATGTTGAGGGAGTGACCACAGTAGTTTTCAACCACAGAAGTTGGCTTTGCTCATACTGCATTTCTGGGGTAGCAGGTGTGCATCCATGGGGGTCTTAACCTTATCCCAGATTCCAAGCTGTAGAAGCATTACCGAAACTGGGGTCTAATGCTCTCCACTCAAAAGCCAATAGAGGAGCCAGGTTGATGGACAGAAACGTTTGCTTTATTTCAGATGCCAGCAATTCGGGATTGGGGGGGAGGGGGGCACTCATGTCCAAAGGCCGAATCCCCCCACTGACAATCAAGGGGCAAGAGCTTTTATAGGCTGAGGGAGGGGTCTTCATGCAGAAACAGTACAGTCAGCTTCAACAATCATCTTGAAATTGGTCATCAGTGGTCTGACCAAGCATCATTTTCATTGTTTTAAGCACAGTTAATCTTCGGTTCCAGGGTCAGTTAGTTTGCATTTCTTGGAGTCCAGCTTTTGGAATTGCATCAAACTTGATGTCACAGCTACAGTCTGATCATCATGTAGTTAACTTCTCCACCTGGTGGGGATTTGGGTATCTATAAGACAACTCACAGGCTATAGCTTACAATATTATGGAAAACCCTGTGCTGCTCTGCTCAGTCATGTCCGACACTTTGCAACCCCATGGACTGCAGCACACCAGGCCTCCCTGTCCATCACCAACTCCCAGAGTTCACTCAAACTCATGTCCATTGAGTCAGTGATGCCATCCAACTATCTCATCCTCTGTCATCCCCTTCTCCTCCCGCATCAGAGTCAGTTTCAAATGAGTCAGTTCTTCACATCAGGTGACCGAAGTGTTGGAGTTTCAGCTTCAGCATCAGTCCTTCCAATGAATAGTCAGGACTGATTTCCTTTAGGGTGGACTGGTTGGATCTCCTTGCAGTCCAAGGGACTCTCAAGAGTCTTCTCCAGCACCACAGTTCAAAAGCATCAATTCTTCAGCGCTCAGCCTTCTTTACAGTCCAATTCTCACATCCATACTTGACTACTAGAAAAACCAGTTTTGACTAGACAGATATTTGTTGGCAAAGTAATGTCTCTGTTTTTCAATAAGCTGTCTAGATTGGCCATAACTTTCCTTCCAAGGAATAAACATCTTTTAATTTCATGGCTGCAATCACCATCTGCAGTGATTTTGGAGCCCAAAAAAGTAAAGTCTGACACCGTTTCCACTGTTTCCCCATCTATTTCCCATGAAGTGATGGGACCAGATGCCAGGATCTTCGTTTTCTGAATGTTGAGCTTTAACCCAACTTTTTCACTCTCCTCTTTCACTTTCATCAAGAGGCTTTTTAGTTCCTCTTCACTTTCTGCCATAAGGGTGGTGTCATCTGCATATCTGAGGTTATTGGTATTTCTCCCAGCAATCTTGACTCCAGCTTGTGCTTCCTGCAACCCAGCGTTTCTCATGATGTACTCTGCATATAAGTTAAATAAGCAGGGTGACAATATACAGCCTTGATGTACTCCTTTTCCTATTTGGAACCAGTCTGTTGTTCCATGTCCAGTTCTAACTGTTGCTTCCTGACCTGCATACAGATTTCTCAAGAGGCAAGTCAGGTGGTCTGGTATTCCCATCTCTTTCAGAATTTTCCACTTTATTGTTATCCACACAGTCAAAGGCTTTGGCATAGTCAATAAAGCAAAAATAGATGTTTTTCTGGAACTCTCTTGCTTTTTCAATGATCCAATGGATGTTGGTAATTTGATCTCTCGTTCCTCTGCCTTTTCTAAACCCAGCTTGAATATCTGGAAGTTCATAGCTCACGTACTGTTGAAACCTAGCTTGGAGAATTTTGAGCATTACTCTGCTAGCATGTGAGATGAGTTCAATTGTGTGATAGTTTGAACATTCTTTGGCATTGCCTTTCTTTGGAATTGGAATGAAAACTGACCTTTTCCAGTCCTGTGGCCACTGCTGAGTCTTCCAAATTTGCTGGCATATTGAGTGCAGCACTTTCACAGCATCATCTTTCAGGATTTGAAATAGCTCACCTGGAATTCCATCACCTCCACTAGCTTTGTTCATAGTGATGCTTTCTAAGGCCCACTTGACTTCATATTCCAAGTTGTCTGGCTCTAGGTCAGTGATCACACCATCATGATTATCTTGGTCATGAAGATCTTTTTCGTATAGTTCTTCTGTGTATTCTTGCCACCTCTTCTTAATATCTTCTGCTTCTGTTAAGTCCCTACCATTTCTGTCCTTTATTGTGCCCATCTTTACATGAAATGTTCCCTTGGTATCTCTAATTTTCTTGAAGAGATCTCTAGTCTTTCCCATTCTATTGTTTTCCTCTATTTCTCTGCGTTAATCACTGAGGAAGGTTTTCTTATCTCTCCTTGCTATTCTTTGGAACTCTGCATTCAGATGGGTATATCTTTCCTTTTCTCCTTTGCCTTTCACTTCTCTTCTTTTCACAGCCGTTTGACTGTTCTCCAGTTCAGTTCAGTTCAGTTCAATTGCTCAGTCGTGTCTGACTCTTTGCGACCCCATGAATCACAGCACGCCAGGCCTCCCTGTCCATCACCATCTCCCGGAGTTCACTCAGACTCACGTCCATCGAGTCAGTGATGCCATCCAGCCATCTCATCCTCGGTCGTCCCCTTCTTCTCCTGCCCCCAATCCCTCCCAGCATCAGAGTCTTTTCCAATGAGTCAACTCTTCGCATGAGGTTATTAATGAGTATGTCAGTGGCGGCCAGGAGGAGCTACCCTGCGTCCGAGGTTAGGGGTGGCCGAGAGGAGACACCCCGCGCCCGAGGCCAGGGCCGGCAGGTGGGAGGAGCCACCCATGCCCGAGGCCAGGGCCCACAGCCAGGAGGAGCAACCCGAGGAGTGGTGGCTGTGCAGGCACAGGAGGGCCTAGAGGAGCCATCCCACGTTGAAGGTCAGGAACGGCGGCAGTAAGGAGATACCCCTCATCCAAGGTAAGGAGCAGTGGCTGTGCTTTGCTGGAGCAGCCGTGAAGAGATACCCCCACGTCCAAGGTAAGAGAAACCCAAGTAAGATGGTAGGTGTTGCAAGAGGGCAGCAGAGGGCAGACACACTGAAACCATACTCACAGAAAACTAGTCAATCTAATCACGCTAGGACCACAGCCTTGTCTAACTCAATGAAACCAAGCCATGCCTGTGGGGCAACCCAAGACGATCGGGTCATGATGGAGAGGTCTGACGGAACGTTGTCCACTGGAGAAGGGAATGGCAAGCCACTTCAGTATTCTTGCCTTGAGAACCCCATGAACAGTATGAAAAGGCAAAATGATAGGATACCAAAAGAGGAACTCTCCAGGTCATTAGGTGCCCAATATGCTACTGGAGATCAGCAGAGAAATAACTCCAGAAAGAATGAAGGGATGGAGCCAAAGCAAAAACAATACCCAGTTTTGGATGGGACTGGTGATAGAAGCAAGATCCGATGCTGTAAAGAGCAATATTGCATAGGAATCTGGAATGTCAGGTCCATGAATCAAGGCAAATTGGAAGTGGTCAAACAAGAGATGCCAAGAGTGGATATCAACATTCTAGGAATCAGCAAACTGAAATGGACTGGAATGGGTGAATTTAACTCAGACGACCATTATATCTACTACTGAGGGCAGGAATCCCTCAGAAGAAATGGAGTAGCCATCATGGTCAACAAAAGAGGCTGAAATGCAGTACTTGGATGCAATCTCAAAAATGACAGAATGATCTCTGTTCAAATCCCTTATGATTATACAGTGGAAGTAAGAAATAGATTTAAGGGCCTAGATCTGATAGAGTGCCTGATGAACTATGGACGGAGGTTTGTGACATTGTGCAGGAGACAGGGATCAAGACCATCCCAATGGAAAAGAAATGCCAAAAAGCAAAATGGCTGTCTGGGGAGGCCTTACAAATAGCTGTGAAGAGAAGAGAGGTGAAAAGCAAAGGAGAAAAGGAAAGATATAGGCATCTAAATGCAGAGTTCCAAAGAATAGCAAGAAGAGATAAGAAAGCCTTCTTCAGTGATCAATGCAAAGAAAGAGAGGAAAACAACAGAATGGGAAAGAGTATAGATCTCTTCAAGAAAATTAGAGATACCAAGGGAACATTTCATGCAAAGATGGGCTCAGTAGAGGACAGAAATGGTCTAGACCTAACAGAAGCAGAAGATATTAAGAAGAGGTGGCAAGAATACACAGAAGAACTATACAAAAAAGATCTTCACGACCCAGATAATCATGATGATGTGATCACTAATCTAGAACCAGACATCTTGGAATATGAAGTCAAGTGGGCCTTAGAAAGCATCACTATGAACAAAGCTAGTGGAGGTGATGGAATTCCCACTTGAGCTATTTCAAATCCTGAAAGATGATGCTGTGAAAGTGCTGCACTCAATATGCCAGCAAATTTGGAAGACTCAGCAGTGGCCACAGGACTGGAAAAGGTCACTTTTCATTCCAATTCCAAAGAAAGGCAATGACAAAGAATGCTCAAACTACCACACAATTGCACTCATCTCACATGCAACTAAAGTAATGCTCAAAATTCTCCAAGCCAGGCCTCAGCAATACATGAACCGTGAACTTCCTGACATTCAAGCTGGTTTTAGAAAAGGCAGAGGAACCAGAGAGCAAATTGCCAACATCCACTGGATCCATGGATCATGGATCATGGATCATTTGACTGTGTAGATCACAATAAACTGTGGAAAATTCTGAAGGAGATGGGAATACCAGACCACCTGACCTGCCTCTTGAGAAATCTGTATGCAGGTCAGGAAGCAACAGTTAGAACTGGACATGGAACAACAGACTGGTTCCAAATAGGAAAAGGAGTACATCAAGGTTGTATATTGTCACCCTGCTTATTTAACTTATGTGCAGAGTACATCATGAGAAACGCTGGACTGGAAGAAACACAAGCTGGAATCAACACTGCCAGGAGAAATACCAATAACCTCAGATATGCAGATGACACCACCCTTATGGCAGAAAGTGAAGAGGAACTAAAAAGCCTCTTGATGAAAGTGAAAGAGGAGAGTGAAAAAGTTGGGTTAAAGCTCAACATTCAGAAAACGAAGATCATGGCATCTGGTCCCATCACTTCATGGGAAATAGATGGGGAAACAGTGGAAACGGTGTCAGACTTTATTTTTTGGGGCTGCAGAATCACTGCAGATGGTGATTGCAGCCATGAAATTAAAAGACGCTTACTCCTTGGAAGAAAAGTTATGACCAACACATTACTTTGCCAACTAAGGTCTGTCTAGTCAAGGCTATGGTTTTTCCTGTGGTCATGTATGGATGTGAGAGTTCGACTGTGAAGAAGGCTGAGCGCCAAAGAATTGATGCTTTTGAACTGTGGTGCTGGAGAAGGCTCTTGAGAGTCCCTTGGACTGCAAGGAGATTCAACCAGTCAATTCTGAAGGAGATCAGCCCTGGGATTTCTTTGGAAGAAATGATGCTAAAGCTGAAGCTCCAGTACTTTGGCCACGTCATGTGAAGAGTTGACTCATTGGAAAAAACTCTGATGCTGGGAGGGATTGGGGGCAGGAGGAGAAGGGGACGACCGAGGATGAGATGGCTGGATGGCATCACGGACTCAATGGACGTGAGTCTGAGTGAACTCCGGGAGATGGTGATGGACAGGGAGGCCTGGTGTGCTGTGATTCATGGGGTCGCAAAAAGTCGGACACGACTGAGCGACTGAACTGAACTGAATTATTATTTGGTCTCCTTTGACTGTTTTCCTTTGTTTCTGCCTTTTTAAGCTTATTCCTGGGCGAAAGTTTTTCCACAGACAAAAGTCATGCAGAGGACAGGGTGGGGGATGGGGGGCAGGGACCACAGGGTCCTGCTGCCTTTCAGAAGCGGTCCCTGCTTGGGACTTGCACTTCTGGGGCCGAGAGGAAAGAAAGTAAGGACTTTTCAGGACTCTACAGAGTGTCCACTCAGACCCACCTGATTCTCAGCCTCCCAGTCCCCTAACCCAGCAAGTCCCACAGCCAAGTCCAGTGGTGTCCGGCAGGAGGTGTCTGCTTTCACTATGGAGTCAGAGAATGAAGTCATAGACATCTCCTTCCAGAAGCAGAACGCTGAAATCTGGAATCTGGTAGCCCAGTTACTCTCCCCCATCCAGAGAAGAGCTCAAATTCAGATCCATCTCCAAAATCGATGTTTTCTCTTTTCTCAGGTTTGCATGTTATTTGAGCCAAATATTTGACTCTATGTCTTCAAATGATCATGCATTTATTCACTTGGAAAATCAAAAACATGTATATTGTACAGTACACACACCATGAAAAGGTACCTCTCACCTTTTGTCCCCATTCACAGGTTATTTCCAAAATCTCACCAATCTTACCACTGTGATTAATTTCTTATGCCGGAGAGTTCTTGAGTCCTTAGTCCACGAATTGAAGAAGATGTTCTTATTTTCCACTCTTTTTGAACCAAAATGCAACCAAGCAAACTCATGGTTCTTTGCCTTGAAAACCTATACTTTTTTTTTTTAATCAGTTTGTGTTCATCTGGGTCCCCCGAGGAAACAGCAACAGACAGAGTGAAACAAGCAAGGGTTTTATGAGGGGGGTCATCTGTGAGGATAAAAGGAGACAGCCTGGTAAAGCTGATGCCGCACAGAAGGGAGAAGGATGGAAGATGGAGAGGAGGTTAAAAAAAGAGTCCGCAAGGCCACAGGGGTGGGGGTACCCTTGAGCCAAAGTCCACCATCAGCGGGTCCCGGTGCCCCAGGAGTGGACCTGCCTCAGTGTCCCGGCCATACCCAGTCTCTGGCTGGAGCAACTGATAGGAAGAGGATGATGCGGCTGCCAGCAAGGCCATGGGTCTCCGAGTCAGCAACTGGGGCTCTCGGTCAGGGACGCCCCCTGTACTTGGAGATCTGGGAAGCACACGAAGTAAGCCGTGTCTAAGAAATTAAATAAAGAAGCACTTGCTATGCATTTTACATTTCCTATGTGTTAAACACACACACATGTTTCTATCAGTTATCTCACATCAGGGCTTAACACCCCTAGTTTGCACCTGGCCTGACAAGTGAGGATGGACAAGCTGCTGCTGAGAAATAGCAAGAGAAGAGAAAGCAAGTGCAGCCCAGGGCTAAATGGTGATTCACTTCTGCATCGGGCGTGCAAGTGTGCTCAGTTGCTGAGTCATGTCCGACTCTTTGAGACTCTATGGACTGAAGCCCACCAGGCTCCTCTGTCCATGGAATTCTCCAGGCAAGCTTACTGGAGCTGGTTGCGCTTTCCTCCTTCACGGGACCTTCCCAACCCGGGGATCGGACCCTCGTCTTCTGCTTTGCAGGTGGATTCTTGACCACTGAGCCACCAGGGAAGCCCCTCACTTCAGCATCAGTCCTTACCAGCTCCTTCATGGGCTGAGGTGGCAGTGGAGGGTGTGTGTCTGTGTGTGTCTGTGTGTGTGCGCGCGCGCCTGCTGATGGATTTCTGGAGAACTGAAAAGCAGTTGAATATAAAGATGTACACTAGTTCACTTCCTCCACTGCCATTCCTCCTTAAGCCACCCTTTCCTCATTATACCATAAGAAAATCTTAACAGTTCTTTTCCTAATAGTGAAGAGAGAACCAAGGATACAGATCATCAAGGTATAGAGTTTATCATATGTAATATTTTACCTTTTTTAAAAATATGTATATATACATGTGTATAAACTGTTAAGTAGCACAGTTATTTTGTTTCTGACTCATTAATAAATGGGCTTCCCAGGTAGCGCATTGGTAAAGAATCCACCTGCCCATGCAGCAGGTGTGGGTTCGATCCCTCGGTTAGGAAGATCCCCTGGAGGACGAAACAGCAACCCACTCCATATTCTTGCCTGGAGAATTCCATGGACAGAGGAACCTGGTGGGCTACAGTCCACAGGGTCACAAAGAATCCCACATGACTGAATGACTAACACTTTCACTTTCATTAATAAATGCCAAATAATTTTTATTTAAAATACTAATGGTTCTGTAAAGTTTTGAAAACTGTCAATTAAATCACAAGTTGAGGAGACAGTAAGGATCTTTTATTACACACACACACACACATCACCTCATTTAATAGCTAGAGAAGATGAGTTACAGAAAGGCTAGTATTTGGCTCAAGGTCACACAGAATGTGGGTGTAGCATCTGGGATGACTGGAGATACCAGGGCATGCGAAAAATGCCAGGACTCCTGAAACGAGCATGTGTTCTTCAGAATGCTCTGCATCCTCCCACTCTGTGAGAGCCACACCAAGTTTTCAGCTCACAGTGTGGTGGACATTGCAAGAATTCTCCCATTTGCTTAGGGCTTCAAAGAGGCACTAATCCCTCAAATGCATGTTAATACGGACTTTCTTTGATGAAAAGGAGCAGATACAAGCTTGCTTCTCCAGAAGTAAGCTCCTCCTTCAGTATCGCCCCCTCACATCCTATTTCAGAATGGGACCGATCACTACAAACTTAGAGTTTTTTTAGAATGGGGGGCGGGGGAGATAGGTCATGCTCCTGGCAGGGGGTGGGAGTTAACTAAGGTAATGCTCTTTTTTCTTTTTTGTTTTCCATTTATTTTGTCTGCACCGGGTCTTAGTGGCAGTGTTCGAACTCTCAGTTGTGGTATGTGGGATCTGGGAAAGAAAGTGAAGGTGTGAGTCCCTCACTTGTGTCCGACTCTTTGAGACCCCATGAACTGTAGCCGGCCAGGATCATCTGTCCATGAGATTCTTCCAGGCAAGAATGCTGGAGTGGTTGGCCATTCCCTTCTCCAGGGAATCTTCCAGACCCAAGGATAGAACCTGGGCCTCCTGCATCCAGATATCAAACTGGGTGTCCTACATTGGGAGTGCAGTCTTAGCCTCTGAACACCAGGGAGGTCCCAATGATGCTCTTTCAATGAAACAGAATACTTGCCCCCAGAATTGCTCTCCCTTAATTATACATAGCCTTTTTCCCACTCTTTATTGCTATTGCAAAGTCTTGACTTGCCCTGTCTTACTCCTTATCCCTCAGCTGTGACATCTGCCTGTCCTCTCTCCTCTCCCCACCATCCAATCTTGACCAGCCCTGGGAAAAACACACAAGCTGAGTCGTGAACACCCAGAGCCACCTGCAGCCACAGGCTAACTCAGGAAACACGGTATTTCGAGGACTAAAAGCCTCAGTTAGATCCCAGATCCCGACTTCTTAGCCCTGTGGCCTTGGGCCAGTTGGGCCATAACTTACACAGCCATACTCTCTTTGATGTATACTGTGAAATGAAATATTTTGCAGCAGTGAGCATCTAGGTATCTAAAACTCTGTGCCCTGGTATAAGTATTCCGAAGAAGAGCTTCCTAGCAGTGGAACTGCTTGGTCAAACGTGTATCATTTGAAAGACAGATAAGGGCTTCCAAAATGTCCACTGAAGTCATTAGCACACAAGATGAAGCAGAGATAGTTGCAGATGATAGTTGCAAATATGATCACAGTGGTAAAAGGTCACCCTTTCCCGCCTCTTCAAATTCGCAGTCGAGGTCCCGGGTCATACCCTCTAATCTTGCTCATTTGATGTTTCAGATGAGAGCACTTTTTTAACCAGGCCAGGCATTCACCTGTTCAGTGGACTCATCAAAGAAAATGCAAAGTCAGAGCCAGTCATTTCAACTTCTGTCAACCTTTGGTTCAAAGGGCTGAACTGTATCTCTAAATCCTATTATAAAGGTTTGGCCACCTAACTGTATCTCCTTATTAGAATCATTTGATATAATCAGATTTTTCTTGGTGTTTTCCTTTAGACTCCCCCTTAACTATTTTTATGTTTGTTTGTTTGGTTTTTTTTTTTTTTTTGCAGCTTTACATTACACAAACAGCATATTCTGTCTGTAAAAATCCAAACATTAGGAACATATAGAGGATAAAGTATGAAAAACATCCTTCCTGAACTTGCTGCACTCTGTATATGTATCTAGAGCTATGCCTTAGGCTTCCCTGCTGGCTCAGTGGCTAAGAATCTGCCTGCAATGAAGGAGACTCAAGTTCGAACCCTGGGTCAGGAAGATCCCCTGTAGAAGGAAACCGGCAGCTCACTCCAGTATTCTTGCCTGGAAAATCCCATTGACAGACCAGCCTGGCAGGCAACCAGTCCATGGGATCGCAAGAGTCGGACATGACTTAGGGACAAAACCACCATGGCTATGTCTCAGATATTCTTGTTTTTTTTTTTTTTTTTAAATTCCTTACTTAGTGTCTAACTGTTCTCTACTGACATTATGCAGGTTATTCAAGTAACTTTCCAAGTACAAGTGGCAAAAGCAATGAAATAGAGGGACAACAAGAATAAAGAAATAGTAACTCCCTGAACAATTCTCTCTGTGACAACTGTGGGAGTATTTTGATAACTGTTGGCAGCAGGACACCACATGTGAGTGGGGAAGGAAACCTTGGCATTCAAACAAACAAATGGTTTGGCGACAATTTGTTACATTTCTGCCGTGCTTGCAAATGCCAGTAACAATTTCTCAGACGACAGAATTACTACATGTGACAGGTTCGAGAATGTTTCACAATTGTCATCAAGTAAATCACCCTTCAGGATTCAAAATTCTATGAACTCTTTGAATAACAGTAACTGGAGTTATTAATAAAGCTCACTGGAGTTTATGTACATAACCTGTGCATTTTGGATGTTTGTCTGCCATACAACGAGGCTAAGCTAAAATATCCAAGTATTAATTAAATTATAATTCAGTTTTACTGGTAGGTTTCCATCAAACTATTGTATTTTCTGCAGGCCAAAAATAGTGCACTGTCTTTTGTAAATGTATGGCTCTAAATGCCCATGGTGTTGCAGAATCGGACGTGACTGAACGACTGAACTGAACTGAGCTGCAATGCCTATATTAAAAAAAGATTTTAAGTCAATAGCTTTACACCTTAAGAAGATAGAATAAGAAGAGCATACTAAACCAAAGGCAACAGAAAAAAGGAAATAATAAAATTACAACGGAGACTGATGAAAAAAAGAACAGAAAAACAGAATAATCAATGAAACCAAATATTAGTTCTTTGAAAGAATAAACAAAATTGATAAAACTTTAGCTAGACTGACCAAGAAAAAAGAGAGAAAACACAAATTACTAAAATCAGGAATGAAAGTGGGCACATTACTGCCAACTTTGATGTAATAAAATGGATTATAAGAAAACTATGAACAACTGTATCTCAGCAAATTCGATAACTTAGATAAAAGGGACAAATTCCTAGAAAGACACAAACTACCAAAACTGACTCAAGAAAAAATAGAAAATAAGTGTATCACAAGTAAAGAGATCACATTGTAATTTAAGACCAATAAAAGATCACCAATAAAATATCAGGTTCAGATGATTTTACCAGTGAAGTTGGCCAAATGTTTCAAGGAGAATTAATATTAATTTTTTACAAACTCTTCCAAAAGATAAGAGAGGCAAGAAAACTTTCCAACTCATTTTATGAGGCCAGAATTACTCTGAAAATCAGAAAAAGATAACAAAAGAAAAAATGCAGGCCAATATCCTCCAGGAATATCTGCAAAAAATTCACAGGAAAACACTAGCAAATTGAATGCAATAACCTAGAAAAAAATTGTTTTATATTGTTTGGGATATAGTCACTTTACAATGTTGTGTTATATGTATCTGGTGGGGGATGGGCTTCCCAGGTGACTCAGTGGTAAAGAACCTGCCTGCCAATGCAAGAGACGTAGGAGACAGGGGTTTGATTCCTGTGTCAGGAAGATCCGCTAGAGGAGGAATTAGCAACCCACTTCAGTATTCTTGCCTGGAGAACCCCATACAAAGAGGAGTCTGGGGCCCCACAGTCCATGGCGTGGCAAGAAAGTCGGACACAACTTAGCAACTTACCGGCAACACCACCTCTGTGTGTGTGTGTGTGTGTGTGTGTGTGTGTGTGTGTGTATGTATGTATGTATATATACATATATTTGTATATATATATGTTTATATTCCCACCAACAGTGGTGTAGGAGGGTTCCTTTTTCTCTGCACCCACTCCAGCATTTATTATTTGTGGACTTTTTGATTATGGCCACCCTGAGCAGTGTGAAGTGATACCTCATGCAACTCTTGTGAATTACGCATCATTTGCAAATAATTTCTCTCACTCTGTAGGTTATTTTTTCATTTCGTTTATGGTTTCCTTTGCTGTGCAAAAGCTTTTAAGTTTACTTAAGTCCCATCTATTTATTTTTGCTTATGTTCCCATTAATCAAGAAGACATAACCAAAAAAAATTATTGCTGTGATTCATGTCAAAGTTATTACTGTGACTTATGTCCAAGAGTGTTCTGCCTATCTTTGCCTCAAGGAGTTTTATAGGTCTGGTCTTACATTTAGGTCTTTTAATCCGCTTTGAGTTTATTTTTTGCATATGGTGCTAGTGAATTTCTAATTTCAGTTTTTTACAGGTAACTGTCCAGTTTTCCTGGCACTGCTTATTAAAGGGAATATCTTTTCTCTACCGTTTATTCTTGCCTCCTGTGTCATAGATTAGTTTACTGTAGTGTGTGGTTTTATTTCTGGGCTTTCTATTCTATTCCATTACCCTGTCTTGATAAAAGTACTCAACAAATTAAAAATAGAAGGGAACTTGCTCACTATCCACAGCCAACATTATACACAACAGTGAAAGACTAAATAATTCCCCTTGAATCAGAAACAAGAAAGAAAAGGGTATCTCTTTTTTCCACTTCTATTTAACATGTGGTTACGTTTAGGGCAGTTAGGCAAGAAAATAAGTAAAAGCATCTAGATTAGATAGGAGGAAGTAAAACTATATCTATTTGCAGATGACATGATCTTATATATCAAAAATCCTAAGTAATCCACTAAGAAGTACTTGTACTAATAAAAGATACCAGAAGGTTGCAGGATAGAAGATCAATATGTCTATAGACTAGCAATGATAATTCTGAAAATATAATTAATAAAATAACTCCATTTATAATATCATCAAAAAGAACACATTAGGTATCAATTTAGCAAAAGAAGTGCAAGACTTGTACACTGAATATCACAAAACATTGCTGAAAATAACTAAAGACTAATAAATGGAAAGATATCCCATGCTTATGGTTCAGAAGACTTAATATTGCTAAGATAGTGATACTCCTCGAACTGATTCACAGTTCCAGCATAATCTCTACCAAAATCCTAGCTGGCCTTTGAGGAAACTGACAAACCCATTCTAAAATTCATATAGAATTTAAAAATAATCTTGAAAAAGCAGAACAAAGTTGGAGGACTCATATTTGTGATTTCAAAACTCAGTACAAAACTACACGAATCAAGACAATGTCATATAAGCACAGACATAGAATAAACTGAGTGTCTAGAAACCAACCCTTACAGTTATGATCAATTGATTTCTGACAAATGTGCCAAGACATAACAGGGAAAAAAACATTTTTTCAAGAAATGGTACAATTGCTTTGGCAAACAGGCTTACATCTCCTCAAAATGTTGACTATAGCATTATCGTATAACCCAGAAATTCAACTCTTAGGTGTATACTGAGAGAAATGAAAACATACATACAGACACACAAAAAATATTACATGAATGTTCATAGAAGTATTATTCATCATAGGCAAAAAGTGGGAGCAACCTAAGTGTCCATCAACTAGTGGATGGAGAGCAAAATGTGGTCCATCCATACAATGAGATATTATTCCTCAGTAAAAATAAAGTACTGATACCTGCTATAAGATGGACAAGTCTAGAAAACATGCCAAATGAAAGAAAGCCATCCATCACAAAATATCACATACTGCATGGTTCAATTTATAATGTGTTTGTCATGGGAAAGGGTGTTGGGAAATTGGGTGGAAGGTGACAACTAATGGGTAATAGATTTCTTTTCTATTATTCACACAGTTGTGTCTGACTCTTTGCAATCCCCTGGCCTGTAGCCCACCAGGCTCCTCTGTTCATGGAATTCTCCAGGCAAGAATACTGGCGTGGGTTAGCCCTTCCCTTCTCCAGGGCATCTTCTCAACCCTGGGATTGAACCTGGGTCTCCTGCACTGAAGGAAGGTTCTTTACCATCTGAGCCACCAGGGAAGTCCCTTATTTATTATAGAAGGGACTAAATATTTTAAAATTAAGTGATGATGATTGGACATCCCTATAAACTTGTTAAACAACTCTGAATTGATACTTTAAATGGGTGAATTGTATGGCATGTGCATTATATTTTAATAAAGCTGTTTTTAAAATACTTCCTGACCAGTCTGGCTGACCTTTTGAAAAGATGCCTTATTTCTCATTCCTTGGTCACGACTCTTGCCTGCCTCTTCCATCAACCGTGATATGTCCTAACAAGAAGACACAGCTGGGTCCTGGCCACCCAAAATCTCCCTGCATGCTGGATGCTATCAGCATGAACTCCCTGTAAGAGAAGCATGGACTCAGCAGCAAGCTGCCAGTGTTGAAATCTCTCCTGTCTACTTCTTACTTTTTGATGTTTATTAACCTTTATTTTCACTTCATGCTTCCAATTAACTGTATGGTGGAATAATTGTTATACTTGCCTTGTAGCACTTGGGGATGCTTAGAGTAGTTAATGGGCTTCCCTGGAAGTTCAGATGGTAAAGAATCTGTCTGTAGTACAGGAGACCTGGGTTCTATCTCTGAGTCAGGAAGATCCCCTGGAGAAGGGAATGGCAACCCACTCCAGTATTCTTGCCTGGAGAATCCCATGGACAGACAAAGTAGTCGCAAAGAGTTGGACACAACTGAGCAACTATTACTGCGCTTTTTCAGAACAGTTAATACCTAGAGGGTGTTAAGCACTTCAACAGGTACTAGTACTGGTACTCAGGAGGGTCCAAACTTCTCACTCGGTGATAACTAGTGATGTCAAACATCTTTTTGTATGCCTGTTGGCCATTTGTATGTGTTCTCTGAAGGAATGTCTGTCTTCAGCCACACCGCCCTGAACACTCCTGACTCGTCTGGAGAAATGTCTGTTTAGGTCTTCTGTCCATTTTTTTGATTGGATCATTTGAAATATTTATTGCTGGTGAACTGTATGAATTTTTTTGTATATTTTGGAAATTCATCCCTTATTGGTCACTTCATTTGCAAATGTTTTTTCCCATTCTGTAGGTTGCCTTTTTGTATCATTTACGATTTCCTTCGTTGAACAAGGGGCCTCCTGCAATGCAGGAGACTCCAGTTCGATTCCTGGGTTGGGAAGATCCCCTGGAGAAGGGATAGGCTACCCACTCCAGTACTCTTGGGCTTCCCTGTGGCTCAGCTGGTTAGGAATCTCCCTGCAATTGGGAGACCTGGGTTTGATTCCTGGGTTGGGAAGATCTCCTGGAGAAGGGAAAGGCTACCCACTCCAGTATTCTGGCCTGGAGAATTCCATGGACTAGTATAGTCCGTAGGGTCACAAAGAGTCAGCATGACTGAGTCACTTTCACTTGCTGAACAAAAGCTTTTAAGTTTGATTAGGTTGGGTGTGCTTTGCCTTTTTTTGAGGGAAGTTTATTTTATTTACTTCTCCCGGTGGCTCAGATGGTAAAGCATCTGTCTGCAATGCGGGGGACCCGGGTTCGATCCCTGGGTCGGGAAGATCCCCTGGAGAAGGAAATGGCAATCCACTCCAGCACTCTTGCCTGGAAAATACCATGGATGGAGGAGCCTGATAGGCTACAGTCCATGGGGTCGCAAAGAGTTGGACACGACTGAGCGACTTCACTTCACTTCACTTCACACAAGTGGGAATTCCGGTGAAGTGTCCTCACACTCCTTGCCTCCTTCTTTCCTGTGCTCTTCTCAGCAGTAGCATTAGAATTAGTTGGAGAGAGAAAGATGGAAATAATGAGAAGTTTCTGTTTTTCTCGCCCAGTGAACTGGCCTTCCAATTAGCAGTCAAAACCTCTGTAAAGTTAAACTTGTTTTGATAGTGATTAGTTCTCATGAATCGACTGAGTGAGTGGAGCCAGTAACATAGCAGAGAGATGTTATCTGTTACTATCGTGAAGATCCAGCAAGTTTCCCTAGGAGAAGAGGAGATCAAATTAATTCAAGGCTTTGGTTTCTTATTTATAAAGATGAGGTTAAATTTTCATTCACTTTCTGTTATGTGTATGAAGTTTTGAAAAGTGTGTGTAATATGTGTGAAACATATCAACCCTACGGAAAAGAAGAAAAAAATCATATAACAAATGTCATATCCCCACTGCATAGATTAACAATTAGCCACACTTTGCTTCTTCCCCTTTTTTACAAACTGTTTTCTTTTATTTGCTTTTAAAATTGAAGTGGAGTTGGTGTATAATGTCATGTTAGTTTCAGGTATAGTATACAGTGATTTGGGGCTGCCTCAGCGGCTTGAGGTAAAAGAAACCACCTGCAAAGCAGGGGACGCAGATTTGATCCCTGAGTCAGAAAGATCCTCTGGAAGAGGGAATGGCAACCGGCTCTAGGGTTCCTGCTTGGGAAATCCCATGGACAGAGGAGCCTGGCGGGCCACAGTCCATAGTGTCACTGCATGCATGCAGTGTTCTAACATTTGCACACATTATGAAATGATCACCACAGTAAACCTAGTAACCACCTGTCCCTGTACAAAGCTATTATCATGTTATTGACCTCTGTGGAGGCCTTACAAATAGCTGTGAAAAGAAGAGAGGTGAAAAGCAAAGGAGAAAGGAAAGATTTCCGCATCTAAATGCAGAGTTCCAAAGAATACCAAGAAGAGATAAGAAAGCCTTCGTCAGCGATCAATGCAAAGAAAGAGAGGAAAACAACAGAATGGGAAAGACTAGAGATCTCTTCAAGAAAATTAGAGATACCAAGGGAACATTTCATGCAAAGATGGGCTCAGTAAAAGACAGAAATGGTCTAGACCTAACAGAAGCAGAAGATATTAAGAAGAGGTGGCAAGAATACACAGAACAACTGTACAAAAACGATCTTCAAGACCCAGATAATCATGATGATGTGATCACTAATCTAGAGCCAGACATCTTGGAATATGAAGTCAAGTGGGCCTTAGAAAGCATCACTACGAACAAAGCTAGTGGAGGTGATGGAATTCCTATTGAGCTGTTTCAAATCCTGAAAGATGATGCTGTGAAAGTGCTGCACTCAATATGCCAGCAAATTTGGAAGACTCAGCAGTGGCCACAGGACTGGAAAAGGTCAGTTTTCATTCCAATTCCAAAGAAAGGCAATGCCAAAGAATGCTCAAACTACTGCACAATTGCACTCATCTCACATGCTAGTAAAGTAATGCTCAAAATTCTCCAAGCCAGACTTCAGCAATATGTGAACCGTGAACTTCTTGATGTTCAAGCTGGGTTTAGAAAAGGCAGAGGAACCAGAGATCAAATTGCCAACATCTGCTGGATCATGGAAAAAGCAAGAGAGTTCCAGAAAAACATCTATTTCTGCTTTCTTGACTATGCCAAAGCGTTTGACTGTGTGGATCACAATAAACTGTGGAAGATTCTGAAAGATATGGGAATACCAGACCACCTGACCTGCCTCTTGAGAAATCTATATGCAGGTCAGGAAGCAACAGTTAGAACTGGACATGGAACAACCGACTGGTTCCAAATAGGAAAAGGAGTATGTCAAGGCTGTATATTGTCACCCTGCTTATTTAACTTCTATGCAGAGTACATCATGAGAAACGCTGGACTGGAAGAAACACAAGCTGGAATCAAGATTGGTGGGAGAAATATCAATAACCTCAGATATACAGATGACACCACCCTTATGGCAGAAAGTGAAGAGGAGCTAAAAAGCCTCTTGATGAAAGTGAAAGAGGAGAGTGAAAAAGTTGGCTTAAAGCTCAACATTCAGAAAAGAAAGATCATGGCATCTGGTCCCATCGCTTCGTGGGAAATAGATGGGGAAACAGTAGAAACAGTGTCAGACTTTATTTTGGGGGGCTCCAAAATCACTGCAGATGGTGACTATAGCCATGAAATTAAAAGACGCTTACTCCTTGGAAGAAAAGTTATGACCAACCTAGATAGTATATTCAAAAGCAGAGACATTACTTTGCTGACTAAGGTCTGTCTAGTCAAGGCTATGGTTTTTCCTGTGGTCATGTATGGATGTGAGAGTTGGACTGGGAAGAAGGCTGAGCACCAAAGAATTGATGCTTTTGAACTGTGGTGTTGGAGAAGACTCTTGAGAGTTCCTTGGACTGCAAGGAGATCCATTCTGAAGGAGATCAGCCCTGGGATTTCTTTGGAAGGAATGATGCTAAAGCTGAAACTCCAGTACTTTGGCCACCTCATGAGAAGAGTTGACTCACTGGAAAAGACTCTGATGCTGGGAGGGACTGGGGGCAGGAGGAGAAGGAGACGACCGAGGATGAGATGGCTGGATGGCATCATGGACTCGATGGACGTGAGTCTGAGTGAATTCCAAGAGATGGTGATGGACAGGGAGGCCTGGCGTGCTCTGATTCATGGGGTCGCAGAGAGTCGGACACGACTGAGTGACTGAACTGAACTGAACTGAATATAAAACTACAGATATTTTGACATTTCACTTGTAATTTTTCAGTGTGTATATTTTTAAAAAATAATGACATTTTCTTAAATAAAAACAAGTTTCACTTGACTAAAACTTTTGAGGTTAAAACTGGAGAGATTTCCGGACCACAAAGCTTTCATTATTATTTCCACCACTCTTTCCCTTATTAGCAGGAGAGGAAGGAAAAGAGTGGACCTGTTAGAACTGGGCCAAGTACCAGCCAAGACTCTTTTTTGGTGTTTCCAGAAAGTTTCTGACATCAGAAAGCAGAAATCTCTCTAATTCTAAACTATTAACAAAGACTGTGGTCAAGTTAGGCCAAAAGTCAAAGCTCTCCTCATTGAAAACTGCAGTGGAGAGATCTGGCTAAATACCAATAGCTTTTTCTTAATTAAGAATCTCAGTCAACATGTTGGAAGTTTTGAATGCAAAAAGAAAGAGGGGAGTATAGAAAGGAGACAAGCAATGATAAGAGGAAGATTAGAAGAGAGAAGAAAAGAAACAGATAGTCTTATAAACCCCAACTCAGATACCACAATCAAGGCATCTCTTTCTTCAATTTGTGTATATCCCTTTTCAAAAAAGGTTTTGTGTGTTTTTGTTTTATTATTTAGCCATCCCAACTCAGATACCACAATCAAGGCATCTCTTTCTTTTATCTGCATATATTCCCTTTTTTTAAGAAAAGTTTTGTGTGTTTCTGTCGTTTAATTTTTTAGCATTCAGGATCTTTAGTTGCAACATGCGGGACCTAGTTCCCTGATCAGGGATTGAACCCAGGACCACTGCATTGGGAGTGTGGAGTCTTAGCCACTGGACCACCAGGGAAGTCCCTTTCTTGTATCTCTTTCTATTCTAACATCCATGACTTACTAGGACAAAATCAAATATGCTTTAAACAGTTTATGAGAGAGCGAGAGAGACTCTGTGTGTGTGTGTGTGTGTGTGTGTGTGTGTGTGTGTGTGTGTGTGTGTGTGTGTGTCCAGTGGTTGGGGCAGGAAGGGAAAGAAAAAACTTTGCAGTAGAGTAGAGGTTTCTTATAGTGACAACTTTTCAGCAACAATAAAATATATTGTTACTAGAAGTCTTGCATATTCTCTGTTTCTGAATCTGAAGCTTCAAAAAGTAGACTAGTTCTATATTAATAGTAGAAAAAGGCTTTAAAATTATATATGTCAGTCCCATTTTCTGTATGAGTGAGTGAGAGTTGCTCAGTCATATCTGACTCTTTGCGACCTCAGGCAAACTGTAGCCTGCCAGGCTCTTCTGTCCATGGACTTCTCAAAGGCAAGAATGCTGGAGTGGGTTGCCATTTCCTTCTCCAATTTTCTGTATATAAGAAACCAAAGTTCCAGAAGTTTTAGGTGGCTCATCTGAAACTGTCTCTAGGAGAAAAATGTAGTTTCTAGAATGGCCAGTATGTCTCCACTTTAGATTTGCATTGCTCCGGGATGCTGAACTCCTACCCTAGGAAGGAATGACAAGGATGGCCATTTCCTGCATAGGACCTGACCCCTGTGTCCTGCTTCTTAAACTGCATCCACCTCCATCAGGCATTTTCAAGGTTTTCACCAAAGTTCTCTGCCATCGTGTTCACTGGCCCCAAGCCAGAAGAGAAATATTTGAATTTCTGTCCTCCCTCGCGAGGCTTTCTAGCACTTCAGGGAATCAACAGCCTGGCCTTCATTACACTATCACATTTCCAGGAAAAAAAGAGTTTTTTTGAAAACTGTTCCAATAGTAGCACTCACATCGATAAGACACAAGTTGAACTTTAAAATTCAGTGTAACAGTGAGAGGGTTTTTAAAGGTTATCATATGAGGAAGCATGCCGTTTCTTGACTTCTCCAGAAAAAAACACAAATCTTGGCTCGTGGGGTGGACAGAACGTGGTCACTTAGCAATGTTATCAGTTGTGAAAACAAATGTTAACCTTCTGCTTCTTTTCCAGTCAGCTAGTTTTCATCACGGCCAAAAAGAGCATTCTAGAAAGACTAAAACTATCCACCTGCTTAAAAGGAGGAAGATCCAAGAACAGAGCGGAATTCCTAAGTCTTTGGGAGTGAAAATTCATCGCCCTGTTTTTTGTCTATCCATCTAATTTTCACTGTAACAAGGTTAGTCATGTTCTCTAACCTCTTCCCAAAGATCTTAAAGATCAAAGATGCAGTTGAGATGTGGGCAAGACAGTTGTTTCAGGTACAGAATTTCATCAGCATTAAGAATTTTTTAAAAATGAATGGTTTATACAGTTATATTAGAGAAAAATGTGTTGAGAATACATAGTAAATACCAAATAAATCATAGAAAGCCTGTTTTTGCTACAAGTTCTCTTATTTATCTGACTTAAGTTGGGAATACAAACTAAATTTTTTACTTCTAAAATAAGCCTTGAGAACCATGTCTAAAGAAAAAAGGCTACAGTAGATTTTATCTTTTTTCCTGTACTCCAGGATTGTTATTCAGTCGCTAAGTCGTGTCCAATTCTTTGCGGCCCAAAGGACCGCAGCACGCCAGGCTTCCTTGTCCTTCACTATCTCCCGGAGTTTACTCAAATTCATGTCCATTGAGTCAGTGATGCCATCCAACCACTTCATCCTCTGTCGTTCCCTTCTCCTCCTACCCTCAGTCTTTCCCAGTTCAGGGTCTTTTACTCCAGGATAAATAAGTGAAAATACAAAGAATATTTAAAACATGTTTTTCTTTGTGGGTACAATGGCAAAACATATCCTCTTGACAAATAGGCAGGTAATATAACCCACCCCTAAAACCTCAAATACTACTGTTGCCAATTTGGCTATATGAATAAAAACCTCTGACTTTTTATCACCAACTATCCTAAGGAAATAATCAGACAAGAGGATAAGAATATGCATATAAGAATATCAGACAAATATATAAGAATACACATCACAGCGTTCTTTACGATGTTTGAAAGTCAACACAACCTAAAAGTATATAAAATAAGGATCTGTGAAACAGTTATTACATCCCTACAGTGAACACAACAGTACCCTCAGGACTGATGTTGGAAAGACGGTCGTAAGAGTGGAGGTAACGTGGCAGTGCTATAGAGTGAAGGCTTTAGATGCAGACAGATCTGAATCAAGTCTTGTTCTGCTGTTGACCAGTGGCTGTCCTGGGGCAATTTGTTGGGCCTCATTCAGACCCTCAGTTCCTTCACGTGTAGAATCATAGTGAAAATAGAGCACTGAGCAGTGAGATTGTATGTAGAGATATTGAAGCTTAGAAGCGCTATTGACTTCAAAAGACATTGTTAGGTGTTACTGACTGAATGTCTGTGTCCCCTCTAAAGTTATAGTTTGAAACCATAATCTCAGTGTGATGGTACTTGGAGGTAAGACCTTGGGGAGATAGTTAGGTCATAAGGGTAGATCCTCATGAATGGGATTAATGTGTTTGTCAGAAGAGTCTAAGAGCTAGCTGTCTTTCCTCCAAGAGAAGATGAGAAGTTGATTCTCTATCTACAGCCTGAAGAGGGCTGATTGTGGAACCTGATTGTGCTGGCATCCTGACCTCAGACTTCCTATCCTTCAGAACTTGAGAAAGGAATTTCTGTTGTTTATAAACCACCCAGTCTCCGGTGCTTTGTTATAGCAGCCTGAACTAAGCTGTTACGTTAAAAAAAAAAAAAAATTGTACTTGCACTTGGGTGAAAGATATATGGCTCAGTATATCCAACCAGTAGCCATATGTTTATTGAGCACCTAATAACTGACAAGCACTTAGTTAGGAAAAGAGATGGTAATAATGAGATTAAAAATTAGACAAACCCTGTGTTCATGGAGTCTGGCCTACTATCGGTGACTGACTGTGACCAATTGAGTTTCAAATCCCAGCTCTGATACCAGAGAGGAAGCGGTGAAGAGAGTTTTCAATAGTAGGATTTGCTCTAGGCAGGAAGGGCAGGAAATGTTCCTAAGGAATCTGAAGTTTAGCAGAGACAGAAGGATGAACATGTGGTGATGAGCTGAGATGGAGGTGAAGGGCCAGCAGTAGTCGTTATGGTTTGGCACATTGAGTCTAGACAAAGTCCAGTGTTGCTGCCAACTTCACTCTACCCACCCTGGCTATTGTGATTCTGGGATTGTCGGTCTATCTCTCTGTCCCAACAACCTCACCTATAAAATGGAAATAATAGATTTTTCTCATTTATATGATTGTTATTGTTGTTTAGTCACTAAGTTGGGTCCAACTCTTTGTGACCCCCATGGACTGTAGCCCACCAAGCTCCTCTGTCCATGAGGATTCTCCAGACAAGAGTATTGGAATGGTTTCCATTTTCCTCTCCAGGGAATCTTCCCCACCCAGGGATCGAATCCACGGCTCCTGCATTTATATGAGGATTAAAATAGGTAATATGAAAAGGGCTTAACAAGGTGCCTAACGTATGGCAAATATTCAATAAATGCTAGATGATACTAAAGAAAAAAGAATGAGATCCAAGTGTGAAGAATGAAAAAGATCCAAGTACAAAGAGCAAACAGCATATACAAAGGCTCACGATGAGAAAAAGAGAATGCAGGCAGTGCTGTGTGTTCTGCTTTCATTCTAAAAGCTGCTGGGAGTCCTTGAAGGTTTTCAGCTGGGGACTCCACGGCTCCATTATTGACCCAGTCCACCTCTGTGCTCCAGCCGCACCTGCCAATTCTCACTCTCCGGAGTTGTCACACCGTCTGTGCACTTGGTATTCGCTTTTTATAAACTATTCTTTCCACCTGTTTGCTCCCACTTCCTTCAGCTTTCAGAGTCCCTTTCCTGACTTCCCAAATAGACAAACTCTTAATTAATTAGCCTCCCTGATATGCACCCTTGCTTTGTCTGGTCAGTGTCAGTCTCCCCGACCTACACATCCACGAGATGAGATATTGTCAGTTACTGCACATAAGTCTGTCACAAGCCATCAGCATAGTGATTGGCCTATGTTGCTGCTGCTGCTGCTGGCTGCTAAGCCGCTTCAGTTGTGTCCGACTCTGTGCGACCCCATAGACGGCAGCCCACCAGGCTCCCCCGCCCCTGGGATTCTCCAGGCAAGAACACTGGAGTGGGTTGCCATTTCCTTCTCCAATGCATGAAAGAGAAAAGTGAAAGTGAAGTCGCTATAGTTCATGCTTATTTCATGCTGGGTACTAAAAGAGAGAAAAGATGGGAGAGAAGGAGGAAGGTTAAAAATCGGAGAAAAATGGAGACTTCCCCAGCAGTCCAGTGCTTGAGACTCCACCCAACCACTACAGAGGGTGTAGGTTTGAACCCTAGTCAGGGAACTAAGATCCCACATGCCTTGCAGCACAGCCAAAAAGAAAAATAGAGTTGGGTGAAGAGGTGACAAGACCAGCTCAATTTTACGCTTGATTTTAATCTAAATATTTTAAATCAACCACTTTAGCTGATTTTGAGTAGTACATCTAGATATTCTAAAAACAGGGGAAACCGATGCAAAGTTCAAGAGAAAAGTATGAGCTAGAGAGATGTAAAGGCTTCCCAGGTGGTGCTAGTGCTAAAGAACCTGCCTGCCAATGCAGGAGACATAAGAGACACAGGTTCAATCCCTGGGTTGGGAAGCTCCCCTGGAGAAGGAAATGGCAACACAGTCTAGTATTGTTGCCTGAAAAGTTCCATGGACAAAGGAGCCTGGCGGGCTACAGTCCATGCGTTGCAAAGAGTTGGACATGACTAAGCATAAACATACACATTAACTGTAACTGTAGTTGTCCTGGACAAGGGGTGCAGGGAGAAAATTAGACAGAACATTTGTTGTTGTTTAATCACTCAGTCGTGTTCGACTCTTTGCAACCCCATGGACTGCAACCCGTCAGGCTCCTCGGTCCATGGGATTTCCCAAGCAAGAATACTGAAACGAGTTGCTGTTTCCTACTCTGTGGATCTTCCCCAGTTCAGTTCAGTCACTCAGTTGTGTCCAAATCTTTGAGACCCTATGGATTGAGCACACCAGGTTTCCCTGTCCTTCACCAGCTCCCAGAGCCTGCTCAAACTTATGTCCATCAGGTTGGTGATGCCATCCAACCATCTCATCCTTTGTTGTCCCCTTCTCCTCGTGCCTTCAATCTTACCCAGCATCAGGGTCTTTTTCAATGAGTCAGTTCTTCGCATCAGGTGGCCAAAATGTTGGAGCTTCAGCTTCACCCTCAGTCCTTCCAGTGAATATTCAGGACTGATTTCCTTTAGGATGGACTGGCTGGATCTCCTTGCAGTCCAAGAGACTCTCAAGAGTCTTTTCCAGCACCACAGTTCAAAAGCATTCATTCTTCGGCATCCTAGAGTGGGCAGTCAAGTGGGCAGAGCTTCCCCACCCAGGAATGAAACCTAAGTCTCATGCAAGTCTTTACCACTTTACCACTGAACCCCTGGGGAAGCCCAGATATAACACACGTCAAGTTATATACTAAAAGGTAAATTCATTCCCAGCCAAAATGGAGCGATTTAGGCTGTTTTGGGGGCTTCCGGGGAAAGACAGAACTAGGGTTCATTCCAGGCCTGGTTCTTTTCTTTTCTTGCTGTGTCATCTTGAGTAAATTATATCACTCCTCCGGGTCTCATCATCCTTAACTGTGATATGAGGAAGGGGGGAGGAATGGAGAAGATGGATTTGGGAATTATGTTTCTCCCCCAGTTCTAGTTGTTATGACTCCATCCTTATAGACTAAAAGGTCCTCAACCTTTTTGGCACCAGGAACCAGTTTGTGGAAGATAATTTTTCCATGGCTGGGGGGTAGCGGGGATAGTTTCAGAACGATTCAAGGACATTACATTTATTGTAAACTTTATTTATATGTTATTACATCAACTCCACCTCAGGCCATCAGGCATGAGCTCCCAGACGGTGGGGCCCCCAGGACTAACTGATCCCTGTCCTTCCTTTGTTTAACCCCGGGAAAATATTTGTTAAATGATATCTCCTGTATTACCTAATTCCCTATGAAATTGCTAATTATTACCCAATTTAAAAGAAAATTGAGTTGATACTAAATGTGCTTTTTAATTAAAAAGGAAAAATTCGATTAGTCATGTCCGACTCTTTTGCACTCCTATGGACGGTAGTCGGCCAGGCTCCTCTGTTCATGGGATTCTCCAGGAAAGAATACTGAAGTGAGTAGCTGTTCCCTTCTCGAGGGGATGGATCTTCCTGACCCAGGGATCAAACCCAGGTTTCCTACATTGCAGGCCGATTCTTTACCTTCTGAGACACCAGGGAAGAAAGCATTAATAACAAATAAGGAAAGAAAGCCTTAATAACTAGTTTACTGATCACAGGTGAACTTCACTTAATTTCAGGTAGAACTACCTTGCTGCTGCTGCTGCTGCTAAGTCGCTTCAGTAGTGACCGACTCTGTGCGACCCCATAGACAGCAGCCCACCAGGCTCCTTCGTCCCTGGGATTCTCCAGGCAAGAGTACTGGAGTGGGGTGCCATTGCCTTCTCCAATGCATGAAAGTGAAACGTGAAAGTGAAGTCGTTCAGTCGTGTCCGACTCTTCGCAACCCCATGGACTGCAGCCCACCAGGCTCCTCCGTCCGTGGGATTTTCCAGGCAAGAGTACTGGAATGGGGTGCCATTGCCTTCTCCGAGAACTACCTTAGAGCTGTTAAATCATGTAGGAGCAGAGACTGAAAGACTGTCCTGCTTGTAGTAATTCAAACCAGGTGAGGTTAGTGAGGGTTTTTGTCTTTCTTGGAAGAAAGTTTTGAGCCTGTATTGTTATAATGTATATGAAGAAATCTGTCACTTTGGGAGAGTCATGAAGGCTATGTGCTGGGGACACTGGACTTCTCTGAGAAGGTTCATTTGACTAGAAAGAGCTGTGGTTTGAACACCAGCTCAACTAGCTCAAAAACACCTGAGTATTTTTGTGGGTATATCTGAATGCAATGGTGAAATCAGGTTTATTCCAGAAAAAAGATCTGAGGGATAATGATGAGGGATAAATAATAAGGATCCCATTAAAGACCTTAAATTCTATCCATCAGCATTTAAAATGTATATGAGAGACTCTTGGGAATTTATGTGGTTCTGGAAATGGAAGGCTTTCCTCCCCCGCCTCTCTCTTTTCTCTAAATTGCAGAGTGTGGGCCACTTTCCAGCACCTTCTCCACACCCATGAGGGAAAATAACCCACTCCACACAGAAACACCAAATCTGAGATGTTGTGAGAAGTCACTCAATTTAAACTCAGCTCTTCTCTGCATTCTTGTTTTAGGAAATGCGCCTTGCACCTCCTCAGCATCACCTGGAATTCAGAATTCGAGTGGGTAGGAAGGAGCAAAAATGGTCAGACTTGCTGAAACACCAAATCCCCATTTTTACCGGACAAAATGCTTATAGTATCAGAGTGAAAGTGACTCCGACCCATGGGAGGGGTCAGGGAGGCCACACACAACCACAGAGGACAGATCGCTTGGAGGGATGCTCATGGAGAATCCTCCCATTCCATCCTACAAGTTGCCTAGTGTTCCGGGGTGTAAGGATTCTCACAAGCAGAACAATAATGAAACACACTCCCAACCACCCAGGAATGAAGCAGTATAACTGTTACTATTACTATTCCTTTCACCATCCTGCTGCTGAGTTTGGGGCGGGGAGGGTCTTCACCACACAGCTTGTAAGATCTTAGTTCCCTGACCAAGGATCGAATCTGGGCTCTTGGCAGTGAAAGTGAGGATTCCTAACCCCTGGACAGCCAGGGCATTTTCAAGAGCTTCACATTTAAAGAACCATTTGAGTTTTTCTTCTGGGAACCATCTGGGGGTGGCTTGTGTGCTGCTGATGTTTGCAATCATTTCAGGATTCATTTTTATTGTAGGTACTAATATGCAATATTACATTTTTATTGTGTATACTAATTTTATTGTACTTAATTATTAAGCACAAAAATTATTGTACTTAATTTTTAAGTAAAGTAAATGTCTTTAAATTTTTTCTACAGGGAGGCCTTGCTTTCTCTATCGTCATCGTCTATGTGGGTGATGCCCTCGTAATTACTAAAGCAGGCCTGGCATGCTGCAGTCCATGGGGTCGCAAAGAGTCAGACACAACTGAGCCATTGAACTGAACCGAACTGAAATTACTAAAATAGGAAACAAGTCTCATTCGTCTTTTTAGCACTGAAGATGGTAAATACCTCCACCTCCTGATTCTCTCTGAGCTCCTCTCATACATTTCTGACCGCTCTCACTTGTGTTCTTTTGTTTGTTCTAATTTTGTTGCTAGACTTTATTTTTTAGGGTTTATTTTACTTTTAGAAATTTACTTATTTTGGGCTGTACCAGATCTTCATTGCTGCGCCAGCTTTTCTGTAGGTGCCACGAGGGAAGGCTAGCTGTGGTGCACGGGCTTCTCATGGCAGCCGCTTCTCTTATTGAAGAACACCAGCTCTAGGCCATGCCAGCTTCAGCAGTTGTAGCACATGGGCTCAGTAGTTGTGACTCCCAGGGTCTAGAGCACAGAGTCAGTAGTCATGGTGTACAGACTGAGTTGCTCCGAGGCATGTGGGATCTTTCCAGACCGAGATCGAACCTGTGTCTCCTGCCCTGGCAGGCAGATTCTTTACCACTAAGCCACCAAGTGAAGTGAACATCACTCAGTCGTGTCTGACTCTTTGTGACCCCATGGACTGCATGCATGCATGCTGAGTCACTTCAGTCGTGTCCGACTCTTTGTGACCCCATGGACTGTAGCCCACTAGGTTCCTCTGTCCATGGGATTCTCCAGGCAAGAATATTGGAGTGGGTAGCCTTTCCTTTCTCCAGAGGATCTTCCAAACCAAGGGATTGAACCTATGTCTCCTGCACTGGCAGGCAGATTCTTTACCTCTGAGCCACCAGGGAAGCCCTGCTGCTGCTGCTGCTGCTGCTGCTGCTGCTGCTAAGTCGCTTCAGTCGTGTCTGGCTCTGTGCAACCCCATAGACGGCAGCCCACCAGGCTCCCCCGTCCCTGGGATTCTCCAGGCAAGAACACTGGAGTGGGTTGCCATTTCCTTCTCCAATGCATGAAAGTGAAAAGTGAAAGTGAAGTTGCTCAGTCATGTCTTACTCTTAGCGACCCAATGGACTGCAGCCTACCAGGCTCCTCCGTCCATGGGATTTTCCAGGCAAGAGTACTGGAGTAGGGTGACACTTTTCAGGTTTTAGATTCAAAACAAAGTTAAGCAGAAGGTACAGAGATTTTCCACATCTCCCTCTGCCCCCAGTGCATCACAGCCTCCGCCTCGATCAGTGTCTCCACCAGAATGACACATTTGCTACAACGGATGAGCCTACACTGACGCATCACAGTCACCCAGAGTCCACAGCTTGAGTTCATTTTTTGTGACTGTATATTCTAGAGGTTTGGACTGTGGACAGAGAAAGGTTGCCTGCCATTTCAGTAAACAAAGAATACTGCTCAAGCCATCAGTCACTGCAGCCTCCCCCAGTGGTGCACCCTGAGGGGAATTCAGGGTGGAGAAAAACAGGATACAGACCTCAGATAGTTGATGCGTATCAAAGGAATGATTTCAATGAACTCTGACTCTTAATCTTCCTGTACACAGAAAAGCAGTAAAATCATTAACTTGAGATGTCTGTTTTTGTGATTAGCAGCGCCTTTTCCTTTTGATGTTCGGCTACTGTCAACTGTTCCTACTGATCTGCTGTTTGTTTCCAGCAAAAAGGCTTATATATCCTGGCTCATCATTCTAAGGCACCTAAGTCTTATAGAGTGTTCTGCAGCAATGGGCATGCTGTGTATCTGCATTATCAGTGAGGGTACACCCTACCCCCAGGTGGCTATTGTCGTTCAGTTGCTCAGTCTTGTCCAACAGTCGCTCACGGACTGTAGCAGGCAGGCTTCCCTGTCCTTCACTGTCTCCCAGAGTTGGCTCAAATTCCTGTCCATTGAGTTGGTGCTGTCATTCAACCATCTCATTCTTTGTTGCTCCCTTCTCCTCCTGCCTTCAATCTTTCCCAACATCAGGGTCTAATCCAATGAGTCAACTGTTTGCGTCAGGTGGACAGGTATGGGAGCTTCAGCATCAGTCATTCCAATGAATATTTAAGGGGTTGATTTCCTTTAGGATTGACTAGTTCAATCTCCTTGCAGTCCAAGGGACTCTCAAGAATCTTCTCCAACATCACAGCTCAAAAGCATCAGTTCTTCAGCACTCTTAGTCTTCTTTATGGTCCAACTCTCACATCCATACAAGACTACTGGAAAAACCATAGCTTTGACTATTGAGAACTTCAAATGTGGCAAGTGTGACTGGAGAACTGGATTTTTAATTTAACAGAATTCAAATTTATATAGCCATGTGAATCTAGAGGCTACCATATTTGGACAGCACAGTTCTAAAATATGGATTATTTTATACCCTATCCTAGTGCTTTCAAAAAGCTCTTTATCCACAGGATAAAGAGTCGACACGGCTTAGCGACTGAACAACAATAATGAAGATCTAGAGTCTATAGTAGGACATTGAATGACACATAATCCAGTGGTCTTTTCAACTTTTCTGCCAACTCCCCTGCCCCCATTCCACGTTCTACTCTAACTCTGTATAAACTTGCTTTTCCTAAACAAGTCATAATATTTAGCTTTCTCAGCTTTTGATCCTTCTCTTTGCCTAGAATGTCCTTCCCTTCCTTCCTCCCTCTCAAAATTTGTCCCAACTTTCTATGCCTAATAAAGCATATATGAAAGGGTATGCAATGGTTATTATATGCCCTACAGGCATCCCCAGTGTAGAACATCTCCTTATTCTTAATCTTGAACAAGCTGTTTAGCATCTCTTTGCCTGGTCTTGTCATCTGTAAAGTGGGAATGATACTATTTTCTCTCTTACAGAGTTGTTGGAGGATTAGATATTGCACTATTCAGACTCCACTGCTGAGAAAGCACTCATTAAGAAACTGTTACTATTTTCTCCCAGGGAACACATGATGTGGTATTAGAAGTTTTCCCAGATGGGACTCACTGTCTAGTCTTGGGACTTTTTTTCCTTAAGACTGTGAGCTCATTAGCACCAAAGACTTGATCTTGGTTCACTGTCCACCAGCATCAATGTAGCTATCTGATAAATGTCTTGACTGGGGGTGACTGGGGCTTCCCTGGTGGCTCAGATGGTGAAGAATCTGCCTGCAATGCGGGAGACCTTGATTCCATCCCTGGGTCAGGAAGATTCCCTCTGAGAAGATCCCTTGGAGGAAGGTATGGCAACCCAATCCAATATTCTTGCCTGGAGAATCCCTTGGACAGAGGAACCTGGCATCATACAGTACACAGGGTGACAAAGAGTTGGACACAAGCGCGTCACTTTCATTTGACTGGATGAGAGAGAACTGAATTAATCAATTATTCACATAGGAGGTGACAGCATTTCTTTTTAAAAAAAGGATTCCTTTTTTGGTGTGTGTATCTTTAGGGAGGGGCAAAAGAGACAGTTGTGGCAAGAATGAGAAAAGAGGGTGCCAACAAATTTTCTTGTAAAACATCGCATCTTTTTTGTTACTGCCCAGAAAAACGTGCACGAGCCTGTTTTTCTTTGCTTGACTGGAGTATGGCTCTCACATTTTCGCCACTTTGACTTTCCTTTCTGGGTCCTCTGCCCCTCTCCCGCCATGGGCATTAAGCTTCCATCACCGTCACCGAGGAAACAGCAGAGATGCCTCATTCCTCACAGCTCTGCATATCTCAACTCTGGTTGCCTTTGTCCCTGAGCTAACTCGATTCTTCGTGTGCACACCACTAAATCAACTGTCTTCTATACAGAACTTTATTCGTTATTCTACGTTAAAAAAAAAAAAGCAACACGTGTAACAATTTCTTCTCTTGGGAATACTGACCTGTCAATATTGTTGAATGCATCAGACATTTCTGGTCCCTGAGAGGAAACAGAAAAATTGCCTGTTTAGCCCTTGTACCCTGAACACTACAAGTGCAGGTCAATTTAAAAACACGCAACAGAGCATGCATAATGGGTCTCCCTTTTAAAAAGCACTGTAGACCAAAAATAAACCTGACAAAGGGCAGCTGTAGAGTTTTAACATGTGGAAAACTCCACAGGCGGCAGTTATATAACTGCAAAGAAACATGATAAATATTTCACACCGTTAGATGAACTTCTAACTCTGACACGGCAAAGGCAAAGAACACAAAACACACCCTCAGCCTCCAAGAAGCACAAAGCTTCCACTGAGACGAGGCCAAGACGATTACTAAAATCTCAGTTCTGCCTGCCAGCTCGTCCTGATTGATTTTTTTTTTTTTACCCGCTCACCGCCCCCCCCCCCGCCCCTCCCCGCCCCTCCCCGCCCCTCTGCGCATCGCCTCCGCCTTAGCCTCCAAGGCGGAGCCGGCGAACCCCTTGCAGCCGGAGCACGTCCCCGCTCAGCTTCGCGGGTTGGCCAGAAAATTTCCCCAAATCCCCACCCCTAGGCTGAAACCGCACTACCCCCTCCAAAGAAGTTTGGTGCCAAGGAGGGTGAACGACGAGTCTGAGCGCGGCGGGCGGAGCACCCACCCCCGCACCCCCCCAGCAAACCTCCGCCGCGCCCCACCCCCGCGCCCGCGGCCAGCGCCTCCCGCGCCCGGGCTCCGCGCCCCGGGGACAGCTGGCAGCCCCGCGCCGGGACCCGACACAAAGCCGATCAAGCTCGGCGGCGCGGGGGCGGGGGACGCCCCGCCAGGGCTTCCCTTCCGCTCCTCGCCTGCCTCCTCCGGCCCCCTCATTAGGAGCCAGCCGGCATCTCGTCCGGCTCCCTCCGCCTCCCTACCTCTCCCCGCGCCCCCTCCAAAACAGAAGTGCCCAGACCCCCGCAGGCCCCGGGCTAGACCAGAACCGCCTCTGGGCTGCGCGCGGAGCGGGCGCCCCTGGAAGGGGGAAACTGACATCCCATCAGGGTCCGCCCGCTCCGCTCCGCTGCGCGCCGCTCTCCCCTCCCGCCCCGAGGAGTCCGGCGACCGCCACCGCCACCCCCCGGCCGGCCTCCCGCGCTCCCGCCGCCGGGACCCTCAGCTTCCGAGGAGCCGCCAGCTCCCGACCCCCACGAAGATGGCGAGGAGGAGCCGCCACCACCTCCTGCTCCTCCTGCTGCGCTACCTGGTGGTCGCCCTGGACTGTAAGTTGCTGGGGTACCTCTACCCTCCCACCCAGTCCTGCTGAGACCAGCTTCCCCCAGTCTTCAGCCGCTAGAAGAAGGTCCTGGCGGAGGACTGTCCCCGGGACCTCGAACGGAAAGGTCTGCCTCGGGGCATCTGATTTCACACCCAGGGAGCCCAGAATTTGGGGTGCCTGCTGGGGCGGGGGTAGGGGGGGGGTTCGGAGGTCTTCTGTTTATTCTAAATAGTATCTGATTTGAACTAGTTAGAGAAAATTAAGGGTCCACACCAGCAGGTTCTCATAGTCTGGAAAAGTTGGGTTAAGTTTTTAGACACAGGGACGTGAACAGAATGCAGAACTCTCTAACTCCTTACGAGATGCTAAGATCCCAAGATGGCATCATCACTCGGAGGCAGGGGCCGGCCACACTCTAAGTACCAGAGCTGGGGGCAGTGTTAGAGTTTTCTTGGCGTCTGAAGGTCCCATTTGTGGCGGTAATACGCAGTGCACTTGGGGGCGCGTGGTGGGGGGGAATTCCTGGCTGCTGAAATAGAATTACTTTTATCCACTCCACCTGCACATCTTCATTCGGTTAGAGAAGTCTGGTCTGAGCGCCCCGGTCAGCTGCTGTGTCCTCAGGGGACTTCCAGCGGGATGGTTGTTAGAAAGTTACAGAAGCTGGATGATCGAGTGGCGGGGGGACGTCCCAAAGCCAATTTCACAGGATGGTTCTAAACAGGATTGTTATGGATCCTGGGCTCATAAGATTTAAAATCCTGGCAATATCTCCTCTTATTTTGTTTTCCTCCCGTTAACTTTTTAGAAAAATGGAGGAAATTGCAATAGATCTTAAGCACTTAGGCAACGAAGTTTTCCGTTTTCTTCGGTTTTTCCTTTTTTGGTTTTTCTTTCTTTTTCGTGTCCTTTTATTTATTTTTAATGGGATGGATTATTATTGTTGCTGTTCAAGTTCTGGTAATAGAATACTTAAAATAACCTGCAGGATGAGTGTTTAATAACATAATATAATGACTTTAATCTCACACCCTCATTGCCTGAGTTGCTCAGCTCAACCTGATGTGAGTTTTTGTCTCTTATTGGGGAAAAAGGTGCAAGTTGTCTCAGTGAAGGGACATGTCTGACTTACAGATAGAAAATCAAACCAGAAAGTCAAAGCTTCACAATAAAACCATCATGCGATTTTTTGAGATATCAATTGGTGTCATGTTGAGCACACAGAGAGAAAAATCACTAATGCCAAAAGGCAACAAAGAGCCAGGCTGGAGGAATTGTAACAAAACCACCAGGATAATTATATATTTCACTGACAGTCTTAAATTTCAAGTCAAAGGACTCACTTTAGAATGATCAGTAATTAAAAACAGAGAAAATGGTTTTACTCTGGTATTCCTATACAGTAATCAAAATAGAAACAGTACACCCTAAATTTGAAATTGGAGTCAAGAAATAACCCAGAGGCAAACACAGGCTTAGATGAATAAGCAAAATAAGCTCTTTTACAAGCTTTGAGTAAAGCTAACACATTGGCCTGCCTAATCCTGACTCCTATAGGGGATTAATTTGAAAGTGTGCAGGGATCTTTTTTGTATTGTTCCTGGGATGCCAAAGGCCTGGTATTGCAAGAATGTTTTATTTTGTTTTAAAATTTTACAGTAGTTTAGACTTAAAGAAAAATTGCAAAGGTGGTATAGGGAATTCCCCTAGAGACCGCACCCACTTCTCCCTATTATTAACATTTTACATTAGTGTTACAGAATCAGTTACACAGTTACAGAATCAGTATTGATACGTTGTTATGAACCGAAGTCCACACTTTATTCAGACTTTCTTCATTCTCTGCTAATGTCCCTTTCTGTTCCAGGAGCCCATCGAGGACACCACAGCACATTTAGTAGTCTTGTGTTCTTAGGCTCCTCTTAGCTGTGGCAGTTTCTCAGACTTCCCTTGTGTTTTTTGTTACTTTAACATGTTTGAGGAGTATTGGTGAAATATTCTGTAGAATGTCCCTCGACTGGTATTTCTCTGACACTTTTCTTATGACTAGACTGGGTTTATGGGTTGTGGGAGGAAGATATCCGAGGTAAAGTATGATTTGCATCACATCATATCAAAGGTACATCCTGGGAACATGACTTATCACTGTTGGAGTTAACCTTTATCAATCACCTGGCTGAGGTAATACATGATATAGGTTAACTTCCCCTCACCCCACTTCCTCACTGTATTTTTTGGAAGGAAGTCACTATGTGCAACCCACACCTAAGGAAGAAGAGTTATATTCTACTTCCTTGAGAGTGGAGTAGCTCCATAATAAATTCTGCTTGAAAGATGTGTCTCTCCCCCTTCCTCCATTCATTCATCCATTCATTTTTACATCAGTATAGGCTTATCAATATTTATTTTGTACTTTGGATTATAATCCAGTAGTTTTTTAAAAAGTTTATTTAATTGGAGGCTAATTGCTTTATAATGTTGTAGTGGTTTTGCCATACATTGACATGAATCAGCCATGGGTGTACATGTGTTCCCCATCCTGAACCCCCCTCCCACCTGTCTCCCCATCCCATCCCTCTGAGTCATCCCAGTGTACCAGCCCTGAGCACCCTGTCTCATGCATTGAACCTGGTATAGTCCAGTAGTATTTTATTTATTTTTTTACAATCTAAATTGTCCAACTTTGGCCATTGAGAGTTCTTTAAATTGGTTCCTATATCCCTTTGACATCCCCTCATCATTGTGTATGTATGTGTTTTTGTTTGTTTGTTTTTAGCACTTTCTTTCTTTCTAGTACCACAAAATGCTCCAGGCTGATCCTGTACATTTTCTGCTTCAGTTCCAGAAGTAGCCATTGCTCCAGGGATCCCTGGTTCCTGGATTGGAGAATGGCATTAGAAACCGAGATCTGGTACTATGTACACTCATTGCTTTTAGAATGTTTAGAAAAAAATAAGAATGTTCTTTGAGACTAAGTTTCACTCCACTATCCTATTTATGATTTTTTGACTCAGGTTTCACCTCCAGATTCAAAAACTATTGTTGTTGTTCAGTTGATAAGTTTTGTCCAACTCTTTTCGACCCCATGGACTGTAGCCTGCCAGGCTCCTCTGTCCATGGGATTTCCCAGGCAAGGATACTGGAGCTGGTTGCCATTTCCTTCTCCAGGGGATCTTCTTGACCCAGGGATCGAACCCATGACTCCTGAATTGGCAGGCGGTTTCTTTACCCCTGAGCCACCAGGGAAGGCCCCCAAAACTGTACTGAAGGCTAAATCTGTACTGAAGGAACAGTAACACTGTTCCTAGGACTTCCTTGTATATGCTCTCTTTTTAAGTTCTCAACAAATGCGTGAGATAGAACATATCTTCAACTTATAGAAAGGGTCCCTAAAGCTCAGAAAAGCTAAATTACTTGTCTAAGCTCACTTACTTAGGCTGGAAAGAGATGGAACTGAGATTTGAATATCAGAGAATTTGTTCCATGGATAACTGGCCTTCACTCCTTTCATTTTCTCGAGTACTTGACCCTTTTTTGCTACCTTCATTCAAGAAAAGACAGTGGATTCCTTATGCTGTGTTTATATATTCAGCTTCTTTGTATTCATCACAGATATGACTGTACCACTCTTTTGTCTCAGCCCTATTCTGCAAAATATCTTGCTCATTCCCATTCTTTCCTTTTACTTCTGTCTGTCAGTATTTGTTTCTTTTTTGGTAGTCAGGAGGATTGATTTTTGTTGTCATTGCTGTTTTTTAAATTTTAATTTCAGTGTACCTGTTGATAAATGGACAATTTATTTGTGCATTTAGTTGAATTATATTTTTCTTTCCCACTAAAATGGAAGCTCCATGAGGGAAGACATTTCTTGCTGTTTACTCACCACTATATGTCCAATGCTGAGCAAAGTGCTTGGTTAATGGTATATAAATATACATCAGTTAAATGGGAAGGGATATGGAGTGAGTGGAAGAAATATATGGATAGAATTAATGATTGCATTATAAATCATTATGCTCTAAGTTATTCCAAGGAGGTGAGATGTCAGAGTTCTCTGAGGTAACGATTAAGACAAGGAGTTGAATGTGAATGAGACCAGTGTGCTGTTCTTGACTCTACACAGCTAGTAGAAGACGGTCCTCAGATCTAGACTGGAACCCAAGCCAGGCAACTTGGTCTGAGTCTCTAATCTCTTACCAGCTGATAGGACAGTGGAGGGAGAGAGAGGTTTGTACCTTCTGCAAAATTATAAGGTTCTGTTTTATGATGGAACTGACTCAAAGCAGCACTCCAGGAAACCAGTGCCAGGAAAATTCTGCCCTCTGTCAACATTGCTAAGAACAAAACATCATAATCAGTTTGCCGAGGAGAACTTGTTCCATCTTGGCATAGTCAAGATGAATGCAAAGGCTATATTGGGCTTGCTGGTAGACCAGATAACCATTTCAGTATTGTAACAAACGACATTAGAAAGGGAGAAGTCAAAAGCAAAAATGTCAGCGTAAAGAGAACATTGAGTTCCCTATGGCTGAGGACACTCATTTATCCCTCCCTAGGGCTTTCCTCATAGCTCAGTTGGTAAAGAATCTGCCTGCAATGCAGGAGACCCCAGTTCAATTCCTGGATCTGGAAGATCCGCTGGAGAAGGGATAGGCTATCCACTCCAGTATTCTTGGGCTTCCCTTGTGGCTCAGCTGGTAAAGAATCTGCCTGCAATACGGGAGACCTGGGTTGGATCCCTGGATTGGGAAGATCCCCTGGAGAAGGGGAAGGCTACCCACTCCAGTATTCTAGCCTGGAGAGGTCCATGGGGTCACAAAGAATTGCACACAACTGAGTGACCTTCACTGTCCCTTTCAGGAGCAGCTCAAGGAGAGGAGCCTATATGAATGCACATGTATTTGCTCTGCCCATGGTTTCTATCACACCAGCTTCCTCCAGTGGGTCTCTTTGGTGGAGAAGATGTATTAGACCACAGAGGCAAGAGCTGCTGTGTTTGTTAAAGTCACACCAGCAGAAATCTATAAAAGCCATTCTTTACAATAACATTTCTTTTTTTATTATTTTTTTTATTTTTAAAAAATTTTTATTTTTACTTTATTTTACTTTACAATACTGTATTGGTTTTGCCATACATTGACATGAATCCACCACGGGTGTACATGCGTTCCCAAACATGAACCCCCCTCCCACCTCCCTCCCCATAACTTCTGTCTGGGTCATCACCGTGCACCAGCCCCAAGCATGCTGTATCCTGCGTCGGACATAGACTGGCGATTCGATTCTTACATGATAGTATACATGTTACAATGCCGTTCTCCCAAATCATCCCACCCTCTCCCTCTCCCTCTGAGTCCAAAAGTCCGTTATACACATCTGTGTCTTTTTTGCTGTCTTGCATACAGGGTCGTCATTGCCATCTTTCTAAATTCCATATATATGTGTTAGTATACTGTATTGGTGTTTTTCTTTCTGGCTTACTTCACTTTGTATAATCGGCTCCAGTTTCATCCATCTCATCAGAACTGATTCAAATGAATTCTTTTTAACGGCTGAGTCAAATAATTTCAAGATTTGTATGGAAATACAAAAAACCTCAAATAGCCAAAGCAATCTTGAGAAAGAAGAATGGAACTGGAGGAATCAACTTGCCTGACTTCAGGCTCTACTACAAAGCCACAGTCATCAAGACAGTATGGTACTGGCACAGAGACAGACATATAGATCAATGGAACAAAATAGAAAGCCCAGAGATAAATCCACACACCTATGGACACCTTATCTTCGACAAAGGAGGCAAGAATATACAATGGAGTAAAGACAATCTCTTTAACAAGTGGTGCTGGGAAAACTGGTCAACCACTTGTAAAAGAATGAAATTAGATCACTTTCTAACACCACACACAAAAATAAACTCAAAATGGATTAAAGATCTAAATGTAAGACCAGAAACTATAAAACTCCTAGAGGAGAACATAGGCAAAACACTCTCAGACATAAATCACAGCAGGATCCTCTATGATCCACCGCCCAGAATTCTGGAAATAAAAGCAAAAATAAACAAATGGGATCTAATTAAAATTAAAAGCTTCTGCACAACAAAGGAAAATATAAGCAAGGTGAAAAGACAGCCTTCTGAATGGGAGAAAATAATAGCAAATGAAGCAACTGACAAACAACTAATCTCAAAAATATACAAGCAACTTATGCAGCTCAATTCCAGAAAAATAAACGACCCAATCAAAAAATGGGCCAAAGAACTAAATAGACATTTCTCCAAAGAAGACCTACGGATGGCTAACAAACACATGAAAAGATGCTCAAATCACTCATTATTAGAGAAATGCAAATCAAAACCACAATGAGGTACCACTTCACACCAGTCAGAATGTCTGCGATCCAAAAATCTGCAAGCAATAAATGCTGGAGAGGGTGTGGAGAAAAGGGAACCCTCCTACACTGTTGGTGGGAATGCAAACTAGTACAGCCACTATGGAGAACAGTGTGGAGATTCCTTAAAAAATTGCAAATAGAACTACCTTATGACCCAGCAATCCCACTGCTGGGCATACACACCGAGGAAACCAGAATTGAAAGAGACACATGTACCCCAGTGTTCATCGCAGCACTGTTTATAATAGCCAGGACATGGAAGCAACCTAGATGTCCATCAGCAGATGAATGGATAAGAAAGCTGTGGTACATATACACAATGGAGTATTACAGTAACATTTCTTTACATCTCAGCAATGTAGTGACAGCACTGCTGAGCCAATACCCCAGGCTACCTGTATTGCCAGACTGATGTTTTGAAGAAGATAAGGGGGAGGGTGGAAAAGAGGAATCAGAATTTGGGTCAAGTGCTTTCTCTGGCAAAAAGAGAAAACTTAAAACTGGGCACTAGTTTCTTGGAAGTTGTTTCTGAGGTCAGAACTCAGAAAAACAGCCTAACTATATTAGTTTCTTATTGCCACAAAAATAAATTATCACACATTTAATACAACATGAACTTTTTATTTTAAAGTTCTAGAGGTCAGAAGTATGAAATAAGTCTCCCTGGGCTAAAATCAAGGTATGGGAGAGGTAGTGCTCCTTCCAGAGTTTCTAGAGAGAACCTATTTCTGTGCCTTTTCTAGCTTCAAGAGGCAAGCCATGGCCCCATTCCTCCAGATGCAAAGCCAGCAATGCCAGGCCACCACATCTCTGGTTCTCTCTCTTTTGCCTCCTTCTTCCATTTATCTGTGTGCATGCTCAGTCACTCAGCTTGTGGCCTCCTGGACTGTAGCCCACCAGGCTCCTCTGTCCATGGACTTTTCCAGGCAAGAATGCTGAAACAGGTTGCCATTTCCTACTCCAGAAGGATCTTCCCAACCCAAGGGTCGAACTCGAGTCTCTTGCATCTCCTGCATTGGCAGGCAGTTTCTATACCACTGTGCCACCTGGGAAGCCCCTTCCACTTAAAAGGATCCTTAAAATTATATCAGGCCCTCCTGGGAAATCTAGAATAATCTACTCATCTCAAGGGAAGCTAGTTAGTGACTAATTCCATCTACAACCTTATTTCCTATTTACCAAGTAAAGTAACATATTTATAGGTTTCTGGATTTAGGCTATGGACGCCTTTTGGGGGGGCCATTATTCTCTCTACCACACCAACCAAAATCAGAATGTGTGAAATCAGTGCTGTGGCCAAGAACATTCTAGAACCTATGGAACAACCATAACTCTTCCTTTTCAATTATATTGCTGCTTCTATATTTGCATTTTGGGAGTTGTATTTCAGATGGCATAGTGTACTAGTAAAGAGCATGTACTCTTTGCGACTCTTTGCAACCCCATGGACTATTCAGTTCGTGGAATTCTCCAAGGCAGAATACTGGAGTGGGTAGCCTTCCCCTTCTCCAGGGGATCTTCCCAACCCAGGGATTGAACCCAGGCATCCCACATTGCAGGCAGATTCTTCACCAGCTGAGCCACAAGGGAACCCCAAGAATACTGGAGTGGGTAGCCTATGCCTTCTGCAACGGATTTTCCCAACCCAGGAATCAAAGTGGGGTCTCCTGCATTGCAGGCAGATTCTTTACCAACTGAGCCATCAGGAAAGCCCCTTTAAATTATATTGCTGCTTATATATTTGCATTTTGGGGGCTGTATTTCAGACGGCATAGTGTACTGGTAAAGAGCGTGTGCTCTAATGCTGAGCTCTGTTCGTTTACTAGCTCTTTGACCTTGTACAAGTTCACTTGACTTTTTGTGCGTCAGCTGACTCATCTGTAACAGTGATAATTCCAATAACAGTACCGATAACCTCATAGAGGATGAGGGAGAAATAAACGTGTCCACACGTGTAACGCACTTAATAAACAGGTACTGTTATTACTGTTAAATTTGGGGGGCCATGAAGTTAAGCATTCGTATTATCGCTCATAATGGATTTCTGACATTTTTGAGAGTCATAGACAAAAACTATGCTGTTTCATAAGCATTTTACTAGTTTAAACAGCTTTGAGTGAAGCAGTAAGTTTCATTTACGTTCATTATTTTAAGAATTTATTTTAAGGGCTTCCCTGGTGGTTCAGTGGTTAAGACTCTGTGCTGTCATTGCAGGGGGCAAAGCTTTGATCCTTGGTCAGGGAATTAAGATGCTCCATGCTGCACATCATGGCTAAAAAAAAAGAAAAGTAAAATAGCTAGATTGAAAACTTTAAAATGTAAAAAAAAAAAATTGGAATATTTTTTAAAGTTTTATTACAAAACACACACACATTCATCTCTATATCTATGAAGGGTCCTACTGTAACTGGGTAGAGACGATGGAAGAGACCATTAGAGCCAACGACATACACGCACAGGTGTCCTTGGGGGAGAGTGAGAAGAAAGAGGGCGGAAGGATAAGAGAAGTTGCGTAGGGCCAGAGTGTGGACAGCAGCGAGGTGAGGGGCAGCAGGCGGAGGTGGACGCGCACATTTAGGGTTTTGAATTTATAGCAAGGAGAAGCCAGCGAAGGCTTTTGAACACTGAATGTCAGTCAGATTTGCATTTCAGAAAGAGAACACAGTGGGTGGAAGATGAAGAATGGGCAGAATAGGGTAGGTGGGGAGTTGAAGTGGGGAGACCAGTTGGATGCAGTCGGAGTGGTCCAGACAATTACTTGCCAAGTATGTCTTTTAAAAAAGCATTTATCTATATAGCTGGTTGTGCTGAGTCTTTGTTGCTGCTTGAACTTTTCTCGAGTTGCGGTGCGTAAAACTTCTCGTTGCCGTGGCAACGAGAGTTTCCTTGTCGCAGAGCAAGGGCTCTAGGGTGAGTGGGCTCCCGTAGTTGTGCCTCCCGGCTCTAGAGCACAGGGTCAGTACTTGGGATGCAGGGGCTTAGTTGCCCTGCAGCATATGGCATCATCTCTGATGAGGGATCGAACCTATGTCTCCTCCCTTGGCAGGTGAATTCATCACTGAGCCATCAGCGAAGGTCCTAAGTATGTCTTTTATGTCGTTTACTGAAATATATATATACACAATCATATATCATTAACCATGTACAGGTACCCACAGAAAATGGTTTGATTATTTGAAATGTAGTTTATTCAATTAAATAAGGGATTTGAAGAAAACTGCTCTTTGGTTTTTAAGGGATTAAAAAAAAATCATGTATACTGCAGGTGTTTCCAACTTTTTGTTCAGTTTGTATAAACATAAACATATATACATGTTTATGTATAAACATAAAACAGTACCTCCTTGGGTTACCAGTAATATGTCTCTTCTTTCAATGTTGTTCTCTTTTCCACTGCCTGAGTTTGTCTCCCATTAGGATTTTTTTTAAGTATTTTTAGAGTTTCCCCAAGTTACCACCCTTAGAAGGGTGATTTGATCAAATGTGATGGGAAGAAGAGTGGCTTTTTGTATTACTAAGAGGGTGAGTGTCTGCATGAGAGACAGAGAGGGAGACAGAGAGAGAGACAGAGAGAGAGACAGAGAGAGAGAGAGAGAGAGAGAGAGAGAGAGAGAGAGAGGGAGGATGTGTGTGTTCAAATGAAGGACTGCCGGCCGAACCACAAAACCCTACTCAGAATCTTCAAACCAGTAAGTAGATCAGAAATGTTCTGGATTTTCCTATGTTTTATGAGCAGAGAAGCAAAACCGTATCCTGAACCTATGAAGCAGGTCAAGAGCTACTCCCTGAAATAGAACCCTCCTCCATTGCTGGTGGGAATGCAATTTGGTGGAGTCACTGTGGAGAACAGTACGGAGGTTCCTTAAAAAAATATAGAACTACCAGCAATCCCACTATTGGGCATAGATCAGGAAAAGACAAACTCTAATTTGAAAAGAAATACACGCCGCATTTGTTCACTGCAGCATTGTTTACAAGAGCCAGAACATGGAAGCAACCAAAACATCCATTGACAGGCAAACGGACAAAGATGAGATGGTCCATACATGCAATGAAATGTTACTGAGCCGTAAAAAGAATGAAATAATGACATTTGCAGCAACATGAATGGACCTTAGGGATTATTATACTAAATGAAGTCAGACAGAGAAAGATAAATATCGTATAATATCAGTTGTATGTGGAATCCTCAATTTACAAAACAGAAATAGACTCACAGACATAGAAAACAAACTTATGGTTACTAAAAGGGAAGGATGGAGAGGGATAAATTAGGAGTTCGGAATTAATAGATACACACTGCTATATAATAATAAACAAGGACCCACCATATAACACAGGGAACTATACTCAGTATCTTGTAATAACCTATAATGGAAAAGAATCTGAAAAAGAACAGGTGTAGCTATGTTCACTTTGTTGTATACCTGAAACTAACACGACATTAGAAGTCAACCATGTGTAATTAAAAAATAACGATGTAAAGAACATTTTTAGGAAACAGCTCCTGCAGAACTCTATAATGTTCTAAGGGGTAGAATTTGAAGAGTCCTGATTCAAAGCATACTTTAACTCCTGGAAATTCCCTAAAACTGTTGAATAGAGGTAAACACTTCACTTTAAGTAAACAGGGGCCATTTATGCCTGTCCAGCTGCTTTCTCTAAATCTTCAGAGGTTCTCCTTCTGCTTTTGTTAACATTATTAATAGCCCAATGGGAAAGAAACTTTGTGGAGAAAAATGTCAAATATTTCCTTCAAGAAACTGGAAATGAGGAAACATGCAAGAGTGCACTATACGTGAGTAAATACAGTGCTCTTGAATGATTAAATGATTTAAAAAATAGCTACTCTCTTAGCTGTTCCCTGTCTGCACTCAAAAAATGCTGAGCAAGAATCCCCGTGAGTATAATAGACATGAGTTTTCGGCCTTAACTGAACGGTCTTCTTTCTCTGTCTCTCATATATCTTTGGCATCAGGATTTTGTTTCGTTGGAAAATCTGTTTTGTTTTAGTTTCTAAAATATCTTACAGGGATGGTCTGGGACAAATTTGTCTTTATACAGAGTGAGGAAGCCTCGCTGGCCTCTCTCCTTTATGCAAAGCGTTTCCAGTTTGCTGGCTTACATCTTGTCAAAATAGTCCCTGGCTGTCTTCAGTTTTAGCTTTCCTCACACTGTAAAAATTTTCTCTTTGCTTTATGGTATACGTAACCAAAGCCGAAAGTAGATCACTGTTAAATGCACTTGCTTACATGTTTGACAAAATTTATATATGTGATGAATTCAAGTATCACAGAAAAGTTGTCAAATGACAAATAAGTGTTATTTTCCAGTCCTTTTGACTTCTATTCCATTCCCCTTTCGTTATTTACTATTCTAATTGAGGTACAGTTGGTGTACAATATTTTAAAAGTTTCAGGTGCACAACAGTCACAATTTTTAAAAGTTATACTCCATTTATAGTTATTATGCCATATTGGCTGTATTCCCTGTGCTGTGCAATATACCCTTGTGGCTTATTTTACACTCAGGAGTTTGTACCTCTTAATCTCCTACTCCATCTTGTCCCTTTCTGTCACTCCCTCCTCTAGTAACCACCTCTCTCCTCTGGCGTTTGTTCTCTATACCTGTGATTCTGTTTCTTTTTTGTTATACTCACGAGTTTGCTTTATTTTTTTAGATAGCGTATATGTGATATCCTACACTAATTGTCTTTCTCTGTTTATTTCACTAATCATAATACCCTCCAAGTCCACCCCTGTAGTTGCAAATGATGACATTTCATTCTCTTTTTATGGCTGAGTAATATTCCATCATGTGTATACACATTCCACATCTTTATCCATTCATCTGTTAATAGACACCTAGGTTGCTTCTGTATCTTGGCTGTTGCAAATAGTGCTGCTGTGAACATTGGTCTGCATGTATCTTTTCGAATTAGTGTTTTTGTTTCTTCAGATACATACCCTGAAGTGGAATTGTTGGGTTACAGGATAGCTCTGTATTTAGTTTTTTAAGGAACCTCCATGCTGTTTTTCACAGTGACTGTACCAATGGCCATTCTTAACAATAGTGTATAAGAGTTCTCTTTTCTCTACTTCCTCATCAACTGTGTAGCCCACTTGTAAGTTTTTTGCATGTGATTCCAGAAAACCTATAAGGGGAAATGTAGTTCCAGCATATCTGAGCATACTTGTAGCATTTCTTTAAAAATCAGGTTTTACTGTGCTTAATGTTCTGCATGTTCCAACAAATCATATCATATTATGTATAGTATTCTGTGCTTTCCTACAAAATTCTGGTTTTACTTGTGACTAAAGCCACAGCCTGGGCTTCCCAGGTGGCCCTAATGGTAAAGAACTTGCCTGCTGCAGTGTAGGAGACTTGGGTTCAATCCCTGGGTCTAGAAGATCCCCTGAAGGAGGGCATGGCAAGCCACTCCAGTATTCGTGTCTGGAGAGTCCCATGAATAGAGGAGCCTGGGAGGCTACAGTCCATGGGGTCACAAAGAGTTGGACATGACTGAAGTGACATAGCACGAAACCACAACCCAAAGCTAGGTTGCCAAATGGGAATCGTGATAACATATTGAAGAGACCTTTTAAAAACCTGATAGCTCAGTTGGTAAAGAATCCGCCTGCAGTTCAGGAGACCCCAGTTTGATTCCTGGGTTGGGAAGATCTGCTAGAGAAGGGATAGGCTACCCACTCCAGTATTCTTGGGCTTCCCTTGTGATCCAACTGGTAAAGAATCCGTCTGCAATGCAGGAGACATGAGTTCGATCCCTGGGTTGGGAAGATCCCCTGAAGAAGGGAAAGGCTACTCACTCCAGTATTTTGGCCTGGAGAATTCCATGGACTGTATAGTCTGTGGGGTTGAAAAGAGCCGGACATGACTGAGCGACTTTCACTCAGTTGCTGGCGAGAGAAGAGAGGGCCAGTTGGTGAGCACGTGGGAGAAATTGGAAGATTAGTACTGACACATATACACTATCGATACTGTACTATAAAATAGTTCATTAGTAGAACTAATGAGAATCTCCTGTGTACCACAGGGAACTCTCCTCAATGGTCTGGGGTGACCTGAATGGTAGGAAGTCCAAAAGGGAGGGGGTATATGTATATGTGTGGCTGATTCATTTTGCTGTATAGCAGAAACTAACATAGCAGCATTGTAAAGTAACTATACTCCAATATAAATTAATTTTTTAAAAACAAAACAGAACAATACTTTTTTGTAACCAAACAAAAAAAAAACCTTATGCCAAGATGCAGTAAGGATGATCTTCTAGGTAAAATCACTAAATAGAAGTAGTGAAATCAAGTGATATAACGCAACAGAGGGAAATAAACTCCCAAACAAGTGATCAAAACTAGAAAGAGAGGAATTCCAAGGAGACCCAAAGAAAAAATCCAAAGAAGAGAGTAAGGGCTGACACCCAGACAGGGCGGAGACACCAGCTCCAGCTAAGATTTACAGACAAGTGCGAGCTGCTGCTATTTTTAAAAGAGACCAAAGAAGTCATGACCATAAATAAAATTGGAACACGTTAACCTACTGGAAAAATGCTAAATTTGAAAAGAGAGAATTGTGTTTATATTTTTAAAAAAATGCTCTAGAGGCACTTTAAAATAGGAATGGATTTTAATCAGAAGTAGAATGGACGCCATGAAATAAACAGTGACTCAAGTGTAAATAAACACTGATCTGTTTAATCCAATAATGTAATTACTGGTCACTGGTAAAGACCCCGATGCTGGGAAAGATTGAAGGCAGGAGGAGAAGGGGACAACAGAGGGTGAGATGGTTGGATGGCATCACTGACTCGATGGAGATGAATTTGAGTAACCTCTGGGAGTTGGTGATGGACAGGGAGGCCTGGCGTGCTGTGATTTATGGGGTTGCAAGAGTCGGACACGACTGAGCCACTGAACTGAACTAACTATTCCATTATTTAATCCAATAATCTAAGCACAGTGAGCTATTCCATAAAAATATGTTAAAAGTTTTATGTAAACTGATTGGAGTTGTGGGATCTTTGTACTTTGACCCCATATAATGTTTTTGGTGCCAGAAGAAGTCAGGTTCTTTTGTGTTTGTGCCCCAAGTGCCTGTAAGTGTGTGTATGGGAGTGAACCTCTGTGCCATTTTACCTTGTTAGATGTTTCTCCTTTCCAAGGCACATCTTTGCTACCATTGTTGTCCTTGTCCAAATGTTCTCCATGTTGCCAAACACAATTGCCCTTTAAAGGTCTAACTCCAGAATCCCTGACCTCTTCTTTTAAGTCTTTCCAGCCCATCCATTTTTCAGAGCCGGAGTCTCCTGCTGGTTATAATCCTGGTGCTCTTGCCATGTAGCTGCTTCTCTACAGCACTTGTTGGGCTGTACTCTTACCATTTTACACCTGCATCTCTGGACTGTGAGTTTGCTGAGGGCAGAGACAACACATCTTTGTGTCCCTGGAACCCAGCATAGTGGCTGTCACATAGTAATACTGGTTAAAAGAAAGTAAGTAACCTGGAGTTTGTGTATTTGCCTCTTAGCTTCATACAACTACAAATTTTTTTAGTCATGAAAATCCCAGGAGACATGTAAAATTCATAGTCCTTAATGAGTGCATTTAGAAAAGGCAGGGGAACCAGAGATGAGATGGTTGGATGGCATCACCGACTCAATGGACATGAACTTGTGCAAACTCCAGGAGATAGTGCAGGACAGGAAAGCCTGGCGTGCTGCAGTCCGTGAGGTCGCAAAGAGTCAGACAGGACGTGGCAACTGAACAACAGCAGCAACAATGAATGTGTAATTTTATTGCTCCTCAAACTCCCTCCTTCCTTATTAACTGTGACCTCCCTATAGTTACTGGGAAGTATAGGGACAGGTCTGCCTTGATCAGGTGCTGATTACCTGATGCCTCCTTGTATCATAAAAACACATAAGCTTCTCCTGAATTGATAAGCATTGATTATAAACTCATAGGATGTTACAGAGTTCTAAAAGAATTCTCTGGAGCAAGGGATTCCAGACTTTCCCCTCATGGTCCTATCCCCTTGCCACTCAGTTGATATCATAGCAATTTGTGTCCCCAAAGGGACAAACACTTAATGTTATTTTATTTGTAAATGTTTTTATTATTTATTTGTGCCAGATAAACAGTTGGGGCATGTAGGGTCTTCTCGTTGCAGCACAAGAACTCTTATTGTGGCCTGTGAGATCTAGTTCCTCATCAGGGCTTGAACCTGGGCCCCCTGCATTAAGAGCTCAAAGTATTAGCCACTGGACCACCAGAGAGATCCCAGATGTTTCTGAAGAGAGATGAGAGGACAGGGCCTGATGAAGTGATTTTTATCTCCGAACCAAAGATGGTTTCCCTAGGCATTCTTCTTCAGTAACCGTAACATCTTCTTGTGGGATGTGCTCAGTAGCACTGAAAAAACTTCCTCAGAATCCAGGTGACTCATCATCTTAGTTCAAAGGTATTATCACATAGTTCAGCATCAGGCAAATGCCAGGATTAGAGACATTCTAAGAATCTCAGCTCTGTTGTGCTGCTCCCCGGCCCTCCACTGAAAGCTGTCTGAGGATGCTGTAATGTTCAAAAATCACTGTTTGGATCAGTGATCCTCAATGTTTTTTTAAATTCTGTATTCTACTTTTTTTTTTTTTTTTACGAGACTATGTCCCAACATTTAAGTTTTTGTTTGTAAATTATATATGTGTGTTTTTGTATCAATATTTTACATTAATTATAAAATGTACATAAATAAATATTAAATGAGATGATGAAAAATGAATGCTCATACCTTTGGGTGGAAATGAGGTGGTGGTAGCCTTCTATTATAGAATTTGATGACGCCTCTGTAATTAAACCACTGTGGAACTGGTACATGAAGAGGCTGACAAACGGATGGAACAGAACATGAAGTCCAGAAAGTGGCCTAAGTTCATTTATAGATTTAGAAAAGTTAGGGATAAAGATGGGCTTCCCAGGTGGCACAGTGGTAAAGAACCTGCCTGCCAATGCAGGAGACACAAGAGATGCCAGTTCAGTCTCTGGGTTGGGAAAATCCCCTGAAGGAGGAAATGGCAACCCACGCCAGTGTTCTTGCTGGGAGAAAGCCCATGGACAGGGAAGCTTGGCCGACTGCAATCCATGGGGTCACAACAGAATCGGACACAACTGAGCAGCGGTAACAGTTGAAGGGATAAAAAGAGCTCTATCTATCTATACCGACCTTTCTCTATGTCTGTATCCATCCATCCATCCATCCATCTGTTTATCTACATATAAAATGGTAGCATCTCAAACTATCGAGAATTCTTAATAAATATTGTTATAACAGTTGTGCAGTGATTTAAGGGAAATTGGATCTGATCCTGATAGTGTACATGGGGGCAGAGTCCAAATGATTCAGAGGTTTAAATGTACGTAGATTAATAAATAAGACCATTACCCCCCAACAAAATGAAACGAAACATGGTACAGTCTTCTGTGGACTGGACTATATATCCAAAGAGTGTTCGCATGAAAAAATAAAACACTATACACAAATCAAAAGTTAAATGTTTAATTGGCAAAAGATGTTTGCAATTTAAGCCTCAACCAAAGAGTATTGTCACTGATATAACAAAGAGCCCCTAAAAATGGAAATAAAAATTAAAAGTGCAGAATAGAAAAATGGCTATGGGTGCACACAGACATATACTCATGCACGCATTGACATGCACCTGCAAGCCCCAGAGAGTTCCTGGAAGAGCAATTCAAATGGCTCTTCAAGCATAAAGTTCTTGGGAATTCCCTGGTGGTCCAGTGGGTGAGACTCTGAGCTTTCAGTGCCAAGGGTCTGCGTTCAGTCCCTGATTGGGGACCTAAGTTTCCCCAAGCTTCTCAGCGAAACAAACAAAAACCTGCAAGTGTGAAGCTCTGTTCAACATAACTTGAAATGTAAATAAACCGCCAAAAAGACAGCATCTCCTGCCTCGGATTAGCAAGAACTAAAACACGTAACTCATCTGCATACTCTGTTATTGAGGCAGAGTGGAAACAGGCATTTCACACAGTCCCGATGGGCTGTGCAGTGATGTGTCTGCTCTCAAGTGGAGTTCAGCAACATACAGAATTACGTACCTACCCTTTGACTCATCAGCCCCCCTATGGGGAACCAGTTCCAGAGTTGTACAAAACAGGACATGATTCATGCATAGTATTATTTATTTCAAAATTATTTATTATAAAAAATTGAAAATCACATACCCATCTAAAGGGGGTGGCTGAATAAATAACAGAAATTATTTATTATAAAAAAGATTGAAAATAATCAAGTGCCCATTAATAGGATATTAGCTGAATAAATAACAAAATTGTTTGCAGTGCAGTCACAAAGAGGAATGAGGGTGATCTTCGTATATGGACATAGTAAGTGAAAATAGCAAGGTGCAGAACTGTATGGTTGCACAGGCTACCTTTTTCGTAAGAAAAATACTGGGAAGTTAAATGAAAACTTTTCAAAGTGGGTGGAAGGGACAGGAATAGGATGGATTTCCCTTAAATTATTATACAGATTTGATTTTGAAAACTTTAAGATTATATTTAAAAGACAAAATTTATTAAAGCATCCGTCACTGAAAATTGAAAACAGATAGAGATGAACCTACTGTATGTCAAACCAGAGAGGTAACCACATAGAGGAAAGAATTACTCCAGTTTGAGCTTAACACATAATATCACACTGAATAGTAGGATGTACTTTAAGTATGAATAAAACTACAAATACTTTTGTAACCTAAAGTAATTTCAGATAGCAGTTTTGCTCTTTTGAAACTACTTTGTATTACAAACCAATTCAAATCAGTGGTTTATGAATACAAAGAGATCAGGATTTTCAGTGTGGGAAAATATACTATCAGGTATATAATATTTTTAATGCTAAGAAAAGCCCTATAATGTTATATTTGAACTGAAAATAGCACTATGAACTCATCATGCTCTTTTCAAGAGCAAGAATTTGAAAAAGAATAGATATGTATGTATATAACTGAATCATATTGCTGTACACATTAAACTAACAACATTATAAATCAACTATACTTTAACTTAAAAAAAAATACAAAAATAGAGCAACGCATTTCTTGTGTCTGTCCGCTAAAAAAGCCTAGATGAAATCACAGCCGTTACCAGTCAGCTTTTATGAAGTAATAAGGAATCTCCAGATCTCAGTAGTTTGCAACCGTATGCATCATTTTTGCTGGCATTCAGTTTTGGTGACTCCAGGTCAGCTGCTGAATCTCTGTTCTGTACGTCGCCTCATTCCAGGCCTCAGGCTGAAGGAGCTGGCCCCGTGTGGGAGAGACAGTCCTTGTGGCCAAGGGCAAAGCAGGTGGCGGTGGTTCAGTTGCTCAGTTGTGTCTGACTCTCTGTGACTCCATAGACTGCAGCACACCAGGCTTCCCTGTCCTTCACTATCTCCCGGAATTTGTTCAAACTCACATCCATTGAGTCGGTGATGCCATCCAACCATCTCATCCTCTGTCATCCTCTTCTCCCGCCTTCAATCTTCCCCAGCATCAGGGTCTTTTCTATTGAATTGGCTCTTTGCATCAAGAGGCCAGGGTATTGGAGCTTCAGCTTCGTGAAGAAAAAAAAAAAAAAAACACAGTTACCATTCTGATCACCATCTTAACTGTCAGTTGCTTCTTACTCCGATAGTTGGCAGTCAATAGAAAGGCGCTGATTTCCTGATTTCCTTTATGTTTACATATCTAACCACATAGCCTTAACAAGGAAAGGTTCTTCTTTATAGAATTCAAGCTAATGAATGTGCAAAGATAAGAGAAAAAATAGAATCTAATTATCAGTATCTTACAATTTGTAATTGGTTTAGGATATGATTATTAATGGGTAAAAACATTAGAAAAATGGTTGATGGGAAAGTTTACAATAGAAGGAACAGTCTGTTCATCACCTGAAATCACTAGTTAATCTTACCCTCATTAAAAGTGGGACAACCAAAGATTCAGTGATATGATAGGAAGGATATAGGGTTAGGAAACAATGTAGTATTCTGGCGGGCATTTGTGCTAAGTTACTTCAACCATGTCCGACTCTGCGACCCCATGGACTGTAGCCCACCCGGCTTCTCTGTCCATGGGATTCTCCAGGCAAGAATACTGGAGTGAGTTGCCATACACTCCTCTAGGGGATCTTCCCAACCTGCGTTTCCTGCATTGCACAGAGATTCTTTACCGCTGAGCCCGTAATATTTTTGGCCATCCTTCAAAAACAAAACAAAAGTGACCGTCCCTTGAATCAACCCTCTAGGCAAGCTGACTTCTTGAAGGTGAGTAGATGCATAGGATAAATGACCGCAGGAAGGGTCAAACCCAGAAACTGGGTTTTTCTGCAGAATAACTGACCAGGTTTCTGCAACAAGTCAACGGCATGAAAGGAAAAAAAAAAAAGTAAATGGAAGAAAGAGTAGGTTAGGTCTTTAAAACAAACAAGATTAAAACGACATAAAAATGAAACAAGACAAAAAGCCTACAAAGCCAATGTAATGTTGAGACATGGTTTGGATTCTGATTCAAATGAGACATCAAGGAAATTGGTCTAGGATTGGATATCACAGGATTGCAAAGAGCAGGACGCGACTGAGTGACTGAACAACAATAAAAGAAATTATTTCGAATTTTGTTAGCTGTTCTAATGATGTTGTACACATATGTCTTCAATTTGAGTTGATACTTAAATAATAAAGAAAAAAATTTAATGTGTGTGATTTACTTGAAAATTTCTCACCAACAAAAAAGCAATAGATGTCAATGTGGCAAAGTCTTTATAACAGTTTTTTTTTAACCAAATAATGAAATATGGGGCTTATTGTTCTGTTCTCTCCACTTTTGTGTCTATTTGGAAATTTTTGACAAGAAAAAACTGCTTAAACCCATAAAAACAAACAAAAAAAGAATGTGAAAAATACATGGAAATTCTAATGTTTTCCTTTACCCCTCTGGGCTTTCTTGTACAATCTTCCTTAAAGCCTCCAGCTTTAAAGAGAAAATAATCAGACCAAAGTGAGTATACTTAGATATCTGAAACATCTGTTCTCTTACACTGTACATTTTGGCCAGGGTAGTCAGTATAAGAAACCAACAGCCTCTTTAAATAGCCCCCTTTTAAATCTAATTTATCTTTTTCACACTGCTAGCGTGAAATGCTTACAAACAAACAAGCAAATACCACGTCACTGACTGGAACTCCTGGTTACACAACAAAGTCTATGAGTAAATCCATTGCATAACAGCCATGTTTTTCTTCATGATGTAGCCCAGACCTTCCAGTTCATTTCTTTTGAAAGGGACTTTAATATTTTATTCCCTAAAATGTAAAAGTACCCATTAGGTGAGTGCATGTCACATCCATAGACCGATGGCAAGAAAAGGTGAATGTAAAAAAGAGTTGATTAAATTCCTAAATATTTAGATTTTTTTTCTCGAATATATTTCATGGAGGCTGATTCAGTTAGGTCTTTCTCAACAAGCGTCTAGTTCTTACAAACAACAGAAGAGAATACTTGCAGCCTTCTTATAGGGTAAGGGCATATCCAGCAATCAACATTATCAACTCAAACACATTTTAAAACTGCTCAAAATGCTCAAACTGTCTAATATATTTGACTAATGTTCAAACTCACGTCATTAATAACTTCATGCTGCTGCTAAGTCGCTTCAATTGTGTCTGACTTTGGCGACCCTGTGGACTGTAGCCCACTAGGCTCCTCTGTTCATGGGATTCTCCAAAATGAGTATATTGGGATGGGTTGCCATGCCCTCCTTCAGGGGATCTTCCTGATTGAGGGACTGAACCTGCACTGGCAGGCAGATTCTTTACCACTAGCACCACCTGGGAAGCCCTAATAATTTCATGTCAAATTCCAAATGAGTTTTGCATATGATTTAATTTCCCATATTCCTTGAACCCTGAAGATTCCAAAGCTCTGATGATTCTCTAGAGAAGACTGGTTGTGGGGGGAAAAAACAGAAGAAATAGAGGCAGTTGGAAGCCACCTAGAACCTCTGTCAGCAGCTTATGCACACTAACAATGCAGCCATTTATGTCAGAAGCTATTTTTAATACTTAGTCCCAAACGCTGTGAATTCATGAGCAAGAGAATATAGAAGTTAATAGAGGATAGAGTTTCACTTCAACTTCCATTTCATTATTTCTTAGGTTTGGAGCAAGATTGCATCTCAACCCTCCAATAAAATTTATATTTAGAGTCCTCATTATTTGAACAAGCAAGTTGTATCTCTTTGGTTTACTTGCTAAGTCTCTTGCCACTCTTGCAACCCTATGGACTGTAGCCCGCCAGGCTCCTCTGTCCTTGGAATTCTGCAAGCAAGAATACTGGAGTGGGCTGCTGTTTCCTTCTCCAGGGAATCTTCCCAACCAGGGATCAAACCCCGGTCTCCTGCATTGCAGGCGGATTCTTTACCAGCTGAGCTACCAGTACCATTTTACACATTCAACTATTTATCTTTAACAGTGAGACACCAAAATCTGCTGAGGAAGGATGAGACCAGTCCCAACTAGGCTTTTGCATTACATGGGTTAGAATAGTGGAAGAAATGAATTTAAACATTACTAGAAAATAAAAGGACAATAATTTTAGAAGTGGGATACGGAGGTACTTCTTAAAAATATAAAGCTAAGTTACCTCACCAGTGAATGTGCTGAATAGAAATGTTTCTTTGCAGAGGACAGTGGGTTCCCACCTTTTACCTGAAAGAACAGTGGTTACATTTTCCCTGCTGGGGTTTTTCCAGTGCATGCTCTTTCATACTGACTGGGATGATGGCCAGAATCACCTTCATTTTAAAATTAATTTTATAAAGCATATTTCTAATGTCTATATGACAGTGACACATTATTGAATCCATAGATTAAATATCCATGTGAAATATCTCCACTGAATGATTCAAAGAACTTCCTTATGTTTTGAACCATAAATTTCAAATTTATTCACAAGAACCAGAAAGTATGATGTGAATGAAATGGAGCTTCGGATCCAAGGAAGAGAGATTGTGTCTGTTCTGTGCTGAGTAATAATTTGTCTATTTTCCTTATTTCTAAAATGAGGAAGAAAGTTTGATTTAATGATGATAAAGTTCTTTATGATCCTTAGGTCAGGAAGATCCCCTGGAGGAGGAAATGGCAACACACTGCAGTATTCTTGCCTGGAAAATCCCATGGACAGAGGAGCCTGGCGGGCTACAGTCCACAGGGTCACAAAGAGTCGGACACGACTGAGAGTCTGAGAACAATGTTCTTTATAATTTAACATTTTATATTTTTAAATAGGGGAAAATGTGCCATATTTAGCCTGTGATGATAAAGTTATTTTGTGTGGAGTTGTGAACATGTTTTTATTCTAAGCTGCCTCTTTCAGAGTTCTTACTGGTTAGAACACAGTTCAGTTCAGTTCAGTCACTCAGTCGTGTCCAACTCTTTGCGACCTATGAACCGCAGCATGCCAGGCCTCCCTGTCCATCACCAGCTCCCAGAGTTCACTCAAACTCATGTCCATCGAGTCGGTGATGCCATCCAACCATCTCATCCTCCGTCTTTCCCTTCTCCTCCTGCCCCTAATCCCTCCCAGCATCAGAGTCTTTTCCAATGAGTCAACTCTTCGCATGAGGTGGCCAAAGTATTGGAGATTCAGCCTCAGCATCAGTCCTTCCAATGAACATCCAGGACTGGTCTCCTTTAGGATGGACTGGTTGGATCTCCTTGCAGTCCAAGGGACTCTCAAGAGTCTTCTCCAACACCACATTTCAAAAGCATCAATTCTTCAGTGCTCAGCTTTCTTTATAGTCGAACTTTCACATCTATACATGACCACTGGAAAAACCATAGCCTTGACTAGATGGACCTTTGTTGGCAAAGTGATGTCTCTGCTTTCTAATATGCTGTGTAGGTTGGTCATAACTTTCCTTCCAAGGAGTAAGCATCTTTTAATTTCATGGCTGCAGTCACCATCTGCAGTGATTTTGGAGCCCAGAAAAATAAATCAGCCATTGTTTCCCCATCTATTTGCCATGAAGTGATGGGACCAGATGCCATGATCTTAGTTTTGTGAATGTTGAGCTTTAAGCCAACTTTTTCACTCTCCTCTTTCACTTTCATCAAAAGGCTCTTTAGTTCCTCTTCACTTTCTGCCATAAGGGTGTTGTCATCTGCATATCTGAGGTTATTGATATTTCTCCTGGCAATCTTGATTCCAGCTTGTGCTTCTTCCAGCCCCGAGTTTCTCATGATGTACTATGCATAGAAGTTAAATAAGCAGCGTGACAATATACAGCCTTGACAAACTCCTTTTCCTCTTTGGAACCAGTCTGTTGTTCCATGTCCAGTTCTAACTGTTGCTTCCTGACCTGTATATAGGTTTCTCAAGAGGCAGATCAGGTGGTCTGGTATTCCCATCTCTTTAAGAATTTTCCACATTTATTGTGATCCACACAGTTGCGTTTGTTTTAAAAGGAGTAAGACAGGGTGCCCAAAGTGGCTTGGTACTCATGGAGCTTATGTCCTCCTGTGTATTTTGGTTAAAGTTTCTATTTGATGCAGTAGGAAACAGGGAACTGATGCCAGTTTTGATGAGTGAAACAATACACCAAAAAAATGATATTTGAAGTAAACAGTCATTTTGACCCTTTACCTATGGAATAAAGAGGAGGAAAGAGGTAACTTTAGCCCAGGTATTAGGTAATAGAATCCAAGATTAAAGTAGCAGCTGTCAAAACATTGTTTAAAGAGAGTTAAATCCAGAAGACATTTAAAACAGAAATTGAAAGACTTCCCTGGTGGTCCAGTGGTTAAGACTTTGCCTTCCAATGCAGCAGCTGCAGGTTCAATCCCTGGTCTGGGAGCCAAGATCCCACATGCCTTGTGGCCAAAAAACCAAAACATAAAATCAGGAATCATATTGTAACAATTCAATAAAGACATCAAAAGAATCTGTAAAAAAAATGGAGAAATTGTAATATTTAAATGGAATAGAAATGATTACTTTTTATACTTCAGGAGGGAAGAAAATAGTCAACTAAAAATGTCTGTTAGGCTAGTGGAAAGAGGGTGAGACATGTCACTCCTCTGTACCTATCCCCTTTATTCAAGTGGTAAATAAAAATAGAAGGGTAAATTCATTCTGGGAGGAAACGTGGAGGTCGATTAGTAAGGGTCATAGGACTGACCTCTGGAGAATGTGCTCAGTTAAAGAATATAAAGGAGCAGAGACAATGAAGACAAAGTGCCTGAGGAAATAATGGACAATCCACAGAACAGTGTCCTGGACGCCGGAGGGAATTTTGCCAAGTGAGCTGTTATCTGGAGGCCAAGGATGAAGAAGGGGAAAGATCAGAATGAAGTAATGGGTAATCTGGAGGATTAAAGAGTGAAAAAAAAAAAAATAGCATTTGAATGGAACTCTAGGATTGAAAAAAAAAAAAAAAAGAATGCTTTCAGAGGAATTATGGTATTTAATTCTCATGTTAACATCCCTGTGTGGTAGCTAGAAACTATTTTTTTCACAGTTTCATACATGAGAAGCAGAAGCTTAGGATGTCTTGAGGGATATTCGCAGAGGCTGGATAAGAAGTTAGAACTGCTGACTCCAAATCTCATTTTGTGTGTGTGTGTGTGTGTGTGTGTGTGTGTGAGACAAAGTATCGAGACAAGGAGAAGGCTGAGAAGATTGAATGCAGGAGGAGAGGAGACAGGGAGCTTCAGTCTTATTAACGCACAGATTTAGAATCGGCACGCAGCGTCCCGCAGGCACAGTGCAAAGATGACTAACTGTTATCATAATAAGAAAATAATTTGAATATCCTGTTTAGGCTGTGGTTCATAGTTTAAATATCTTAATGTGTTATTAAAATGCTTCTTGACATTAAGTAATATTTTCAATGTGGCTGTCTCAACATATATAAATGCCTTTCACGTTCACAGCTCAAATTGAATTCAGAGCAGTATTAACCTGAAGGGTAACCCATAAGCCTGCAATAAATATTTCATGATCTGAAAATCCTATTTAAGTAAATGGGGAAAATATCCAAAAATGAGCACATTCAGTATTGTCAGGGATTTATTATCGAATTTAGTCAACCTAACAGCATCACAGATCCTTAAAAGGAAAATGGAAAAAGTCCTAATTTTCTAGCCCTTTTTCTGAAAGTTAAAAGAAAAGCATTGATGCTGTTTTAAACAAAAATAAATATTCTTACACATTATGCATTTCTTAAATTTTGTATATGTATTTTTTTTAATTGCTAAGTGCTGTCTGATAGCAAGGGTGTTTCTTCCTTTATTTTGAAGTACAGAATAAGTTTTTTAGCTCGGTTCTTTGGTATCATTTTGCAGTTTCTTTTGTCTTTTAAAAGCTGCTTCTCAACTTTAGTTTCCATGGGAACAGGATCAGTCAGAAAGTATTTGGGACTTTTTTAGAATGTTGAGGCCAGGGTTCCTAATTAGGATCCAGGCGCTTATAGTTTAATTAATATGAGTCTCTGCATTATATCTTTGAAGGTGAAGAGAACTGGGTTATGATTTCATACTATGTTTACCTTTTTGAAGATTTTCAATGAATATTTAGATCAGAGATCTTTAAGATCATCTAAAAGTGTGATAGTACATGCCTGACAAAGAATAAAAATGGTTCTAGGTATACCATTATTGAGAGGTAAGGAGACTTAAGAGACATTAATTATTCCAGTTAAGTTCATCAAAGTTAGTTAAAATTTTCTTACCTGAAAATGTTGTCCTTTGAAATACAGCATATTGTGAGTAGGAAGAATTATATTGGGCTTTGATTAGGAGCAGTGAGTAATTCAAAGTTGAAAGAGGTAAGATAGAAAGTAACATAATTAAAAAGCCTCCAAACTGTATAAAATAGGTCTTGAATGACTCCTGTATCCTCTTCAGTACCCAGTTTGCAATTTTGTTACGAGAACAGATGCCACCAGTGGATCATAATATTAATCATAAGTTTCACTCTTGAAAAATTAACTTTATAGTTTTGTTACATCAGCTTTATAAGTGGGGAACACTCTCAGTTTATTAAACAAAGCTTCCAAATTTGTTAGCTCAGAGTGTGTTTAAGGAATTCAGTTGGGAACTACCATCAGAAGGGGGTTTCCTGCCTCAGGGGGCAGCATGGAGTTCTGTGGGACCTGTATGACTGTCCCAGTGATGGGTGAATGCTGCAAGTTTGTAGGGCAGGAGCCAGGCTGATCAACATCAGTGAGCCAGAAAGAGAAAGAAAGTGTTCAGTCACTCAGTCATGTCTGACTCTTTGTGACCCCATGGACTGTAGCCTGCCAGGCTCCTCTGTCCATGGGATTTCCCAGGCAAGAATACTGGAGTTGGTTGCCATTTCCTTCTCCAGGGGTTCTTTCCCAACCCAGGGATCGAACCCAGGTCTCCCGCATTGCAGGCAGACTCCTTACTATCTGAACCACCAGGTAAGTCCAGACCACATTGCAAAATAAAGAACTTCCCCATGTCTCTCACCTTTCATTCTCCATGACTTTCTCAGATATCGTTGCATGTTCATATATGTGCAAATTTTTTTTACCCTACGAACACAATTTTTTTGTTGTTGCGCAACCTTAGTGTACATCTAAATACACAAGTTTTTATTCTAACGTCCACAGTAATCCTGTTCTTTACTTTTCTGTACCATTTGGAATGACTTCTGGTTTTCTTACTTCTCTTAAATCCAATTTAACCTTATTATTATTTTTTATGAGTTTTTTTTTTTTTTTTGCCATACCAAGTAGCATGTGAGATCTTAGTTCCCTGACCAGGGATCAAATTCAGCACAGAGTCTTAACCACTGAACCATAGGGAGGTCCCATTTATGAGCTTAAAAAATGTTTTTTAATTTTTAAAATATTCTACGTAGAAGAGAGATTATATGGTATTTGTCTTTCTCTGTCTGATTTATTTCACATAGCACAATATCCCTTCATGTTGTTGCAGATGGCAAAATTTCACTCTTTTTAATGACTGGATAATATTCTGTAATGGGCTTCCAGGTGACTCAGTGGTGAAGAGTCTGCCTGCCATTCTTGGAAACTTGGGTTCAGTCCCTGGGTTGAGAAGATCTCTGGCAGAAGGAATCACTCCAGTATTCTTCCCTGTAAAATCCATGGACAGAGGAGCCCAGCGGGCTACAGTCCATGGGGTTGCAAAAGAGTCAGACATGGCTTAAGAGTCAGACATGGCTTAGCGACAAAACAACAATATTCTATAATATACGTAGAATTATATTTTACACACACATATATAAAGAAACCACAGTTTCTTTACCCATTTGTCTATATGTTGACTATTGTCAATAATATTATTAACATTATAAATGTAGATTAATATCTGACTTCTTCATTGTGTCTTCTATTGTACCATGTATAAGCATTTATAAATTGAAACCTATATTATGTTACTATAAATTGTTTTCCTTTTATCTCTTCTTAATATTAAAGACAGAGAAGGCAATGGCACCCCACTCCAGTACTCTTGCCTGGAAAATCCCATGGATGGAGGAGCCTGGTGGGCTGCAGTCCATGGGGTCGCTAAGAGTCGGACACAACTGAGCGACTTCACTTTCACTTTTCACTTTCATGCATTGGAAAAGGAAATGGCAGCCCATTCCAGTGTTCTTGCCTGGAGAATCCGAGGGACGGGGGAGCCTTGTGGGCAGTGTCTATAGGGTCGCACAGAGTCGGACATGACTGAAGCGACTTAGCAGCAGCAGCAATATTAAAGAAATACTACATTTAGTTTTCCAAATTCTGTATATATATTCATACACATGAATATATATAGTGTTATATTATCTATAAATTTTGTTTCAGGATCATTTAAAAGGGCTTTCCAGGTGGTACAGTGGTAAAGAATCCACCTGCCAATGCAGGTTAATAAAAAAGGCATCAAAGATTTATTATGCAAAGAGATTCTGATAGTGCTGAGGACCAATTAATTAAAATATATAAATTTAAATTACATGTATTTCATATTTGCCCTAAATTCTTCAGTGTGGCAGTTAAAGATAGGAAAGTTATTACATATTCTATTTCTAGAGAACCAACTTTTTCCTTTCTGAGCTCTATTTTTAACTGATATGAAAAAAAAGTTAAATACGGGAAAAATGTTAAAAATAATGACTTTACAGACTACAGAAAAACCATGTGTGCATGTATGCACATTTCACTAACATATGCTAGCTTTTTTATTTTATATGTAGCGAAGGTATTGCTAGTTTAGAGTTATGGAGGAGAAGAGGGTGACAGAGGATGAGATGGTTGGATGGCATCACTGACTCAATGGACATGAGTTTGAGCAAACTCCAAGCGATGGTGAAGGACAGGGAAGCCTGGTGCGCTACAGTCCATGGGGTCGCAGAGTCAGACACGACTTAGTGACTGAGTAACAAGTATCAGTATTACTCAGCTTTTTGTACAAAGAGACTATAGAATTTTAAGAAATGTTAAAGAAATGTCAAAGAAATGTTAAAATATAACTAAAGCTTAATACTTAAATTTGACTAGTCTTTCCTGTTGGCTTCCCTGATAGCGCAGTTGGTGAAGAATCTGCCTGCAATGCAGGAGACCCCGGTTCGATTCCTGGGTTGGGAAGATTCACGGGAGAAGGGATAGGCTACCCACTCCAGTATTCTTGGGCTTCCCTTGTGGCTCAGCTGGTAAAGAATCCTCCTGCAATGCGGGAGACCTGGGTTCGATCCCTGGGTTGGGAAGATCCCCTGGAAAAGGGAAAGGCTACCCACTCCAGTATTCTGGCCTGGAGAATTCTATGGACTGTACAGTCCATGGGGTCACAAAGAGTCAGACATGACTGAGAGACTTTCACATTCATTGGTCTAGTATGTCAGGTATTGTGCTACTTTAAAATATATATAGTTTATAGTATATTTAAAATACATTTTACATTAGATATATAGTTTACAGTACATATAAAATACAGTGAAATAATTTGTACATCTGATTTGAAGACAAAATATGTTCAATCTTGTTTACAGCACACATTTAATTATCTCCTTTTGTGTGTTAAGCACACTGTAGGTACAAATATGTCAGGCAGTTCCTAATATCACCATGTGCCAACACTACCCAGTGAAAGAATCAGATATGTAAAAGATGGTTTGTAAAAATAAGTACATACGGGCTTGTGAAAAATGCTCTGTCAGGTGGATGGATGAGTATGTATAGAAGGACAGAAGGAGTGGAGAAGGCTTTTCCTTTCCTGATATTTCAGAGGGGGGTTGACTTAAACAGAGACACTCACCATTTCTCAGGGGAGTGTTGGAGAGCTGGCATTTTCGGCAGAGAGAATGGAGACCGCAAAGGCATTTGGAGTGGAAAGAACCTGTGTGAATGGGGTCCCTATAGTGGGTGACTTGAACGTAGGGTATGGTGGTAGTGGGTGAGGGGGAGACTGAAAGGCAGGAACTAGCTCTGGAAAGCCCTGGAACTTGGAATTCCTCCTAAAGGCAACGGGGAAGCTCTGAAGGAAGCTGAGTATTGATCAGATTTGTTTCCAGAATCTGTAACTCTTGTAGGAGTCAGGCAGATGAGTTGCGAACTTGTCCGCATCTGTATTCATGCTTAGCTGTTTCCCTCCTGAATCAAAGGAAGAGGAGTTTCTCATGTTAAAAGCCAGTTCCTTACCTGTGGTCATGATGCTCTTCTTCTAGGCTCCCTGAGTCCTTTTCTTAAGCAATTATTCCCTATCTCATGTATCTTCAACTTAAGGTCATTATTAGCTCTTTTATCACAGGCTTGTATAGTTAAGGCTCCACAGTTTTGAAAGGGAAAAAATCCACCGTGATTCTGTAGCCAAACGCTGTGAATAGGTGCTCTATATTTATTTTCTCCATTTTTCACTGACCATTCAACCCACATCAAACTGCCCTTTCCACATCATTGCAATCACTAGCATTATATCACCTGTAACTTATTAGTTCCTAAATTCATGACTTCAGTTCAGTCCAGTTCAGTCGCTCAGTCTTACTTTCATCTAAATCTTAGTTGACCTCTAGGACATCAAGACACTGTTGATACTCCCTCCTTGCGAGTCTGCCCATCCTTGATTTCCATGACAACATTCCTTCCTGATTTCTCTTACTTCTTTGATTACCTCTTCTCAATCTTCTAAAAGACTTCCCTAGTGGCTGAGATGGTAAAACATCTGCCTACAATGCAGGAGACTCGGGTTCAATCCTTGGGTCAGGAAGATCCCCTGGAGAAGGAAATGGCACCCCACTCCAGTACTCTTGCCTGGAAAATCCTATGGATGGAGGAGTGTGGTAGGCTACAGTCCATGGGCTCGCAAAGAGTTGGACACAACTGAGTAACTCCACTTCACTTCACTCTCAATCTCCTACCTAATTTTTTCTTGGACTTTTTGTCTTATTTTCTAAGTCATAGTTCTTGGAAAACAGCTAAGAGTGAATACAGATGTGAACAAGTTCATGATTCATCTGCCTGACTCCTACAAGAGTTAGATTCTGAAAACACAATCTGATCACACTTAGCTTTCTTCAGAGCTTCCCCCTTTGATTCCTTAGTGTACTACAAGCTCTAAAAAAATTCTACAGTAGATAACTTTGTTTAACTTGCTTACCCAGTGTTTGTCAAATCTTTATGATTGTGGACATTTCATCCTTCTTTGAAATGCTAAATGTCAGTGGCCAATCTGAGGGACAGAAGACAGAAAAGGAAATCAGAAAAAAGAATCAGGAGGGAATGGTGTCACAAAACCCACCAAATGTGGCAAATCTTTAAATGCTATTTAATTTTATCAAAGTAGATTCAAAAGGAAAGCTTCATGAGTAGTCAAGATGTCATTCAGAGCTTCCACTGGAGAAGTTCCTGGATGGGATAAGATTTAAGAGGGACCTTGAATATTGGAAAGAATCTTAATGGAGAATTTTAGAGCCCACACTTCCCTTCCAAGTGAAGACTATGTGAAAATGATAAGGAAGATTAAAAAGCATGTTCTTGAAGACATAGACATGACTCCGACAAGGGTATTTTTTAAGACTTATAAAGTCGGTGATTGATTTTGTAAGGTTGTTCTAGATCAGCTTTCTCAGAAAACAGTTGATTACAAACATTTTTTAAAAAATTACAGTGTGTTGCCCGATCTCCAAAAGGACCAAAGAAGAGTTGTATTAAACACTTCAAGATTAATTTATTACTGTAACTCATTATGATGCTTGTATTTTAGTCAGAATTCTCCAGAGAAACAAGTCAGTCGGATATGTGTGTGTGTGTATAGATAGGTATGCTGTGCTGTGCTAAGTCACTTCAGTTGTGTCTGACTCTTTGCCATCCTATGTACCATAGCCCGCCAGGCTCCTCTGTCCGTGGGATTATCCAGGCAAGAATACTGGAGTGGGTTGCCGTGTTCTCCTCTAGGGGATCTTCCCAACCCAGGGATCAAACCCACATCTCTTATGTGTCCTGCATTGGCGGGCAGCTTCTTTACCACTAGTACCACCTGGGAAACCCCAGATAGATATGTGGAGAGATTGATTTTAAGGAACTGGCTCATGTGATTAAGAAGGCAAGCAAATCCAAAATCTGCACAGTGGTCCAGCAAGCTGGAGACCCCGGAAGAGCCAGTGCTGCAGTTTAAGTTCCAAGGCTGTCTGTAGGCAGAATTGCTCTTCCTTGGGGGAGGTCAGTCTTTTGTTCTGTTCTGAACTTCTACTGATTAGTTGAGGCCCACGTACACTATGGAAGGGAATCTGCTTTACTCAAATTCTACCTACTTGAATGTTAATCTCATCCAAAACACTCTCATGGAAATATCCAGAATAATGTTTGACCACATATCTGGGCATTGTGGCCCAGCCAAGTTGACACAAAATTAACCATCACAGTGCTGTTTTAAATTGTGCATAAAAACTTTTATTTATTTAAATATAAATTTATTTATTTTAATTGGAGGTTAATTCCTTTACAATATTGTATTGGTTTTGCCATACATCAACATGAATCCACCATGGGTGTATATGTGTTCCCCATCCTGAACCCCCGCCCTCTTCCCTCCCCATACCATCCCTCTGGGTCATCCCAGTGCACCGCCCCAAGCATCCAGTATCATGCATCGAACCTGGACTGGCGATTCGTTTCATATATGATGTTATACATGTTTCAATGCCATTCTCCCAAATCATCCCACCCTCTCCCTCTCCCACAGAGTCAAAAAGACTGTTCTATACATCTGTGTCTCTTTTGCTGTCTCGCATACAGGGTAATCGTTACCATCTTTCTAAGTTCCGTATATATGCGTTAGTATATTGTATTGGTGTTTTTCTTTCTGGCTTACTTCACTCTGTATAATAGGCTCCAGTTTCATCCACCTCATTAGAACTGATTCAAATGTATTCTTTTTAATGGCTGAGTAATACTCCATTGTGTTTATGTACCACAGCTTTCTTATCCATTCATCTGCCGATGGACATCTAGGTTGTTTCCATATCCTGGCTATTATAAACAGTGCTGCGATGAACATTGGGGTACACGTGTCTCTCTCAATTCTGGTTTCCTCGGTGTGTATGCCCAGCAGTGGGATTGCTGGGTCATAAGGCAGTTCTATTTCCAGTTTTTTAAGGAATCTCCACACTGTTCTCCATAGTGGCTGTACTAGTTTGCATTCCCACCAACAGTGTAAGAGGGTTTCCTTTTCTCCACACCCTCTCCAGCATTTATTGCTTGTAGACTTTTGGATCACACCCATTCTGACTGGCGTGAAATGGTACCTCATTGTGGTTTTGATTTGCATTTCTCTGATAATGAGTGATGTTGAGCATCTTTTCATGTGTTTGTTAGCCATCTGCATGTCTTCTTTGAAGAAATGTCTATTTAGTTCTTTGGCCCATTTTTTGATTGGGTAGTTTATTTCTCTGGAATTGAGCTGCAGGAGTTGCTTGTATATTTTTGAGATTAGTTGTTTGTCAGTTGCTTCATTTGCTATTATTTTCTCCCATTCTGAAGCAAACAATTTTGTTTTAAAAATAAAATTTATCTATGTAATTATTAACATTAGAATTTTTAATTAAGTTTATTTTTACTTTTAAGTGACAGAGATATGTTTACAAGAATGGTGATTTATGGAATTTAAAATCACATTTAAAGTAACTACTCAGATATTTGAAGAGTTGATTTCTATCAATTTTAGCATCAAATATATTCGTATGTTTAATTTTTTGTTGCTGCTGTGCTGTGCTTAGTTTGCTCAGTCATGTCTGATTCTTTGTGACCCCATGGACTGTAGCTTGCCAGGCTCCTCTGTCCATGGGGATTCTCCAGGCAAGAATACTGGAGTAGGTTGCCATGCCCTTCTCCAGGGGATCTTCCCAACCCAGGGATCGAAGCCAGGTCTCCTGCATCGCTGGTAGATTCTTTACCATCTGAGACACTAGAGAATCCCCTTTTTGTTACTATATTATATTAAAATTGACTTTCCACAGTGATGTTGTAATAAACTAAGAATTTTATTTTCAAATTGGTGGTTTCAGATTTTTTCATTGTTTGGTCTTGTGTATCTCTTCTTAATTTAAGAAATTAAGCTTAGCTCTTTATATTCCATTTTCATTTTCCCCATAGTTTACTTCATTTCTTCATTTGGCAAATATTTACTGAGTATCCACGATACACCAAGCATCATTGTTGCTCTTAAGATATTGCTAAAGACATAAAGACCCCTGTCCTCAGTGTGTGTGCTGTGCTAAGTCACTTCAGTTGTGTCTGACTTTATGACCTTACAGACTGCAGCCCACTAGGCTCCTCTGTCCATGGGATTCTCCAGGCAAGAATACTGGAGTAGGTTGCCATGCCCTTCTCCAGGGGATCTTCCCGACCCAGGGATCGAACCCACGTCTGTCATGTGTCCCTGCATTGGCCAGCAGGTTCTTTACCACTAGTGTCATCTGGGAAGCCCCTTACCCTCAATACATAAGCACACTGTATACCATGTTAGAATTACAGCTGAAATGGAAAAAAAAGAAATCAAAACAGGATAAAGGGAATCTGGAGTTTGGAAAGGAAAAGGTCAGGTGAAGGTGAGGTTGTGATATTATTAGGGTCATCAGAGTAGACCTCATCAGGCAGGAATCTTGACAATAAACTTGAAGAAGTGAGGCACTTAGTAGACATCTGAAGGAAGAGGCTTTCAGGCAGAGAAAATAGTCAGAGCCTGGCCTGTTTTAGGATGAAGAAGGAGGCCTTTGTCCCTGGAGCAAGTGTTTAGGAAAGTGTTAAGGAAAGTCTGAAAGGCAATGAGGCCAAATCATATAGGACTTTTACTTTTTTCTGGTGAAATGAAGAACTAATCCAAGGTGCCACAATCTGATTTAGCATTTTAAAGCATCATCTTAATGGATGTGTTGAGATTAAATTCTACAGGGGCAGGACAGAGTAGAAGGTTGGTCAGGAGTCTACTGCAGTGATCCAGGCAAGAGACAATGGTGCTCATACCACATGGTACAATGGAAGTAGTGAGAAGGGACAGTTTCTGGATGCATTTTGAAGCTAGAGCTTGTGGGTTAGCTGATAAATTGGATATGGTATGGACTTTGGGCCGTGGGATCATTAAGTAGAGCTGTGAGATTTTTGGCCACAGTAACCGGAATATCATTTGAGATAGGGAAAGTGGAGCTGATTTAGAAAAAAAAGATGAGACTTGGACACAGTGTTTGAAATGTCTGTTAGAGCTTCAAGATTGAATAGGCATTTATATTTGAGTCCAGAGTTCATCAGAGACACCTAAACCAGAGATATGTGTTTGGGAGTTAACATCTGTGAGCATTTAATGCCATGAATTTGGATCACATCATTAAGAAAGGAAGCATAGACAGAGAAGAAATTGGCCCAGGGTAAGACCCATGAGAAGGAAAACCAGACAGGTGTGTTTGTTGTCCTGGACTGGAAGTGATACAAAGGAGAAGGGTATGGTGAACTGTGTCAGATGAAGGTAGGTAGGGAAGGTGTCATCAAAAATCATGTTTTGCAAATGGAAAAAACTGTCCACAGAGGCTATCCCTATCCTAAACGTGTCAAAGCAAGAATTAAATCTTTGGGCTTCCTTCTCTAAGCAGCCACTGTAATGAAGTCAAGCTGGGCATTTTAAAAGGAAGAAAAGTGGAAGTTTCCTGGTGGTCTAGTGCTTAGGATTCAGCACTTCCACTGCTGTGGCCTGGGTTCAATCCCTGGTTGGGGGACTGAGATCCCACAAGCTGCACAGCGCATCCAAAATAAGTAAATGGAAAGGAGGAAAAACTAACAACCATAAGAATTCATTTTCTGTTCTTACAGTCCATCCTAATATATGATTACTATGGAATCATTTGTGAAACACTGAATTTGCATCACCACCTGGGATAAAAAACAATGTGGAGTGAGGAGAGGGAAAGGAAAAACAAATGTTTGTAGAGAATGGACCGTGGGCCACGTTCAAGGCTAAGCAGTCAGATACTTCATTTAATTTAATCTATGCAACCAATAAGGAAGGCATTATTAGCTTCATTTTACCTAAATGGGAACTAAGGTTTATAAGGTCAAGGCTGTAGCTTTCCCAAGGCCATGTGACTAGCCATTCATACCCTGGTGGTTTTAAGCCTAGCTAAATCTCATTTCCTTTCTGTCAGTTCTGACTTTCTGAAGACAAAAAATTATTCTCTTTGCATCTGGAATAAAGACTTCAGTTCAGTTCAGTTCAGTCACTCAGACTACCCTTTCCTCACCCATCTGGACTTTAATATTGCTTTTTGTTTGACTGTAGATAATATTCAGTCAAAAAGCCAATCCGTAGAAGGTGGCATTGTTGGCAGTACAATACTCTTCAGCTGTTTATACTCGGAGGTGCGAAGTCAGTTCTAATACTTCCTCATCAAAAACTTGAAATGCTAAGACTGACTTTGCGTGCATGCATGCTCAGTTGCTCAATCATGTCCAACTCTTTGAAACCCCATGGACTGCAGCCTGGCAGGCGCCTCTGTCTTCCCAGTCAAGAATACTGGAGCAGGTTGCCATTTCCTTCTTCAGGGACTCTTCCCAACCCAGGGATCGAGCCCACGTCTCCTGCATCTCCTGCACTGGCAGACAGATTCTTTTCTACTGTGCCACCTGGGAAGCCCCCAAGACTGACTTTATATAATTAAAAATATATATTTGGCTGATTCTGCCACAGACTCAGTTTTCCTCATGCTGTATAGGATGTCAAAATCATTTCATCTGAAATATGTTATGGCAGATAGACTTTTACATACCGTATTTGGACACAAATACCTTTATCTACTTTTTTAATACTTGATCTGAATAAATATCAAAAATTGGATTTCTAATAGGGCATATTCATTTTCTGACCATTCCAGGGTGCAGCTGTGTAGGCCCCACTGATTCAAATGTATGTAGATTGTCTTGGTTATGTTGAGCTGCTCTCCCTAAAATACCACAGACTGGATAGCCACAGACATTCATGTCTCACGGTTCTTGGCTAGAAGTCCAAGATCAATGTGCTGGAAGACTTGGCACCTGTGAGAGCCTGTTCCCTGTTGCAGACTGCCATATTCTTCTATTTTTTGTTTTTTTAAACAGCTTTATTGAGATATAATTCACATATCATACAATTCACCCGTTTATAGTAGATAATTCAATGGGTTGTTTGTTTGTTTTTAGCATTGTCGCAGATTTGTGCAACTGTCACCACTATCCAATTCCAAAATAGCTCCATTATCTCTAAAAGAACCTCATAGCTAGTAACAGTCATTCTCCATTTCCACCTTCCCCAGCTCCTGGCCACTGCATACTGTTTTCTGTCTCTGGATTTGCCTATTTCATAAAAATGGAATCATATAATATGTGATCTTTGTGACTGACTTCTTTCACTTATCATAATAATATCACAGTATCCATGTTTAGCATGTTATCAGTATGTCATCCTTTTACATTGTCAAATAATATGCCATTGTATGGAGAGACCTCCTTTTGTTTATCCACTCATCAGTTGATGGACATTTGGTTTGTTTTCACTTTGGGGGATTTTGAATAGTGGAGACTGCAAATTCCTTGTATATGCACATGGTGGAGAGCGTGAGGGTGCTCTCTGGGGTCCCTTTTTATGAGGACACTAATCCTATTCATGAGGATTCCATTCTCATGACCTAATTACCTCCCCCAAACCCTACCTCTTAATACCATCCCATTAGGGGTTAGGATTTCAACATTTAACTTTGGAGGGACACAAACATTCAGTCCATAACACAGATGCCCATTAAATCACTTCTTTCACTTGGCCTGATTGACTGGCCCTAAAAAGTATATTTTGCTGTTAGCTCACAGATGTGTAGGACCAGCTTTGAAATAAAAGAATGAATCAGAGAACTGACTTTATCTTGAACTTGAGCACCCTAGAAATCACAGTAGCTAACCCAGAGCAGTCTTGCCTGACAGTAGTAAGATATGACGGTTAAGCAATGCCAAGCCATTGTTTCCCAGTTCTGCATTTCAAAATAAGTGGCTCTTGTTCCTTTGGCTTCCTGAAGATTAATCAAAGGAAGCATGAAGCAACAATAAACTGGGAAGTTTTCCCTTAGTTTTCAGATCTCTCTTGGAAGCATTTATGGTAATAGAATTTAATTAGTAACACATGTATGAAGTGTAAGGGCTAAAACTTTTATGAATCATCCATCAGGAGAGTTGAAAAATAAAATCTATACCACTCTCATATTTTAAGAATTAAAATTTGAGAAAGAAATTACAATTTAATCGATCACGTAACATCTTAGTATTTTAAAGGTTGAGCTATCAGAAAATGGACTCTGGAGACTACTGTCTTTATTGTGTGTGTGCTAAGTTGTTGTTTCAGTCGTGTCTGACTCTTTGCAACCCTATGGACTGTACCCCACCAGGTTCCTCTGTCCATGGGATTCTCTAGGCAAGAATACTGGAGAGGGTTACCATGCCCTTCTCCAGGGGATCTTTCTGACCCAGGGATTGAACCCATGTCTCTCACTTCTCCTGATGGGTTCTTTACCACTAGCACCACCTGGGATACCCCACCTTCTCTATCACGGGTGGTCAAATCTAGAAAGAAAAAGAAATTCATTAATAAGGAGCCGTCCATAATTGTGTTCAAGAATGGATTTTTTAGAGTTCTTATTAAGAAAAGTTTTACCAAAAAACAGCATTTTCCTTGGAAATTTTACAAAAGGTGCACAAATTCCTGGGTCCTGTCCATGTCCAGGGCCTTAGGATGCATCCAGGCAAGGGAGCATTCCAAAGCTTATACGGTATTAAACTCATGGTCGGCCTGTCTCCTGTTGTGTATCTCTTCGTTATATTTTTATAAGTCTTCTAATCCAGAAAAAGATAAAAAACATTAGCAGTGCTCTAGCTTCTTTTGAGAAATGCAAAGATAACTTCCTTTGCTGATTATACTTTTAACAGATGGGTGATGCTGGAGATCTTTTTGATCCTTTTAATGCTAGTCTCTCTAAAACAGGGCTTTCCTGGTGGCTCAGATTCTAAAGAGCCTGCCTACAAGGTGGGAGACCTGGGTTTGATCCCTGGGTTGGGAAAATCCCCTGGAGAAAGAAATGGCAACCCACTCCAGTATCCTTGCCTGGAGAATTCCATGGACGGAGGGGCCTGGTGGGCTATGGTCCATGGGGTTACAAATAGTTGGACATGACTGAATATATTTTGTAAAACAGTTTGTACTTATAGATGTATGTTCATACTTTCAAAAAATGAACTTTTTTGTATTACACTATTGTTAGTGATTTTTGAAATTCACTCAGTAAGGTAGAGAGATAAAACTCTTGAAGTGTAAAGAAAGTTTAAAACAAACATCTGTGAATAGAGGATAGAGAGAGCTTAGTAGATGGTAGAGAGCTATCTTCTCATATGCATCACTTAAGTGGACTTATAAATATCACATGACTCTAGAATAACCATTTCATTGTACCCTGACCCAGACAGTCACTGAGTAATCTGTATTGTCAGCTGTTGGAACTTTCTGTGCAGGTTTTCACACCATAGAGATTCAGAACCAGAGTTCAGAATCCAGATTCAGAAACTTGGTTTTAGCTCTTTAAACAGAGCTAATCAAAATTCTGGGGAAGTGATTTGGATTGCCTCTTCTCAAAAGTTATTTATTTGAGAATTAGTGTGTTCATTGCTTCTGAAAAATGTAACTATCAAATGCTGGTGGCAGTATTGAACTTTTAATCTTAAAAAACTAAAAAACTGTATTGAAGCTTAGTGATGTCTCCGCTTTTTAATACACTGTCTAGGTTTGTCATAGCTTTTCTTTCAAAGAGCAAGTGTCTTTTAATTTCAGGCATATTTAAAAGCAGAGACATTATTTTGCCAACAAAGGTCCGTCTAGTCAAAGCTATGATTTTTCCAGGAGTCATGTATGGATGTGAGAGTTGAACTATAAACAAAGCTGAGCGCCAAAGAATTGATGCTTTTGAACTATAGTGTTGGAGAAGACTCTCGAGAGTCCCTTGGACTGCAAGGAGATCCAACCAATCAATCTTAGAGGAAATCAGTCTTGAATATTCATTGGAAGGACTGATGCTGAAACTCCAATACTTTGGCCACCTAATGTGAAGAACTGACTCATTGGAAAAGACCCTGGTGCTGGGAAAGATGGAAGGCAGGAAGAGAAGGGATGACAGAGGATGAGATGGTCGGATGGCATCACTGACTCTATGGACATGAGTTTGAGTAAGCTCCAAGAATTGATGATAAAGAAGACTGGCGTGCTTCAGTTCGTGGGGTCACAAAGAGTTGGACACGACTGAGCAACTGAACTGAACTATCTCCCGTTTTATTATGCTGCCCTTTATTCCTTGTGCCTGTGACATCTTTAGTAATGATTCATTTTACACTCATGTAGTGTTAGGACCATTACTTCCTGGCACCTTAATCTTAGGAAAAACCAATTAAAATATTGAATGGTTGATATTTATGCCTTGCTTTGAGTATGTGATTCTTATTAACATCAATATTGGAAGACAGCATTTCTTCATCTTGTCTTGAGGGTCTATGGGATTTGAGTGGACTGCTGTTATCTATCTAAAATGTATAATCACTGCCACTGGTTAATGAATTGTGTTTGGCTGAGGTCATCACTTGAGGAATATCAAAGAAAAATCTCAGAATGGTTGAAGGACTTCTTTCATGTCCTAGTGTGGAATATCTGGTGAGAAATTCAGCCACTGATGGCTTTCCGATACTGTTGATCACTGTTAAGCATTTGAAGACTTTTGACATTTCTGAGAATTTATTTTATTGTAACAAATTAATTTATTTACTTCATTGTGGATATCCCATGAAAAAATTTAATTGTCCAGTTGTTTGGGTCACTGAATGCTGTGAAAGTTTCCCTAAATTTACTAAATGAGTATACTATAATGAAAACAACTGATACTCAGTTCCAAGACACCAATTCTCCTTCTTTTCAGTTCAGTCGCACAGTCGTGTCCGACTCTTTGCGACCCCATGAATCACAGCATGCCAGACCTCCGTGTCCATCACCAACTCCCAGAGTTCACCCATGTCCATCAAGTCGGTGATGCCATCCAACCATCTCATCCTCTGTCAGCCCCTTCTCCTCCTGCCCTCAGTCTTTCACAGCATCAGGGTCTTTTCAAGTGAGTCAGCTCTCCACATCAGGTGGCCAAAGTTTTGGAGTTTCAGCTTCAACATCAGTCCTTCCACTGAACACTCAGGACTGACCTCCTTTAGGATGGACTGGTTGAATCTCCTTGCAGTCCAAGGGACTCTCAAGAGTCTTCTCCAACACCACATTTCAAAAGCATCAGTTCTTCAGTGCCCAGCTTTCTTTATAGTCCAACTCTCACATCCATACATGACCACTGGAAAAACCATAGCCTTGACTAGAGGGACCTTTGTTGGCAAAGTAACGTCTCTGCTTTTTAATATGCTGTCTAGGTTGGTCATAACTTTTCTTCCAAGGAGTAAGTGTATTTTAATTTCATGGCTGTAGTCACCATCTGCAGTGATTTTGGAGCCCCCCAAAATAAAGTCTGACACTGTTTCCACTGTTTCCCCATCTATTTCCCATGAAGTGATGGGACCGGATGCCATGATCTTCGTTTTCTGAATGTTGAGCTTTAAGCCAACCTTTTCACTCTCCTCTTTCACTTTCATCAAGAAGCTCTTTAGTTCTTCACTTTCTGCCATAAGGGTGGTGTCATCTTCTTTTACTCAAATGATTAAAAAGATTGGAAAAGGGGAGGAGGCATAAAACTTTTGTGTAGTATATAACAAATATGCAGAGTTTGTTCAAATTAATTCATTCATCATAAACATTTTCCAATTAATACTTTCTCTGTTAAAATGGAAATTTGTTATATATTCCCTGAATAATGTTTTTACAACCCTAAATATTGATAATGCTTGTGAAATTGTCTGCAGTGTGTCTGACTATATCATGTTTGATACTGATCTCTCCCAATGCCTTGCACTGATGTGAGGATGGGGGGTGAGGGGTGGGGTGGGAGGAGGCCCTTGTACTCAGACAAAACTGGCTGTAAATAGGCGCACATCTCGACTTCCCTGCTTTCTAATGTGACCTTGAGCAAGGTCTTTAACCTCTCTCAGTTGTCGCATCTGTCAAGTAAAGATATTCACAGAATGGAGTCACATCTTCGTTAGATGCTAGATTCTTAAGGGGAAATTTTATTCATTGTCAAAATCACCCTTGAATTCTTTAGGTCATCATTAACTCACCAGGACATCAGCCACCCAGTAACTCCCAAGTCAGAAACATCGCTTTGTTTTTCCTTGCATTTTGGTGTAGCTTCTCTTTCTTGGAAAATAGGATGCCACTGTCTCATTAAGAGGAAGGGCCAGAACGCTGGAGACTAGAAGGACGTGTTCGTCTGTGTGTCTTTTTCCCTTTTGCTTCTCCCTCCTCCCACCCTCTTCTCTCCCTCCCCTTCTATGACCTGTTATGGTTGAATGACAGATGGTGAGAGAGATGAGTATATTGTCTAATATATCCTAATTTCTACCTCAGGCTACTCTCTGTCCATATAAATATTTATCTGTAATAAATATTGGATGGTATTATTGTTGTTGCTAGCCCTGTGGATCTCACATTTGTTGCTCTAGGGGACTTCCCTGGCAGTCCAGTGGTGAAGACTCTGCGCTTCCCCTGCAAGGGGGGTGTGGGTCTGATCCCTGGTCAGGGAACCAAGATCCCATGTGCCTCATGGCATGGTCACAAAATGAAAAAAAAATTTTGTCACTCTAATAATTGTATATAAATGATGATCAAAGCCATATGCCTATTAATTTTTATTTTTGAAAATGACTTATACCCACAATATTTATAACTTGCTTCTATGCATGGTATTCTCTGTAATGTACTTTCAAAAGAAACAACAAACCTCTATAATATGTCGATTTTTCCCAATCATGTTTTTAATGAAAAGTAGTAATTTAAAATTTTATTTATTTATTTATTTTTTCCTATGTCACTTTAAAAAACAATTTCATTGGAGGCTAATTACTTTATAATACTGTGGTGTTTTTGCCCTACATTGACATGAATCAGCCACGGGTGTACATATGTTCCCCATCATGACCCTCCCTCCACCTCCCTCCCCATCCCATCCCTCATGGTCATCCCAGTGCACCAGCCCTGAGTGCCCTGTCTCATGCGTCGAGTCTGGATTGGCGATCTGTTTCACATATGATAATATACATGTTTCAATGCTGTTCTCTCAAATCATCCCACCCTCACCTTCTCCCACAGAGTCCAAAAGTCTGTTCTTTACATCTGTGTTTCTTTAAAATTTTTTATTTATTTGTTTTTAATAACCAAAACATTTTGTTTTGGGGTATAGCAGGTTGACAATGCTGTGATAGTTTCGGTTGAGCAGTAATGGATACATGTGTATGTATGGGCTGAGTCCCTCCACTGAAAAGTGTTAATTGAAATAACATTTTTATAGTAAACTTTTAAATTGTGATGGTGTGAATACATATTTATTCTTAGTCAAGCTAGATTATTCTAGGTGGGTGACAGACAATATAAAAACTTTCATTCTTACAGTGGGGGATGGAGAAAAGAAAAAAAAAGATTTTATTTGACTGAAAGGAATTACTTGGCTTGGAGTTTAGCAGTTATGGAAACAATCATCTCTTAACCTTACTTTATGAACTTCTGCCAGCAGCTCTGGAACATATCCATAACTGTGAGAGATGTTTTGTAGCTAAGTTTAAAACAATTGTTGACCTCAACCAGTGGACCTACATGACAGTTTTTTGTTTATTTTTATACTTAACTTACTCAAGATATGTGAAGGAAAAAAAAAATCAGTTCAAGAAAGCAGTCAACAGATCCTATTCCTAAAATCTGCCAGTGAAATGTTTGTATAGGACATTTTGTTTTCATCCATAGAGTTATTGTAAGTTAGGGAAATAAAACTGAATTCGAGGACTTAGAAAGACTGGAACAAAGTAGAAATCTTATAATTATCTTTTCAAAATTTAGAACTTTCTGTGTAAGCTCAACATAAGTGACCATACTTTAAAAAATATTTTTGCTTAATGAAAGGCAAACCTTGAAGTAAATAGAATTAGAGGGAGCAAGAAGAAGATGCTTCAAATTATAGAAAGAAATATTCAGCTACCAAGAAATGCTATCTTCATTAATATCATAGACCTAAACCCCTTTATAATTTTTTTGCATTCATAGCTTTTCCAGTGGAACCATTGCTTCATTTTTCTTTGTCTGGGACTTTTTTTTCTCCTATTCAAATATATGCATAGAAAAGTTATGAGAATTAAAATTATTGATGTTAACAGCTGTTCTTTTTCATAGAACTTTAAAAGCAATTTTTGAAGATTGAAGAAATAATTCTCAAAGGAGGTTTTAGCAAGTAGAAAACTGGGACTGAGAAAGGGGTAAGATAATTGAGCCCAGTCCTAAATCTTCCAGTCTCAGATTAGACTGATGTTTGCCTCAAATGAAAGAAGATCCAAGACTCCTAAAGAAAATAAACATTCTCAGTAGGCAGTGTGGTGTTTGAAAAGCTCACAGACATCATGTGAAGGGAACAAAGATTACCTTTTCCTATTTTGCCAACATTGTCCCTTCAACTGGTTTCTAGGGAATATGAATCTTCATTGTTTTGTCTAAGAGGTATACTAAAACAGTCCAAAAATCACAAGAAATGCCATCATAATAGGACCTTCTCTGAGGGCACTAATTTACACATTACTAAAGGGGAAAAGAAACTTTTTCAAAGTGTATTTCAAAAGTTTCACAGAATAACGGTTTAGAATCAGAATCAACTGCCAAAAACATTCAACCATCATGTCATTTAAACGTAGGTGTAATTCACAAGGACCCATGAGGCCCTGCCTTTCCTCCAGCTCGTTTAAGAGGATGCCAACTTGGCCAGCTTACTCTCTCCCCTTCCTCTGTGCCCTGAAATTTTCCAAACCCTCCTTTTGGACTCTACAAAATAAAATTGAGGAAGGAGAGGAGAAGCTGGAAAAGAAAGATGTGACGGGTGGGGAGAGGGTCAGAAGACTACAGGACATATAGGTATGTGACAGAAGTATGTGGAAAAGGGAAAATAGAGTATTTTAAAAGAGTTTTTAGACCCGTTTATGGTTTTTGAAATAGACAAGAAAAGGACTAATTTTGAAATTATTCTTTGGTGATTCCAATCCTCCCTAAGTCTGAGCCAGATGGGTTAACTGGTTTATGTGAATAAATTTTCTCAAGGATCAGTTCAGGCCTGCATTCTTCACACAGATTTGCCAGTTTCCTTAGTGAAAATGTTTACAGTTCAGGGATATGTAGAACCTGAATAGTTTAACAACGTTGAACAGTTAAGTAGAACTAGACATTTGAGATTCGTAGATTTTTGAGATTTTTAATTTCACAATTAGATTTGCTGTTCAGGCTTCCAAGAGAGGAGACAAAAAGGGGAAAAAAATTATCCAGTATAGCACATATTCTCTAGAAATGATAAAAGCTAGCACAGTAGAAGATTCATTTACATGTCAATCTACAGATAGATGAATGCTTCAAAGATGCCATGCCATGTGAAAAATTATTCTCTCCTTCCTAGAAGTGTAATAAATTATTTCATAGTTAAGAAATTCTGATCTCATAGGAACTTTCAAAACCCTTGAACTCATGGTTTCTTGCTCCCCTTAAGTCTATTCCTGGGTCATCAAACCAGCCTTAGCTGTAAGTCTAGAGCTGTGGTTCTCAACCCAGTATGACTTGCCCATTCCATCTGCGGGGGACATTTGGCAATGCCTAGAAACATTTTTGGTTGTCAGGACTTGAGATGGGAGAGTAGGGATACTCCTGAAATCTAGTGGGTAGAAGCACTGCAGAGCACCTTATAATGCACAAGACACTTTTCCACGACAAGGAATGATCCAGTCTCAAATGTCAGTACCTCAGCGTTGAGCAGCCCTTGTCTAGAGTCGTCTTTCTGAGATTACCTTGATATCCTCCCCCTCTAGTCGTAGCCCCTTAGCTTCCACCTTCATGTTATTCTTCTGAGCCAATCCTTGCTTTGATCTTAACCACCAATTTTTGACCTATCTCATCTTCATTAGACCGGTGGAATTGTCCAAGAGGCATCTTTATTAATCTGCAACCCTTCCTGATAGTTCAGCTTGGGGGGGAATGTGCTTTGGGGCCCAGTATGGAATAGTAATAAGTAATGTGCACTTTGGGTATCATTGAGGTAGGTTCAAATCCCAGCTCTGCCACTTACTACTTATATAACTGTGCCCGAGTCTCTCACCCACTCTGTGCCTCAGTTTCCCTACCTGAAAAATGTGTATAAAAATGGCACCCTACCATAAAGAATTGTTAGGAGAGTTAAGTAAGTTAATACTCGTAAAGCACTGGGAATGGTGCCCAACATCCAACTGCCTCATACTACTCTGTGTGCGCTCAGTCATGTCCGACTCTTTGTGACCCTGGATTGCACCTCACCAGGCTCCTCTGTCCATGGAATTCTCCAGGCAAGAATACTGGAGCGGGCTGCCGTATCCTACTCCCCATTTCCTACGACCCTGGGAACAAGCTTGAGTCTCCTGCGTCTCCTGTATTGGCCGGCAGGTTCTTTACCACTTCGCCACCTGGGAAGCCTAAGTGCTTCATAAATGTTAGTTATTGTTCTTTCTCCAGAGCTCACTGAGGCCTGCGTCCTCCAACTCACTTCCTCCTCTGTACCCCAAGTCCAGGGAGAAGATATATTTTATTCACGATGGTTTCCCTCAAATGTTTGCCTAAGCTGTGAGTCATTTCCATTTTCCTCAAGGTCAGCGTTTCTAAATACGGAAAGGCAAGAAGTACCCTGGTTTTCTCTCTCTGGTTTTGGCCACCCACACCCCCTCCCTGAGGCAAATAACACTTGACAGCATGAAGGTGGGGGAGGACGAAGAAGGGACGGGGCAAATATATCAAAACATTGTCCTGAATGGCACGGAGTTCTCATTCTGCAGTTGGAAACTGGTGAGTAAATGGATGAGAGGGTGGATATCTCATGGGCAGTGCTCGATTTTCTGGCACAGGTAAGCATGTGGAGTGTGATACCTTTCACTGTATTGAGATTTCATAGGAAGAAAGCAAAATTTTTGAGGGCAGGCTAAGTTCTGTTTTGCCATGAGTTTTTGGTGCCTGTAGGAAACGGAGACATAGATACCCAAGAGAAAGAGGACTTTTTGAATTTAATCTCAGTAGAGAGATTATAGCCAGGGGTACAGATTTTTCAGCAGATAAATGGTAGTTGAGTCAATAAAAGTATAAAAAATAAATTTTAAAAACAAGAGTATGAAGGATTGTGTAGAAAGGAGATAGTTGAGTCAGGAAAGCAGTTTCTGGATGAATGGATGGATAGATAAATTGATGAATGGATAAAGGCATGGATGGATGGGCAGAACAAGGAGGAAGAAGACCCCACAGGGAGATAGAATGAAGACTAGAAGTGAATCATGTCACAGAATTCAAGGGAGTGAAAAGAGTCAGATGGCCTGGAAAGATCAAGTAAGGTAAAAACTGAAAGTGTCCATTGAATATGGCAACAGACTCAACATTTTTTGCTTGGCAAAAATAGTGTAAGTAAATTATATGAAGACAGAAAACAGATGGTAGAATGAGCAGAGAACTAGCATTTCTAGTATATTATAGAAATAAGTCTTCAAGAAATAACCTTCCTTAGATTTGATGATAAATTTAATTTCATCCTAGATTATTTCATGTATAATTTTTGAGTAGACAGCAGTTGGACTGCTTTGCTTCAATTGTTTACCCATGATGACCAGCAAGAATGCTTTGCATTAAAATAATTAACATCAATCTATAGAATATTTTTGACACCTTTGCAAAAGAATAACTTGTTTTCTGGAACCCTTCATTAGTATTATTTTGCTCTAACTTCATTTACTTGGTTCTTCTCATTAGTAAACAATAAGAAATTGTCTCATTCATTTGTTCAATAAATATTTATTGTGCTTTGCTTTATTCCAGGCATTGTTCTAGGTGTTTGGACTACATCAGAGAATACAACAGGCAAATAATCTTGTCCTTGTAGCATTTAAATTTCAGAATTGCATACTAATAGGAAGTGATTGAAATTATTTTTAACTGTGGTCATGAACCTGGGCCATAGGGTGACATTCATGAAGTGAAATAATACAAAATGAGCATATCAGAGATTGAATTAGAAAGTTTTTAGCTCCTGGTTCAGCTACTTTGTTATTTAAGCCTGGATCATGCGTACCACACTAAATCGTTTCCACTATTGAATTTTATCAAGTAATATAATTTATGAGAACATCTTTTAAAATGAAAACTTCTCTAAGTTTACAGGGATGATGATGATGATGATGTCATCACCATTATCGTCATCGTCACATCACTAACAGACTTCATAATCCATCAGTCATTTCAACTTATGGATCAGTTCTGGAGAAGTCATTGCAGTGTTTAGGAGGAAATCGAATACGTTCTGTTTGCATTTTTCATCATAATTTTATATACAAAGTTTACAAGCATTTTATATTATCTATACATTTCATAGTCAAAAATATGTTAAAGGACTTTATATTATTTAGGTATAGTCGGGGTTAAGCTCAGAAAACAATTTATAGTCTTACATAGGACAGTAAAAATAGTTAGCTTTTATTCACAGGGAACAATGATACCTTTGACAGTGCTAGATCACATATTAGGTTGAATTAAGGACACAAACACTTTTTTAAGAATTGAACTTGTAAGAGTGTGTTATCTGTGGGGACAGCAGGGGTCAGGGGAGGTACGCAAAAAGATTCATGAGTTTTGCTTTGGGAAATGCTTATAGGGCTGAACCGAATTGGAGAAAATGGAAAAAACATATATAGTTTGCCTTGGCTTTTCCTGTTTTTTTAAATTTATTTTTAATTGGAGGATAATTGCTTTACAATGTTGTGTTAGTTTCTGCTGTTCCACATGTGAATCAGCTATATGTATACTATACATCCCCTCCCTCTTAAGCCTCCCTCCCACTCCTCAAGGTCGTCACAGAGCACCAAGCTGAGCTCCCCGTGCTAAGTTTTTCAGATTTTGATACTTTAAAACTGAAGTATTATGAATTGTGTGAAACCATCACCAAACTTTAGGCCAGTTTTCTTTCATACTGCCTCCCATTCAGACACTTGATGGACTTTGCACTATTTTAATTATCCTATCTGTTTTCATCTTTCAGATCATAAGGCCTATGGATTCTCTGCCTCAAAAGATCATCAAGTGGTCACGGCAATAGAGTATCAAGGTAGAGTGCCTTGCTCCTTTTCACGGGCTGTGTTGTTTGAAGAACTCATGGGATTGACATGCGTGTCTTATTTGTCAGGAACTCACTTCATACTAGCTCCTCTGCTGAAATGCTGCTCCCTGATGTTTCTGCCTAGAGAACTCTTTCTCCACCTCCTCAGTGGAAATTTTGGACATTCCATGAAAGGCTTGATGTACAAAGAAGGTCTCTTATTACATAAAGTATTTGCAGCAAAAAAAAAAATCTAATTTGTAAAACAGGGAGATGGAAATCTTGGAAAGTTGCAAGGTTAGCTAGATTTAGTTAATGGAAATTAACACTGCAAACACCACACTGTGTATTTAAGATAACATTAATATAGCCTATTAGGGGTATCATTTTTTAAATTTATTTTAGCTTCTTAAAATATTTATAAGGGAGGAGTTGATATTTAACGGATATAAAGTTTTCAATTTTACAAGATAAAAGAGTTCTGGAGATTGCTTAAACATCAATGTGAATATATTGAACACTACTGAACTGTACAGTAAAAATCATTAAGAAGGTAAATTTTAAGTTATGTGTATTTTATAACAATTTAAAAAAAAACTTTAAGGATCTACTGTGTGCATGCTCAGTCACCTCAGTCATGTCCGACTCTTTTTGACCCATGGATTAGCTCGCCAGGCTCCTTTGTCTGTAGGAATCCCCAGGCAAGAATACTGGAGTGCTTTGCTGTTTCCTTCTCCAGGGGATCTTCCTGACCCAGAGATTGGACCCACCACATCTCTTGCATTGGCAGGTGGATTCTTTGCCACTGAGTCACCAGGGAAGCCCCTAAGGATCCAATAACCCCCCCAAAAAAATTATTCAGTCGCTCAATCGTGTTTGACTCTTCGCGACCCCGTGGCTTTCTTGTCCAAAAAGAATTATAGGAGTTTTTATAAACTTACTTCAACTTTGACTGTCTACTACTTTTCTGAAGGATCTTTTTACCTAGAACAGACTAATAATGCTGGGCAACCTATTTCTTAAGTGTGATGCTTCTTCAGATGATAAACGTTTAAGAAACTGGTTTCAAATGTCTGATCCCTCTTTTGAGGCATGTCTTAGGTTTCTTGAGTTGAAAAGAAATAGATTTGGAGTAAAGAAACAAAAATTTTAAAAGAAGCCTGATGTGGGGAGGAATTAAATGACCTAGGATTTAACCAGTGCTTACAGTCGTGGCTGGCACATAGTAAGTTGCATGTGCTTGTTAAATAAAAAAATATGCTTTAATAAGAACCAGTCTGTCATTCACTTAATTATTTAGGTTATTCAGGTTCTTTGAAGTCATAATATTTTTCATGATTAAGCTAATAAAACACTCTTTATCATGACATAATTTTAAATGAGGAGATGGTGGGGAAAAGAAATTAATGTTTGGGAATAATTTGGGACTACAGGATACTTATAAGGAAGACAAACAGGGCTGGGTAAGATGCCAAAAAGGAGACTGGAAAAGCCACTGAAGGAGCAAAGTGAGAGAAAGAGACGGATCAGGATGTCTATGAGGGACAAAGGAAGGGAGTTCCTCCTGCTTTTTCCTTTCCTGGAGGTTTTTACTATTGGGTTCCACTAGCTACCATGTATATTCATTCCTGCCCCCAGGCCCTATGCCATGATATCTGAATTAGGATGCCAAAAGCATATATTTTAGTCTTACATTACTAAAAAAAAAAAAAAGGTACTGAGGGGAAGTTCACATAACATAAAATTCGTGACGCTAAAGTGAACAATTAAGTGGCATTCATTGTATCCACGCTGTTGTGTGACCACCACCTCTGTCTAGTTTCAAAACGTATTCAACACTCTAAAACCCTTTACCATTTTTATGTCACTTTAAAATGTGTTTTATTTTTAATATGGAAAATACTTGTGTATCTATTGCCATCAAATGTTAGTCTCATTTAATCTTGAATAAGCATTTTCTATTTTTTTTTTATTTCACCTTTGCTCCTTTTAATGGAAAATCACATTTTGATTTTATTTTATATGTGTGCCAATCATTCCAACGTGGCTTCCTGTAAAGCCAAAATGAATATCTATCTTCTTCAACATTTCATTTCCAGGATATTTTATACAGTAACTTAATTTTACTTAAAGTCTAAAACTTTTTTTGCATTTACTTTTTTTAAATTGAAGTAAGGTTGATTTACAGTGTTGTGTTACTTTCTGCTGTACAGCAAAGTGACTCAGTTTTACATATATACATTATACATTATTTAATTTTCTTTTCCATTATGCTTTGTCCCAAGACATTTAGTTCCCTCTGCTGTACAATAGGACCTTGTTGTGTATCCATTCTGTGTGTAAAGTTTGTATCTACTAATCCTAAACTCCCAGTCCGTCCCTCCCCATTGGCAACCACAAATCTGATCTCTGTGAGTCTGTGTCTGTTTTTTTAGATAAGTTCATTTGTGTCATATTTCTGACTCCTTATATAAATGACATCATATGATATTTATCTTTCTCTTTCTGACTTCACTTAATATAAGAATCTAGTTGCATCCATGTTGCTGCCAATGGCATTCTTTTTATGGTTGAGTAGTATCCTTCTGTATATATAAGCCACCTCTTCTTATCCCTTCCTCTGTTGGTGAACATTTAGGTTGTTTCCATGTTCTTGGCTATTGTGAATAGTGCTGCATTGAACATAAGGGAGCATGTATCTTTTTGAATTATAGTTTGGTCCAGATATATGCCCAGGAGTAGGATTGCTGGATCATATAGTAATTCTGTTTTTAGTTTTCTGAGGGACCTCCATACTGTTTTTCTTAGTGACTGCACCAGTTTGCATTCCCACCAACAGTATAGGAGGAGTCCCTTTTCTCCACACCTCCACCGTTTGTCATTTGTAGACTTTTTAATGATGGTCGTTCTGACTGGCGTGAGATCGTGCCTCATTGTAGTTTTGATTTGCATTTCTCTAATAATTAACCGTGTTGAGCATCTTTTCATGTGCCTATTGGCAGTCTGTATGTCTTCTTTGGAGAAATTTCTATTTAGGTCTTCCGTCCATTTTTTGACTGGGTCGTTTGTATTTTTGTTATCGGGTTGTACTGAAATATTTTCTGATTTGTGTATATGTGTATGTGTGTTCCCCCAATTCATTGTTTTGTCCTTTGTCTCTTGGAAGTCAATCAATCATGAATTAATTCCTTCTCTTCAGTATTGCTTTTCTGTATCATTTCCCATAGTGATGCCAAAAGCAGAATGAGGGTAAAATGAGGGCTTCTCTCCCAGACTTATAAATTATATGAGCAGCCTTATGCAGAGAGTGTTCAGCTGTGTGAGCAGTAAGTCAGAATTTAATAGCATACTTTTCTCCACAGAAGTAATTTATAGCAATCTGTCAGAATTACTTTGGTAGTACCAATTCTATTCTTGCATTATATAAGATTTTGATGATTTCTAACTTAAGCACAGAAGTGAAAATCAAACAATAGTCAACAATACAGCAACTAGAAAAATGAATATTCACAATGATTCTGTGTGATTCCTAAAAATGATTATTTTGCTACATGTTGAAAAGAATGCCTTTTCCAAACAAAGAATTATCTTTTCTCAATCCAAACCAACACAGGTATTTTTGGCAATGTAATAATCATCTTAATAGAAAAACTTGGTGCATTTTTCTGTTTCAATATGCCTTATTTGGTGAAAGTATGATTTATATCTACATTATTTTCTTTGCTGTCTCAAACACAGGTAATGCTTCAGTTCAAATCTGAGTAATTTGGTAGCAAATATATGATGGTGTTAAGTATGGATTTCTGTCATGCCAGGGCAAGCTTACACCTGTAAGTAAGAGAAGTACCTCATGAGTAAAAGTAATAATGACCATTTATGGAGCATGGACCATGTGCACCCAAATGTGTAAATACATCATCTCATTTAATCTCTATGACAACTTTGCAAGACGAATAATATTGCTCTTCTCATTTTACAGATATGAACACAACTATATCTTTTTATAAAAAGTTAAATAATTTGCCCAGTAGCAACATCTAGTTTATGGCAAAGGTCTGACTCCAAAGCTTGTGCCTTAAACTACTATATTATGGCGTATTGGGTTTTCCATGTGGCGCTACTTATAAAGACTCCACCTGCCAGTGCAGAAGACATAAGAGATGTGGGTTCAATCTCTGAATGGGAAGATCCCCTAAAGTAGGAGATGGCAAGCCACTCCAGCATTCTTGCCTGGGAAATGCTATGGACAGAGTGGCCTGGCAGGCTACAGTCCATGGAGTTGCAAAGAGCTGGACACGACCAAGCAACTGAGCACACAATATGGCATAATAAGCCCCACGGCTATATACAGAAAGAAAGCAGGCTGGCCGTGAGTTGAATTTTGGCTGAAAAGAGAGAAGAAAGTTCATAGTAGTTAGCTTCTAAGTCCAGCTCAGTTCAGTTCAGTCACTCAGTCGTGTCCGACTCTTTGCAACCCCATCAACTGCAGCACACCAGGCCTCCCTGTCCATCACCAACTCCTGGAACTTGCTCAGACTCATGTCCACCGAGTCGGTGATGCCGTCCAATCATCTCATCCTCTGTCGTCCCTTTCTCCTCCTGCCTTCAATCTTTCCCAACATCAGGGTCTTTTCTAGTGAGTCAGCTCTTCGCATCAGGAGGTCAGAGTATTGGAGCTTCCATATCAGTCCTTCCAATGAATATTCAGGACTGATTTCCTTTAGGATTGACTGGTTGGATCTCCTTGCAGTCCAAGGGAGTCTCAAGAGTCATCTCCAACACCACAGTTCAAATGCATCAATTCTTTGGCGCTCAGATTTCTTTATGGTCCAATCTCACATCCATACATGACTCCTGGAAAAACTATAGCTTCTAGGTACACTGAGTTCTTTATCCTCAGATGTTGGCCCCATGCTTCTAGCAGATGTACTGTTTCTCACAGCTTTGGAGGTCAAAATGTTCCATGCTTGTAGCACTCCTGAAGAACCACAAGGTGAAATTCAGATTCTAGGGAGTTGAAAAATCCAAATTCCCTCTTTTAAGTCTTTGGTCAAATATCGCCTTCTAAATGAGGCAAGCTCTTACTACTGTATTTATTTAAAAATTGCATTCCCCTCCCCCAGCATTCATAAACTCCCCGGACTTTGATCTACCCTGTTCACGTAGCACTAATGACCTCTTGATGCACTGTATAACTCGCTTTGTGATGTTTTTTGTGTGTCTGACCCCCTGCAAATTGTAAGATCCCAAAGGGCAGGGATCTTTGATTTCACTGCTATAACTCAAGAACAATGGCAGACACACAGTAAGTACTCAATATTGTTGTTCTTTAGTTGCTAAGTCCTATCTGACTCTTTTGCGACCCCGTGGACTGTAGCCCACCTTTTGTCCATGGAATTTCCCAGCAAGAATACTGGAGTGGGTTGCCATTTCCTCCTCCAGAGGATCTTCCCAACCCAGGCATCAAACCTGCATCTCCTGCATTGGCAGGCGGATTCTTTACCACTGAGCCACCTGGGAAGCAAGTACTCAATATACTTTGGACAAATTTCATTTCTCCATGTTTTATATGGTCAATGAGATTGAGGCTGGAATAGAGTCTCTGCACTGAAGAAAACTGTTGGTTGCACTATTTAACATAATTTTTACAGAGGTTTTTCATAGAGTGATGAATATAGAAATCAGGAAGAATTCACCAAAAGGGGTGTGCGTGTGTGTGTCCAGTTAGATATGTGAAAAAATGTGATTATTTGAGTATAAATGTACTCCTAAGACCTAGGAGTGTGTGCTAAAAATGAATGTGGGTGTGTGTTTAATTGTTGGAAACTCAACAAAATACGGGAAGGAAACCTATCTAAAACTCAAGACTCCGGAAGGCCACCGCCCATTCTCCTTAATCAACAGAACAGAGCTGTGTTTCCTCAGACAAGTCCCTCGGCACACATTTGTCTGTGTAGCATAATTGTAAACATGTCTCTAAAATGATGTCTGTTTGTAATATAAAACCTGCTTTTAGAACTTTAGACATCCTTGAAAACATCTTTCAGATTGTCTTCTCTTTCTTTTTTCTCTGTCCTACTTTTTATTTGCCATAACCTGTTATTCTGTTTCTATATTCCTAGCAATGTGTGTGGAGCAAGAAAAAATGTAGAAACTACATTTAACAGAAAAGTCATACTTCTGTCACATAGAAATCATTGCTGGGTTAATATTTTCATACATATTCATGTAGGTTTTTTGTTCCTATCTATGTGTATATTTTTAATAGAATATGTAATGTAAATACAAGCGTGCTTTTTAATCTACCATATCATTTAACATCTTGAAATAATTTTTAATGGTATCAGAGATATAGAAAGGATTTTTTAGTATAGTTTCTCTTCTACTTAAATATAGTGTTTTTTAGGTCAAACTATAATATACTGTGAAGGAAAAAAGTTTCAGAAATAAGAAACTGAGGAGAATGCTGCTTAATACTTTGTAATAACCTATATGGGAAAAGAATCTGAAAAAGAATAGATACTTATACATGTGTAACTGAATCGCTTTGTGTGTGCCTGAAACTAACACAATATGGTAAGCTATATCTCAATGTAAAATAAAAAATAAAAAAAAAAAGAAATATGAAGTTGACACTCTGGAGAGCCTGGTTGAAACATCCTTAAAAGTACGCAGGACTAGAGGTTTCCATTTGGCAACTTGAAGCAGTTGGTAGGAAGGCACTGGTTTTTTCCTCCCCATCATCTTGTTCAGACAGTTAAAAGAGAGGGCGCCTTGGGTAGTTCCTGGAATTCCTTTATGACATAAGTGCAGTAAATTCCCTGTGGTAATGTAACCCTGGTGAGCTACATTGAGGCGGTTAAACCTGAGGCCTGGATTAAATCTTTTTATATTTTTTCTGGATTGAGGTGAAGGGTAGGAGTCATCGATTTCTTTGGAGACCATGTTGGGTTGGTATTAATGTACTCACAGAGAAGATTATCAAAGGGTTCTGGGTGAGAAGGTTGCATGCTGAGGGGCCATCTGAAGTTCGATAACGTGACCTGGGCTGGTGTGTCTTTTTCAGGCAGTAGGTGTGAAGCATCCACTACTGACCTCCATCCTGGCACTCATCACTGAAACTCCATTATCTTATTTGCCTCTTCTCCTGGGCTCTAAACTCTTTGAAGACTGAGATGGGGAAGAAAAAGTTAATTAGTCATAGCCCCTTTTGTAAAGGACTTACTACGTCCAGGCATGTGTACCATCTATTATTGTATTAGTGAAAACTTCTTGGTCAGGTGTCTGACTCTTTGCAACCCGGTGAACTGTAGCCCGTGAGACTCCTCTGTCCATGGAACTGTCCAGGCAGGAATACTGGAGTGGGTAGCCTTTCCCTTCTCTGGGGGATCTTCCGAAACTCAGTGATCGAACCCGGGCCTCCTGCATTGCAGCAGGATTCTTTACTCTGTGAGCCACCAGGGAAGCCCATTTGTATATGAAGACTCAACAACTCTATGAGGTACTGTCTTATTTTACAGATGGGAACTGAGGCTCGAGAACTAGCAAAAGTAGCATAGCGACACAAAATTATTTTGTTAAAGAATTACAGAGCCTTCCATTCATCTTTAAATTAAGCCAACATGGTACCTGATGAGGAAATTTATGAATAAATGAATGAATGGATGGATAAAAGAATAAGGCTGTTTAAAATCTATTAAGTAAAATATAATCTCAGAGGAACAGTTAGAAAACAAATATTTTTTGTTGTTGTTTCTAGAGGCTATTTTAGCCTGTAAATACCCAAAGAAGACTGTTTCCTCCAGATTGGAATGGAAGAAATTGGGGCGTGGTGTTTCCTTTGTTTACTATCAACAGGCTCTTCAAGGTAAGAAGTTGGGGACTCAATGAGGTGAGAGAAAGAGGGCACCATGTACCCGAGACCCTTTTATTCACCAGTGAGAACAGGACATGGCTGGTGACTGAGAATGTGTTTCTGTAAGTGTGATGTGAAACCAGCAGAGTGAAAGTGAAGTTGCTCAGTCCTGTCCTGCTTTCTGGGACCCCATGGCCTACCAGGCTCCTCTGTCCGTGGGATTTTCCAGGCAAGAGTGCTGGAATGGGTTTCCATTGCCTTCTCCAAGTGTGATGTGAAGCCAGGAGAGACCAAGACCCAAAACAAAACAGCGAAAACAGAGGACAGGGAACAGAAGTGGGTGAACTCGATGGAGGCCCTGGACTGCTCATTTTTCAGCTCGCTCCTAGAGGATGTAAAATAACAGTTGTTTTTGCTGGTCTGGAAGATTAAATTCTTGACAGAATGGAAGAAAAGATGGTGTGGGGTTGGGATGGAGGGTCGCTGCTCAGTTGTAATAACTTTACCCTCTTTCCGGGTGATCCAGAAAGCTAGGTCATCACTGAGAAGCTTAGGGGGTTGGCATTTAGGGGTAGGTAAATATGACCACCTTTATCCAGTGCTTTCTTTATAAAATTTTTTGTTGCACATTTCTTTATACTCCCTTGTTATACTTCTTGTTGAATATATAGTGAGCTTTTAATTTAAAGTGTTGATAATGATAGATACAATGCAATGATGCTGGGATTTAGTTCAAAATAATCCAGTGGTTAGAACTGAGTGTTCTTTTGTGAACAGTATAAGATTCTGAAAAAAAAGAAAAGAAATTAGAAATTAGAAATAGCAGCACTTATAAACGCTTTTTAAGGCTTTAAATTGAGTTTATTAATAGGAAAATAAATGCAGTGGTTACTGAACAAGGTGATTAGAAGAAGGTAGTATATAGAAAGTTATTGCCTCATTATTAACATCATCGTCTTCTTTTTCTAAAAGGTGATTTTAAGGATCGAGCTGAGATGATAGATTTCAGCATACGGATCAAAAATGTTACAAGAAATGATGCCGGGAAATATCGCTGTGAAGTTAGTGCCCCATCGGAACAAGGTCAAAACCTGGAAGAGGATACGGTCACTCTAGAAGTATTAGGTGATGTGCTTGTGTGTGTGTGGTTACTGTTCCCGCCCTCATCCCCTCACCCAGGCAACTCAGGGCCCCAGTGAGTAAAGGTATAAAGGTGGACCTCCAGCACCACCTTCCCTGCAGCGGCCTCTTCACCTCGCTGGCTGCTGACATTTTACTGTTACTAACTCACTATGACAAAGTCTCTTTCCAGTTAAGATTGAGGTAAATCTTAATGATCCTACACTGCGTGCATGCCTGATCAGTCGTGTCTGACTCCTTGTGACCGCATGGACTGTAGCCCACCAGACTCCTCTGTCCATGGGATTTTTCAGGCAAGAACCCTGGAGCAGTTTGCCATTTCCTTCTCCAGGGGATCCTACACTATACATAGAAGCACTTTCCTCAGGACTTTATTTTTCAGTCACTTTCAGCATATGTAGTGATTCTCTTATTATATAAAATAGCCTCAAGTGAGATGATAGAAAACCACTAAAACAAAAGTATTGGAATTAGCAGATGCAAACTGTCATATATTGAATGAACAAACAACAAGGTCCTACTCTATAGCTCAGAGAGCTATATTCAGTCTTCTGTGATAAACCATATTGGAAAAGAATATGAAAAACAGTGATATGTGTATATGTATCTGAATCACTTTGCTGTACGGAAGAAATTAACACAACATTGTAAATCAACTATGCTTCAGTAAAATAAACTTTTTAGAAACTATAGGCTGGGGAAGTATAGAAGTTATTCTGGTAAGAAAAGAAATTAGCATTTATTGTGCAGCTAGTATGCATTAGGTTCTTTCAAGTGTGTAATTTTACTTAATATTCACTGACAACCTGATTTTTATGGATGAATATATAGATGTTAAGGGATTTCCCAGGGCTGCACAACTAGTGTCTGGACCAATATTTGGATCCTGATAAGGTTAAATGCAAAGCCAGTACGATTAGTTACTCTAAGATGCACTGATACACAGTAACTGCCTATGATGATCACTGGCGGAGGAACTGATCCATTCTTCTCTTAAATGTTGCTATAAACTGTCAAGCAAAGAGAATAAAGTAACTCCTCTTCCTTGTTCTATTATATGTAGGCTGTTTCTAAAATACTAATGATGTACTGTTACAGAAGAAATTTAATTCAGAAAATCTTGCAGGAGATTCAGCTGGTGTATTAGTCTTCTGTTGCTACATAATAAATCATTACAAACTTAGCAGTTTAAAATACCACCCATTTGGGACTTCCCTGGTATTCTAGTCACTAAGACTCCACGCTCCCAATGCCCTAGTCGGGGAACTAGATCCCACATGCTGCAATTAAGAGTTTGTATGCCATAATGAAGATTGAAGATCCCACATGTTACAACTAAGACTCAGCTCAGCCAAATAAGTAAATAAAAACATTTAAAAAACCCCACTTGTTTATTAGCTCATGGTTCTGTAGATCAGAACCCTAGCACTATGTGGCTGGGTTCTCTACCCAGGCTGTGTATCACAAGGCTGAGATCAAGGAGTCAGCTGGGCTCAATTCTTGACTGGAGGTTCTGGAGAAAACTCTGCTGCCAGCCTTGTTCATGCTGATTGGCAGATTTCACTTCCTTATGATTGGGCTTCCCTGGTAGCTCAGTTGGTAAAGAATCCGCCTGCAATGCAGGAGACACAGGTTCAATCCCTGGGTGGGGAAGATCCCCTGGAGAAGGAAATGGCAACCCACTCCAGTATTCTTGTCTGGAAAATCCCATGGACAGAGGAGCCTGGCAGGCTACAGTGTGGAGTCACAGAGAGTCGGACACTACAGAGTCACTAGACCACCTGGTTGGTGGACACATAGTTGTAGAACTGAAGTCCCCACTCCACGCTGGCTGTCAGCTGGGGCCACACTCCACTCTACAGCCACCACATTCCTTGGCCTGTCTGTCTACAACCTAACAAAAGCATGTTGACTCCTTCTTGTGTTTTGAATGTCTGATTTCCATTCGGTGACTAACCAGAGAAAACTACGTTTAAAGAGATCGTGTGGGACTTCCCTGGTAGTCCAGTGATTAAGACTCTGCACTTCCACCACAGGGAGCAAGGGTTCAGTCCCTGATTGGGGGACTAAGATCTCACATGCTGCAACAGCACAAGTGAAAAAGAATGAAACTGAAAATAACTAATGAGAACCTACTGCACAGTTCAGGGAACTCTACTGAATGCTCTGTGATGACCTAAAGGGGAAGGATAGCTGAAAAATAGGGGCTATATGTATATATGCATAGCTGATTTAAGAACTGGCCCATTGGAAAAGAGCCTGATGCTTGGCAAATTGAGGGCAGGAGGAGAAGGAGGCTACAGAGGATGAGATGGTTGGATGGCATCAGTCACTCAATGGACATGAGTTTGAGCAACTCCGTGAGGTAGTGAGGGACAGGGAAGCCCAGCATGCTGCAGTCCACGGGGTCGCAGAGTCGGACATGACTGAGCGACTGAACTGAACTGATAGCTGATTCAGTTTGCTGTACAGTAGAAACTGACACAACATTGTAAAGCAACTGTGCCCCAATAAAAACTAATTAAAAAAATTAAGAGGTCATGTGCTTAGGGCAGAACCATCTATACAGTCTCCCTTCCCTTAAAGACAGATTTGCAACCTTAATTACAACTCTAAGAGCCCTGAAGAGTAGGACCTACATTTGTGTTTGATTGAATAACTGAGAGAAAGTGTATACACACCAGGGCCTGGGAACTTGGGGGACTGTGTTAGAATTCTGCCTACACAGACAGCTCTGGATTTTCCTGGATTTAAGGAAAGTCTGGTTTACTTTACAAATTTGACTTGACTTTAAACCAGACTTTCCTTAAATCCAGGAATAGGATAGAACCCTAGAATAACACTAACACAGGTATTTTCTTTCTTGGCCTGAAATGGATTTTTGTTTGAGTACTAGTCCTGAAAATATTCTCAGCTTAGACTTTGAATATAGTTGATAATCATACATTAAAACCATTGGTGAGGGGGAAAGTAGAGATTGTTTATCTAAAAAAGAATAATTGTTGTAGTAGCTAATGTTGTGCTTCCTATTGTAACAGGTAAGCCTTGAACTCTCAGCGAGTGGCTTACATAATAGAAGTTTCTTCCCTCATGTAAGTCAAGTCTAAATGGTTGGGGACACAGATAATAATAGCTGTAATAGATAGTAGACAGATAGATAATAGATAATACAGATAGACAGATAATAGATAAATAATAGATAATAATAGTCTTTGCCACTCCATGGACTATATCCTGCCAAGCTCCTCTGTCCATGGAATTCTTCAGGCAAGAATACTGGTGTGGGTTGCCATTCCCTTCTCCAGCGGATCTTCCCAAAGTCAGGGATGGAACCCAGGTACATTGCAGGGAGATTCCAAATCAGTAGAGATCCAAGCTAATGCGAGACTAACATCCTCAATACATAACTTTCTGAGGTCACCATGGGTCTTGACACCTAGCTGGTAGTGGGAGGGCTAGGCGTATTACCAAACCCAGGTCCCACTGCTCACCCCTCAAAAGCCATTCAAAGAGGCCAGGTTGCTGGAAAGGAAGTGAAGTGAAATGAAAGTCGTTCAGTTGTGTCTGACTCTTTACGACCCCATGGTCTATACAGTCTGTGGAATTCTGCAGGGCAGAATACTGGAATGGGTAGCCTTCCCCTTCTCCAGGGCATCTTCCCAATCCAGGGATCGAACCCAGGTCTCCCACATTGCAGGCGGATTCTTTACCAGCTGAGTCACGAGGGAAACCCTGGTGGAAAGGAAAGTGTGCTTTATTTTGGATAGTGGCAATGCTGGGGACAGGGGCGGGGGCGGCCCTGTCCAGAGCCCAACTGCCCTCACCCCCCAACAAGCAAGGCGTAAGAGCTTTTATAGACAGAGGAGGGTGTTACATGCAGAAACAGCACAGTCAGCTCTGACAGTCATCTTGAGATTGGTCACTGGTGGTCTCATCAGCGGCATCTTGATAGTTTTAGGTACAGTCTTCAGTTCCAGGGTAGCTTGTTTCCATTTCTTTGAGGCCAGTTCTCAGAATTGTGGCAGCTACAGTCTGGGCATCATGAGTTAACTTCTCCACCTGGGATTTCAGTATCTATAAGACAGGCTATGGCTCAGAATAGTATCTATAGCCCTTCAGAAGGAACTGAAGGTCCTCGACTATGCTTAATGACTAACTTGTTATTATGTGGTCTCTTTTGACTGTTTTCCTTTGTTTCTGCATTTTCTCACTTCTCTGATTAAACTTACTCTTTGACTAAATTTTTTCCACAGACAAAAGGCAGGCAGAGTGTATGATTCAGGTAACTCAAACTGGGGCTCTGTAACAACCTAGAGGGAGGGGACATATGTATACCTATGGCTATTTCATGTTGATGTATGCATGCGTGCTAGGTCACTTCAGTCATGTCCGACTCTTTGTGACCCTATGGACTGTAGCCCACCAATCTCCTCTGTCCAGGGGATTCTCCAGGCAAGAATACTGGAGTGGATTGCCTTGTCCTTCTCCAGAGGATCTTCCCAACTCAGGGATCGAACCAGTGTCTCTAACTTCTCCTGCATTGGCAGACGAGTTCTTCACCACTAGCACCACCAGGGAAGCCCCATTGTTGATGTATGGCAAAAATCAAACCAATATTGTAGAGCAATTATTCTTCAATTTAAAAAAAAGGCAGGCAGAGGACATGGGGTGGGGGGGATGGAGGCAGAGGCAAGCAACATAGGGTCCTGCTCCATTTTAGAAGGAAGGAAGGAATGGAGAATCATACAGCAAATTTTTCTAGGTCAAGACTGGGAATAGCATGCATTCCATTGGCTAGAACTCATGCATGTTACCCCACCTGACTGCAAGGGGTCTGGCAAGTGTGGCCTGGCTGTGTGCTAGTGAAGAACGGAAGTGGGTCTCTTGAATAATAGCCAGTCTCCATCATAGATGTCCAATAAGTCCATCTTTACCAGTCTGTTAATATACTTCTCCAGCTTGTAAATAACCAGTGCCGTTTGACTTCCAATCTTCAGTGGCTCCGGCAGTTCCATCATGTGAAGTACCCAGTTCTGTTCTGCGTGGAACTGTGGTGGAGCTGCGATGTCAAGACAAAGAAGGCAACCCAGCTCCTGAATACACGTGGTTTAAGAACGGCGTCCCTTTGTTAGAGAATCCAAGACTTGGCTCCCAAATCACCAACAGCTCATACACAATGAATCCAAAATCTGGAACTCTGGTAAGGTCATTTTAAGCATTGGCCTGATAACTGTCTTGCATTTGGGAAAAAGAAATTATTAGAACTAAAATAATGTGAGTAGAGGGCTGATGCCACTGCTTTTAAGTAGAGAGAGGAAAGGGGCGCAGGAAGGGTGAAGCCACTCACACAGAGAGGTGATGGGAAGTGCTGCCATAGGGGATGAGAAGGCAAAACAGAGGACTGGGGAGCTGGGCACACAAAGCTTGGCACCAAGGGCCTGAGGCATGACTGAGATGCAGTCAGGATGATGGATCAGGCCTGGAAAGGTGCTAAGTGCAGTCTCATACTATCAGGGAAATGCATGAAAACTCTCTTGGGAAATGGAATTCTCCTACACCATTGGTGGAAATGTAAATTGGTTCATTCACTGTGGAAAACAGTGTGGAGATTCCTTAAAAATACTAAAAATAGAGCTACCATATGACGCAGCAATGTCATGGGGCATGTAGTTTTCCCGAGAAAACTAATTTGAAAAGATACATGCACCTCAGTGTTTATAAAGCACTGTTTACAGTAATCAAAATGTAGAAGCAACCAAAATGTCCATCAACAGATGAATGGATAAAGTAGATGTGATGTGTGTATATATATGCGCGTGTGTGTGTGTGAAATAATGCCATTTGCAACAACATGGATGGACCTAGAGATTATCATACTAAGTGAAATAAATCAAAGACGAATATCATATGACATTATTTGTATGTGGAATCTAAAACACGATACAGATGAACAAAACAGAAACAGACTCGCAGAGATAGAAAGGGCACTTACGGTTACCAAAGGGGAAAGGGAAGGATAAATTAGGAGTTTGGGATCAGCAGATACAAAGCTACTATACATGAGACAGGTAAACAAGGTCCTACTGTATAGCACAGGACACTGTATTTAACATCTTGTAATCAACTATAAGGGAAAAGATTCTGAAAAGTGACCCCATGGACTACAGCCTACCAGGCTCCTCCATCTGTGGGATTCTCCAGGCAAGAGTACTGGAGTGGGGTGCCATCGGCTTTTCTGATAGAGATTTATATGTATGTATAATTGAACACTAGAGACTAGCACAATATTGTAAATCACCTGTACTATAATAAAAACTTTTATAAAAAATCAGACTTGGGGATGTCCTGACCTCGGTGGCACCCATATGAGAACTGTGCCTATTGCCAGCATGTGATAGGATATCTGTCATTAAACTCTGCCATGACTAGCTCATCAAAAACTCTGTGACTTGAATATCTAATACTTTAGCTTTAGTCCAGATTGAGGGATCAAAAGCTTTTCTAAGGAATATTGATGGAAACCTACTTTTAAAAAAAGCTCTTTCAAGTTAATGACATTTACAAATAAAGGTATTTTACCATCTCGTCTCTGACTTTTTAGGGTCGAGGTGGGAGTAAAAGAAGATCATTACATCTGAAACTTTTGTTTTCATTCAAAGTAATGTGTCAGTTTTAAAAATGCTGCATTTTTAGCAGTGCAGGATCACTGCCACAATTGTAAGAAAGTTTTGAAGGCATGGTAATAAAAATTTTAATGAATTTTAAGAGGAGAGTATAATGTTTCTTTTCCTCCCTTCAATCTGCAAGTGTACAGTAACATTTAAAACCTAGATCTTCTGGTGACTAATAAAGCATATCGGTAAAGTGACTGAAGGATCAGTATATCAGTGGGTGTGATTGCTCAATAAGGAAGGACGCCCTGGCCCTTTCCGAGTCAGCAGCCTTAGTCAGCAGGTCCGAGTGATTTTACACTGAGAAACTAGGCAGAAAACCTGCTTTCACACTTGGCTATATTTACTTCGTAGATTTATTTTTTCTCAAAGCAGGTGATGAAAAGCCCCAAGGCGAGTCTGAAATGATATAGATTCACTTTCCTCAGCCCGAAGCCTTGAAATATCTGTGATGTCAAAGGGGTGCACCAGGGTAGAGCCAAGATGAGTTATTTTCTGAGAAATGAGCAAAACAAAGACTCCAGCGTATGGATGACAGTGGCTTCCTTTGAATCCCCAGTTATGCGCTGGAAGATCATTTTTGCTTTCAGTCTAACTTATTATTTACACATAAATCTTGGCTTTGAGTTCATGGTGAATATCTTTAAAGGATCCTGGTTCTTGGGACTGATGATTCCATAAAGTGAGAATGCACAAGAGAAAGCTTTCTATCCCACCATGTTGAAGGATGTAGAAAGAAGAGGGATGTGGGTAGAGAAGAGAGAGGAAAAGGCCTCAAAGAACTCAAAACCTGATGGTTTCTAGGCACATATATTACATGAGGTTCTTTTAGGAGTCTACTGATAGAGTTATTGCTTAAAGATATATTTTTTTCTTCCACGAATAGCAATTTAATACTGTTTCAAAAATGGACAGTGGAGAATATTCCTGCGAAGCCCGTAATTCTGTTGGACATCGCAGGTGTCCTGGGAAACGAATGCAAGTAGGTAAGCACGAAATATTGGGATGAACAAAGAGTTTGCAGTTAGAACACGCAGTTATTTAAGAGTGGAGGGAGCAAGAGACAGGTAAAGGCTAAATCACGTGAAGGATAAGCCAGAGGGAATGTTTAAAATCAGCTTAACATAATGTTACAAAAAAGCAAAGATGCTGTTTTAATTCACCTTCCAAACAAGCCAAGGATATTTATCATTGTATTTTACAGATTTTGAAATAATTATTGAATTAATATGCTCAGCTGAGCAATCCTTTTTCAAACAAAAGCTCAAGAGTGTTATTAAGTGCTCAGGGTCAAGGACTGGGAGTAGGGATTTGCATTCCAGCTTTGCCACTTATGAACTGCATGCTCTTGAATAAGTTAATTAACCTCTGTGCCTCAGTCTCCCCAAAATGGAAATAGTGAATACTGTCCTCATAAGGTTGGTATAAAGATTAAAATAATATTCAAAAGTGGTAGGATGGCATTGATGAATTATGAGCACTGTTAAGTATTGGCTATTTTAACTGTTAAATACTATGTTTATACGTATTGCAGACTAAAAAGACTGTTTTTTTGTTATTTTGGGGGGTCTTTTGACTGTGCCTTGTGGCATGCGGAATCTCAGTTCCCCAACCAGAGACTGAACCTGGGACACGGCAATGAAAGTGCCAAGTCCTAACCACTAGGCCAGCCGGGGACTCCCAAGACATGTTGAATATAGTTATGGATCTAGTTTGCTGTAAAACATAACTCATATAAATTACATAAAATAAGCTTAGAGTCCAATAAAATTTGGACTCAAGAATCTTTTCAGATTGTGTGAATTTCAGAGTGAGCATGATAGTTTTTTTCAGTTTTATTTGTAATATTTTAATTCTTTCTTGTATGAAAGTCATTTGTTTGAAAGTGGTTGTGTAATAGGGATGAGCTGGAGATGGCACCCGCAAGGTTAAAGGTCACTCCGGAGGGCTGCACCCTAAAGCAGAGTACTGAGGGCTCCCCCTGATTCAAGAACTTGTCTTCAGCTTTGTGGGGTCAGGAGTTCATTTAGTCAGTGCTTTTTGAGGTATGCAGATGTGTAGGCAGTAATTCGTACTGTCTGTGTACAGTTAACTCTCAGCATCATTTTTTTTTTTAAAGAAAACATTCTTATTAGATTTCAGGATATCCTAAAGTAAAGATATTCAATAGTATACCCTAATTTCCACAAGTTTGAATTCCAGTTCTTTTTGAAATTCAGGTATACATACTATCCACCTGACTGACTCACAAGCTAAACGTTTATAGTCATACATGGGCATTTGCTTAAATTATCAGAGAATATCCCTCTCAATGCTGCTTTAGAGTTATTAGAAAAGTTCATCCTTTTTCTTTTCTTTAAATGCTCATATTTAATATCAATTTAGCCTCATCTTAAGAAATACTATCTATGAAGTCATAGTTTTGATATACTAGTTGGTTTTTTCCTAGCATGCAGTAAATAAATACACACAATTTAGAATTTAGTGTTTTCCTAGTTCAGTTCAGTTCAATTCTGACTCTGTGACCCCATGGACTGCAGCACGCCAGGCTTCCCGCATCACCAACTCCCAGAACTTACTCAAACTCATGCCCATCGGGTCGGTCCAACTGTCTCATCCTCTGTCGTCCCCTTCTTCTCCTGCCTTCAGTCTTTCCCAGCATCAGGATCTTTTCCAGTGAGTCAGTTCTTCACATCAAGTGGCCAAAATTTGGAGTTTTCAGCTTCAGCATCATCCTTCCAATGAATATTCAGGACTGATTTCCTTTAGGATGGACTGGTTGGATCTCCTTGCAGTCGAGAAGCATCACTTTAATTTGAACATGATTTCCACATACCTACACTTTCTGGTATAAGCTGACTCAAAAGTTAAAATTACTGTAAGGTTCATCCCTTGATCCTAGATGTTTCACATTCTTGGTTGGGAATTCACACCTTTGGAAATTCATAATTCCTGAAGTCTCATTTCCAATTTTCTATTTGAATTCTCACCAAGAACTTGTCACTAAAACCAGATCTGTTGACTACTCTAAATCAATGCTTTGTAAAGTGCAGAAGAACGTGAACCGCAGGTTTGCTGGTTACTCCCAGGCTGCTTGACTGTACAGCTCCACAAGATCCTGCTTCACACTGAGCATGTGGCTCCTTTCCTTTCGGCCCGAATAATGACACCCTGCTTTTATTGTGGCTTTTTTTTCTTTAAAAGAAAGAACCCACTATTTTCACATGTGTTACTACATTTTCTATGTAGTGAGGCGTAAGGTGGGTAGTATTGAGAATACTTTTAACTCACTGAACTTTAAAGTTCACTTGTAACCTGATATTTAATCATATGGATTATTGTGTCTCCAAAGGCATGCCAGAGAATGCCATATATTTGAATTTTATTTCTGGATCATAGAACTTTTTCAAATGTAAAAGATTCTTATAAAACTTAGCTCTGTTAATATTTCCAGCCAATTTTGAACTGTGTCCTGTAAGAGAGTTAGTTGACCAGACTTAAAGAGCATGAAACCATCTGTTGTTTATGGTGTGTCTACAAAAGGGAGCTTTTTGAGCTTTTGCAACTGAATGACTACATCTGTCAACCTTTTTGACACGAGTTCATGCATGGATTCTTTTGCATTCCAGATGATCTCAACATAAGTGGCATCATAGCAGCTGTAGTCATTGTGGCCTTAGTGATTTCTGTCTGTGGGCTTGGCGTGTGCTATGCTCAGAGGAAAGGCTACTTTTCAAGTAAGTAAATTTCACTCTTTGCTACAAAACTTCTGCAGATATTGAGTTTTCTTCTGAGACACTGTCTGTCCTAAGAGGCTCTACCAAACTCTGGAGAATATTTTTGGTTAACTTTCCTGCAGTAGGAAATGTTCAAGATGACACTCAGGTGAGTCATGAAGCATCGTGGCAAACATAGGAAAAGAGCTGTCTCACCCCAACATTTCAGGAAACAGAATATGTGAGAGTGGAGTGGCATAGTGCACCAACACCAAGAGATGCAAAGTGGGTGGGTATTTATAGAACATGTACATGTATTTAAGATCCTTTTAAGTTAGGAACTGGGCTTCCCTGGTGGCTCAGAGGTTAAAGCATCTGCCTGCAATGAGGGAGACCTGGGTTTGATCCCTGGGTCGGGAAGATCCCCTGGAGAAGGAAATGGCAACCCACTCTGGTATTCTTGCCTGGAGAATCCCATGGACGGAGGAGCCGGGTGGGCTACAGTCCATGGGGTCACAAAGAGTCGGACACAACTGAGCAACTTCACTTTCACTTTAAGTTAGGAATTGTGCTTCTTAAGATGTAAATTAATTTCTAGTTTTATGACAAAAATTTCATTGGAATAAATCTGTGAAATGTTTTATCAGTGTAGAACAATGGAATGTTGAATGTCACATTTAGTACAAATATATTTAGAAGAGAATTGTTCAGTAAAAACTAGAAACCTATAGTATTATAGTTGCTTCTGAGGTTTTGATTTCTGCGGGTTTAGGTCTCTTGGAGCTCCTATTTGGTGATACAGTAAGTTTGAGGTAAATGGATGAGATTTTTAAGTGCTTTATTCTTTTAATGCATTTCTTTACTCCTAGCCATTTTATGGTGAACACTACTTTTGGAAATTAGGTTTAAACATTTTTTTATACCAAAGTAAAACTTAAAGGAAGTTTCTAATGATACCTATAAATATGTATTATAAAATGTTTTCATGAATGTGGTTTCAAGGATATTCCCTATTATTAAAAATAATTGCTCTGTGAGTTAATAAATAGCTGTTCTTTTGTATGGTATTTCAATTCAGTCCAATGTAATGTAATCTGGCTGAGTCCCCCTGCTGGTCATCCATGGAAGTACAGACAGATTAGATTGCTCTTTAAAATTCTTGTCATCTCTTATCTCTACCTGCAAAGAATGTCTGAGTGTTTTTATTAAAAATTTGGTAAACAGTTTTTCTTAAAATAATGAATTACTTTAAGGTTTTATATGAATATTATTAATTCATTAGCTAGGAATGTTACTCTCATTTTCATCTAGCAGAAAACCTCTCTAGGAGAGTTGTTTTGTTGAACTTGCGTTTCAGAAGGGGTTGGCAAACCGTGACTCATGGACCAGATCTGGTCTGCCAATTGATTTTTCTGTGGACCACAAGCTAAGAATACTTTTTGCAAATAAACTTTGCTATCTATCTGATAACAGGGAACTACTGTTGAACACCAATTAAGAAAAATATGCCCCCAAAAGAATTCCATGCTTCTAATTAGTAGACCTGTATTGCTAGATTTTGATTATTATTTTTTTATTTCACTGGGTTTATTGAAAGTTACTTGAAAAAAATCTGTAAGTGCTTGGCAAAAAGTATGCACGTGCTTTTTTTTTTTACTTTTCATCTTATATTGGAGCACAGTCGATTAACAATATTACGTTAGTTTCAGGTGTGCAGCAAAGTGATTCAGTTATCTTATGATTTCTTAATTCATTGATAAAAATTTTTGGAAATTTGTTTCTCTTTTGTTATATTAATACCTACTTAATATCCTTGGTTTTACCTCTTTGCCCACAGAGCCTAAAATATTTACCTTGTGGGCCTTTACAGAAAAAGTGTGCCAACCCTCTGTTTAGAAGGTATAAATGTCAGCAAGTGAGAGTCAAAATTGAAAACAAGGAATTAATTCCAAACTCATTTTTATATGAATGTGTATCATACCCTATTAATTCTTATATTAATGATATTTACCTATTCTTTTGTAGAAGAAACATCTTTCCAGTAAGTATACTTTCTTAATGCATGCTTTCCCCTATATCAACTGCTTTTTTGTTAATTGTTTAAAGTCAAAAGTGGGAAGTTGGGTTATTTGTGAGGGTTTAATTCTTTGGGCAGTGACGGGTTCATCAAGGAACACATCCCACCTCATGCCTACTTGTCAATGATGTTTAATTATCTAGAAGAGAAATGTGCTGTGCTTAGTCACTCAAATCGTGTCTGACTCTTTGCGACCCCATGGACTGTAGCCTTCCAGGTTTCTCTGTCCGTGGGACTCTCCAGGCAAGAGTACTGGAGTGGGTTGCCATTCCCTTCTTCAGGGGATCTTCGCAACCCAGGAATCAAACCCAGGCCTCCCACACTGCAGGCAGATTCTTTACTGTCTGAGCCACCAGAGAAGAAACAGAATTTCTTCTAGAATTTGACTTCTTAGGCATTTGCACGGTGCTACTTGAAAAAGCTTTTTTTTCTATGTTTCTCTAAATTTAAAATGTTCAAATAAAAATTTCTCTAGCAGTCAATTTTACATTTAATTACATACCAATTATGTGTCCAGTCTTGTCCTAGGGACTGGTAACACAGCAGTGAAAAAACTAGACCAAAATACCCCTCTGTCCCATGGAGCTCACATTCTAGTAGAGGAAGGCAGAAAGTAAACAAGTACATGAGCTCAGCAGTAGGTCAGATTGTGGTAAGTATAAGGGAGAAAAATAGAGCAGGCAAGAGAACAGAGAATGCAGAGGGGAGGAGTGGGGATTGTCCTTGTAAACAGGTGGTTAGGGAGGGCCTCGCTGATGCGGGGACGTTTGAGAAAGGTCTGAAGGAGGGAGTGAGTCAGGCAGATAACCATGAGACAGACGCGTGTTCAAGCAGAAAGGGGAGAACAAGGGGAAATGCTGGCCATGCCTGGCGTACCTGAGGAGCAACAGGGGGATCAGTGTGGTTGGAACAGAGTGAGAACAGCTCGAGGAAGACGTGAGTGAGCACAGTAGTGCAGTGGGGGCAGAGTACAGATTACACGCAACCTCTTCCCGGCAGAAGTTTGGCTTTGGCTCTGAGTAAGATGGGACATCACTGGAAAACCTTGGGCAGAGAGGTAGCATCTTCGTACTTAATTCTTAAGACTCACACTGGCTGCTCTGTTGAGAATAAACTGTAAAGGTGACAAAAGGTGGAGGAAACAGAGAGGCCAGTTAGTTAATTACTAAATAATCTAGACAAGAGCAGATGGGGGATACTCCCAAAATGATGGTGTCGACAAGGTCAAGAAGTGATGGTCAGTCAGTTCAGTAACTCAGTCATGTCTGGCTCTTTGCAACCCCATGGACTGCAGCACACCAGGCTTCCCTGTCCATCACCAACTCCAAGAGCTTACTCAAACTCATGTGCATCAAGTCGGTGATGCCATCCAACCATCTCATCCTCTGTCATCCCCTTCTCCTCCTGCCTTCAATCTTCCCCAGCATCAGGGTCTTTCCCAGTGCGTCAGTTCTTCCCATCAGGTGGCCAAAGTATTGGAGTTTCAGCTTCAGCATCAGTTCTTCCAATGAATATTCAGGACTGATTTCCTTTAGGATGGACTGTTTGTATCTCCTTGCAGTCCAAGGGACTCTCAAGAGTCTTCTCCAATATCATAGTTCAAAAGCATCAATTCTTTGGTGCTCAGCTTTATGGTACAGCTCTCACATCCATACATGACTTCTGGAAAAACCATAGCTTTGACTGTATAGACCTTTGTTGGCAAAGTAATATCTCTGCTTTTTAATATGCTGTGAGGTTGGTCCTAGCATTTCTTCCAAGCAGCAAGCATCTTTTAATTTCATGGCTGTAGTCACTGTCTGCAGTGATTTGGGGGGCCAAAAAAATAAATTATCTCACTGTTTCCACTGTTTCCCATCTATTTGCCATGAAGTGATGGGACCAGATCCCGTGGTCTTAGTTTTCTGAATGTTGAGTCTTAAGCCAGCTTTTTCACTCTCCTCTTTCACTTTCATCAAGAGGCTCTTTAGTTCTTCGCTTTCTGTCATAAGAGTGGTGTCATCTGCATATCTGAGGTTAGTGATAATTCTCCCGCAGTCTTGATTACAGCTTGTGCTTCATCCAGCCCAGCATTTCGCATGATGTACTCTGAATATAAGGTAAATAAGCAGGGTGACAATATACAGCCTTGACATACTCCTTTTCCTATTTGGAACCAGGCTGTTGTTCCATGTCCAGTCCTAACTGTTGTTTCTTGTCGTGTATACAGATTTCTCGGGGGCAGGTAAGGTGGTCTGGTATTCCCATCTCTTGAAGAATTTTCCAGTTTGTTGTGATCCACAGTCAAAGGCTTTGGCATAGTCATTAAAACAGAAATAGATGTTTTTCTGGAACTCTCTTGCTTTTTCGATGATCCAGCTGATGTTGGCAATTTGATCTCTAGTTCCTCTGCCTTTTCTAAAGCCAGCTTGAACATCTGGAAGTTCACAGTTCATGTACTGTTGAAGCCTGGCTTGGAGAATTTTGAGCATTACTTTGCTAGCATGTGAGATGAGTTCAATTGTGTGATAGTTTGAGCATTCTTTGGCATTGCCTTTCTTTGGGATTAAAATGAAAACTGACCTTTTCCAGCCCTGTGGCCACTGCTGAGTTTTCCCAATTTGCTGACATATTGAGTGCAGCACTTTCACAGCATCATCTTTAAGGATTTGCAATAGCTCAACTGGAATTCCATCACCTCCACTAGCTTTGTTCGTAGTGAAGCTTCCTAAGGCCCCCTTGACTTCTCATTCCAGGATGTCTGGCTCTAGGTGAGTGATCACACCATCGTGGTTATCTGGGTCCTGAAAACCGTTTTTGTACAGTTCTTCTGTATATTGTTGCCACCTCTTCTTAATATCTCCTGCTTCTGTTAGGTCCATACCATTTCTGTCCTTTATTGTGCCCACCTTTGCATGAAGTGTTCCCTCTAATTTTCTTAAAGAGATCTCTAGTCTTTCGCATTCTGTTGTTTTCCTCTGTTTCATTGCATTGATCGCTGAGGAAGGCTTTCTTATCTCTCCTTGCTATTCGTTGGAACTCTGCATTCAAATGAGTATATCTTTCCTTTTCTCTTTTGCCTTTAGTTTCTCTTCTTTTCTCAGCTATTTGTAAGGCCTTCTCAGACAATCATTTTGCCTTTTTTGCATTTCTTTTTCTTGGGGATGATCTTGATCCTTGTCTCCTGTACAATGTCACGAACCTCCATTCATAGTTCTTCAGGCACTCTGTCTATCAGCTCTAGTCCCTTAAATCTATTTCTCACTTCCACTGTATGATCATAAGGGATTTGATTTAGGTCATACCTGAATGGTCTACTAGTTTTCCCTACTTTGTTCAATTTAAGTCTGAATTTAGCAATTAGGAGTTCATGATCTGAGCCACAGTCAGCTCCTGGTCTTGTTTTTGCTGATTGTATAGAGCTTCTCCATCTTTGGCTGCAAAGAATATAATCAATCTGATTTCGGTATTGACCATCTGGTGATGTCCATGTGTAGAGTCAGTCTTCTCTTGTGTTGTTGGAAGAGAGTGTGTGCTGTGACCAGTGTGTCTCTTGGCAAAACTCTGTTAACCTTTGCCCTGCTTCATTTTGTATTTCAAGGCCAAATTTGCCTGTTACTCCAGGTGTTTCTTGACCTCCTACTTTTGCATTCCAGTCCCCTATAATGAAAAGGACATCTTTTTTTGGCATTAGTTCTAGAAGGTCTTATAGGTCTTCATAGAACCATTCAACTTCAGCTTCTTCAGCATTACTGGTTGGGGCATAGACTTGGATTACTGTGATATTGAATGGTTTGCCTTGGAAACGAACTGTGATCATTATGTCATTTTTGAGATTGCATTCAAGTACTGCATTTCCAACTCTTTTGTTGGCTATTGCACAATTGCACTCATCTCACATGCTACTCCATTTTTTCTAAGGGATTCTTGCCCGCAGTAGTAGATATAATGGTCATCTGAGTTAAATTCACCCATTCCAGTCCATTTTAGTTTGCTGATTCCTAAAATGTCGATGTTCTCTTGCAATCTCCTGTTTGACCACTTCCAATTAACCTTGATTCATGAACCTAACATTCCAGGTTCCCATGCAATATTGTTTGTTATAGCATCAAACTTTACTTCTATCACCATTCACATCCACAACAGGGTGTTGTTTTTGTTTTGGCTTCATCTCTTCATTCTTTCTGGAGTTATTTCTCCACTGATCTCCAGTAGCATTTGGGCACCGACCGACCTGAGGAGTTCATCTTTCAGTTTCCTATCTTTTTGCCTTTTCATACTGTTCATGAGGCTTTTAAGGCAAGAATACTGAAGTGGTTTGCCATTCCCTTCTCCAGTGGACCATGTTTTGTCAGAATTCTCCACCATGACCTGTCCGTCTTGGGTGGCCCTACACGGCATGGCTCATAGTTTCATTGAGTTAGACAAGGCTGTAGTCAGTTGGTGATGGTATTCTGAATCTGTTTTGAACAATTTGCTGACTGGATGTGTGCTTTGAGGAGAAGAAAGAAATCAGACATGGCTCCAAGGCCCTGGGAAGGATGAAGTGTGAAAGGTTTACTGAAGTGTGAAAGGTTTTGGGAGGAGCATGTTGGAGAGTGGGGTTGAGGGTAGGTGGAGACCTCAGGGGTGCTTTGCAATTTTAATTTTTGAGATGTCTATTATACTTCCAAGTAGAGATAATTAGTGAGTAACTGAGCACATGAATCTGGGGTTAAGGAAGCATCTTGACTGGAGTTAACCAGGGATTCCCTGGTGGCTCAGATGGTAAAGAATCTGCGTGCAATACGGAAGACCCAGGTTTGATCCCTGGGTCAGATCCCCTCAAGAAGAGAACAGCAACCCACTCCAGTATTCTTGTGTGGAGATTCCATGGACAGAGGAGCCTGGTGAGCTACAGTCCATGGGATCGCAAAGAGTCAGACACAACTGAGCGATTAGCACTTTCACTCTTCTTAACTAGAGTTAGAAACTTAGGAGTCATTGGTGCATGAGATCTGTATGAGATCACCACGGTCTCCAGTTTATGTGCAGTTGGTTTGTCACTGTCCTCCTTGTATGTATGGAAATGGCAGACCCAACCTGGAGCTTATGGGCATTCTTCTCTCCTCAGGCACTATGGCTTCAAATGCCATTGATTTTCTGTTTCTAGACTTGCTCCTCAGTGCTGGTCTCTGAGCCCCTTAACACCCCAGGACAAGTCCAGGATGAGGTCTGAGTTAGCAGTAGTTAGTTCAGGGGTGACCTTGGGAAAGCAGAGTAGCCTGATGATATAGCCACAAACCCCAGGCAATTGTGAAGATTGCTGCTTTTATTAAAAAGTAATTGTAGGGAGGGTTATGAACAGAGGAGAGGCATCATCTTATATATGGAGAAAGGCTGACCACGCTATGGTGAGGGAGGTTTTATCTTTCATTCAATCACAGTGTGTGTCTATTAACCCAGACAGTAATCTGGGAGAAAATATCTTTATTCCTAGATATGTCTCCTATTTGTCAAATCCATCTCCCTCAAAATGTATTGGATAATGAATTGGATGTTTCATTAGCTTGCTAGAACTGCTTTAAAAGTGCCATAGACTGGTGGCTTAAACAATAGAAATTTATTTTCTCATAGTTCTGGGATCTGGAAGCCCAGACCTCTTTCCTTGACTTAAAGATGGTGCTCTCCCTGTCTTCACATGGTCTTCCCTCCATCCGTGTTTATGTCTAAATTTCCTGAAAGATGATGCTGTGAAAGTGCTGCACTCAATATGCCAGCAAGTTTGGAAAACTCAGCAGTGGCCACAGGACTGGAAAAGGTCAGTTTTCATTCCAATCCCAAAGAAAGGCAATGCCAAAGAATGCTCAAACTATTGCACAATTGCACTCATCTCACATGCTAGTAAAGTAATGCTCAAAATTCTCCCAGCCAGACTTAAGCAATACGTGAACCGTGAACTCCCTGATGTTCAAGCTGGTTTTAGAAAAGGCAGAGGAACCAGAGATTAAATTGCCAACATCCGCTGGATCATGGAAAAAGCAAGAGAGTTCCAGAAAAACATCTATTTCTGCTTTATTGACTATGCCAAAGCCTTTGACTGTGTGGATAACAGTAAACTGTGGAAAATTCTTCAAGAGATGGGAATACCAGACCACCTAACCTGCCTCTTGAGAAATGTGTATGCAGGTCAGGAAGCAGCAGTTAGAACTGGACATGGAACAACAGACTGGTTCCAAATAGGAAAAGGAGTACGTCAAGGTTGTATATTGTCACCCTGCTTATTTAACTTCTATGCAGAGTACATCATGAGAAACGCTGGACTGGAAGAAACACAAGCTGGAATCAACTTTGCTGGGAGAAATATCAATAACCTCAGATATGCAGATGACACCACCCTTAAGGCAGAAAGTGAAGAGGAGCTAAAAAGCCTCTTGATGAAAGTGAAAGAGGAGAGTGAAAAAGTTGGCTTAAAGCTCAACATTCAGAAAACGAAGATCATGGCATCCGGTCCCATCACTTCATGGGAAATAGATGGGAAAACAGTAGAGACAGTGTCAGACTTCATTTTTGGGGGCTCCAGAATCACTGCAGATGGTGACTGTAGTCATGAAATTAAAAGACGCTTACTCCTTGGAAGAAAAGTTATGACCAACCTAGATAGCATATTCCAAAGCAGAGACATTACTTTGCCGACTAAGGTCCGTCTAGTCAAGGCTATGGTTTTTCCTGTGGTCATGTATGGATGTGAGAGTTGGACTGTGAAGAAGGCTGAGTGCTGAAGAATTGATGTGTTTGAACTGTGTTGTTGGAGAAGACTCTTGAGAGTCCCTTGGACTGCAAGGAGATCCAACCAGTCCATTCTGAAGGAGATCAACCCTGGGATTTCTTTGGAAGGAATGATGCTGAAGCTGAAACTCCAGTACTTTGGCCACCTCATGTGAAGAGTTGACTCACTGGAAAAGACTCTGATGCTGGGAGGGATTGGGGGCAGGAGGAGAAGGGGATGACCCAGGATGAGATGGCTGGATGGCATCACTGACTCGATGGACGTGAGTCTGAGTGAACTCCGGGAGATGGTGATGGACAGGGAGGCCTGGCGTGCTGCGATTCATGGGGTCACAAAGAGTCGGACACGACTGAGTGACTGAACTGAACTGAACTGATAGGGATATCAGAAATATTGGATTAGGGCCCAGTCTAACTAGTTTAGTTAATTTAATTACCTTTTTAAAGACCTTGTCTCCAAGTACAGTCACATTCTGAGGTACTGGGGGGAATTGGGACTTGAACCTGTAAGTATTTGGTGGGAATATAATGCAGCCTGTAACAGATCAGTGAAATAATAGTCACTGTGTAAAACTTTTTTCCCATGGAAAAATGAAATTTGAGGTTGTAAAGATCAAGCTTTCAAAATGTTAAATCTTGATGAGTTGGTGAGTTAAAAGTTAGTAAGTCTCTGGTTTGCATATTCTGCGAACTTTATTAGTATCTAGCCTGAGGCTACAAGTAGATTCACAGGGCTTCACACATACTGATATATTGTTGCATGTTTTTCTCTGTGAATATCATCCATAAATATAAGAAATTCAGTTAGGAGTGCTGGGCTTTTTATACCTCGCTAAGATACCTGTTCTTCTTCCTGTTGAGAAAAATATATGGAGGTAACATTAACTGAAAGAGGATATGTATTTTAGAATTGGAAGCAATAATGTAGTAAATGCTCTTTTTTTATATTCCACAAACAGGAAGAGTAGTTCTGCATCTAAAGCCACTACCATGAGTGAAAATGTGAGTATTTTTAAAGCATATTTACAGAACAAATGTGTTTAGGGAGTCGGGCAGGGAAGTGAGTTAATTGTATGGAATTGATGGATTTCTGCATTTAATATACCTTGTATCCATGTCTACCATGGGTCTTTAGAAGGAGCTAAATAAATGTTAGCTCACATCCCCTGCCCGGGATGGCTGCGTTTGTAGAGCAGTGGGGCTCTCCCATCCCATTATTTTCTGACCTGGTGTTTTCTATTGTTAGTCAGCCTCCTTAGCATCATTAGATCTGGCATTGTCAGCTCCATTTTAAAGATGAGGAAATTAGGACACACTTCTCACAGGATGACAATGGCCAAGCTGGGACCCACGTACCTTTATCCTTGTCAGCTTGACCGAGCAGATGGCTTGCCAGAAGAACTGTGGGTCCAGACTCTCCTGTAGTTACTCAAAGCTCTTGGAAATTTAAGGGGTATGGAATGTCCTCTGCTTTTGCAGAAAGGAACATTTCAGAAATCCTTGAAAAGATGCAAGAATTATCGAACTCAGATGGTTAAGGGAACATAATTTGGACGTTTGGACCCTCGTGTACTTTTGACTAGTAAGCACTCCAGAGAAGCAGTCAGTATGATCATTGCTCAGATTTTATAGCTCTTTGGATGGCTATTCAGCCTTCTGGACTAGCTTTCAGGAATACAGTGGGAGGAGGGAGGTTTCCCATGTTTTTGAAGTCGAATTCCTTCCTTGATAAGTGGAGCGCTGCTTCCCTAAATTCCTTAGTACATTCTGCAGGGATTCACTTAGGTTTCCTTTCAGTAGAGCTTAGGGTGAGGCATGGACATCAGTTTTTTAAACACTTCAGTGACTCTGATAGACACTAACCTTTGAGACCTACATAGTAACCCACAAAGTTTTTTCTACCAAAGATTTTAAAAATTGTCTACTCCAGAATCTATTGTGGAAGTCACTTTATTTTGTGGTTTGCAATGCCGAAGCCTGTTGTTCCATAGAAGACAAGCAACGTGGAACTCCATGTTTGCTCCTATAATTTGTAGGAAAATAACTCCTCAAGTGTGGAATAAAATAATCTCATCCCACCAAACAAGAAGAGATACTTGGTGGCTGAGTTGAAAGAACAAAAGCCTCACTCTTTTTCTTGGTCTTCCTCTCCATTGCCTTCATTAGCTGAGAACTAGCGTCTCCAGTTCGAGTTCTGCCCTAGAGCAGGGTTTCTCCAACTTGGCACTACCGACATGTTCTTCTAATTCTTAGACAAGAATTTATATAAAAAACAACAGTTTCTTCTAAGGCTTGTCTAATTAATTTTTGTAATTTCACATAATTCTTTGATGTGGGGGGCTGTCCTGTGCATTGTAGAATGTGTGGCAGTACCGACCACCACCAGCTCTGTGCCAGTAGCATCCTCTTAGCAAACAAGATTTCTCCTGCTCAGATTCCCATTCCTACTTCTTTATTCTTTAGGCAGGGTTTCAGAGATTTGTCTCCTAATATTTATTTAACTTCCCATAAAATAGATTGAATTAAATATATTTGGTTTGTACCTGCAAGATTCTCATAATGGGTATATCTTTATACTCCTAATATTTCTATATTTCTTAATATATGAATTAATACATCATATTTAAACTTGATTTTTTCTTTCTTTTCCTAGGATTTCAAGCACACAAAATCCTTTATAATTTAAAAGAATCCTACCTTGGCGATACACCCAAACCACAGTTGTTGCACAAGTTATTAAACGATTATAAAACAGCTTTGTCTTACATTTGCAAAGAGGTACATGAGGATATGAAATTGGTATTGCATTGTAATCTGTATGACTGCTAAATCACTTGAAATTTTTATACAAATAGTTCTGTCAGCACATAAAATACAAATCTGGCTTCTTGTGTCTTGACAGAGGTAAAGGAATCAAAATACTTTGTAATATTCTGGCGCTTGTGAAATGTTAAATATCCTAACTTCTAGCAAAAGTTACTAAAATGTATCATTCTGGTTGTGAAATGAATCCACAGAGTATGAAAATATCAGCCACATGTACCCTCTGTGAGAGTGTGATTTGGAGGGTTCAGAAAAATACTCTGACAGACACAAAAGGAGCCTCTGGTCTCATTCCTGCCAGAACCCTCCTTTTCCTCTTATCTAATCCTTATTCTGCTGCTCGTTTATCACTGATCTAGTCACAGAACGGTGGCAGAATGGGTCTCATACCCAAGGATTTCCCTTCACCCAAGGATTTCACTTCCATTTCTGAGAACCACAAGCAACATGAAGAAGAATACCTAATACCAGAGCTCACTCACCTGATGTGTGTCCTTGATTTCTTCATTAAACATCATTTTGAGAGTCAAACACAAACCCAAGTGTCTCATTTCACCCCCAGAGCTGGTTGTTGCCATTTCCTTCCCCTGAGACTCCTTTGAAGGGGATCAGTGACCTTGACATCCAAACTCGCCACTGGAGCCGATGCACATAACCCTGTTGATACCTGTCACTGCGTGATTGTGACTTCACATCTGTCTCTAAAAACCAAGCAGTGAAATTTTACATTCAGCCAAGTCCCTTGCCAGCGCTCTGCCAGTCCTTCTTATGGCAAAGTCAGGGATATGGAGGGGAGGAGCAATTGTCTAACCAATAAAATGAGATGAAACAGCTTGAGCGCCCTCGGGTTCCTGGCACCCTGTGCCACACTTGATACATAGAAGACACAGGAGAAATGAAATGAAAAAAATGGGTCTGATCATCTGGTTTCTCAACTGATAGATCACGAAGACCTCCAGCTAGTGTTACAAAGTGAAAATTCCAATGATCCATGTAATAGGTGAGCAGTTAGATTGTGTTAATAGCATAATCATCTAGAACTTATTTTGATTATTCAAATCATATTGAAAAAACAATATGGCTAGGGCATTCCCAGTTCTAGGCAAATCTAGATGAAAAGGTCTCTCACTACCTTTGACAACTTTGAACATGGTTAAGCTGCTTTTGGACAACAGACCCTGGTGACTCAGATGGTAAAGAATCTGCCTGCAGTGCTGGAGATCTCGGTTCAATCCCTGGGTCGGGAAGATCCCCTGGAGAAGGGAATGGCAACCCACTCCAGTATTCTTGCCTGGAGAATCCCATGGACAGAGGAGCTACAGCCAATGGAATCCCAGAGTCGGACATGACTGAGCAACTAACACTTTCACTTTTCAAGCTGCTTTTAAGAGTCCACTCTTTTTGCCCAGTGTGTGCTAAGTTGCTTCAGTTGAGTCCGACTCTTTGTGATCCTAGCAAATCCCTAGGATTCACTGGACTGACAACTGGATTAAGTACTCACCTAGAGCCGAATATATGCCTGGACACATCACTAGTCTGTGACATTCAGTGATTCTCCCCAGAATTCTTACCCTTCCCACATTTTCTGTAAAGGGCCAAGAAGTAGATAGTTCAAATCATACAAGGCCATATGGTCCCTGCTACAACTGCTTGGACTGTACTCAGCTGTGCCATTTTTCATGCCATTGGAGCATGAACAATAGTTTTTTTTAAAGGTCTCATTTGTGTTATTTCATAAACAGTAAGCTCTTGAGGGTAGCAATACCAATAACCTCAGATATGCTAATGAAAAAGACTGATAACACTCTTAAGGCAGAAAGCAAAGAGAAACTAGAGAACCTCTTGATGAAAGGGAAAGTGAAAATGCTGGCTTAAAACCTAACATTCAAAAAACAAAGATCTTGGCATCCGGTCCCATCACTTCATGGCAAATAGATGGGGAAACAATGGAAACAGTGACAGACTTTACTTTCTTGGGCGCCAAAATCACTGCAGGTGGTGACTGCAGGCATGAAATTAAAAGACACTTGCTCCTTGGAAGAAAAGCTATGACAAACCTAGACAGCATATTAAAAAGCAGAGATATTACTTTGCTGACAAAGGTCTGTCTAGTGAAAGCTATGGTTTTTCCATACATACATCATACATCATATGTATACATACATCATATGTATGGATGTGAGAGTTGGACCATAAAGAAGGCAGAGTGCCAAAGAATTGATAGTTTTGAACTGTGGTGTTGGAGAAGACTCTTGAGAGTCCCTTGGACTGCAAGGAAATCAAACCAATCAATCCTAAAAGAAATCAGTCCTGAATATTCATTGGAAGGACTGATGTTGAAGCTGAAGCTGCAATACTTTGGTCACATGATGCAAAGAACTGACTCATTGGAAAAGACCCTGATGCTGGGAAAGATTGAAGGCAGGAGAAGGGACGACAGAGGATGAGATGGTTGGATGGCATCACTGACTTGATGGATGTGAGTTTGAACAAGCTCCGGGAGTTGGTGATGGACCGGGAAGCCTGGTGTGCTGCAGTCCATGGGATTGCAAAGAGTCGGACACGACCAAGCAACTGAACTGACTAACTGATAAACAGCAAGCAGTCAGGATCTGGCCCACATGCAGAGTTTCCCAGCTGCCAGTGGACAAGCATTAAAAACAAAACATTTATCATTATAATTCTTACAGCACTTTTTGTTTCCATGAAGTAAAATTGTGTTGTATAAAGGTTGGGGCTCTAGAATCTAATAGCAACTTTTGTTTTGTTTTGATTGTATCATTGACTGTTGTAACGAGATTTATTTTTAGTGGGGAGTTTAACCTAACTAAATCTGGAACAACTGTTTTTCAATACAGCCTTGCAAAGAGCTTCCTTCATCTCAAAGTTGGTTTTGTCTGATTAGTCTACATTAAAAGTAGCAGAATGTGTTCAATTTTTTAGCCCATTTAATGGTGCAGGGGAAGAGTCATCCACCTATTGTTGTTCAGTGAAACCGAGGAAACTACTCCCTCTTACTGTTTGTAGCTACAAGGCTAAAGCTTTAGCTGCTCAAGATGAGAATCTTCTCTCTCAGTCTGGGTACCTGCCAGCTTTTCCAGTGCTAAAAAAAAAAAAAACTGCTCTGAAAATAAAATGCCGAAACTATTTATTGAACACTTCATATATGTCATGGAGGGTTGGGTGGATAGAGGTGAGGGTATATAAAACCTCATTCACCTCAACGATGTATAAAAAGAGGGCAATGTCATTTTACAGATGAGGAGACCGAGATGAACTGAGTCAATGACTGTCAAGCTTACAAAACCAACTGAAGAGACAGAGTCAATGTGACCCAGGTCCATCTGATCCAGAATGTTCTACACAGGATGTTTTTTCTCAGCCCCAGCATTCCTTTCTTCTCACATTCTTCTCCCCAAGGACACCTTCCTTTCCTCCTCAGTAATCTCTGGCCCATGCACTCCTGTCTAGTCTCACAGCCTGTGATGCTTTGTCCTCCTGCCCAGGTTAGAGTGATGGTGGGGAATTCCCTGGTGGTCCAGTGGTTAGGACTTGGAGCTTTCACTGCCAAGGGCCCTGGGTTCAATCCCTGGTTGGGGAACTAAGATCCTGCAAGCCACATGGTGCAGCCAAAAAGGTTTTTAAAAATGCTACCTATCCATTAAAAAAAAAAGTCATGGTGAATCATTTTATCCCCTCACCACAGATACTGAAATCTTTAATCTTTTTTTCAAGATTGAAGCTGACCATGATAAATACATTTATATTACTACCACTCTATCTTTAATCAGTTTTTAATCTATTTATTCAGAGACTCCATCATTCATTGGCACACTTTTAACTACTTTTATCTCCTGCTATTAGCTCATACCTTTTGTCTTCTGGTATCTTCCCCCCTCGATCACCCCCTCTCCTAGTAGCAATTTCAGTCTCACCATTCTGAAGGTTCCTTTTTGCCCTGGTCTCTCTCTCACACCATCGGTCAGCCATCAGGTTACTTTCTTGAACACTGTCAACTCCCTTCTCGCTTTTGAGCCATCCCATTGCTAAAAGCTTTCACTCTTTTCCTTTACTTAGTCTCACTGAGGTCTAATCATCTTAGCTTGAAATTCCAAGTATTAAATCACTCAGTTATGTCCCACTCTTTTTGACTCCCTGGACTTATAGTCCACCAGGTTCCTCTGTCCATAAATTTTCCAGACAAGAATACTGGAGTGGGTTGCCATTTCCTTCTCCAGGGGATCTTCCTGACCCAGGGATCAGACCCAGGTCTCCCGAGTTGCAATCAGATTCTTCATAGTCTGATCCATCAATTGGTCATCAATTGAAATTCAGAGGTACCCCCAACCCATCCCCACCCACGTTGTCATATTGTCACCCCTGCCTGTTCAGTTACATGCTCCGCTGTTCCTCTTTAGTTGCCTTACACACCTGTTAAACTGAATTAAGGTCATTTTATCTTAACAACCCTTTGTTTCTTCTTTACTTGGAGAGCTGCTGATTCTCCTAACCACAGGGTATGTAAATTCTAGTTATTTTTCAGGACTCAGTTCAAATTCCACCTTCTCTGTGAAAACTCTCCTTGCTGGAAGAAGTTTCTTTCTTCTCTAAATTTCCATAGCTTTTGATTGGTTTTCTTATGGCACGTCTTGATTTCCATTTAATACAGTTATATAGGTACATCTCTGGCATCACTACCAATTGAGAAGTACTTTGAGAAAAGAACCATGTTTTATGTACACCTTTATAAACCCCAGCATATTTAACCATTAGGGCCTTCCCTGGTGGCTCAGATGGTAAAGACTCCACCTGCAATGCAGGAGACGGGTTCAATCCCTGAGTCAGGAAGATCACTTGGAGAAGGGAATGGCAACCCACTCCAGTATTCTTGCCTGGAGAATTTCATGGAGAGAGGAGTCGGGGCTACAGTCCATGGGGTCACAAAGAGTCAGACATGACTGAGTGACTTTCAAGTACGGAATTTTTAAAGATCAAAAGAGCATTTGGAAATGGCAATTCAGAGTATTTGTTGATAAAATTTTTCTATACTTAGAAAATAATTGTATTCTGTAATGTCATTATAATCCATTTATTATGCACTCACACAAATTAATTCTCCATGAACTAAGGCTGGACAAAAATTATTTTTCTATTATTCTACTCCTTTTAGTTATTAGGTATCCACTTGCACATAGTTCTTAAAAAGATCTTAAAATGTTTTTTCCTCTTTCAAGTTTTAAAATTTAACTTTTGATCCTTTATTTTTTGTTGTATATGGGCTTGGGAAAGTTTTAGTAGTAATAACTGGCCAGGAAATTCAAAATTAACTATCAACTTTTACGTACTGATACTTAAGTTGTGCCCCATGCAGGGGCCCAATAGTGAGACACTGAAGTCTGGAGCAGAGAAAGGTCTACTGCATGAGCTAAGCAAGGAGTATCTGCTCAAAATGCCTGAACTCCCTGATGGTTTTGAGGATTTTAAGGGAAGAGTTTTAAAGCAGAATATGGTGGTGAAGTAACAAGGTGATGTCTAATCTCAGCCTTCTGGATCTGCAAGCTTGTGGCCAGCATGTAGTAACTGTCCTGTGAGGATTCTGCAGAACAACTGAAAGGTATGCATCAGGTGGTTATCCACAGCTCTTTGTGGGGGGTGGGGTGGGGTGAGGCGGCCAGGGACTCCTGTGCACTAACTGCTTGAGCCTGCTCATTGGGATTCAGCATAGGAGACTACAATGTTTCTTTTTTCCCTACAAACAAGAAACAGGGGACACAGAATTAGTATATGCCATAATTCTATGTGACCAAGCTTTTTTAAAAGTACTAATTAAGACATACTAGAAGGCAATGGCACCCCACTCCAGTACTCTTGCCTGGAAAATCTCCTCCCATGGAGGAGCCTGGTGGGCTGCAGTCCATGGGGTCTCAAAAGAGTCAGACACGACTGATCGACTTCACTTTCACTTTTCACTTTCATGCATTGGAGAAGGAAATGGCAATCCACTCCAGTGTTATTGCCTGGAGAATCCCAGGGACGGTGCAGCCTGGTGGGCTGCCGCCTATGGCGTCACAGAGTCGGACACGACTGAAGCAACTTAGCAGCAGCTGCAGCAGCAGAGTATAATAGGTCTTTATACTTTTGACTAAGAAATGTTCTCAAAACGAACAGTTGTGTCAACAAAGGACTTACCTTCTTTTAGATTGAGGGCAGATGCTCCATTTTATGATGTTTCAACACTGAACGTGGGACAAAGTGCTTCTTAAAGATGTTCTTAAAGATGGTGTAAAAATTGAGAATTTTTATAATCAGTTGTTAGATCCCTCAAGTTAGTTGCCATTTAACTTTTCATTCTCAACCTTCCTTTTCTTCCATTTAACTACCATAATTATACTGAAGTTGCTATAGGTCAAAAAATTTATTTTTCTAAATTTTAGGATACCGTATAGCAAAGAGAATGAGAAAAAGTTTTATATCCATGTAACAGACTGTTGATTGGGACTTTTTCTGTTACCGGAAGGCTGACAAGCACCTCATTTTCCAAAGAAACTCGTAACTAATTTGGATATAAACACCTGCTTCTGGTTCCCATACCTTTCCTCAACACAACTTTGTCCTTTTAAGAACACCAGGGCTTCCCTGGTGGCTCAGACGGTGAAGAACCTGCCTGCAATGCAGGAGGAGCCGCGTTTGATCCCTGGGTCAGGAAGATCCCCTGGAGAAGAGAATGGCTACTCACTCCGGTATTCTTACCTGGAGAATGCCATGGACAGAGGAGCCTGGCTGGCTACAGTCCATGGGGTCACAGGGTCAGACATGCCTGTGCAGCTAGCACTTAACACTTTCACCAGGTTTAGACTGAGCTAACATGGTACGCCATAGTAAAAATCTATTCCTTTCGAACTGAGATGACCTAGTAAGAAAGACTGTTTTTCTCAACTTCACTTTTTAAAAAAAATCTCCAAAGTTTTACTTTGGACACGTATTTATTGACACTAGAGTGTCAGCTTTAAAAAGGCACAGTTGCTTCTTAAAAAAGAACTGTCTACTTACTGAAATTTTGACACACCTGCTCTGCCACTTATCTGGCACATCTGCTCAATATTCCATCCACTGGGCAAACACCACCATACAGCTTAATCTATTTTCAAGGAAATTCCTTTGTAGAACCCCCCTCTCCTCCGCCCCCAGCTTTCCCTGATCTATCCGCATAGCCTTGTAATAAACACAGTGACCATTACACTGTAAGGGGAGAGGAGGGAGGTGAGTTACTGGGATAATAAAAACATTTAACACATGAGGAGACGGAAGTTAAAACATAAAGGTAAGTCCCTGGACGTATTCACAGTCACACTCGAGTTCCCTGAAAAAGTTATGGTCAATGATCTCTGAACGGTTTCTTCATATTCTGGGAGCAGGTGTGACATCCTCCACTGAGAACATGCCTTCCTTCAGTCAGGGTGGCTCCTCTCCAGCAGTAAGTCTCCAAAATAAACAGGACACCTCAACACTCTAAGAATCTGGTGAGTTCAGGGCAGATGGTACTCAGTTAATCTAAGGTCTCCATCTGCTTTCATATAACCAAACAGGAGGATCCAAAAACAAAGAATTCGGGGACTTCCCTGGTGGTCCAGTGGCTAAGACTCCAAGCTCCCAATGCAGGGGGCCTGGGTTCAGTCCCTGGCAGGCAACTAGATCCCACATGCTGCAACGAAGAGTTCGCATGCCACAACTAAGATCCGAGACAGCAAATAAATAAAAATAAAGTAAAATCAATCAATTAAAAACCAGAATTCAATACACTCAGCTGTATATCTAACATCACCAAATAATTTATTTGAAATCAGAATTAAAAGAACATTTGACAGCTGTGAAATGTATATTTATTCTGTTACTTCTGGCCAGCTGAAAACTCATCTAGGACAAATTACCAGATCAAGTTTATTACTTCTTCAGGACTGTGGTTTCTCGACAACTTCAAACTTGGGGTCTAAAAAGAGGAAAGAAAGGTTCAAACTTAGCCATATTGCAATAAAGCATATTTTCTAAAAAACTTTAATATTTATCTCACCCGTCTTCCAATTTTTTAAAGAAACATCTATATGTAAATGTAACTTAAGATTTATTTAGGACTTACAATGAACCAGGCTCTATGAATTTACATATATTACATCATTTGACTACAGCTAAGACGACAGTATAATCTTACCCAAATGTCAGATGAGAAAACAGGGACCAGTTAACTATCCAGAATCACATAGCCCATAATGATACTGTCAGGCATTTGATTTTAGGTCCCCACCGTTTAACCTCTATGCTATGTGATCTCCTCCAGTGGCATTTACCCCAGAGCCTGCCACACATGCCACTGTCCTAACACATTCACACATTCAGTTCAGTCGCTCAGTCATGTCTGACTCTTGCACGCCATGCTTCCCTATCCATCACCAACTCCCGGAGCTTGCTCAAATTACATTCATGTGTAGTTGTCATTTAATCCTCCAAACAACCAATGTAAATATTCTCCACTTAAAATAATCTCAGTGAATCTGTGATTACAAAGACTTACCTTCAAATGTGAAGTTAGGGAACGTATTCATGTCTGCTTTACCATACATTTGCTTAAGCTTAAAAAGCTCCCGGTCTAGGTCCTGCTGATACTCTGGGCCAGCATCAACAGGTCCTCCAGATGTCCTGTAGTGTACATGACCAAGTAAAGATGTATTTTAAGCATTAGTTTACAGAAACAAAATTAAGTTTCACAGACCTTCCAAGCGTAGAGAAGAGCAGACTTTTCTGAAAGGTAACAGGTATTTCAATTTGAATGTAACCTCCAACAATTTTAAATATGAGGGTTCACACAAATGACGCGACTTCAAACAAAACATTCAAGGTCTGTCAGTATTATTAAAAGTCAGAATCTCTCAGCGTCTGAGCAAACATAAAGTGTAATGGCTAAGTCTATGGGCTTGGGGTGAATAACTGCTTGTTTCATTGTCAGTTCTACCATCTAGTTACTGTGTGAACTACAGCAAGGCATGAAGCACTCTAAACTCTAGTTTCTACACCGACAACTCAAAAGTCTTACCTGACGGTGCTGAGAGAATTAAGAGATTGTGTACGTGTACCACTTATGGACCAGTGCAGTTATCTACTATCACTACGCTTTAAATCAAACACCACTGAAAGGTTTAAGTCTCTGTAAGAGCCGCCTATCAAAGAAGCAAATTACTTCCTATCCTCAGAGGTTTTACCATTTAGAAGAAAAAAAAAAAAAAAAACATTTATAAACATTTATGCTGAGAAGCAGTCAGGGGATAACCTTTAAAGGCACAGTTTAACAAAAAGCTACTAGAGGTGAGGGCTCACTTTTGCTAAGCTAAACAGGGAGATTTCATTTTAAAAAGGTGGCATTTGTGACAAACCATGCATTTGGGTCATTGTAATTTTAGACATTCTAAGACTCAAAAGCAAAGATGAGAAGGTAGGAAAGCACTGGCTGTATGTGGGGAATGCTAAGCAGCCTAGATGGAAAAGCTAGCAGGACCCAGATCACAGGAGGCCCAGAATGTAAAGCCTGGATGTCTGTATTTTGTTTGCTAAGCAATAAAATGACAAAGAGTTGTGCTTTGTAAAGATAAACACAGCATCATGGACCAGCTGGGCTTCCCTGGTGGCTCAGATGGTAGTCTGCCGGCAATGCAGGAGACCTGGGTTTGATCCCTGGGTTGGGAAGATCCCCTGGAGAAGGGATACCCACTAAAGTGCTTGGAGACTCCCCATGGACAGACAAGCCTGGCAGGCTATATAGTCCATGGGGTCGAAGAGTTGGAAACAACTGAGAGATTTTCACTTCACGGACCAGCAACAGGCCAATTAGACCTAATTAACTATTTGTACAAATTCTTGTTTGTCATAATGTTATTGTCTGCTTATCAATGAACAATATAACAAAAAAAATCGTACGTGAAAATTCCATCAAGGCTAGTATTTTCACCTATGCCTATGATAAAAGCATAGGATCTTATTTGGTATTTCCACAAAAAAAATACTGAGCCAGCTCTAATTTAAGAACTTGTTAATGATGTTTCTTGTCATGGACTCCGTTTTCTTCTCTATCAGCATGTACAAGAGAAATTTTCTATGATAACAGAATGCTTTGTGTCTGTGCTGTCTAACATGGTAACCACTAGCCATATCTGGTATTGAGCACCAGAAATGTGGCTAAAAGGTAAATGAGGAACTGAATTTTTATTTATACTCAATTAGAATTTGAACAGTCACATGTGGATAACAGCCACAGAAATATATAGCGCAGTTCTAGATAGAGCCTTCAACCAGATACTTTGATGACTGATGATCATTATCCAGTTCTTGGATCCACAAACTTTTGGAAACATTACTCTTCCATGCCACCTTTCAAAATGTACCAGCTAGAAAAGAGGATTCCTTCCAAGAAGTTCCCCAAACACTGAATGTGTCACTACCTTATCATTTAACCTACTTTACCTCCTATTATATTTACTTGCTTACAAACTTTGTACCCTCGTAGACTTGAAAAATACTATGGAAATGCAAAAATGGCTTCTTTCTTTCTAGCCCACCACTCTCAATAGTCCAGTGCTCTGCATACGATAGGCAACTAAATAAAACAAAACTCTGAACTGATCTATGTTACTTTCCCAAAGATTTGACAGTTAAGTTTGATAAAAGCTAAAGTCATCAATCACCTTCAAAACTGTATGCTTCTGTAATTAGGTTTTCCCTGGACTTGCTTTATGCCATTTCAGAGTCCTTTGATAGTCCCAGAAATATATTAACTATGGAAGTAATGTTAAAGAAAAAATGCTGTGCTTATACATTTCTTCCCAAATCAATTTAGTGGTCCCAAGATCACTAAATTGAGAGTTAAGAATATTCTGAGTATATTTTCCCCATAATTAGTTTTATGACCTTAGCATAATCACTGTCTAAGGGGCTTGATTTTCTCAAATATGGTTCCTAAATGATTTCCAAGATCCTGGTATGGATCTTATATGAATTGTATGGATCTTGTATGGTATACTTGTATGAATTGACTCCAGTTTATAATAAATGACATTACAGTGGGGATATATCTAAAATGGCATTAGATTTAATGCAATTCTCCCTGGGAATTCATAAAACTTGAGACTTAAAAAAAAAATCAAGGTCCTCATCTTTTTCTTTTGGAGCAGCTAATGAGCCTGTACCACAGGGATCAACTCAGTGAAGGTCTTAGACACTCTGAAACGCCAAGTAATTTTTTTACCATCTCAAAACTTACATACTTTGAATATGCACAGTAACACCAAAGTCAACGATCTACCCACTTACTGTCGCTTAGTTCTATATTCTCTAATCTTGTCCACGAAGAGTTTCTGCACAGGATCAAGCTCCTTATTAAATGCCACTGCTGTAACACCAATGTTCCTCCTCAAAGAGACTGAGATTGCAGACTGAACAACAGAGGACAACCTGAAGAGTCTCTGAAGAATCATGGTGATCCTGTTATTGGAAATAAGAACCAGCATGGGAAGATACATTAAGATAGATATAGTTGTAAAACCCCTGTAGAAGTGTTACAGTGGGTACCTAATTCTACTAAGTGCTACAGAACTTACCAGAACTCAGCGAATACTAAGAACAGTCACCTGACCAAAGATCCCTTTCCCTCTCTACCCCTCACTGCAAGTGTTTTGTTTCTCAAGCAAAAGGCCCTGGGATCTAGCAGCAGTTCAGAATCACTCAGGCCTGCATGCACCTCCACTAGGTCAGATGCAGAAAGAAAGCACAAAATCTGGGATGGGGTGTTTCTTCTCCACGAACTTTTTAGTCTTGACTGCCCACCCTCAGCAGAGAGACAGTAATACTGGTTCCCAAATTAGCCTACCAGGTTCCCCTGACTCCCTCAAAAGGCAAAAAGGGATATAAGCAGGGAGCCTGGAGACAGCTGCCTCAGCCTCAGTTTGCATTTCACAGGCCCACAGGGAGAGAAGTATATAGCGCAGTTATACGCTCTCCTGGTGGTACAGCTGTAGGATTCCAGGCATTCACGAATACTGTAGAAACCAGATCTGAGTCCAAAAGAACCAGCAAGAAAAAACAGCAAGGGAGTCAAACAAAACAAAACAAAACAACACAACACACACACAAGGGAGTCCACCAACAAGAGAGGGAAAATCAAGCAGTACCACCTCATCAATGAAAGAGAATTTGTGAGAAAGCCTGAATTTTAAGGACTTAAAGACCTCTAAGTTCTTAGACTTCCTGAAGCTAAATTACATGATTTCCTAACTAAAAAATTATAGTATGTATATTACAGGATGATCTCAGTTGAGAACTTACTTAAGTGTCTTGAAAAGATCTAACATAAAAGTATCACTTATATGCAAGCAGGAATTCCAAAAGAAAAAGAATAAGGAGATCACAGAAAAATTAGAAGAAATTGCCCCAGATTAATAAAAGGCTGACCAAGCCATGTTGGAATGATAGAGTCACACTTCGATACAGCCTGGTAAAACTTCTGAACCTTACAGTAAAACCCCAACACACTAACATGATTCCCCAGGCTTCCCAAATGAATTAAACAAGCACCGAACTGTTAAATTATAACGCTACTGCTCAAAGTGTGGTCTGAGGACTGTCGGTAGTACTGTGTTACTGCTCCACTGTAGTATCAAAATTGGGAATAAGCATTTAGAAACTTTTACAGCAATCTGACAGAGTAATACCTGCAGAATTCAATAGTGAAAGTGAAAGTCGCTCAGTCTCGTCCAACTCTTTGTGGCCCCATGGACTATACAGTCCATGGAATTCTCCAGGCCAGAATACTGGAGTGGGTAGCCTTTCCCTTCTCCAGGATCTTCCAAACCCAGGTCTCCCACATTGCAGGTGGACTCTTTACCAGCTGATCCACAAGGGAAGCAATTAAGAGTTCATATTTTGTGTCTCCATGTTTTGACTTTCATCTACTAAATTTTCCAGTAATTCATTTTTACTGGATTCTTCAAAGATATCCACAAGGGCTAGGGGGAAAGTGGCCCTTTACTAGTGAGAGTTGGAAAGCATTAAGCCAGAAGACTGAAGAGTGGCACTGCAGTTCTCTAAGCGCAGTGGGGATGTCCCACAGGAAATGCCTGGCAATGTCTGAAGACATTTTTGGTTGTCCTGACAGGGGGAATGTTACTAGCCTCTAGTGGGTAAAAACCAGGATGCTCCCAAAATCCTATAACAAAACAACAATAGCAGCCTCCCCACAACAAAGAAATATTTGGTTCAAAACGTCAATAGTGCCAGGGAAGCCCATGAACTAGCACATAAAAGACTATCAAAATAAATCCTACCATCTACCATACTTCACCTACAGGATGAAAGAAAACTATGTGAATGACCTTAAGGTGCTACTTGGAGGAGGCAATGGCACCTCACTCCAGTACTCTTGCCTGGAAGATCCCTGGGATGGAGGAGCCTGGTGGGCTGCAGTCCATGGGGTCGCTAAGAGTCGGACTTGACTGAACGACTTCACTTTCACTTTTCACTTTCATGCATTGGAGAAGGAAATGGCAACCCACTCATGTTCTTGCCTGGAGAATCCCAGGGACAGCGGAGCCTGGTGGACTGCCGTCTATGGGGTCGCACAGAGTCGGACACGACTGAAGCAACTTAGCAGCAAGGTGCTACTTCCCTGGCGGCTCAGATGTAAAGAACCTGCCTGCAATGCAGGAGACCCGGGTTTCATCCCTGGGTGGGGAAGATCCCCTGGAGAAGGGAATGGCAACCCCCTCCAGTATTCTTGCATGAAGAATCCGACGGAGAGAGGAGCCTGTGGGCTACAGTCCATGGAGTCACAAAGAGTCGGGGACACAACTGAGCGACCAACACCCAAGGTGCTACTTAATATCATTCTCACTTTACAGATACAGAAACTGTGGCTTAGAGGTAAGTACCCGATCCCAGGTTACACAACAGAATCTGACAGGACACAAATACATTTTTAAAATTGTGCAACTCAGTGTATACTTTCCCTTTTGGCAACATAAACACAAACAACATTCCCCAATAGGGTCACCGTAACATCTGTTCAGACCTAGGTATTCTGCTAAGTACTTCCATACATATTCTCTTCTGGTACCCTTACAGCAATCCTGTTAAGAAACAGAGCAAAATATTCTTAAGCCTCCTTCACAGATAGTAAGACAGTGTGCAAGACAGTTTATTAATGATCCCCAAATCACACCTAATTGAGCATGGTTTTCTTACTGAATTCCAAACCTATACATCAACACCTCTCATCCCTTCAGAAGTCTTATCTTGCTCTCAAACTCATCTAAAAAAGGAACACATAATCTCACTATCAAAACTTGTTCCTTCTCCTCTGTTTCATTTTTTCCCCCGACGATTTAATATCTATTGAGAAATATACACGTCATTACACAAATAGGTATTGACGTGTCCGACTCTTTACGACCCCATGGACTGCAGCCCACCAGGCTCTTCCATCCATGGAATTGTCTAGGCAAGAGTACTGGAGTGGGTTGCCGTGTCCTTCTCCAGGGGATCTTCCCGACCCGGGGATCAAATCCGGGTCTCCCGCATTGCGGGCAGACATTTTACCGTCTGAGCCACCAGGAAATCCAAATATGTATACAGAGTATCAACTATGATTAAGTCCTCCATTCGAGTACTATGCGAGGCCACGCACGCCAGCTATGACAGGGATTGGACAAACGCAAAGAAATTGGGGAATGCAATAGCTAGAAAAGAACACAGCATAAGAGGCCCTGTGCTGAGAGGGAGCATGGCTCTCCCGTTTACAGTGATGACTGGCCAGTCCAAGGTTAGTGCTTTCCTCCAGGAAACAGGGATGTAAAACAAGAGCTGCTTAACCAAGTTTCAGCACTACCAACATTTTAGGACGCCATTTAGGTGGCGTCCAAACTTTTAAGATGACTATTGTCTTTTTCTCTCAAGTTCTATGCCTAAATAGTTCAGAACCACCTCCCACGCTTCCGGGATCAGCAGGCCTGGCTGCAGACCGGCCCTGCGGACATGATATGACCTTGGGCTGCCCCAGACGGGCTGCAAGTCCACGAAGCGCCAGCCTCCCTACCGCCCGCGCCACCCTGAGAGCCAGGCTGGCGCTCAGAGCGGGATTGTCTCGCTCCTTATTCAATCTACAGCAAACTTCAAGGCCGAAAGGCGCCGAGGTCGAAAATGACCCCGGGCCAGGCCGTGAAGGCGCCCCGGGATACAAGGTTGCTCTCTTTTCCAGCGTCCTAGAGGGAAAAGGGCATCCCAGACTTTGTGAAGAAACCCAGAACCCAAGTCCCAAGAGGCCACGTAAGTCCAGTTACCCTCCCAGTCACCTTGCACTCAGTGCCGAGCCGCCAGCCACCGCCGCCGCCGCCCCGTGCTACTTCCGGCCCTGGCTCCGCCCCCACCCGCCTATCCGCCATCGCAATGCATTATGGGCCGCCGTTTCAGACGGTCGACGCTCACCGGACAGGAAGCGTCTCGGAGACACTGCGACCGGACGGCTCTAGGTGAGACAGAAGCCAAACAGGAGGAGGAAGTGGAGGGTAAGTGCTTCCGGGTCCTCTAGTGACGCCTCCGCCATCTTTCCTTCGCCCAACTTGACCCGCTCTCTTCTTCCCTCTCGGAAACCGTGTGGTTTACGCATGCGCCATTGGACTGGCCTGTCCCCTAGTTCAGTCCCCCCGGCCCCGAGTCAGCGTCCTATTCCTTGGTTGACGGGGGAGAGGGGGTGTTTGTTGGGGTATACGATTGTGCAAAATGACAGTGTAAAACAAAGCGAACTGGGGCGTTGCTGCTGCATTGTGCCTCGTGAGCCTCCGTTGCCTCAGGCGTCCGTTTCGCGCAACCTGCTGGGAGTTGTAGTCCCGGACCCGGGGGTGCCTGGGAGGCGGGAGGGGGGTGGTTGGAGTTTCTCTGCGCCGTTTTCGCGGGAAGGGCCCAGGGGCCTCCCACTTCGAGTCGTGGGAGCTGCGGGTCTTACCCGGAGAGACGCTGCACGTCGAGCCCGCGCCGCTGCGCTTCTCAGCCGGCTCTGGAGCGCGGGCGGGGGCGACGGGGCCGAATCCGGAGCGGGTGAGTGCGGCCGCGGGGGAGGAAGAGAGCGCGGGCCCGCGCGGGCCGGCTTCGTTCCGGGGCCTTCTCCCCCACCGCGGCCCCCCCGCGGCCGCCTCTGTGTTTTGTTTCCGCTGGTCCCCGGCGCTGTGACTCCCATTTCCGTTCGTGGAGACTTGAGGGAGCCGGGTGGGGAGGGGCGGGGGAGGCTGTGCGGGGAGGGGCGGGGGGCGCGCGGCGCGGGGCTCCGCGAGGTCGCGCGCCCCCGGGGCCCGGGTAGTTCCTGTCACCTCTCGCCGCCCCCTCCCCGCCCTGTGACCCTGCTCGGCTGTCCGCCGTGCTTCGCAGCCGCCGCGGTCGGAATCACCTGATCCCGACGCCCCTGGGATCTCACAGGACGATGCCATATCGATCTTCTTGCCAACTCAGCGATGCGCTCTCCCTTCCCGTCCAGTGGTCTTTCTAAAATTGTCTTGCAGTTGCGTTAAAGCCATCTGTTTAATGTTTGGGACATTGGGTTTCTTTTAAAAACGAGGAAGTGAAACGAGAAAACGATGGGTTACTGTAGCTTGTCAGCTTTTTAAGTTTGCTTTTGCAGGCTGGAAGATAAGCCAACAACGTCTTTGTGGTTAGGAATCCCAGTTTGATTAGGTTAACGGCAGGGAGGACCACGCCTAATGTTGCACTGCAAGAGATTAGTGATTTAGAAAGACTCGCGGTAGTTCTGAGTCGTGGAGGCAGCAAAGGTTTAGAAGGGTCCACGTAAGCAAAGAACTGGGCAGGGATAACGTTCTTAGGTATTGTATTGTCTTAATGTCAAAAGAAACTGGGTCAACTAGTTCGAAAGTGGAGGGAACAATAAGTTCTCTCTGTCGTAGGATTTGATCCAAGCTTTCCAGCCTTAATTATTTTCAGACAAATTCTGACGCTAGATGGATTTATGTCAGTTTTACCTGGATTGCGTTTACAGGAGCAGTGACATGAGGCATATATCATCTTAAAATAAGAATCTAAATAATGAGCTAGGTGTTTAATGGAGGAGCAGGTGGAGGCTGAACAATTAAAACTGTCGACTTGTCTCCTTCCAACTTTTGTTTATAAAACTTCAAGTCTAAAGGAAAATTCAGAAAATTATACACTGAAATTGTACAAGGTACACCGTCACCCCCAGAGACACCACGTTTGCCACACTTTTTCCACACTTGCTTTCTCTCTGGGTGTATACACACAGATGTCTGTGTTTACTTTTTCTTAGCTATTGACTTTTATCTTTAAAAAATGTCTTTTTTCTCAGAATATTTAATAGTATTTTTTTACTTGAGAAAAACTCCCAGATTACATTTGTGTTTATCCTTCATTTACTTACTGTCCTTCACTATGAAAAATTATTCTAAACTCTAATAATGTGCTCCAATGGAGAATAATCCTCAAATTTATCTGTGGCTTTAAAAGATAGTGGTAAATATAACTATTTTAAAGAATACTAGCCTTTCCTGGAATTTTTAGTTAAATATAAATTTGTATTGTTTTGTGAAGTGTTCTGAACGCAGGTTAGGTTTAATCCAGGAAAAACCAGTGTCAAGGGACATTTTCCTGTGTGGAAAGTCTCCAAGTAATGCTGTCTTCTCCATTTTCTTAAGTATTGACATAGAATCCTGGGCAGTTGGCTCAAGGAGAAGAGCTAAGACCCACTCAAGCATTGACGGCAAAGATTTGGACAGCTTGCCAAATGTCTCCATTGCTTTAGGCTAAATTTAGATAATTGAGAAAGAATATCAGTTCAGAGATTTAAGTAACACAGTGTTTTCCAAAAGTGTATTGGATTCATCGCCGCCCACCCCCACCCTGGCTTTGGCACCTTTTAGAGTCTGATCTCTAACTTTTTTGAAAGATCACAATATAAATTTCTTTTAACAACTCTCTCTTAGTGCTTCTGTCAAAAGGTGTGCCAAGTATCCCTGTTGATCAAAGCCCTTAGGGCCATTTCTCTGGTAATTACAGAAAACTGGATTCATCTTTTGGTGGGTGTGAGACAAAAGACACAACCAAGCCAAAGATCAGAAGAGATTTATTACTTAGAGCAAGAAGAACACTGGGGGATCTTTCCCAAAGCAGCAAAATTGGGAAAAGTCTTAAGCTAAGGGTACATGCATATTTATGAAGGAGCTTGAAGAGGCGAGTTCAAGATAGGATTGGGGCAGAGGTTGACAGCAACCAAGCTTTAGTTGATTGAAGTCACAAAGGTCAGAAAAGATCAATATTATCATCCTTTGGGTTATAGTTGATCTAGTGGTTGCCACTAGAGGAGGGTTTAAATTCTGCAGAGCAGCTCAAGAAAGTGCTTCAGGCTAATCTTTACCATGGAAACAGAACCTGGAGTTTTTATACTGATTTGCTATCTTTGCTATTGTTATTCCTTAAGAGCATTATTACTGAGATCTATTCAAGGGTAAGCATTGTGGTTAGGCTTAGATCTCAAAATGGCTTAGGACAAAAATGACTTCTGTTTGTCAAAAGCCATGCCTGATTCTTCTTTTCTGGGGACCTTCTACCCTATCTGCTTACAGTGCTTTCTTTTTTTTTTTTTTAATTGTTTACTTGAATTTTATTGGTCATGCTGCATGACCTGTGGGATATTAGTTCCCTGACTAGGGCTGGAAACCATGCCCCCTACATTGGAAGCATGGAACTTTAATCACTGGACCACCAGGGAAATTCCTAGAGTTCTTTCTGCTTTTCTGAAGTCCCTAGAAAATTCACTCATTTTAAAAGTTGGTTATGGAAATGGGAGTGGGCTTGCTCGTGGACCCTGAAAGATAAAACAGAAATGACCCTTTTAAATGCTGTCCTGCTATAATATAAGCCTTAGTCCATTTCTCACCTTTTTTGGTACGGTTTTTATGCTTTGTGTGTGTGTGTTCTTTATCTCCTTGTTTCTGACTGTTACTAAAGTTCCGTAGTGTGCGCTGCTTCCACCTTTTCTTGTGTCTGCAGTACTCTTATCACGGGTTCGTGTATTGGCTCCTGCTTTCAGCTGTCTCCAGCAAAGCTACCCTTAACATACTATTATCAATCACTGTGAGAATGTCTCTGGAATGCTTATCTAAGGGCAAGATTGCTGGGTCATAGGTATAATCACTTTATTTGAGCAAGTGCTGCTAGCTGTTTCTCCAGAGTAGTCAGTCCTGTCTGTCTTCCATCAGCAGAGGTAGGATCCCTGTGCTCCAAGGTCCCTGCTGCTCCTCTTTTCAGTATTCAGCATTCTGATCTTTGCCACACACACACACAGAATAAGGTGAATAGCTTGAACGTGAGCATCTCCTCGTGTCCTTAGCCATTTTGGTTTCCCTTTAGGTGAGTTTCCTTCTTTACCTACTTTGCTAATTTGTTCTGACTTTTGGGGGATTATTATCAACTTGTTCACTGTGTATTCCAGTTATTACTTGCTTATCATATATGGATATTAGAAATGTCTTTCTCTACTCTATATCCTGTCTACCATCTTAACTTTTATGTAATGAAATTATCAATTTTTTTCTTATGATATATGTTTTTGGAATTTTAAGAAATGAATGCTTTTTTAAGAAATTAATCCTTTTTTATCCACAAGAAAAATTCCTCCACTTTCTTCTATTAGTTTTATAGCTTTACCTTTCACATTTAAGTCATCTAGATTTCTGGAGTCAATTATGTGGTGTGAAATGGTTCTTATCAGTCTGTTCAGTCACTCAGTTGTGTCTGACTCGTTGCGACCTCATGGACTGCAGCACACCAGGCCTCCCTGTCCATCACCAACTCCCGGAGTTCACTCAAACTCATGTCTGTTGAGTCGGTGATGGCATCCAACCATCTTCTCCTCTGTTGTCCCCCTCTCCTCTTGCTTTCAGTCTTTCCCAGCATCAGGGTATTTTCCAATGAGTCAGCTCTTTGCATCAGGTGTTCAAAGTATTGGAGCTTTCAGCATCTGTCCTTCCAGTGAATATTCAGGACTGATTTCCTTTAGGAGTGACTGGTTTGATCACCTTACAGTAAGGGATTCTCAAGAGTATTCTCCAACACCACAGTTCAAAAGCATCAATTCTTTGGCACTCAGCTTTCTTTATAGTCCAACTCTCATACAACTACTGGAAAAACCATAGCTTTGACTAGACGGACCTTTGTCAGAAAAGTAATGTCTTTGCTTTTTAATATGCTGTCTAGATTGGTCATAGCTTTTCTTCCAAGGAGCAAGCATCTTTTAATTTTATGACTGCAGTCACCACCTACAGTGATTTTGGAGCCCAAGAAAATAAAATTTGTCATTGTTTCCATTGTTTCCCCATCTGTTTGCCATGAAGTGATGGGACCGGATGCCATAATCTTTGTTTTTTGAATTGAGTTTTAAGCCAGCTTTTTCACTCTCCTCTTTAACTTTCATCAGGAGGCTCTTTAGTTCCTCTTCACTTTCTGCCATAAGGAAGTGAATTTGAGGTTATTGTGTATCATCTGTGTATTTGAGGTTATTGATATTTCTCCTGGCAATCTTGATTGCAGCTTGTGCCTCACCCAGCCCAGCATTTTGCATGATGTACTCTGCATATAAGTTAAATAAGCAGGGTGACAATATACAGCCTTGATGTACCCCTTTCCCAATTTGGAACCAGTCTATTGTTCCATGTCCAGTTGTAACTTGCCTTTTGACTTGCATACAGATTTCTCAGGGGGCAAATAAGGTGGTCTGGTATTCCAATATCTAAGAATTTTTCACAGTTTGTTGTGATCTACACAGTCAAAGGCTTTGGCATAATCAATAAAGCAGAAGTAGGTGTTTTTCTTTAATTCTCTTGCTTTTTCTATGATCCAGTGGATGTTGGCAGTTTGGATCCCTGGATCTTCCTGAGCCAGGGATTGAACCCAGGTCTCCCTCATTGCAGGCAGATTCTTTACCAGCTAAGCCCCAAGGGAAGCCCAAGAATTCTGGAGTGGGTAGCCTATCCCTTCTCCAGCATATCTTCCCAACACAGGAATTGAACCAAAGTCTCCTGCATTGCAGGTGGGTTCTTTACCAACTGAGGTATCAGGGAAGTCCAAAAATGGCAGCTGTTTGAAATACAGGAGCCCCAAGGATCTGCTCATAGGTGAAAGTTGCTCAGTTGTGTCCGACTCTTTGCAACCCCATGGGCTGTCTTTACAGTCCATGGAATTCTCCAGGCCAGAATACTGGATTGGTTAAGCTCTTCCCTTCTCCAGGGGATCTTCCCAACCCAGGGATCGAACCCAAGTCTCCCGGATTGCAGGCAGATTCTTTACCAGCTGAGCCACCAAGGAAGCCTCTTTGGTTGTTATAACATTCATTTATTAAACACACTTTAATACAGTGCCTACAAAAGGAGCGGCACTGTTCAAAGTTCTGTGTATACATCTGTCAACAAACACGCCTTCCCAGGTGAGCTTATGCTAGTCTAGAAGGTCGGTCCCTACTGGGTTACTGCCACCAGTGTTTTGCTTTAGTGCTCCTGTTGAATTCCACAGTTTTAACACATAGTGTCAGTTAAGAAATAGGCTTTATGAAGAAAGGAAAGACTGACTAGGCTGTGGTCAGCAAGAAAGGAAAACAAAAGCCCTTCATTCTTCTGTCATCCCAAACAAAACCTGCTGGGGCCTAGGCATTCCGCTGGACGTGCATGATGCGTATCTGTTCCAGTGGGGAGCCCCATCCTCTTATTATTCTTTCTTGTTATAAAGGAGCTGTGAGAGGAGCCTTTATAATGAGGGAGAAATCAGATCATTTTTGTACCGGAAAGTCTAGATTCGGATGCCAGAATTTAGAGACTAAGTTATCAGAAAACCAGCTCCCCAGTAGTTGGAGATTTTTGGACCTGAGGAGAGTTACAACCTTCTCTAAAGTGGGAAAGAAGACTTACTAGTTTCCTAGAACTACAGTAACAAATTACTACAAACTTAGTGGCTTGAAAACACCAACTTACTATCATAACGTTCTTGAAGTCAAAAGTCTGAAATGGGTCATTCTGGGCTAAAATCACATGTTGGCAGAGTTGTGTTTCTTCTGGAAGCTCTGGGGGGAGGGTCTGTCTCCTTTCTTTTTCGAAATTTTAGAGACTGCCTGTCTTCCTTGTATTCTGGCTCTTTTTTTTTTTTCATCTTCAAAGCCAATCACAGCCAGTCAGTCATCCTCACTTTGAATCTTTCTGGATCTCTCTAGATTCTTCCTCTCTTAATGATTCTTGTGGTTTCACTGGACTCACCTGGATAATCAAGGATGATCTCTGTATTTTAAGGTCAGCTGATTAGTAAATGTCCCAAGAAGCACAGTGGTAAAGAATCTTGTCTGCCAGTGCAGGAGATGCAGGAGATGTGAGTTCACTCCCTGGGTCTGAAGATCCCCTGGAGGAAGAAATGGCAACCCACTCCAATATTCCTGCCTGGGAAATTCCACGGACAGAGGAGTCTGGCAGGCTAGAGTCCATGGGGTCTCTAATAGTCAGACCCAACTGACTGACTGAGCACGCACAACAACCTGTAACTTACAGCATTAACACCTTGGAAATGGCCATAAAGGAATGCCAACATATGCAGCTATTTTATACATTACTTAGCATTTTATAAAATTATAACATTTTTGTATTGATAGTGCAAATGGTACAGAATAGCACATAATGTATCAATGGTACAAAAATCAATGGAAGCTTAACGTCGTAAGTAAAAATTTTACATGCGAGAATTAAAAACTGATGTAATAGTTTGATTAAAAGGTATAAAACCACATCTGAAAAATAATCATAAAGAATTCTAGTGTGTAATCAGGGCAGTAATTCACATATCTATGATTTTGTTACTTTATTTTGCCATTTGAGAATATTGTACTGGCATGTATAAGGTATGTAATTTGTAACATAAATCATAGCTTGGGTTAATTTTTAATTGGCTAATTTTTAATTTAGCTTACTCTGTCAATAGTGGTTTATAGTAAACTCTGCTAATAAAGTACAGCTTTTTAGCTGGACAGTTGTACATTTTTCAACTCCATGTTGATCCCCCTCATCCCCTCCAAGCTGTGTGGCATGTGATTAGTATCTTAGTTCCCTCACCAGGGATCAGACTCACATGCCCTGCAGTGTGAGTGCAGAGTCCTAACCACTGGGAATTCCCATGTTGATTTTTAAGGTGCAGGTTTAAATCTGTTATTAAGACTGAACTGCTGTAATAATCGACATGCCTTTCACTTGATTTTGAAGTAATCTTGTTGACTGAGACTAGGGTCAAAAACATCCCAGTAAATCCAAGGGAATGATATTGATGTCATGGCAGACTGGTAAACACCATTTAAACAAAAACTGGTTTATAAATATTGCTTGTGGATTTTCTTTTCTATGTGAGGATTGCGTCCTCCTCTTCTGCTTACCCTCAGGTTTTATTTGATTTGGGTCTTTACTTCTTGTGTAACGTGTCTGCTTATGCATTTCAGAATGTCTTAAAATTTAACTCTTGTAGGGCTGAACTTTTGAAATACTTCAGCCATGACGAAAAGAGAAGCAGAGGAGCTGATAGAAATCGAGATTGATGGAACAGAGAAAGCAGAGTGCACAGAAGAAAGGTTGGTATTTTTTAAATTTACTACTTTTTATAAACATGCCTAATTAAAATAAGAATAGCCAAGTTCTTTGAGGACCTTTTTTTTTTCCCTCCCAACTGACCTCAGCATTTTGAGGGATAATGTATTGTCTTTTTCCTCTGACTTGATGGCTTTGTAGCTGGGAGGAAAAGATAGTTTTAAACTAAAGATGGTAGTAAGCATAGCTAATAATGGTCAAGCAGTTGATCGTGGTGGTTTCTACTCTTCAGGCACTGTTGGATTCTTTTTCCTTTTGTCAGTGCTGATTTCTTTTATTTCAGTAAGAGTTTAATTCACAGCCTGAACTAGTTACAAATAGTAACTATCAGGAGTACATCAGTAAATGAGACTCTAATCTGCCCTGGTAGAGACTACGTGATATTTGAAGAAGCACACAGCTGTATGAGCCATCAGGCAGGCAGGCAGGCAGTTCAGTTGCTTAGTCATGTCTGACTCTTTGCGACCGCAGGGACTGCAGCACACCAGGCCTCCCTATCCATCACCAACTCCCAGAGCTTGCTCAAACTCATGCCCATCGAGTCAGTGATGCTATCCAACCATCTCGTCCTCTGTCGTCCCCTTCTCCTGCCCTCAAATCTTTACCAGCATCAGGGTCTTTTCCAATGAGTCAGATCTTTGCATCAGGTAGCCAGAGTATTGGAGCTTCAGCTTTAGCATCAGTCCTTCCAGTGAATATTCAGTACTGATTTCCTTTAGGATTGACCGGTTTGATCTCCTTGCAGTCCTTGGACTGAAAGACTCTCAAGAGTCTCCTTCAACACCACAGTTCAAAAGCATCAATTCTTCGGTGCTCAGCTTTCTTTATAGTTCAACTCTCACATCCATACATGACTACTGGAAAAACCATAGCTTTGACTAGACGAACCTTTGTCAGCAAAGTCATATCTCTGCTTTTTAATAAGCTGTCTAGGTTGGTCATGAGCCATCATAGTACTAAGCATATAGAGAAGTGAAAGGTGTTAGTTTTTGGTATAGGAATAGAATACTGTTACTCCATTAAGGAAGGTGGGCAGTGGTAATGAGTTCAGGATCCAAGGAGAGAATATGACTGAAAAGAGGGATTTAGGAGTCAAGAAGGACAAGGAAGGTAATGATTAATGGTCCTAGTTTACTCTGGAAAGCAGGAGCTGAGATAATGTACTAAAAGTAAGAGGGGCTGAAGAGTGGTACAAAACTTCAGTAGAGTAACAGAGGTTTAGAAGAACTCCAGTGGGAATAGACAGATTACTAAGGTTGAGTAGCTTGCTGAATGTTGAGCGTACAGCTGAGATGAAAGACCTGAAATTGTTTAGAAATTGTTATTTTATTGTGGTAAGAACATTTAACAGTATCTGCCCTCAGTAAATTTTTAAGTGTACCGTACAGTATTGTCAGCTATAGGCACAATCTTGTGCAATAGATCTTTTGCAACTTTTCTGTCTTGCATAATTGAGATTTTTGTGCCAGTTAATTAGCAGCTCTTCTGCCCTGAGGCCATGATTACTCATGAAGCCATGGTTACTCAGGCCGCCTCATCTACTCAGGCAAGATGTCTTGCTCTAGCTCAAAATACAAACCTCGTTTTAGTGCCCCCCACCCTGTCCTCTCCCATCATGCCCTGGCATGGAAACGTATTCTTGGCCAAAAAGGTCTAAAATACCAGGAGACATTAAGTTTTGAATGGAGCTTTTCAGCATGTTTGATTATGCTATTTTCTCCAGCAGAAGAAACAATAGGCTATATGTATATGCATACATATACTTATTTATGGAGCACTTTACTCCAGAACTTTGCAGCTTAAAACACCCAACAGTTATTCTTGCACCGAGTTTCTCAGAGTCGGAAGCCTCTCATCCAGTCAGTTAGCTGCTTGGTTCTGGCTCAGAGACTCTCAAGAGCTTGCAGTTAAGCTGTCTGTCTGGGCTACAGTCATCTGAAGTGTTGGCTGATGGTAGCATATCTGTTTCTAAAATCACTCATAAGACTGGTGACAGGACCATTCACTTTCTCAGCACATGGGCTTCTGTGTAGGGCTGCTCGCCACATGGCGGCTGGCTTTCCCTAAAGCAAATGGTCGGAGGGAGCGTTCACCACAGTGTCTTTAAATAAGCTAATCTAAGAAGCAGTACTTGTATCACTGTGCCATAGTCCTTTGGTCACACAGTCTAGCCTTGGGACAGTTTGTGAGGGAACTGTAAAAAGCTGTAAATATTAGAAGGTGAGGATCGTTTGAGCTGTCTTGAAGCCTGACATGAATATATTTATGTTTTTGTATACACATATATGTATAAATGATCCACAGAGTGTAGTTTTTACTGTTTGACTTCATAGAGAAAACCTTTGTTGATGTCTCGTGTAAGGTTGATAGTTAGTGTGATTGTAGCTACTGTTGACCTGGGGAGTAGCTATGTGAAGCAGGCAGTTAGAGCTGTCTAGTTGTAGCAGAGTGCTGTGCAGGAATGTCGATCCAGTGATGTGAGATCATCCACATTTTCTCAAGGGAAATTGGTAATCAGATTTTTTTATATGGATCTCCCAAGGTTTAAATGATGGCAACAGAATATTAAAAAATGTTTTAAATGTTGAGCCTATGTAAAATTGGTCCTTAAAAATCTGTATTAAAGTGACATCTGACTCTTGTAAAGATTATTGTTACCAAAAAAAAGAAATATATAGCCCACTCTGCTATAGCTGGAAGAATTGGTGAAAATATTTACATAGGCAAAAGACCCAATTAATCTACCTTAACAAATAGTAATAATAATAAAATGTTTATTATTTTAAAATAGTTTTTTTTCAGTCATGAGTGGTCTGTTTTATAAATTTTAAGTTTTAGGAATTTAGGCCACATATATTCACTGAATATTATGTATTTATTGAATTATACGTGGAATTTATGTGAAAATGTAACGACAAATTTTTAAGAACACACTTTTTGACAACTGTGAGATTTAAACCATATTTAAATTAAATATGTGAAACTTGATTGAATTGTAGATTTACCAATTCAGCAAATACTTACTGGTATCTACTTTCCATTTGGCCTCAAGTAAGGATTCACAAAAGATATGTAGAATTACTTACCGAAGATTTTACTCTTAAGGAACTTAACGGTTTTTTGTAGAACTTAGAATATGAAGTAAAAATGCAAAAGAGCACATAGAGAGTTTTAAAGGAAGAATATAACTTTTTAAGGTGAATCTAGACCGATTATAACCAGTAGTTTTCAGATTAGATTAGATGGAAAATATTTTATATAACCTGTATTTTCATATCTTATAACTTGTGTTATTGTATTGATTTTGGGAAGTAGAGCTACCATACAAGTTTTGAGGAGACTTTTTATATTCCTTTCTGAGCCTGAAATTCTTCAAAATAACTTGGAAATATAAATGCAGACATTTCCCCTTAAATATTTTAGTGTAAGCAATATTAGTATGCACATACACACACACGTACATGTGTGTGTGTGTGTGTGTGTGTGTGTATGATGTGGTCTATTTGCAAAGGTGCCTTAAATTTCAAGCTTGCATTTCTTTGTGTAATGTGGTTCGTTATTAAGTTTGGCAACACTAGTTGATGATGAGCCTACCACTATGAAAGGTGTCTGTGCAGAAATGAGTTTCAAAGACCAGAAATGTGTTTTGGAATTGAATTTTGTTTTGAACATATTGTTGGGTTAATATCCAGGGTAAGAAGGTAATTGTTAACCATTACATTCTTTAACACTGGGCCCTCTAACACTGTATTCTTCAGCATTGTAGAACAGACCTACACTCCAGCTGAATGTGTAAGTCAGGCCATAGACATCAATGAGCCAATAGGCAATTTAAAGAAACTACTAGAACCAAGACTACAGTGTTCTTTGGATGCTCACGAAATTTGCCTGCAAGATATCCAGGTATTATTATTTTCTTTTTGAGATTTGTATTTCAGCATTTATGTCTGCATTAGAAATGGCTTTGTTGTGACTATTGGCCTTTTCTAACTATAGCCTTTATCTCCCCTTTCTCTCCATTTGACCTATATTTTTATAAAATGTAAGCATTTAGAAATAGAGTTCTTTCAGAAACATTTCTTCCATTTAGAATTATTTTTCAAAGATTGAGTAATAAATCAAACTTTCCTTTTTCACCTGGACAAATATAAAATGAGAAGTTTAAATACAGTTTAATTAGAGCTTCAACGTAGTGAGAAGCACATTGACTTTGAAAGTTGAAAAACTGTACCCTCACATCCTGTTTCTTACTAACTTTTAACTTGTTTGTACATTCGTTTCCTCCTTTTTTAGATTTTTGACCAAATGAGTTTATATTCCTTTCCATCTGTGTTTGCTCCAGTAGTAAATTTTGGATAAAAATTTAAATACCACTATATGTATATATCTCGGAGATTGTTGCAATAGAAGTTTACCTGTGGTAGTATAATAATAATATGTTTGTAGCATATTTATAGTCATGTTTTATGGTATTTTTTTCAAGAAAGGGAGTATTTTTATGTATAAAAGGTAGTTGCCTATATAGGGTTGCTCAAATAGTTTCTTCAGACCTTTCTTGAACATATGAATAAGTACTAGGGATTTATTTTGTTTTTCTAATGCTGTATTACGTAAATCATGTCATCTTTTTGAATGTTTGGTTTGGCTTATTCTTCACTTCTCCTCCCTCTGCTTTGTATTATAGCTATTCCACAAATCAGAACTTCTGCCTTAGTTTTTTAAAAATTCAAATCATGTATCTCCTCTATTTTTAAATAAGATACTGATGTAGAATAAGTTGAAATGTTTTGATGAAATTTGTGAATTTTAGTTGTCATCTAACCATACTTTTTTTCCCCAGCAAGCTAATAAATATTAGGGGAGGAGAGGAGGGAAGTTGCTCTTCTAAAGAGAATATATGTGAGTCTAATAATATTGTGATTTAAGGTTTTTCTTCTCTCAGCTGTGAATTAACATAATTCATAGGGGTGAATTAACATAATCTTTTTGAACAGTAACTTAGTATTTAGTGTCTTAATGTTGAATGTGAAATATTTAGCAGCTTTCCTCAAGGAATTTTCTTAAGTGCTCCCCTCAGTGAGCAAATGCGTACATTGCATAGCTGTGCGGAAAGTAAAAACATCTCAAATGATCCAAAAATTGGATTCTGTTGATTAGAATTCAAGGCAGCCATTAAAAATAACTGAACCAGGGCTTCCCTGGTGGTCCAGTGGTTAAGACGCCACACCTCCACTGCAGGGGATGTTCCCTTGTCGGGGAAGTTCTGCATGCTGTGAGGTGCAGCCAAAAAATAAACTGGTGATCTAGAGTTATATGGTTGTAAGACATTTCTAAATTATCTCATTCTTCACAGCAGTCTTTGAAGTTGGCATATTCTTAATCATAATCTGCAGATGTAGCAACTGAGATTTAAATTAAATAATTTGCCCCGTGTAGTGGGGTGCATTGGAATTTGAACCGAGGCCTATTATAAATATAGAACTCTCTTCACTTGTTTGAGGCTGACTTAGGAAAGTTTTCCTTGCATAATTCAGTGTCACTGGACTTATCTTGTTTTTTCTTACGGGTAAAATTAAGGGGAATTTGGACTCTTTACTTGTCTTTTAGCTCTGACATTTGTTGCTGCTCTTATAATACCTGACCTATATAAAATGAAAGTTTTAACCTGCAAAGTAGCCAGCCTATCATAGGATAAATATTGGTTCAAGGGATCAAATAAATATTGGTTGAAAGGATCAAACCTGGGCCATAGCAGTGATAGAGCTAAATCCTAACCACTAGGCCCCCAGGGAATTGTGCTGGAGAAAGCTCTTGAGAATCCCTTGGACAGCAAGGAAATCAAACCAGTCAATCCTAAAGGAAACTGACCCTGAATATTCATTGGAAGGACTGACGCTGAAGCTAAAACTAATACTTTGACCACCTGTGCAAAGAGCTGATTCATTGGAAATACCTTGATGCTGGGAAAGATTGAAGGCAGGAGGAGAAGAGGGCAACAGAGGATGACGGTTGGATGGCATCATCAACTCAATGGACATGAGTTTGAGCAAAGTCTGGGAGAAGTGAAGTGAAGGACAGGGAGGCCTGGTGTGCTGCAGTCCACGGGGGAACAGAGTGGCACAGGGCTGAGCGCCTGAATAACAGTGCACCGGGCCTTGCCTCCCATGTCCTCAGCCTGCCTTTTTGTCCGTGGAAAAAACTTTAGCCAAAGAATAAGTTTAATCAGAGAAGAAGAAAATGAAGAAACAAAGGAAAACAGTCATGACAAAACAAAAATAATTTAGTCACTAAGCAAAGTCAAGGACCTTTAGTTCTTTCTCAAGGGCTATCATATCCTATGAGCTGTCTTCTAGATACTAAAACCGCCACCAGGTGGAAGAAGTTTAACTACATGATGACCAGACTGTAGCCACACCAGAAGCTGCCACAATTCCAAAAATTGGCCTTAAGAAAATGGGAACAGACTGACCCTGGAACTAAGATTAACTGTACTTAAAACAACCAAGATGATACTGGTCATACCACCAATGTCCAATTTCAGGATGACTATCAGAGCTGACTGTACTATTTTTGCATGTAGCCCTCTCCTTCCATCTATAAAAGCTCTTGCCCACTGATTGTCAGTGCAGGGGAGTCAGCCTTTGGATAGGAGTCTGCTCCCCACCAATTGCCAGCCTCCCAAATAAAGCAAACTTTCCTTACCACCAATAAATAAATAAATGAATATTGGTTGAATAAGTGGGAATATGCATAATTTATAGTATTGTAGAATTCAGAACTAGCTTTGCATCTAGGGCATTTTTCATTTCTTCCTGTCTCCCTTCCTCCCTTCAAAAAGAATATGAGGATAGCAACTTCTGTTCTCCGTATCATTTAAAGCAAACACAGTTGGAGTCAGAATGCTTGCCACTTGTGTAATACAAATACAAATGCTTTTATATTTTCAGATAAGTGCTGACTTTAAAGCTGATGAACAACAATTGAGTTGCGCTTCTCTAAGGAATATGACCCAAGATCAAATACCATGCTTGAGTTTTGTCCTTGTGCCAGCTCTTACTGAACTAGCTAGTGTGCTCAGTACTTGAGAATCCTGTTTCAGAGCTACACAGGCTTTAGCTTCTAGTGGATAATACCATTACCAGTGTCTACTAGAGAGGGGAGAAATCTCAGGAGAATTTTTAGCAAAATGTCATACAGAGATGGTTGTATTAAGGAGTGAAGCTGCCACGTTTGACCTGTCTGCCTGCAGGGTTACACAGTTTGCCTTGTCTCTATTTAAGTTACATGCAGTCACTTAAGATTTTAGGTTTTATGTGTATGACGTTTTTCATTTTAGAAAATACGTTTGTACCATGATTCCCATATTGGCTGAATTCTAAGAATAAGAGTGGGAGGAGTTTGTATCTCCAGCTGTATGTATACACAGAAATATACCTTATTCAAAATAATTTAACAGAAGCATGTTTTTAAACTTAATAAAATATCCAGAAGTCAGAAGTTCTTTTTGCCATTTGTGTGAAATACATTCAAAAGCACTGATACTGAAAGGTAAAGAACTGTGACTAAAGATATTCATAGCTAGATCAGACAGTATGATTGTAAGTCCTTTAACTTTGTTAACTTCATGATCAGAAATTAATTAACCCTGATCTTAAATGTATATCCTTGGTTATGAAGAGATCTGGCAAGAAGTAGATAAATAAATTTGTATAAATTGTCCCCACTAATAAAAAACCCTTGCTTATTCATGGCAGATAACTGCATTTTCTTCTACCAGAAATACTTTTGCAGAAATAATAGCTGCCTTTTGGCATTATTTAAAATTCTAAACTAGACTCCAGAGCTAGAGAAAACCACTATTTAAAACAAGTCCTGTTTGTGTTGTCCCTAATTGCTACCACAGTGGTGAAATCCTTTTCAGTTTTGGTGAAGAATTAAATGATATGACAACTTGAATAATTAAATGTGTTCTTGTAATTTAATTAGTATACCTTAGTAATTCGGTCTTTATTTGGCACATCCGTTTATATTAAACCAGATGACTGAGCTAAAATAATCTTAATCCTTTTACGCATGTTTAGCTGGATCCAGAACGAAGTTTATTTGACCAGGGAGTAAAGACAGATGGAACTGTACAGCTTAGTGTACAGGTAATTTCTTACCAAGGTAAGTTAATTTTAGTGTTGTCATTTAAAAATTTAACTCATTTTTTTCTAATATGGGAACTCAGTTTTATAAGTTTTAGATGATTGTCTAAGTTAGTTAACGTGATGTTATAGTTAAATGTTCGTGCTTTTCATTGTTGTATCTGTCAGGATGAAGCAAATTGTATAACACATTCTGCCTACTTTAATCAGGAAAGGATATAATATAGGATTGTAAATAACAGAATCCCAGGGAGGGCTGGAAGAACATGTGCTAGTTGACTTTCTAAAAATGCCTTAGCCACACTGCAAAACTAGACTGCCAAGGAAGCTGCTGCTCTGCTGGGATATGGAAAATGCCAGATCTGAAAGCCATCACTATAGCTGCTGACTTGGAACTATGCTTCCTTTTCAGTGATCCACATTAGCCAACGGATGGATTGCTTGTCCCCTCTTAACTCATTTCCAAGTAGAACGCTCATGCCAGTAATTCTGGAACCTAAGTCACATCTGTATTCCTGCATGGAAATCTAGTTTCTGCAGTTTAGCACACAGAGAGGAATTTGCAAAGGCCGTGGGGTGACCCAGTCAGCCATATCCACATAGTATTTTACTGATCTTTGCAAATACACAAGTTAGAAAATTAGGAAACCATTTTTGGTAGATTGAATTTTAGTTTTTTAAATGGGCTTATTGGAATTTCTAACCAGAGTTTTAGACTAATTTTAATCTCTGAACATGTTATTTGTTGTTGTTCAGTTGCTTAGTCATGTTTGACTCTTTGCAACCCCGTGGACTGCAGCATGCCAGGCTCCTCTGTCCTCCACTGTCTCCTGGAATTTGCTCAAATTCATATCCATTGAGTTAGTGATGCTGCGTAACCATCTTATCCTCTGCTCCCACCTTCTCTTTTTGCCTTCTGTCTTTCCCAGCACCACAGTCTTTTCCAGTGAATCAGGTGGAACACATTATATTGCTTACAATTATGTTTCACAAATCAAAGTTTTTTTCCACATTATGAAAGTGGTAATTACCTACTTATGATCCTTAATTTCCCCAGAATTTTCCTATTGTTGAAAACAGGAAAGAAAAATCAGTCTTTGTTTTTTATCTTTAAAAGCTTAGTGACCTCTCAGTGCAAGTGTGTTAAGAGTTGACTTGATGAAATTTGATGGGGGATTAACGAATAATTTTTAGGAAAATTTTTTTTCAAAAATTGCAATCTTTTTTTCTCATGAACATTTGAAAAAAGCAACTTCTGTTTACACCACCTAATGAATGAAAGCAGTATATTTTTCTGTAATATAGCTTTTGAGATTGAACTTCACAATAATGAAATTGAGTTTTATTTTTTCTTTCAAGTACACTTTGATTAAATTTTGATGTAGTTTATAACTAAATCAGTGAGCAAACGGTAGCCATTAAGTTGTATGATAGTTTCTTAGAACTGTCATTTTACCGTGAGTAACTATGATTATTTCATAAAGGGCTAGTTTTAAAACATGTACTTTGTCTTCTAAAAAGACAAGGAGTTAGTAAATAATTTTTAGTTAGCTTAGAAAGACTTTTTAAACTTTCAAAGATGAGTAGCTACTCATTTATACTCTCCCTAGTGTAGTTTTAATTTCCTGTTACATGTTGGTTCTTTTTCTCTGTTTGTAAGTAAGGTGTGTGTGTTTGTATGCATGGTGGTGGTGTTCTTAAATTATTTTAGATTTATAGAAAAATTGCAAGTGTAATAAAAGAATTCCCAGATTCCCCAAATGTTAACTTTTATTATTACATTGTTTTATTCTGTCTCTTCCTCATCCCCACATTATTTTTTTGATCTAGTTAAGAATAAGATGTAGACATGATTTTTTTTCTGTCTCTAAATACATTAGTGTGTGTGTTTTCCAAAACAAAGAATTCTTTTACATGACCACAGTTATCAAAATCAGGAAAGTAATACTGATACAAAACTGTCCTGTGATCTACCAAAGTTCTGTTCATTTGTTGTTTTTGTTATTTAATAGAAATCTGTTCAAGTTCTCTAGACATAATGCTAAAAATATTTAACATGGAGTTTTGCTCTGCTATTTGAGAACATATATACTTTTTTTTTTTTTTAATCATCGTTAAGGAATTGAACCAAAGCTAAATATCCTGGAAATTGTTAAACCTGCGGAAACGGTTGAAGTAGTTATTGATCCAGATGCTCACCATGCGGAAGCAGAAGCACATCTTGTTGAGGAAGCTCAAGTGATAACTCTTGATGGCACAAAACACATTACGACCATTTCAGATGAAACGTCAGAACAAGTGACCAGATGGGCGGCTGCACTGGAAGGTTATAGGAAAGAGCAAGAGCGTCTTGGGATACCCTATGGTAATAAAATACGTAATAATTATGTTAGGTAGAATAATATTTAGGCTTGACATAGAAGACACTATGGTGAATAAGTTTAAATATAGAACTTTTAGGAAATAAACAGATTTTCTGTGTATCTTTTTTTTTGGACTGTTAATACATGATGGTGCTGGGAATACAATGATACACATTTTTTAAAAAATCCTGCCCTTAGGGCATTCATAATTTAGAGAGAGGAGCAATAAATGAAAAGAAATAGTTTCCATAAAAGTGACATATTTTAAATTGTCAATAACTGGTATAAAAGAAACATATTACTAGAATCTCAAAGGGATCATAGTGATCTGGGGGAAAATTGGGAAAGAGTTTATTGTAGACAAGGAAACTTCTGGACATTTGAGACAGGAAGTGTTTATGCAAAGCTGAGAGGTGGGAGTGTGCTGAGTAGTAAGAAGATATAGTGGGTGAGGAATTACTCTGTACCATTATAGAACTGATTTTGATTGATGCCGCTGACAATTGAAAATGAATGTGGCAGTGGGATGTGATGTAAGTTGGAGTGGGTAGTTTCCGTGTGTCTAGGTAATGACATTTAGGTTAGCCTAGACCAGGTGATTGCTGTGGGAACAGAAAGAAGGAGATGAATCAAAATGGTGATAGGACTGATCAGCTGGTTGATGGATTGCATGAGGCTAGAGAGGGGAGAGTCGAATATTTATCTAACTTCTCAAGCTCGGGTGACTAGGCTATAACAATATTGATAAGAATTGGTTACATCTTCATATTTCCTGAGCTAGGCACCATGGTAAATGCTGGGCTTTCAGTGGTACATAAGAAAGACAGTCCATGCCTTCTAAACCTTTGTGGAGAAGGTAGGAAAGTCTGGTATTGGAAAGATTTTTCAAGAGAAAGTGTTGATAGTGCTTGATTTTCAAGAGTACATATTCAGTTGAGGGTCACCAGAAAGTAGTTTCAGGGGCACAAGATTTGGACTGGAGATAAAGGTGTTTGTTATCTGGGATGAAGTCACATTGAGTTTGTATTAAAGTCATAAAAAAGTAGGTGTAATCTCTGGTGGAGAGAGAGAAAATGAATGATAACACAGTGCTAAACCTTGTCAACATTGAGGGTTGAGGAACAGGACATTGGGGAGACATGAAATAGCTTACCAGATAGAAGAAAAATAAGAATTGTACATATATAGTGCCATTGAAATTGAGGAGGAGTTTTAGATGGTCATAAGTCTCAATGCTGCTGAGAAACTCAAAGAATGCTGGCTGAGTAGTATCTACTAAATTTGGTCATCAGGGGCTCATTGGTGAATTTCAATACAAAATAGCTATTGGAGATACAAAACTGAATTATAAGAAATAAATATTGCAGAAATGGAAAAAACTGAATATTAACTTGGTGAGGGGGCATTTCCTACAAGGTAATCATGTGTTTTATTCTTTCATTTGGCTCACTGGAGAGCAATTGTGCTTTTTGTTTTTTCTCAATAAAATTCCAAACTAACTGATGTAGAAACACATGAACCCATCAAATTTTAGATTAAGGAGTTGAAAAGGAGCTAAGAAGAAAATGGAGTGTAAGCATCGTTTTATTTCATATAATGAGTTCACTTACTTGCGGGGGAAAAAAAAAACCTGTCTGGATCTTATCTGTGTTTTTGTGTGTGTGTTGACAAGTTAACTGTAAATTGTAATATCTAAGATGCAACTAGGCTAATGGTAATATGTTTGTCTTTAGATCCCATACAGTGGTCCACGGACCAAGTCCTGCATTGGGTGGTTTGGGTAATGAAGGAATTCAGCATGACTGATATAGACCTCACTACACTGAATATTTCTGGAAGAGAACTCTGTAGTCTCAGCCAAGAAGATTTTTTTCAGCGAGTTCCTCGGGGAGAAATTCTCTGGAGTCATCTGGAACTTCTTCGAAAATGTATAAAATTGAAGCCATTATCTTATTTGCGTTATAACTTAAGTTTAATTGTATTTCTTTATAACTTTGTTTTCATCTTAATTGTTCATTGCTAACAGCAGTAATAATTAACATTTATTGTGTAAGGCTGTGATGTGCTAATATGTATGTATAATCTCATTTAATCTTATACCAAAGCCGGAGATCATTACTTTCCTTATTTCTTCAGATAGGAATCTGAGGCTTAGAGAGCCCCCACAAGGTTATAGAACTAGGGTATGACAGAACCAGGATCCAAACCCAGGCAGGCTGACACTAGACTCCAAGTTCTGTTGTATCCAAGTAAGATTCTGTGCCTTGCAATTAGCTCTGTTCATATATTCTAGTTGTTGACTTCTGGTTCATCAGTCAGTTCTTTCATTGATACTCATCTTTTAGAAATTTACGATTATTTGTTCACAGATGGCTTCTCTCTCGTCCTCTTCATTATGGGGATTAAATCTTTTAAAATTTCTTTTAGTCGAATGGGATTTTAAGGGAGAAAGGGGAGTATGCAACCCACCATCTTGAATTGGAAGCCACTGGTTACAGTGTTTCCATGTTGCTCAACAGACATTATTTTGATGATTAAAGCTGTCCAACCAAAAGAGCTCAAATATATGTAAATTATTTTGTTTGAATTTTAATCCATGTTATATTTCAGTAACTGTTAAAATGTTAGTAGTAACCCATTCCCTGACATTGTTATATAAATCAGAAACGTTGACCAAAGAACTTATTTTTCAGAATGAGTGACTAGGACATGTTGACTTTGTTTTTATAATCACTGTGGATGAAAATATAAATGGTAGCATTTCATCCTACTGTGTATGCAATTAGCAAACAGTTCTGGTGGAGGGATTTTTCAGTCATTTAATGCTTAGGATTTCATCTGCTGTTGAATAAGAAATAAGGTCAGTGGAGAGGCTTTCCTTCATTGTTTATTGGTACTATCTTCTCTTATATTGGTTGTATTAAATATTAGGAGGAAAAGTATTGAAAAGATTTAGTAGATTCATTACATTTACAAGGTTTATTTCTAGTTTCAGTTCCTGTTAGATAAATAAGTTGAGTGGTCTAGTTGAAAGTTTATCCTTGGTGTCACAGGTTTTCTTCTCCGTAGGGCTTTTTAGATGAGTAAGGTAAATTCTGAAATATTTCAGTTTTTTAACATGTGAGTCATGTTTACAGAAACATTTTCTTGTAGGAACTCTAAAGACTAGAACAAGGACAGTGTTTATTTTTTTATTTTTTTTAAGGACAGTGTTTAGACTGCAGTTTGGTTTTTCTCAAGTTCATGATTTTTGCTGTCTATCCCAGATCTGCACTTTGTTGTTTCTCTCTGGCTCTCCTAGGGCTTCTCAAATGTTAAAGCTCACTCAGAGGCTTTTCCCAGCACAGGGGGCTGTGAGAAATCTTATGTATCTTTCCATCTTCCTGCAGTAGAATGGGTCTTCTACAGAGGAGCTCTGCTTTGGAATTGTTTTGTTTACAAAAGTAACAGCCCCATGGCCTGCATGAATATCTTAAGGAATTCCTTGCTTATCTGGCCATGATTCTTTGCTCTGCCTGGCAAAGAAATTCCACTGGGTTTGGAAATCTAATTCTCAGAATCTGGGAATGGGTAGGGTGATATGTAAGGCTATGTCTGGTTGACTTTCTGTAATTCACAAGCCTAGCTTCTCAGAACAGACTCCTTGGGACACAGTCTAGCTCTCTGGACACTCTTGTAGAGTGAAGTCTATAGCATGTCCTTAGTAACCTAGCATTTACTATCTGTTCCTAAGTGATTTATCAAGGAGAAGCAGTACTGAACAGACAGACCTCCTTCTTTAAGTATTTGTGTTAGTTTTCCCACCCAGGCCACCAGCCTCCTGCAGTTTCCCTTCTAGTGAAACTTGATCCAAGTCCTACCGTACATGGAGAGGATAATTAGGAAATGTTCCAGGAGTCCCAGCTCTCTATGGTGTCCTTCTTGGTGTGAATATGTCTTCTGTGGCCAGAGGCACAAAACTCAGTTTGCTGAGAGTTTTCTTTGGGACAAAGAATTGCCTTATACCTTCAGTGTTCAGAGTTTGCATAAAATTGCTCCATACACCCTAGAGCTTTTCCCCTTAGGGCTCTGCTTCCTTTATGTAGGACCAGGGTTTGAGGGCTGGAGAAGGAATTTGATATTTAGAGTGTCTGTGTGGTCTTAGACCAGCCTTTCAAAAGCCCCTCTGTTTCTGTGTTCTGCCTTCTGTTAATATCTTGAGAGTTCCCAGGAAACACACCAAACTACAGGGCTGAGTGGCTGATCTTAACAGGTTGGTAATAATGCTTGTGCCGTGTAGTGGTGACTCTTCTTTGTCTCTTTTTAAGCTAGGACACTGTTCAGTCACAGTCAGGAGTTGAACAGTTTCATTTCAATAACACTTTGCCCTTTGAAGGTACTTTTATAAAATTTGGGGTGAATATACCACAAATATAAAGCATGAATTTTTCTTCAGGACAGTTGTCCTTGAGGAGAATACTCAGAATTATGTATCTGGATAAAAGAATAGTGTCTTCAACTTACTGAAAGTTAACTATATTTCAGGCATTGTGCTTCTTAAAAATATTTTCCTTTAATCCTCACAACAGCCTCCTGAAGTGGTAGGTGGGGGTATCTCATTGCATTATGAAGAAATATTAGTTGAATAATTTACTGTTGTCATACAGCCAATAAGTTAGTGCTAAGACCAGAACCCAGATCTGAGGCTAGTCTCACTTAATTGTTTACATTCCCAAACTCAGGACCCCCAAAGAAAGCTCCCATCTGACAAGTAGGAGTCAGATCTCTCTTTAGTTTGCCGGTCCTCTTCAGCTCTGTGCTTGGCGTTGGAGCCTGCTGTGGCATTCTCAGTAGAACTGTGTTAGAATCCCAGGCCCCATGACTCAGCTCGATACACAGGTGACTGCTGGTGGGTACAACTTCAGTTGGAGAGAGAAGCATCCAAGTCTGTGATGGGCACTAAAAAGGCTGAAGGGATATAGACTGGCAAGTGTAACTCTTATCTGAGAGGTGAACAATAACATTTCAGTAGGAAATAGCAAGGGATGAGTAATGAATGGCTCTCTAAACGGTTATATTAGGACCTTTTACACTGTAACTCATGGGGGTTTTTGTTTGGTTTTGGGGGTTTTTTGGCTGTACTGCGCAGCTTGTGGGATCTTAGTTCCCCATCCAGACTGAACCTGGGCCCTTGGCAGTGAGAGAGTGAAGTCCTAACCACTGGATGACCACGAGGGAGTTCCCTTCACTATACCTCATTTGAGACCTGGATTTGTAGACGTGTTAAATTACTTAGTTCATTTGTGACACAGAGAACAGCTGTAATTCCACTGAAAATTTAGCTATCTATCTTTAGAAGAAGTATTCTAAAGTTAAAGCAGTTTTTTTTTAATGGGTATTTGATCGTGCATACACCAAATTGTGATGATCTCTCCAGTCATCTTGAAAGAGCCTTTTTTAATGAAGAAAATGTATCTAAATAATTTCACTCTGGTGATCTGATCTTGAATATTTCCTGTTTACATAAAGCCTAAATAAATAGCTTTATAATAGACATTTTCAAACCCTGATTCTCTGAACAACTTTTCTGAACATTGAATTGGAGCTTTCTTTCTGTTGCATCTCTTAAAAATATCTATTCCCTGTAAAATGACTGTGAAGTATTTTTTAGGTTCTTAGGCCAATAAGTTTCAGTTATTTGATGTTTTGCCTTTTTGTTTGCTTGGTTTTTGTTTTAATCATGGAGGGTGGTGGTTATTTTTTTTTTTAATTGAATTTTACTGAATTGGAGTTTGCATTTGTGGTTTAAATGAAAACAAAAAATTTTTATGTGTGTTCTTCAGATGTATTGGCAAGCCAAGAACAACAGATGAATGAGATAGTTACAATTGATCAACGTGAGTATTCATGTGCCCATAATATAGGGTTGATTTATCAATAAGACCTGTTCCATCTAGTACTGCAGGGTAGTAAAAACAAAAGCTAATTTGTAAATTTTGTATGAAATATTTTAGATACACAAAGACATTAAGTGCAACCAACATCTGCATACACCATAAGAGATACAACTTTGTATGTTAAGGTTACCTGTTGTAGATCCCATTTTAAATGACTGCCCTGAATTTGAGGTTTCTTATTCTATGCATATTTTATATTTTTGTGAACTTTTATAACCATAAACACATTAGGGCATTAATTTATAAATGTATACACTTTTGGGGAAAGATGTTGATATACTGTGTCTGTCCTTTTGTAGCTTGCCTTTTTGATTTACATTTATGAGACCTATGTTGATATCTGTAGCTCGATTGTATTTTCACTGCCATTTATCATTTTTAAAACTTTGTGAACATCATTGAATGAGTATCTGTAAGAATGTGTGAGATTCTCTGGTTGTGATTTCATGGGATTCTGCCCTTTTGACTTTACTGGATATTACTAAAGTTTTTCTCAAAATGGTGGTATGTTTGTACTCCTGTCAGCAGTGGAACATGAATTCTCATTTGTCCTCATTCTCCAAAATTTGATAAACCATCTCTTACAAACAAATATTTTAAAAAATTAGATTTTTTATAACTTTACTGTATATACGTCAATAAGTTTTTCCAAAATAAGGAAACCAACTTTTATTCACTTAAGATTCATAAACAGTAATGCAGACATTATACCTTATCCTCTGAACTTTTGTTGAGGTAATTAGGCATCAGTTAATTGCATTTTATTTTCTTTCAGTAGTTTTTTCTCTGTCTGTACTGAAAGGAGAAAAAAAAAATTTCCCCTTGTCTTGCTTTGCAGCTGTGCAAATTATTCCAGCATCAGTGCAGTCTGCTACACCAACTGCCATTAAAGCTATAAATAGTAGTGCAAAGGCAGCTAAAGTACAAAGAGCTCCGAGGATTTCAGGAGAAGATAGGAGTTCGCCTGGAAACAGAACAGGTATTTTTGCATTGTCATCTGATATTTATAAAATTTGTCAAATTGTGTATATTTTATTTCACTGTATGAAAATGTGAATATGGACTTTTTCTCTTCTGGGACTCCTGTGATTCGAGTGTTGGGGCATTTGACATTGTCCCAGAGGTCTCTGAAGTTGTCCTCATTTCTTTTAATTCTTTTTTTCTTTTTTCCTCTCAGCTTCATTTATTTCTACCATTCTATCTTCTACCTCACTTATCCTATCTTCTGCCTCTGTTATTCTACTGTTGGTTCCCTCCAGAGTGTTTTTGATCTCATTTATTGCATTATTCATTATTGATTGACTCTTTTTTTATTTCTTCTAGGTCCTTGTTAAACCTTTCTTGCATCTTCTCAGTCCTTGTCTCCAGGCTATTTATCTGTAACTCCATTTTGTTTTCAAGATTTTGGATCATTTTTACCACCATTATTCTCAATTCTTTTTCAGGTAGACTCCCCATCTCCTCTTCTTTTGTTTGGTTTGGTGGGCATTTATCCTGTTCCTTTACCTGCTGAATATTTCTCTTTTCATCTTGTTTAGATTGCTGTGTTTGGAGTGGCCTTTCTGTATTCTGGCAGTTTGTGGTTCCTCTTTATTGGGGAGGTTCCTCCCTGTGGGTGGGGTTGGACAGGTGGCTTGTCAGGGTTTTCTGGTTAGGGAAGCTTGTGTCGGTGTTCTGGTGGGTGGAGCTGGATTTCTTCTCTCTGGAGTTCAATGAAGTGTTTAGTAGTGAGTTTTGAGATGTCAGTGGGTTTGGTGTGACTTTGGGCAGCCTGTATATTGAAGCTCAGGGCTATGTTCCTGTGTTGCTGGAGAATTTGCATGGTATGTCTTGCTCTGGAACTTGTTGGCTCTTGGGTGGTGCTTGGTTTCAGTGTAGGTATGGAGGCTTTTGGATGAGCTCTTATCGATTAATGTTCCTTGGAGTCAGGAGTTCTCTGGTGTTCTCAGGATTTGGACTTAAGCCTCCTGCCTCTGGTTTTCAGTCTTATTCTTACAGTAGCCTCAAGACTTCTCCATCTATACAGCACCAATGATAAAACATCTAGGTTAATGATGAAAAGATTCTCCACAGTGAGGGACACCCAGAGAGGTTCACAGAGTTACATGGAGAAGAGAAGATGTAGGAGGGAGATAGAGGTGACCAGGAGGAGAAGAGGGGGAATCAAAAGGGGAGAGAGCAAGCTAGCCAGTAATCACTTCCTTATGTGCGCTCCGCAGTTTGGATCCCTCAGAGATGTTCATGGAGTTATACAGAGAAGAGAAGAGGGAGGAGGGAGACAGAGGTGGCCAGGAGGATAAAGTGGGGAATCAAAAGGAGAGAGACAGATCCATCCAGTAATCAGTTCCTTAAGTGTTCTCCATCGTCTGGAACACACAAAGAGATTCACAGAGTTAGAGAGAGGTAGAGAAGGGGGAGGGAGGAGATAGAGGCGACCTGGGGGAGAAAAAGGAGAGTCAAAAAGGGGATGGAGCAGTCAGGCCAGTAATCTCGCTCCCAGGTAAAAATGGGTACTGAAGGTTGGGTTCTTAAAGGTACAAAATTGATAACAAATACCAAAAAGCAAAGATTAAAAATCTAGAGTAGGTTAAACTCTCAAAAATACAATATTAAAAAATAAAGTCTCAAAAATTATAAAAAATATATATGAAGTTAGCTTTAAAAATAGGGTCTTTTTTTTGCAAGGTAATAGTAGGTTATAAAAATGAAAATTAAAGGCATAATAGAGAACTTAAAAATAAAAAACATTTTTTTAATTTAAAAAATGGTAATAGTAAAAATATATCTAGGAATTTATCTGAAGCTGTTGTGGGCAGTTTGGGTCAGTTCAGATAGTTCCTTGTTCAGCTTATACTTCTCAAGATCTATAGGCTCCTTCCAGTGTAGTCGGTGCTAACTACAGGGTTTTAAATCTGTTGCACCTGTCACTTCCAAAGTGGTTCCCTCTATTTTAGCTTCTGTTTGCTGGTCTCTTCACTGTCTAATTTCTGCCCTGACACAAGGGGGCGGTGGTGGACACTTTTTTAGGCTCCCTTGTTCAGTCGTGCTGTAGGGAGGGAGGGACGCTACAAACAAATATCACTGGCGTGTGTGGGGAGTGCTCACAGTGTCGGCCACACTGGGTCTGCCCCCGCTCACGGCATGTGTGCTTTCCCAGTCTACACTGCTCAGGCTGTAGGCTGCTCTGCAGGGGAACTGTCTGAAGCGGGCCCTGGGTTGCGTGCACTTCCCAGGTCTAAGCCACTCAAGTTCAGGTACTCCACAAAGGCACAGACTCGGTTGGGCCTACGTTTTGTGCCCTTCCCAGGTCCGAGCAGCTCAGGCAACCAGGTGCTTGGCGAGCACACTCTGCCCAGATGGATACTGTGTTTTATCGCTTCCCCCACCCCAGCCTCTCAGGTGTGCCGTGTGTCTCCTCTGGGGAGCTGATCTCTGGCTGTGACCCTCCCTGCGGATGTCAACCATCCAGGATCCCAGGAAGTCTTGGTTAGCAACTGGGAGCCTGCTTGCAGTTTGGTAGAGAATGCCATCTCTGGGGCCGAGTTTGCCCCTTGCCTTCCAGCTCTGGCTGGCACCCGCCTGCCTCCCTATCTCCATCTCCAGCGAGGAGTGGGCTGGTCCAGAGCCGGCTAGCTCTCCTCCGGTATTCGCGCAGTCCTTTGTTCTGTGAGCGGGCTGGCAGTGCCTTAGGATAGAGCTTTTCCAGGGAAAGTTCTCTCTCTCCTTTTTTTTTTCTCTCTCTCTCTGGCTATCTCACAGTCTGGGTTGCTATCTCATGTTTGCTCCCTCAGATTGCCCTCAGGTCATTCAGGCCCGTTCCTTACCCTAAGCAATGCAACCCTCTCCTCCCTGTTCAGCCCCCACTTGCTGTTGGCGGGTTCCAGCGTCTGGGCTACTTCTCCGCTGGGAGTTGCCATTAGGCACATAATCTGTGAGTTTTATGTACTGGCTACTTCTCCGCTGGGAGTTGCAGTTAGGCATGTAATCTGTGAGTTTTATTTATTTATTTTTCCTCCCGGTTATGTTGCCCTCTGAGATTCCAGAACTGCCCACAAACTCACAGGTGAGAGGGTTTCCTGGTGTTTGGAAACTTCTCCTCTTTTGAGACTCCCTTCTCAGGATGGGTCTCCGTCCCTAACTCTTTTGTCTCTCTTTTTATCTTTTATAGTTTGTCCTACCTCCTTTCAGAGACAATGGGCTGCCTTTCTGGGTGCTTGATGTCCTCTGCCAGCATTCAGAAGTTGTTTTGTGGAATTTTCTCAGCGTTCAAATGTTCTTTCCATGAATTTGTGGGGGAGAAAGTGGTCCCCCCGTCCTATTCCTCCACCATCTGAGGACTGCCCCCTGGACTTTTTCTCTGAAAATACTTAGATAGTGTTTGTAAAAAGAAGTTTATGTTTTTCATGTGGCTGAGATATGAACCAAAGGACCAGTTTTTGTTGTCTTTTACCCTCTGAAAATCCATAGCATTATGATCAGTGCTTGTCATTCTTGTCAATTTCTAGGAAACAATGGCCAGATCCAACTGTGGCAGTTTTTGCTAGAACTTCTTACTGACAAGGATGCTCGAGACTGCATTTCTTGGGTTGGTGATGAAGGAGAATTTAAGCTAAATCAGCCCGAACTGGTTGCACAGAAATGGGGACAACGTAAAAACAAACCTACAATGAACTATGAGAAACTTAGTCGTGCATTAAGGTAAGCATTTTAAAAGTATCAATCAGTCGTTTCTAAAAAATGGCTTCTTATTTGTATAAACATTGTTATGTAATGATGTTAAAATACTTGACTTATGTTTTCTTTATATAAATAAAAAAACTAAAAATGTTCACATTTATGTTAAAAATTACTTCTTAAAAGGTTTCTAGTAGTAATTTGAGATATGTAGAATTTTTTAAAAGATGATTCTAGATTATTTGTTTTTATCTAATTAAAAACATTCACCACTCTGTTTAAAACCAGCATATTTAATCTTTGAGGTTTCTGGTTTTTTTATTAACAGAGATGCTGTCATTTTGGCATAGGTGCATTGAGTGTCTATAAACTCTAGCAAATACATAGATACTGTCAATTTTTATAATTAGATGCAAAATGTTAACCCATTTCTCTGTTTTTCCTTCCCCCCAGTCAGCCTAAATCTGAATATTCAAACTTTTTCATCAGTTGAGTTGAAATAGAATAATTATTTGTAATTTCTCATAAATGGTATGAAAGTTTTGATATAATTACTGTCAGAATTTATGCTTACTACAGCGATGGAAATTCAGTATGTGCACTTAAGTATCTGAGAAGTATGAATTATGTCCATTTTTTTGGAAGAGTGAATTTGATAAAGCAGTTCTGTGAATTTCACACAGAGTATGATTTACCTCTCATTATTAACACATGCAACCTTTCTATCCCCTCATTCCATTGTAATTATATAATTATGTGGAATACTGGTTAAATCAGTATTCCTTGTTATAGGATCGTGACATTCAAGTACTGTTACCTAGTTTATCATGATAATTTTCCTTTTCCACAATGACAATTTGTTTTCCTTAGCATATATTAGTAACTAAAATGCTTTATTTTCAGTGTACTTATTACTCAGTGTCAAACACTTTGCTAACTGTCTAAAGATTTTCTGTGTAATCAGAATTAAAACTGTCATTTTTGACAGTTGATGTGATTGTGTACCTGCTGCTAAGTCACTTCATTCGTGTCCGACTCTGTGCGACCCCATGGCCTGCAGCCACCCAGGTTCCTCCATCCATGGGATTTTCCAGGCAAGAGTACTGGAGTGGGTTGCAAGTCCCCTCAAAATTACATATGAATTATTAGAATTAATAATTAAGATGTCACTTGTCTGCAGTTGGCCTAAGTTTCAATGCAGTGGCTGCCTGAATAAGTTTTCATAGAACTTGACAAGATGATAATAGAATTAATATGTGAATGTAAAGTGGCGATGGTCAGGGAGGCATAGTGTGCTTCAGTCCACGGGGTCACAAAGAGTCGGAAACAACTGAGTGACTGAACTGAACAGATAAAGTGTCCTGAGAACCAGGACGCCTGAAGAAGATTATCAAACTGGACAGACTTGCTCTACAGGATATAGAGACTCACTGTAACAGTAAGACAGTGTGCCATTTGCTTGGGATAGACAGAAGACCCAATATTAGAACTGATAACCTGAATAGAACAAAAAATATAGGAACATTTGATTTAAAGATGGCAATAGGGAAGCGACCTACATTTCAGTCAGTAGTGCTGGGACAGTTGACTATCCATATTGACCCCCTTCTTCATAGCATACTGAAAATCAATTCTATGTAACTTGCAGCTCTAAATTGTGAAAGTAAAATAGGAAAGCATCTAGAAATACCTTCTTGACTTTCAGTTCAGTTCAGTTCAGTCGCTCAGTTGTGTCCGACTCTTTGCGAGCCCATGAATTGCAGCACGCCAGGCCTCCCTGTCCATCACCGTCTCCCGGAGTTCACTCAGACTCACATCCATCGAGTCAGTGATGCCATCCAGCCATCTCATCCTCTGTCATCCCCTTCTCCTCCTGCCCCCAATCCCTCCCAGCATCAGACTCTTTTCCAGTGAGTCAATCCTTCGCATGAGGTGGCCAAAGTACTGGAGCTTCAGCTTTAGCATCATTCCTTCCAAAGAAATCCCAGGGCTGATCTCCTTCAGAATGGACTGGTTGGATCTCCTTGCAGTCCAAGGGACTCTCAAGAGTCTTCTCCAACACCACAGTTCAAAAGCATTAATTCCTCAGCACTCAGCCTTCTTCCCAGTCCAACTCTCACAGCCGTACATGACCACAGGAAAAACCATAGCCTTGACTAGATGGACCAGCAAAGTAATAGTACTAGTCAGCAAAGTAATGTCTCTGCTTTTGAATATGCTATCTAGGTTGGTCATAACTTTTCTTCCAAGGAATAAGCGTCTTTTAATTTCATGGCTACAGTCACCATCTGCAGTGATTTTGGAGCCCAAAAAAATTAAGTCTGATACTGTTTCCAATGTTTCTCCATCTATTTCCCATGAAGTGATGAGACCAGATGCCATGATCTTCTTTTTTCTGAATGTTGAGCTTTAAGCCAACTTTTTCGCTCTCCTCTCACTTTCATCAAGAGGCTTTTTAGTTCCTCTTCACTTTCTGCCATAAAGGTGGTGTTATCTGCATATCTAAGGTTATTGATGTTTCTCCCGGCAGTGTTGATTCCAGCTTGAGCTTCCTGCAGCCTAGCGTTTCTCATGATGTACTCTGCATATAAGTTAAATAAGCAGGGTGACAATATACAGCCTTGACACACTCCTTGTCCTATTTGGAACCAGTCTGTTTTTCCATGTCCAGTTCTAACTGTTGCCTCCTGAGCTGCATACAGATTTCTCAAGAGGCAGGTCAGGTGGTCTGGTATTCCCATCTCTCAGAATTTTCCACAGTTTATTGTGATCCACACAGTCAAAGGCTTTGGCATAGTCAATAAAGCAGAAATAGATGTTTTTCTGGAACTCTCTTGCTTTTTCGATGATCCAGCAGATGTTGGCAATTTGATCTCTGGTTCCTCTGCCTTTTCTAAAACCAGCTTGAACATCAGGAAGTTCACGGTTCACATATTGTTGAAGCCTGGCTTGGAGAATTTTGAGCATTACATTACTAGCATGTGAGATGAGTGCAATTGTGTGGTAGTTTGAGCATTCTTTGGCATTGCCTTTCTTTGGGATTGGAATGAAAACTGACCTTTTCCAGTCAGTCCTGTGGCCACTGCTGAGTTTTCCAAATTTGCTGGCATATTGAGTGCAGCACTTTAACAGCATCACCTTTCAGGATTTGAAATAGCTCAATAGGAATTCCATCACCTCCACTAGCTTTGTTCGTAGTGATGCTTTGTAAGGCTCACTTGACTTCACTTTCCAGGATGTCTGACTGTAGATGAGTGATCACACTATTGTGATTATCCGGGTTGTGAAGATCTTTTTTGTACAGTTCTTCTGTCTATTCTTGCCACCTCTTCTTAATATCTTCTGCTTCTGTTAGGTCTAGACCATTTCTGTCCTTTATCGAGCCCATCTTTGCATGAAATATTCCCTTGGTATCTCTAATTTTCTTGAAGAGATCTCTAGTCTTTCCCATTCTGTTGTTTTCCTCTATTTCTTTGCATTGATCACTGAAGAAGGCTTTCTTATCTCTTCTTGCTATTCTTTGGAACTCTGTATTCAGATGCTTATCTTTCCCTTTCTCCTTTGCTTTTTGCCTCTCTCCTTTTCACAGCTATTTGTAAGGCCTCCCCAGACAGCCATTTTGCTTTTTTTGCATTTCTTTTCCTTGGGGATGGTCTTAATCCCTCTCTCCTGTACAGTGTCACGAACCTCATTCCATAGTTCATCAGGCACTCTATCTATCAGATCTGGGCCCTTAAATCTATTTCTCACTTCCACTATATAATCATAAGGGATTTGATTTAGGTCATACCTGAATGGTCTAGTGGTTTTCCCTACTTTCTTCAATTTAAGTCTGAATTTGGCAATAAGGAGTTCATGATCCGAGCCACAGTCAGCTCCCGGTCTTGTTTTTGCTGACTGTATAGAGCTTCTCCATCTTTGGCTGCAAAGAATATAATCATTCTGATTTCGGTGTTGACCATCTGGTGAAGTCCATGTGTAGAGTCTTCTCTTGTGTTGTTGGAAAGAAGGTGTTTGCTGTGAACAGTGCATTTTCTTGGCAAAACTCTGTTAGTCTTTGCCCTGCTTCATTCCATATTCCAAGGCCAAATTTGCCTGTTATTCCAGGTGTTTCTTGGCTTCCTACTTTTGCATTCCAGTCCCCTGTAATGAAAAGGATATCTTTTTTGGGTGTTAGTTCTACAAGGTCTTGTAGATCTTTATAAAACTGTTCAACTTCAGTTTCTTCAGCATTACTGGTTGGGGCATAGACTTGCATTACGGTGATATTGAATGGTTTGCCTTGGAAACGAACAAAGATCATTCTGTCGTTTTTGAGATTGCATTTCGGACTCGTTTTGTTGACCATGATTTCTTCTGAGGGACTCCTGCCCACAGTAGTAGATACAATGGTCATCTGAGTTAAATTCACCCATTCCAGTCCATTTTAGTTCACTGATTCCTAGAATGTCGACGTTCATTCTTGCCGTCTCCTGTTTGACCACTTCCAATTTGCCTTGATTCATGGACCTGACATTCCAGGTTCCTATGCAATATTGCTCTTTACAGCATCGGACTTTGTTTCTATCACCAGTCACATCCACAGCTGGATATTGTTTTTGCTTTGGCTCCATCCCTTCTTTCTTTCTTGACTTTAGTAGATGAGAAAAGACATTAAATAGAACCAGAAGCACTAACCTAATGGAAAAGGTCAATAAATTGGACTACATTTAAATTAAGAACTTCTGGCCATTAGAAACCATCAAGAGAGTTAGAGTCAAGCCTTGTATATCTGATGTAAGACTCTTACCTGGAATAATTAAAGAACTCCTACAGATCCATAGGAAATTAGGAAAAATTTAGAGATTATCCAAATGGCCAATCAGTTTGCTGACAAAGGTCCATCTAGTCAAAGCTGTGGTTTTCCAGTAGTCTTGTATGAATGTGAGAGTTGGGCCATAAAGAAGGCTGAGCACCAAAGGATTGATGCTTTTGAACTGTGGTGTTGAAGAAGATTCTTGAGAGTCCCTTGGGCTGCAGGGAGATCCAACCAGTCCATCCTCAAGGAGACCACTCCTGGGTGTTCATTGGAAGGACTGATGCTGAAGCTCCATTACTTTGGCCACCTGATGTGAAGAGCCAACTCATTAGAAAATATCTTGATTCTGCAAAAGATTGAGGGCAGGAGGAGAAGGGCACAACCCTAGATGAGATAGATGGCATCACAGACTCCATGGACATGAGTTTGAGCAAGTTCCAGGGGATAGTGAGGGACAGGGAAGCCTGGCATGCTGCAGTCCATGGGGTCGCGAAGTGTTGGACACAACTTATCGGCTGCACCACAATACATCCAAGAGTGGCTAAAATGAAAATAATTGCTTGTACCAAGTGTTGGTGAGGATATGTAGCAGTGGGAATACTTCTACACTTTTGCTAGGAGTGTAAACTGTGACCAGTAACCTAGCAGTTTATCTTGGATTTACCAGACAAAAATGTACATATATATTCATATGGATTCTTATAGCAGCCTTATGTATAACATCCCCAAATCTGAAGGGGCTTCCGCAGTGGCTCAGTAGTAAAGAATCTGCCTGCAATGCAGGAGACACAGGTTTGATCCCTGGGGTGGGAAAATCCCCTCGTATGAAATGGCAACCTGCTCCAGTATTCTTGCCTGGGAAATACCATGGATAGAGTAACCTGGTGGGCTGTAGTCCCTGGAGTTGCCAAGAGTCGGACAACATGTAAGCATGCACAAAATCAGAAACCACCTAAATATCTTGCAACAATAGAGTGAATACGTAAACTGTGATATACTATAGAATACTGTGGATCCATGAAAATGCACTGATATGGGTGAACCTCAAACATAATATTCAGTGAAAAAAATCTAGACCCAAAAGAGTATATACTGAATTCAAATAGTATCATGCAAATAACAGCAAAACTAAATTACAGCACTTACAGATGCATGTTTGGGTGATAAGAATACAAAAGCAGCAATGAAATTATTATCATGAACGAGGATTGTGCAACCTTCTAGAGCAAGGAAGGGGTGATGATTGAGAGGGGCTGTGGAGGAGCTGTGGGGTACACGCAGTGTTCTGTGTCCTGACCGGAGTCATAGTTAACAGGTGAATGAATGTTCACTTTGTAATAAGTCACTGAGCTGTTCACTTAAATCAAAATGCCTGCAGTATTTTAACTGGATGACAAGCTGTTGGTAGTTTGTGGGCTGAGTTATAATTCTATATTAATGTAAAAGACACAAGACTATGCCCAATGTGTTACATCTCCTACTGGGAAAGTGGACATAACTATTATACTTTAGCTGTTCTGGAATTAGGGAAGATGACAATTTACTGCATGTAGTTTTTTGTTAATGGATTTTTGGTTACACTGAGTTACTTTTATAATATAAGTCCTACTAATGTGATAGGTTATACCACCTGTACTTTTGCATGTAGTTTGTTTTGTAACAGCTCTTCATCAAATGAGTGCAAATGCACACAAGTGGGCAGTACAGTTTTAAGATAAAGTCTCCAAAGTCTGCCAACCCAGAAGTTTTGACTTACCTTTTTCCTGTTAATTGGAATTGGCAGTGCACGTGTGTGTTTGTGTGTTAGTTGCTCAGATGTGTCAGACTCTGCCACCCCATGGACTGTAGCTCAGCAGGCAGTGTGTAGGGGTAAACAGTCTTTTCCAAAGTGAGTATCATTCAGTCTGTTTTATATCCATAAACCAGGCTTCTAGAGTGATTTCCCCGAGTGTGCCTGTGTAGCTTTAGAAACATTGTTTCTTTATGAAGTCCTCTTTTCCTTTTTTCTGGTCTACTTTTTTCTTTTTTTTAAAGCCCTTCTGCTTACAGTTTTGAGGCTCCCCTATTGGTTTGGAGAATTTCTCTGGAAGGAGAGCTTTTAATATATTAAAATGATAAAGGTGAAGGCATAGATATGTAATAAAGCATTTTGTACAAGACAGAAAAATGGACATTCCAACAACCAGAGAATATGTATATTAAAATTTTTAATTCATACAATATGGGTTCTTAATTATCACCATAGCTTCTATTTTACAGTAGGCTGTATGTGCCAGTCGTTGTGTGCTAAGCACTTTACAGAGATAATCCTTTTAATCTTCAATAATTCTATTAGGGTCCATACTTTTTAAAATCTCATTTTATAAATGAAGAATACAAGCTTAGAGCAAACAAATGTGGCTTTCCTGTGGTCACAGGAAAGACGTGAGGTTTTGAATCTTGGCACTCTGATTCAGACTCCTTGTTCTTGGATTCTGTTACTGCTCCTAAGGTTTTTTTTGTTTTGCTTATAATGTTTATTTTTAAATTCAGTGTTGCACCATAATTTTTGAGAATATGTTTTTAAGATTTAGTACATAAAATTTTAGAGTACTTAGCATTGAAATTTTAGTGACTATTTTAAAGTTTCTTTGGATAACAGCATTAAATATTTCTGTATAACCTCATTGTTAGTTCCTGTTGTGATAGATATAATACTAGGTTTCTGTTTATGGAATAATCTGTGAAGTATTGTAAGAAGTCCAAATTTTAAAAAAATTTCTATATGGTCGTAATGCCGTTTTCTCTTTTTAAAGGTATTATTACGATGGGGACATGATTTGTAAAGTTCAAGGCAAGAGGTTTGTCTACAAGTTTGTCTGTGACTTGAAGACTCTTATTGGATACAGTGCAGCAGAATTGAACCGTTTGGTCACAGAGTGTGAACAGAAGAAGCTCGCGAAGATGCAGCTGCACGGAATCGCCCAGCCGGTCACAGCAGTAGCCCTGGCTGCTGCGTCCCTGCAGACAGAAAAGGATACCTGAACCCAGGACCTTCTGGGAGTCCAAGGTCTTTCTTAAAATGTTAGAGCAAGCATTGCTCTTCCCTTTATTACTGAATTTGAATCTTCTTTTATTTCTAGACTGTACAATCTGATGCATGATTTTTTTTATAAATATTTCATACTCATGTGAATTTGGATCTTTTTACTTTGAGCATATATTTTAGAATATGTGTATGTTAAACAATCACCACAATGTCTTTAGGCTGGTTCATTGTGGGATAGTTTGTTAACAGTCAGAAAAGCTAAACTGGTCAGTATTAATGTCTAGCCCTACCAAAAATAGCCAGTAGCATCTGAGGATGAAAAATAAATCAAGTATCTCCAGGAAACAGTCTGGCTTAACTATTAATATTTTTGAAAATATAACTGTTTCCCCTCTCTGCTGCTTTAGATGTTGCTTTACATAAAAACCAGAAAATGGAATTTTTCACAGCTGAAGCATGTATGCCTGTTTCATCTAATCAAGCAGAGCTAAAGTAATCATATCCAATAAAATTATAATATTAATAAAATTACTAAGAGTATCATGTTATTAAAATAATTTATGTATTTGCAAGCAAAAGACAGTAAAAAAGACTGGCAGAAGAGCAGTGCTGAAGAAAGAGATCCAGGTTTAAATCTGGCTTTACTCAAAAGCCAATTTTAAGGATTTACTGTATAGATTATTCATAATGTCAGGCCAAGAATTTAAATTATTACAAGAGAGACATCAAATCCTAATAAACCAACTATTAAAAAATTCTCAGATGATCTCTGTTTTTCCTGTCAGAGATTTAAAAATCTGAAAAAGTATACCTCAACCAGAAATAAAATTTTGGTTTAGTTTGGTTTGTTATGGCTCCCTTTTTTAAAAAATTAATTATCCTATAGTGCTCGTTTATTATACAAAACAGCTTTCCTCATCTTGTGTTTCTGATGAAGACTTTAAATCAGTCAGCAGTACTTGATCTTTCAAGACATGAGTAAATTACTTGCAAATAGTTCTAAAAGGAAAATTTGACCTCCAATACAGGCAGTCTTCTCTTAAAATTTCCCATTTATTTAATTTTTTCCTTTGAATATTACATATGTGAGTGTACAAATATCTGTATACATATCCAGTTGGCCATCTTATATGTATACACACACACACACACATATATATGTACACACATGTGATAAACAAAGACATAATATTCAAAAGGTGATATTTCAAAACTCACTCAGAAATCCTTTAAAAATTAAATAATTCTTACATACATGAAACTCTTTTCCTGCTACAAGCCAACACTGAACAGAAATGGCTAGAAATGTCTTTTTCTTACTTGCTTTGCTTGGTTTCCTTACGTTTTTTCTCTTTGCGTTTTAAAGTATTATGCACAAATCATGATATGAGATACTTTAATCTTCTTATAGCAGAAGACTGATTCTCAACTACTACTCTATGTACCTTCTCCCTCATCATCTCCTTTAAATCCATCCCCTAAACAGCTTTATAAGAGCTCATTTAGTGCATTTAACTAACTAGGAGGAAAGGGCCACAGTAATGCAAGGAGCTATTGTTGGCAGTTGCTGCCCCCCAGTACTAAATAGTGGTTTGGAAAGAACCATAGGAGGCAGGGATCTTAGGAAGAGAGAGGAGGGGGAGGTGTGTACGACCTCCTTTTCTGATAACTTCAGATCATAATATTAAGTGTTACACTGTGGGACTACAACATGTTACGTCAGTTCACTTATATTATTGTTTCATGTCAAAGTCCTTTAAGAACAAGCAGTAGAAAGAATAAAATCTGTAATTTCCATTTTTACCTTTTTATAAACACAGAATAGACTGACAAACTATTAGTTCAGCTTGGATGCTGTGATTGCAAGAATATCAGAGTAGAATAGCAATATGATACAGATGTGCTAGTTCAGATAACAGGTAGCTGAAGAGAGGATTTTTCACCATCCTCTTATGGTCTGGGAAGTTGACAAGTCAGCTGCAGTTTTAAAATAATAATGATAAAGTCTACTTTTCTGTTATATTATCAAGAGCTTAAAATTATTGACTTTTGACTTAAAATACTTTGAGGGAGACATTATGTTAAAGTTTTAGCCAAGTTGACAGATTTCCGTTATATATATCTCCGCTATGTGTGTGTGTATTTTAAGGCAAGGAATTCTCCTAGATCTCTAAAAATCAATCTATTATTTTTTTTTTTATTTTTCCCCTGTGTTCCTCAGATACCTTAAAAAAAATTCTTTTCACTTTCTTCCTTTTGCGGTTTTTCTTTTATTCCTTGTTATCATTTGAACAATCAGTTCTCAAGCACAATCTGATGCTGTTTCTTTTTTCTTCTTTGGCTCTCTCCATCACTTTATGCACCATAAGCAATGAGACTAATATTCCCAGTTGATTCAAGAAACTTCCGTTACTTTGTCTCAGCTTATAAACTGTGTCTGTTGTGCTTATGGAGGTTGCAGTTACCAGAAGCCAAGTAGTCTTTTCTTTTATTGAAAGATAACTTGTAGTTTGAAAGAAAGTATAACTTATGCTATTCATTCTTTGCTCTGATTTTATGGATAAATAAATCTTTCAGAGGATGAAAGATAAAATTATTGGTTATTTCTATACCATATAAGTATAAAAATAATGAAACCTTCATTTTTGTTTTAAAACTTTTTCCACATGAGATTCTCATTGAGCCAATTTTTATATGTATCTTGCTAGCCTGAAGTTTAGGAATTTGTGTTGGCATCAGAAAATCAAACAGATCAGGGAAAATTGCTGTGTGGTTGATTGTCACATGCATTGACTCATCACATTTATTTTTGTGACAGTCCATGTCAGTTAATTAGGAAAGATTGTTTTTTTGCCCCTGATAAAAGGTGAAATTCAAGTATGATATTTCTTTAAAGGGTTGTGCCTCCAAATATTTTTGGTGAGGTCTGCTGTTTTTCATATTCATCATTTTATGCTACTGCCTTTTAAAAAGAACTAATGTATCTTTGAAATAGCACAAAAATGTTTTAAATTTCATAATTTCAAAATAACCTGTGACTAACTTAATGTCTTCATATCTAGAGGGTATAAAAATATTGGTATTTCAGTGATATTTCACTTGCTGCCAGAAAAAAATATTCTCAATCTTTTGTAAGAGGGAGGAAGATTTTTGCATACATTTTTACTCTTTAAATAAAGACACTTATACTGTCATAATAACAATTATGTATTTCTTTGTGAGTTTTTTTTTGTAATTTTACATAAGACAGTTATTTTCTATTTTTACTCAGATAAAAAAATATTTGTGCATAAAATGTAAAAATAGTAAAATGATAAAAATAAAACTATTATACAGTATATTTCTGTGTTTTTTAGAAGTTTTTTTCCCCAGCATACAGATAGTCTCAAATTCCTGGGATATTCAATTCCTGGTTAGATGAAAATGTGACAGTTTACATCTGGTGTATTATACATGTGATTCCCATATACTTTATTTAAAAACTATTAATATCAATTTGGGAAGAACAGATTCCACTGAACTAAAAATAGGTGTTAGAGAGTTTAGTCTTTTTAAGAAAATAAATGAAAACCCCATAAACAAAGCTGAACTATTTCAGAATAGCAACAGAAGAAATAGTAACACTGAGTACTTATCAAAAGGCAAGTTGATTGTTAGAAATACTTAGTCAAGTTTGCTAGGTTTCCTTTTTGTTTGTTTTAAATTATGAAAAATTGTTTCTTTATGTTGGCTGTGGGTGCTTCAGCCGGGAGCCGAGTGTAGAGGAATCAAAGGGGAAAGGAGAAAATCCTTACTTTCACTTTTGTTTATGGTCAAGCAGTGATCACATTTTAACTGAACTGCTTTAAAAAGAAGTGGTTTGAGTAGAATAAATTGCTTTTCGCACAGTCTAGTTTTATCTAGTTTGGAGTGATGAAAATCATCAGGTATATTTGTTCTCCCAAGACACTAATTTTTTTGTGGGTACAACTGTAAAGCTTAATTTGCAAGCTAATAAGCACCTATTTAAAAGGATTTTTTTTTTTTTTTTACTACAACCAAACTAATTTAGAACATTGCTTTTAAAGCTTTCTGTAGTGAAAGTGAAAGTCACTCAGCTGTGTCTGACTCTTTGCAACCCCGTGGATTATACAGTCTGTGGAATTCTCCAGGCCAGAATACTGCCTTTCCTTTCTCCAGGGTATCTTCCCAACCCAGGAACTGAACCCATTGCTGGCTGATTCTTTACCAGCTGAGCTACAAGGGAAGGCCAAGAGAACTGGAGTGGGTAGCCTATCCCTTCTCTAGCAGATCTTCCCAACCCAGGAATTGAACCAGGGTCTCTTACATTGCAGGGAAATTCTTTATCAACTGAACTATCAGGGAAGCCCTTTTATTTCCAATTAGAAACTGAAACTTTTATAAAAAGTGAATTAATGGAGGGAGGAGGAAATGAGTTTTTTAGTGGCTAGAAAGTTTGTTTTACAAGATGACAAAAGTTCTAGAGATTGGCCACACAACAATGAATATACTTAATACTACTGAATTGTACACTTATGTGTGGGTAAGATGATAAATTTTATGTGTATTTTAAAATTAAAGCTTTTGTTAAATTAGAATTTAATGATTCAGTTAACTCACCAAATTAACAGAATACAGAGAATAAAAAACATTATGTTAGTAGATGGCAGGAAAAGTATATGTTAAAACTCAACATTCATTCATGACAAAACCTCTGGGCACGCTAGAACTAGAAGGGAACTTCCTTAACAATACAGACCATGAAAAACCTACAGTTAGCATCATGCACAATGGTTTGTTTTCCTTCTAAGATTTGCTTGCTTGCTCAGTCGCTCAGTCGTGTCTGACTCTGTGCAACCCCATGGTCTATACATGGAATTCTCCAGGCAAGAATACTGGAGTAGATTGCCATTCCCTTCTCCAGGGGATCTTTCCAACCCAGGAATCAAAGCTGGATCTCCTGCATTGCAGGCAAATTCTTTACATCTGAGCCACCAGGGAAGCCCAAACATGAAGTATTCCAGGCAGGCCAGAATACTGGAGTGGGTAGCCTTTCCTTTCTGCAGGAGATGTTCCCAGACCAAGGATTGAACCCAGGTCTCCCACACTGCAGACGGATTCTTTGCCAGCTGAGCCACCAGGGAGGCCCAAGAATACTGGATTGGGTAGCCTATCCCTTCTCCAGCGGATCTTCCTGACCCAGAAATCGAACTGGGGTCTCCTGCATTGCAGGTGGATTCTTTACCAGCTGAGCTACCTGGGAAGTCTAAGATTTGGGGAAAGGCAAATTCTGGGCTTCCCCAGTAGCTCAGTGGTAAAGAATTTGCCTGCAATGCAAGATACTGGCTTTGATCCCTTCATCAGAAAGATCCCCTGGAGGAGGAAATGGCACCCCACTCCAGTATTCTTGCCTGAAAAATCTCATGGACAGAGGAGCCTGGCAGGGTACAGTGCATGGGGTCATAGAGAGTTGAGCAAGACTTCGTGACTAAACATCAACGAAAGAAATATTTGCTCTCATTTCTAGTCAACACTATACTTAAGACCCTACCTGAAAATAAGGCAAGAAAGAGAAGAAGCATATGTATTGTAGGAAATGAAACTGCAGAAGACATCAAATGTAATGAAACTCCTAAATAGATTTAAAAAAAAAAACCACTAGAATTAGTGAGTTTAGTGAGGTAAGATACAAGGTCAGTATACAAAACTCAGTTGCATGCTAGCAACAAATAATTGGATATTGAAATTAAAATGAAGTAATTAAGGAAACAGCAAAAGTTGTGTAAGACTAAAAAGTGGAAAGATATATATCATAATTGTGAATTGGAAGACAATTTTGTAAATGTTAACTGTCTCTAATCCATAATCAACTCAAAATTCTGATGGTTTTCTTTGTAAACAAACATCATAAAAATATATGTAAATAATATGTAAATACAAATGACCCAGATAGCCAAAATGATTTGAAAAAAATATTAGAGAACTTGATCTATCTATAGAAAGCTTTGCTATTCTTATACTGCAAGATACAATGAGATCAGGATAGATACGGATTAGTGAATAGAATTGTCCAGAAAGACTCACACATACATGGCTAATTGAATTTTGATAAAGGTAACAAGGTTCCTGAACAGGGAAGACATAGCCTTCTCAATAAGTGTATGACAACTGTATATATTTATGGAGAAAAGTGAAGCTGTATCCTTACCTCATGTCACATAAAAATTGGATGGCTAAAGATGGATCAACCTAAACATAAAAAGTCTCAAACTTCTTGAAATTGATACAATTTCAATTGTTGTCAATTAGCTGTACCTCAATTTGAAAATAAAAACTTGTTCAGTTGCTCAGTTGTGTCCAACTCTTTGTGACCCCATGGACTGCAGCACACCAGGTTTCCCTGTCCTTCAACATCTCCTGGAACTTGCTCAAACTCCATTGACTTGGCAGTGCCATCCAACCATCTCATCCTCTGTCGTCCCCTTCTCCTCTTGCCTTCTATCTTTCCCAGTGTCAGGGTCTTTTCCAGTGAGTTGGCTCTTTGCATCAGGTGGCCAAAGGATTGGCTTCAGCTTCAGCATCAGTCTTTCCAATGAATATTCAGGATTGATTTCCTTCAGAATTAACTGGTTGGATCTCCTTGCAGTCCAAGGGACTCTCAAGAGTCTTCAACACCACAGTTCGAGTGCATCAATTTTTCATCGCTCAACTTTCTTCATGGTCCAACTCACATCTATACATGACTACTGGAAAACCTATAGCTTTGACTACATGAATCTTTTGGCAAACTAATGGCTCTGTTTTTTAATATGCTGTGTAGGTTTGTCATAACTTTTCTTCCAGGGAACAAGCATCTTAATTTCATGGCCACAGTCACTGTCTGCGGTGATTTTGGAGCCCAAGAAAATAAAGTCTGTCACTGTTCCCAAATCTTAAAACCTCTCAAACTTGTAAAACAAGAAAATTTTCATGACCTTGGGATAGTCAAAGATTTCGTAGATAAGCAAAGTCATAAACAAACAAAACAGTAAAATAGACCATCAACATCTTTGGAAAGCTTTCTTCTTTGAAAGACACTATTTTAAAAAAAGACAAAACAGTAGAAAAAATACAAGCACTACACTTAAACCTTCAGTTCAGTTCAGTTGCTCAGTCATGTCCGACTTTGCGACCCCATGAATCACAGCACGCCAGGCCTCCCTGTCCATCACCAACTCCCGGAGTTCACTCAGACTCACTTCCATCGGATAGTCAGTGATGCCATCCAGCCATCTCATCTTCTGTTGTCCCCTTTTCCTCTTGCCCCCAATCCCTCCCAGCATCAGAGTCTTTGCCAATGAGTCAACTCTTCGCATGAGGTGGCCAAAGTACTTAAACCTTACAAAGTTCTTATTTCAAAAAATGTATGGATCTCTTAATAAGACCATCCAGTAATATATGGTCAAGGTATTTGAACAGACACTTCACAAAAGATGTACAAATAGTCAATAAGTATATGAAAAACTGCTCAATGTTATCAGACTTCAGGGAAACACAAAGTCACACTTTACTACTGCTAAATACTCATTGGAGTTCATGCACATCACCACTGAAAATGTAAAAGAATAGCACACTACTTTGGTAAACACATTTTTGCCACAACCCAGCAGTTTCAATCCGAGAGAAATTTTTACCCATGAGAAATACAATATATCCACCAAAAAACTTGGACACTAACATATATAGCAACTTTAGTGGCTTCAATTGTAAACAATCCAAATACAATGGAAATACCACTCAGCAACACAAAAGATTGAGCAACTGCTTCACCAACAACTCTAGAAAAGGCATATCTAGGAAAAGCACAGAAGGCAGATCCGTGGTCACCTAGGGCTGGGGATTCAGTTCAGTTCAGTCGCTCAGTCGTGGCCAACTCTTTGCGACCCCAGGAATCGCAGCACGCCAGGCTTCCCTGTTCATCACCATCTCCCGGAGTTCACTCAGACTCACGTCCATCGAGTCCATGATGCCATCCAGCCATCTCATCCTCGGTCGTCCCCTTCTCCTCCTGCCCCCAATCCCTCCCAGCATCAGAGTCTTTTCCAATGAGTCAACTCTTCGCATGAGGTGGCCAAAGTACTGGAGTTTCAGCTTTAGCATCATTCCTTCCAAAGAAATCCCAGGGCTGATCTCCTTCAGAATGGACTGGTTGGATCTCCTTGCAGTCCAAGGGACTCTCAAGAGTCTTCTCCAACACCACAATTCAAAAGCATCAATTCTTCAGCACTCAGCCTTCTTCACAGTCCAACTCTCACATACATACATGACCACAGGAAAAACCATAGCCTTGACTAGACGGACCTTAGTCGGCAAAGTAATGTCTCTGCTTTTGAATATGCTATCTAGGTTGGTCATAACTTTTCTTCCAAGGAGTAAGTAAGTGTCTTTTAATTTCATAGCTGCAGTCACCATCTGCAGTGATTCTGGAGCCCCCAAAAATAAAGTCTGACACTGTTTCCACTGTTTCCCCATCTATTTCCCATGAAGTGATGGGACCGGATGCCATGATCTTCGTTTTCTAAATGTTGAGTTTTAGGCCAACTTTTTCGCTCTCCTCTTTCACTTTCATCAAGAGGCTTTTTAGCTCCTCTTCACTTTCTGCCATAAGGGTGGTGTCATCTGCATATCTGAGGTTATTGATATTTCTCCCAGCAATCTTGATTCCAGCTTGTGTTTCTTCCAGCCCAGCATTTCTCATGATGTACTCTGCATGTAAGTTAAATAAGCAGGGTGACAATATACAGCCTTGACGTACTCCTTTTCCTATTTGGAACCAGTCTGTTTTTCCATGTCCAGTTCTAACTGTTGCTTCCTGACCTGCATACAGATTTCTCAAGAGACAGGTCAGGTGGTCTGGTATTCCCATCTCTTTCAGAATTTTCCACAGGGCTGGGGATAGGGGATGATTTTCTGAACCGGGCACAACAAAATTTTGAGGGTTCACGAGCCCATCATCGGAGAAGGCAATGGCACCCCACTCCAGTACTCTTGCCTGGAAAATCCATGGGTGGAGGAGCCTGCTGGGCTGCAGTCCATGGGGTCGTGAAGAGTCAGACGCAACTGAGCGACTTCACCTTCACTGTTCACTTTCATGCATTGGAGAAGGAAATGGCAACCCACTCCAGTGTTCTTGCCTGGAGAATCCCAAGGACTGGGGAGCCTGGTGGGCTGCTGTCTATGGGGTCGCACAGTCAGACATGACTGAAGTGACTTAGCAGCAGCAGTAGCAGCAGAGCCCATCATACAATATGCTCTGATTATATGGGTGGATGAATTTTCCAAAGCTAATTTAAATCTATGCATGAAATGAGAGCATAAGGCTATATAAATTGCATCTCAGTTAAAAATGGAATTACTAGGGGGACTTCACTGGTGGTCCAGTGGCTAGGACTCTGTGCTCTCAATGTGGGGGGCTGGGGTTCGATCCCTGGTTGGGGAGCTGGATACCACACGCTGCAACAACACAGCTAAGACCCAGTGCAGCCAAATTAATTAATTTAAAAGATCTAACTTAAATACATTGAATTATTAGAATAAATGAAAAAGATGAAAATACATACCCACTTTTTAAAATTTATCAGGTTCAACAGACATAGATTACTCTGGCAAATTGCCATAATTGTTTCAATATCTGTCCTTATATACCTCTGGACAGATAACAAGAGTTCACTGACACTCATCTGTAGATCATACTGATCTTATAATATTTTGTCATTAGATGATGAACATCAGTTTTAGCTAAATGATTACGGCAATGTCATTGGCATTTGAAAGTTTCTCTGTAATCTGAGGAGAGCAAGGTTATTAATCTTGGGGTCCATACTTCAAGACACAACTAACACTCGGTTAGGACCTGTATTATTTTTGGGAGTAATAGTAATTAGATATGAATAGAACAGTTAAAGATAATAAACTATTGAGTACTTTTATGAGCAACTCTTCAATTCACCTGCTTATAAATCTATCTATGCAAAATAGTCTTTTAGTATTTTCCATAATAAAAGAAAAAGTGAAATCTTCTAAGGTTGGTTTTACCTATGGATAAAGGGATAGGATACACATTCCATTAGTACATCCATCAACATCATTGACTTTTTATGCAGTTCATAGCGTTCTCATGGCTAGTATACTGGAATGGTTTGCCATTCCCTCCTCCAGTGGGTCACGTTTTGTCAGAACTCCCCACTCTGTCCTGTGCATCTTCAGTGGCCCTACAGGGCATGGCTCATAGCTTCATCAAGTTTTGAAAGTCAATTAGCTGTGACAAAGCAGTGATTCATGAAAGGCTGCAATACTTTGACCACCTGATGTGGACAGCTGATTCATTGGAAAAGACCCTGATACTGAGAAAAAGTGAAAGTGAAGTTGCTCAGCTGTGTCCGACTCTTTGCGACCTCACGGACTGATTAGAGCCTACTGGGCTCCTTGGTCCATGGGATTTTCCAGGCAAGAATACTGGAGTGGGCTGCCATTTCCTGAGAAAGGTTGAAGGCAAAAGGAGAAGAGGGCAACAGAGGATGAGGTGGTTGGATGGCATCACCGATTCAATGGACATGAACTTGGGGAAACTCCAGGAGATGGTGAGGGACAGGGAAGCCTGGCCTGCTGTAGTCCATGTGATCTCAGAGAGTCGGACACAACTTAGCAACTAAACAGCAACAGCAACAACATCATTGGGTAGTTGAACCAGAACATTTGCTTGGCTTAGTGGTTAAAGGAAATAGTTATGCATTAAGAATCCCATAATAGGATTTGTGTCTTCAGCTCTCAGAATATAAAATAAAGAGGATATTTTATTTTAAAGAAATTTCTTTAACTGTGAAAACCTACCCTGCTGGTCTGAAATTTATTGATTAAGTGATTAAACAGATACAGAGTACCTAACTGTATGGAACATGTAAGGCAGCGTGTCAAGGAAAGACCAGAAGAGCTAGTTTATAGACCTAGCTTTGCCACTAACTAGTATGACACTGAGGGCAAGTTGTCTAGCGTCTCGGCTCCTTCCTATCTTCCAAAGCTGGGATAATAGATACATTTGTGTACAATGCAGGTGTATGGATAGGATTCACATGGAATTACATGGATTTACATGGAATCACATGTAATTCACATGGATTACATGGAATCACACATATGAAAGTATTTCATCTCACAATTATGTAATAAGCACAAGGGTCTGGAAAAGAACATCTAACATCTAACATCCAAAGAATCCTGTTCTCTATTGTGGCAACTAGTGCTTATTTCATTTAATGATAAAATGATTCAATATTGTAAAATGACAAAATATTATAAAAATGATAAAGTATTATTGAATAACTGAAGGAATGATAATAAAGACTAATTCTGATCACTTAGCACAATAACTTCTAGGTCCATCCACGTTGTTGCAAATGACAAAATTTCATTTATTATGGCTAACTAATATTTCTTTGTATGTATTTGCCATATCTTCTTTATCCATTCATCTATTGATAGGTACTTAGATTGCATCTGTATCTTGACTAAACAATCTGCAGTGAACATGAGGTGCAGGTATCTTTTAGAATTAATGTTTTTGCTTTCTTCAGAAAATACCCAGAAGTGGAATTGCTGGATATTAGTTCTATTTTTAATTTTTTAAGGAACAGGTGTACTATTTTCCATAGTGGGTGCAGCAATTTACATTCCCATTAGCAGGGCATGAGAGTCCCCTTTTTTTCAAATCCTCACCAACGCCTGCTATTTATTGTCTTTTTGATAACTACCATCCTGATAGAAATGAAGTGATATCTCATTGTTGTTTGATTTGCATTCATGGTGAGTGGCATCTTGTATTACATATTTTATATATAAAGAATAAATATTGTACTTGAGAACTGCTTTTTTTTTCCCTACAGTTATTTAGGATATAATTGAAATTTGGATCTGCTCAAACACATTATTGGCAACATCAATATTGCATAGAAATAAAGAAATTGATTAAAGTATCAGAAATATCATATTGATCACATATTTTTATCAGCTTGATGGGGTAATTATATCCATTTGTTAATTCTAAAAGTACATTTTTATCAAAATATTTTTTCTTTCTGAGGTAAAAACAACAAACTTTGTGTGGAAATCTTTTTTTTTAAAGAAATATGACATGATAGTAAAGTGCATGCTCCTATTTGGGTAAATGGGAGACAGAAGGAAAAACAGTCTTTCACCATTTCAATCCTTAATTCTTTTCCATAATATATTTAATTTTTATATGCCTTTTAAAAATCGATCTCAGAACTAACATTTTATAAACTATTTTTCATTCAAGTATTTTCTCCTAAATAGAAATTTTAAGTTGCTGTATTGATTGATTCCAAATCTCAGTATGAAAATACATCAACTGATATCAATAGGTTAGGTCTGAAAAAGTAAAAGGCATTAGATGATCTGTGGCATTTAATTTTTTAAGTGGAGATTTTGGGAGTAGAGTTCCAGAAATGGCAGGGTTACTTTCTAGTTAAGATATTATTCAAGAATTCAAAATTCATGCTAACCTTTCTTGTTCTATAAGCTGAATAAAAGCAGCTGCAAGCAGAATTCTCATGACAAGTTCTTGTCAGATTCTCAGTACTGAATCAAAGCAATGAACTCTTGAAGAGCAGTAAACTTCGGAAGAGTTTAGCAAACAGGAAGGAGGTCAATCAGAAAGCTTGCAGAGACGAACTCATTCACCTGGGTGGATTTAGGGCTGAAACATCCCATGATATGTATTGGATAAACCTTCATGCTGAGGGGAAAAAGCCTCCCTCATATTTATCTCTGGTGAAGAAAATTCACTTAGTTCATCCCTGTTAAGAAATAATACCAAAGATCTTTGCCAAAATAAATTAAAGTGAGATTGTTGTCTACATTTTCGCCTCAATCTGTGAAGATACCAGAATTTCCTGTGGCTATTTGATTTTCAAGTCATTGGCAATATCTTTGAAACAGGATGACTCCAAAAGTTCTTTCTCCACTGAGAAACCACTGGATTTGTGTATCAGCCTGTGGGACCTGTTAAGAGGAAATTAGACACATCTTGGAAGCTGGGAGTATGCTCTCTGAAAGTCAGTGATAGTCTCAACTTACTAAATAAGGTCCTCAAAATCTGAGGGCGTTGTGGTTTGGACATCTCTGCTTCAGAGACAAGATACTGATTTCCTCTTTATTTTCTCAACTTCACAAAACTTGATGAGAGAATACCAGCTTGGTGTCTCATTGCAGTGGAGCATGAATAGGGATGATATTTCACTCTACTTCCTCTGATCGAAATGCTTCTTCTCTTTATGCTTCCTTTTCCTCCCACTTCTCTGCATGTCAAAAATCGTGTCATCCTTGGGACCTCCCAGGCAGTCCAGTGGTTAAGACTCCATGTTCCCAATGCAGGGGACATAGGTTCAATCTCTGGCTGGGGAGCTAAAGATCCCATGTGCCACGTGACATGGCCAAAAGATAAACAAAAGCAAAAAACCTTATCATCCTTTATTGCCCAGAATCAAGTATTCCCTCCTGTTTGAACATACCTTCCTTGAAATGACGCACATCTGATGTTCCCACTTCAATGGCACCTACTTTCTGGGCTCAGTCCTGGGCCCCTTTTCTTCCTCCAACCTCACATTGATGACTATAACTTTCCAAACCATCTATGCACATGATCACAAATCTTAATATTCAAACTTGACTTTGCCCAGAACCCAAGAAAAATATTGACAGCTGCTTACAAGGGTGTATAATTGGACAGTTCAATCTAAATATGGGGAAGATGGTACTTTTAATTTTTCAACCCTCTTTTGTTCTTGCTAGTTTTATCTTCTCAGTAAGTAGCTCCCCATCCACCCAACTGCTCAAAAGCAGGACTTAAATTTTTCCTTAATTCCTTCATTTTCCTTGTTCTTACATCCAATCTATCATTAAATATTCTATCACTAATGTCTATCATAATGGAGAAGGGAATGGCAGTCCACTCCAGTGTTCTTGCTTGGAGAATCTTATGGACAGAGGAGCCTGATAGACTACAGGCCATAGGCTTGCAAAGAGTCGGACATGACTGAAGCAACTTAGGATGAAAATATCTATCATAAAGTCATCCCCTCTCTTCCATCTCCACTACTGCTAACTCATCATCAGGCCGAGAGTACTCATGAGGATTTCTGAAGAGCCTCTTTTAATATGGTGAATTACACTGATTAATTTTAAAATGTCTAACTCACTTTGCTTTACTGGAATTAGCCCTGCTTGGTCCTAATGTATTATTGTGTTAATATATTGCTATATTTGGCTTACGTGTATTTTATTGAGACATTTTTCTTCCCCCATGTGTTCATAAGGATATTGGTCTGTACTGTTCTGTTCTTGTCAGTCTTTGATATTGGGCTTATCTAACCCCATAAAATTGCTGGGTAATATTGATACTATTTGTCCCTTAAATATTTGGTAGAATTCACCACTGAAACTATCTAGGTTTAGAGTTTTCTTTGTGAAAAGACTTTTTTTTTAAGTAACAAGTTCAACTTTCCTAAATAGATATGAGAATATTAAGATTTTTTTAATATCATTTCAGTCAGTTTGAATAAGTTGATTTTTTTCCTCAAGAAATTTGTCCATTTCATCTAAACTGTCATAATTGCTGACATAAAGTTGCTATTATCCTTTGAATGTCAAAAGAATCTATAGTAATCACTTGCTTTCATTCTTGATATTGATAGCAGATTTTTCTCTTCTTTCTTGGTTGATCTTGCTAGAAATCTATGAATTTATTAATCTTTTCAAATAATCAATTTTTGTCTTGGTTAATTTTTTTTCTATTTGTTTTCTGCTTTATTGACTTATGCCCTTTATTGTTTTCCTTCTTATTCAGGTTTAATGCAATCATAATTTTCTGGATTAAGATGAAAGCTTATGTCTCTGATTTTATACATTTAAAATTTTTTATTATAAATATTTTAAACTGTGCATTTCTTCTAAACACAGTTTTAGCTGCATCACAGAAATTTTAGAATGTTCCATTTTCAAGATGAAAGTGAAAGTCACTCAGTTGTGCCTGACTCTTTGTGACCCCATGGACTGTACAGTCCATGGAATTTTCCAGGCCAGAATCCTGGAGTGGGTAGCCTTTCCCTTCTCCAGGGGATCTTCCTGACCCAGGAATCAAACCACAGTCTCCTACATTGCAGGTGAATTCTTTACCAACTGAGCTGTCAGGGAAGCCCTGATGATAATACCGTTTTCATGATAATTCCATGCAAATATATTTTAAGTTCTCTTATGATTTCCTCTTTTGCACCCTTGGGTTATTTCAAAATATGTTGTTTAATTTCAAACATTTGTCACAGTGGGTTTTTATAATTGTAAAAATTTAGGAATAACCCAAATTTCTCATAAGAAGGTATCATTTGAGTTTATCATGGAAACCCATAAAAATTCAACCTATTAAAAATGATTTTGCATATTAAACCATATAAACAATGTTTTATTAAGGGGAAAACAGGTTATGACATAGTATTCAAAATTTCAGTTTGAGAAGTATATACTTCTGTAGCTACATATATAAATTGCACATATTTATATACATGTGGCATTTACACCACAGTTAATTTATAAGAAATGTGAATGCTGTTCCTTAACAGACCTTTTTTCAACATAATTTTTTTAATTTTTATGATTTTTATCTATTGTCTAAATTTCTCTTATTTGCTTCTATCTTTTTTATTGCTGTTTCAACTCTCAGCTTACTCAGTGGCAAGCATCTTTTAAGAAAAAATCATTTATTTATTTATTTTTGGTTGCACTGGGCCTTTGCTGCTGTAATGCGGGAGACTTGGGTTCAATCCCTGGAGAAGGGAATGGCAACCCACTCCAGTATTCCTGCCTGGAATCCCATGGACAGAGGAGTCTGGCAGGTTATAGTCCATGGAGTCACAGAGCTGGACACAACTGAATGACTGACATTGTTTCACTTTTTCATAGATATATAGATCTCTCTCTCTCTCTCTCTCTGTGTCTGCAGCTCAAAGGAGGGTTCTCACTTGGCCACACTAGCATCCTAATCTTGTAAATTTCTGTTGTTTATAAGCCTGCCTTCCCCAGTCTGTGGTATTGTTATGGCAGCCTGAATGGGCTAAGACACGGGACTTCCTTAAACAAGTATAAAACCATAAAAAAGAAAAAATGAGACAACGTTTTCCAGACCTTGGACATCAAGCAGCATAGGACAGGGATCCTAAGAAGGGGAAATACTGGAGGTAAGCCCTGTGATTGCCCCAGCTTAAGCCCTGGAGCGAGAGTCCAAGGAGCAGCATGAGGCAGAGGAACTCTGGGAGACCCCACTGGGAGGTCAAGACAGGTAGGGTTTGCAGAGTGTGGTCCCAGAGGGAAGAGGGCTGCACAGAGAAGGAGCTTGGAAGAGAGGGTAAGGGCTTCCCTGGGAGTCTTCAGCTGATCTGTACAAATAAGTGAGGACATTACCCAAGGCTGAGGAAAGAACCACCAGACAGAAACCTGGGGACCAATGCTCGGAGCTCCCCCAGGGCCTGGAATAGTTGTTTCCACCTGCCAAAGAAGAAAGCCTTGTATTCTCGTTCATGGTATTGAGTACTCAAAAGACTGTCGACTGAAGGCTGCTTTGGTTCCACCTAGCGAAGCTTCACTTTCACTTTTCACTTTCCACTTTAACGCATTGGAGAAGGAAATGGCAACCCACTCCAGTGTTCTTGTCTGGAGAATCCCAGGGACAGGAGAGCCTGGTGGGCTGCCGTCTACGGGGTCACACAGACTCGGACACGACTGAAGCAACTTAGCAACAGCAGCAGCAATAAAGCTTAAAAAACAAGCTTAGTCCCAGAACAAAGATTCAGATTCCTGGTAGGAGTTAAAAATAATATAGCATTGCTTATTTTAATAATTGGCATTATTGTAAAAATTCTTAATCTTCAAATTTGAACCAAGATACTGATTTTCTTCCTCTAAGCTCTTCCAGTATTCTTTCAATGGCATCTGATACACACTGCACTTTATGGGTTTTGTCCACTTGTAGCCTAAGTGGATTTTGTCTAGTTGTCGTCCTCTGTCCAGGAGGTAGAGCAACCAAGAATAATGCATATTTGTAGCTGTCTTGCATTGTTGATGCCTTACATGTAATCTGGTTTCAAAAGCTTTATTGCCTAATAAATGAATGACTATTTCAATAAAGCTTATCCAAAAGTATTAAGTATTAATTGGATGTTAATTTGTATGATGAATTTACTTAGAAATCTACATTTTGAAAAATGTAAAAGCAAATGATTAATTTCTGTGATGCTCAGAAATTCCAGTTCCAACTTTTTCCAGTTGATGTCACTATGGCAAAGGTATCGCAAACATCTGGCATAAAACAGTAGAGAGAGAGAACACATCTAATAATATGGCTGAATCAAGAGGAAGCCTGTATGCTGGGGGATGCTGCTAAAATGGGGATGGGGAACAAGGCAAAACATTAGAACTCAGTTCTTGGAATCGGTGGCTAGGTGAATGCATTGATCTGATTTTAGAAGAGCCGGTGAAAAAGTAAGCAAACAAATCTGAATTGAGTTTGGAAGCTGTGGAAACCTGCTTTTTGTGAAGACACCGAAAGTAAATCTTCCCCGTGATCTAAACTGCCATGGTGTGTGAGAGAGCTGGTAACAGCCTTTCCTCTGGCTTCTAGGCTCTCTACATGGACCCCTCGAGGCTAAATTTCCAGCAATGGGCAGGTGGACTGTCTCTCTCCCTCTTGGAAGGCAGTACAGAGTAAGTCCAATGCAACGGCAGTGTTTATTAGAAGGAGTGTAATGGCTCAGAGTGTCTGAAAATAAACAGAAGTTGAAATTAAAATATCTGCTTGGGCACTTTAGGCTCCAAAGTAAACAGTCAGTCCTTGAGTTTCAGCAGCTGCGTAGGGCCTCTTCTATGTGGTGTCAGTTGAAATGGCAAGGTAAAGGAACTTACGTAACTAAACCACTTTGTCCACAACCACTTACTGGGTGTTTTTCTGAAATGGGAAAATACAGATCTGTTTTCAGATATTACTCAGCTGTGGAGGGATGCAAACAGATGTATTCATTAGCACTCCCTGCCGAGCATATTGTGATATGCACAAGTGGGAAGAGCTTGAGCTGAGGTTACACAAATGTTTTTTGTTATGAAACCTGCCTCCACAGGACCATGCTTTTCAAGGAGAATCTCATTTTGGACCATTTCCTGTTGTTACAACTTGATGTGAAAAGTGATTATTCTAATTAAGATAATAATAGGCTGCATTTTACCTTGTTTCAAAGAACGACTAGCCTTGGTTTTTAAATTTTGTTTCTGTTTTTCTTCTGCCTAAAAGGAGGAAACCAAATCTGTCTAAAATTCAATTTTCCACATCAAGATACTGGATGTCCCAGGTGAAGAAAAGGGTTTTTTGCAAAATCGAAGGAAATTTAAGACAAGACTGCATGATGTGGTCAGGGTTCAAGCTGTAACTAAGCACAACAACTCAGAGTTGCTATTTCTGTTTTAAATCTGTGAACTGCTAATAATGATGAACATGGAAGACATTTATTTGGAATTCAGCCGGAGAAAATCAGAACTGTGCAGTCTTCTTGGCCATCGACAGCTTAAAATGCTGAAGTACTCCATTGTTAAGGGTCATTTTGCCCAGAGAGGGGCATCAGGCTGGGTTCTTATGGGGAAGGTATCAGTCCTGAGATGAAGAAATGGGGGAAATCACTCTCCCAGTGCTCTCATAAGCAGTCACTGAAACTATTGCAGGAAGAGGGACCCCTTCCAGGGCCCAAGAGAGGACTCTTGTCTAACACTAGGAAATGAATTGTCCAAGGAGACACCCATACTGACAAAGCAAGAGATGTTACTGGGCTGGGGCGCCTGGGTGGAGAACAGGAGGGTAAGAGAACTCAGGAGAATTGCTCTGCCACGAGGCCCACAGTCTTGGGTTTTATGGTAATGAGGTAAGTTTCCGGTTTGTCTCTGGCTGTCATTTTGACTCAAGGTCCTTCTTGGTGGTGCATGTATCGCTCAGCCAAGATGGATTCCACTTAGGAGGATTCTGGGAGGTTAACAGGACATTTGGAGTAAAGTCTCCTGTCTCCTTTTGACCTTTCCCAAATTCTTCTGATTGGCGGTAGCTTGTTAGTTCTGTATTCCTTACCAGAACCTCCTATTGTTAAATAACTCATGCAAATGGCTACTACCTTGTCTGGACAGGGGGAGAAGTTTTAGTCAGTGTTTCCCCTAATGAAACCATGAAATGGGTTTTAAAGGAACAGAGAGGACCTGGGTCCCCATTGCCTTGACCAGGACTTGGTTACAAATGGACCTTGAATGGGATTCCTTGGCTAGGCAGCTAGGAAGACACAGCTGATTCTAGAAAGCATCTGAGAAGTATCTTCATCCCACAGAGGAGGCAGAGAGAGAAACCACTTGGAGCGGGACACTATTAATGACCAGAGTAAAACAGAGCATTGAAAAATGAGGGAGAGGAAATGTTGATTCCTAGTCACAGAATAAAATGTATAAAGGAAAATGATCTTTATGAAGCAAAATCCTGTCAAAATAAATCTCACTTTTCAAATTTGGGTTTAGTATTAACAGCAACACACTTGCCAGTTTGTCTGGTGGGTGTGTGTTGACGCATTTTCTTCACCTAGAATTTTTTCAGTGATCTTTCTGGGAATTTTTGCAGTATCCCAAGGTTTCAGCAAATAATTAATTACCTTTCTGTTCTGTGCTCTGAGATACAGAAGAAGCATTTCTCATTCCTTTGTAAGACAAAATGGACCCATAATAAATTGTAATGAGATTCTGAAGATTTGGGGATTTCATGAAAGGGTAAAATTACACAAACAATACAAGGAAGAGTATTTTAATTTCCTACGACTGCTGCAGCAAGATACAACAGACTGGGTGGCCTAACCAACATAAATTTGTTTTCTCACAGCTCTAGACACCAACAGTCCCAAATCTAGGTTGCTTCCTTCAGAGGCTTCTCTGGCCTTCATCTCCATGCGTCTCCACATGGTCTTCACTCGTGTGTCTGTCCCAGTCTCCTCTATAAGTGCACCAGTCATATTGCATTAGAGTCCATCTTAATGGGGCTTCCCAGGTGGCTCAGTGGTAAAGACTCTGCCTGCCAATGCAAAAGACGCAAGAGGTGCAGTTCAATCCCTGGATCTGGAATATCCCCTGGAGGAGGAAATGGCAACCCACTCCAGTATTCTTGCCTAGAAACTTCCATAGACAGAGGAGCCTGGTGGGCTACAGTCCATGGGGTCACAAAGAGTTGGACACAGCTCTGCATGCACACATGCCTTTGATCGACCACTGTTTTTTTTATGAAGATCTGTGTGAGTGTTGTTATTGATGCTGCTGTTTTTATTGTTGTTTCTGTTATTTGAGAAGCTGTTCATAAGGGATCAGGAACTGAGACTTAATACTGGTGGAACCCATATGAAGCCTGATCTTCATTGCACAGGAAGAGGGAACTAGACTGGTCAGATGGAATTCAGCCTGGACCGTGCTATTGATCTCCTGCTAGTGGGGCTATTATAACAGCAGAATCATCCATATTTGTAGAGATATTCTGGTATTGTACTGATGTGTTCTGATGTAGTTTCTTATGGAGGCACTGTGACAAATCCTAAGCCCAGTGGGCAAGGCTTTTGTTGAACAAAGGAGATATGCCTACCATCAATTATCCTAGAAAGAAATGCATTCTAACAAAGAAAATTAGGATTGATGATTCAGTCCTTAGATTGGCTTGAGAGGATGTGGGTGGATCCTGGTTCTATTGTCTACAGATTCTATAGCTCTTCTGGTGGTAGGAGAGGACAGTGAAGTCAAGAGGAAAAGTCAGGGGTCCTCTTGGTGGAGGGTAATGTACTCTCTATTCTCATGCAGGTTAGGCCAAGGTGCCCAGTCAGGATGACTCTTGTCTGGAGAGCTCTGAGACCAGCAGTATCCTTTGGTAGCAAAAGGAAAACTGCTCATCTATTGCACTGAAAATATTTCCTGTAACTCCTGAGTCTGAAGACTGTAATCTGTCTCATATGTGCTTGTGCTGTGAGCAAGTGAAATCTTGGTTTCATGTTTGGCCCATGTATGAAGGATTTGCAATGTTTAGACAAGATAATATATTGCTCCTGATGTAATTTAAAACCTATATTTTGTTCATCACAGATTTTTTTCTGCATACACTTAAAAAATATTGCATTAAAATATTATTTACCCCAATCACTGGGTTTTGTGGTGCCTTAGTAAATTTTGCAACTTAGTATCAGTTCTGATTCCTTCAACTCTAAAATTCCAGCATCTGTTTTACAGAGTTTTAAGTCTGGGAGTTTTAAGTTTCCAAGTTCACAGAAAATGAAACAAAGGATACAACAATAATGTTTTATATCGCAGTTGGAAAAAGTTTAACAAAACACATAAAATATTTCATAACTATAAGAGCTGTCAGCATATATGTTAAAAACTTTCTCAGTAAATGGTACTTAACATTGAGTGTAGAAGAAAGAAGAGAGAGAAAGGGAAAAACTATAGCCTTGGGGTGGCTATGGCAAATATAAATATGACAGTCATGTGCACAAATCACTGGTAGCATGAAATTCTTGGCCTGAAACTGTGCATTCTGATATGATGTGTTTATGCTTATTTTTGGATATGATACTAGGGTAAGTTGACCCACACGTGGAATAAATCATTACAATGGAAATGTTATATCACATTCACAGCATTTTCTTGAGTTTAGAAAAATATAAGAATTACAATTAAATATCTGGAAGACTTCTGATTACAGCTTCAAAATGTAAAGCAGTTGTCAGTTACCACTCCTGTCCTCACAATAAGAAAGAAGCCAAAAATATTGAAAATCTATAATTTTTCCTGGACCCATCAGAGAGTTGAAATTTCAAGATCAATCACCACCTGAAACCTGGCAAGACAAGTGAATTCACAGAACCAATATCTGCTCAATTCCACTCAAATAGGACTTAGTGGAGCTATAAACTGGTGGGAAAACACTTAACTAGTAATCTTGAACTGCTTGAGGCTTCATGTGGAGGAGCTTGGGAGTTAAAACTCCTGGGGTCTAGTCTAAGGGGGAATTCCCATACTTTCAAAGGTTTTTTCCAAGAATCTCATCAGGTTCTCATGATAAACAGCCAAGAAAGATCCCTTCCCTAGCCTTGGCAGAGGGAAAGAATAACTGCTAGGAAACATGCCCAGAGCATTCTCCATAATAAAAGGGACTTTTTAGTGGACAAGAATTTATCTCAACATGTGGCAAAAATGAATAGAATGGCAAGGAGAAATACCCAAATTCACAATTACAGATGGAGACTTCAACACTCCTCTCTAAGTAACTGATGTTTCAAGCAGGCAGAAAACCAGTTAGGATATGTACAAGAATACTTTGGCTTCCATGGTGGTCCAGTGGTTAAGAATCTGCCTGTATGTGGAGAATCATGTCATCTGCAAATAGTGAGAGTTTTACTTCTTCTTTTCCAACTTGGATTCCTTTTATTTCTTTTTCTGCTCTGATTGCTGTGGCCAAAACTTCCAGAACTATGTTGAATAGTAGTAGTGAAAGTGGGCACCCTTGTCTTGTTCCTGACTTTAGGGGAAATGCTTTCAATTTTTCACCATTGAGGATAATGTTTGCTGTGGGTTTGTCATATATAGCTTCTATTTTGTTGAAGTATGTTCCTTCTATTCCTGCTTTCTGGAGAGTTTTTATCATAAATGGATGTTGAATTTTGTTAATCATATGGCTTTTATTTTTCAATTCATTAATGTGGTGTATTACATTGATTGATTTGTGGATATTGAAGAATCCTTGCATCCCTGGGATAAAGCCCACTTGGTCATGGTGTATGATCTTTTTAATGTCAGAAAATTACTAGAGCTAATCAATGAATATAAGTTGCAATATAAGTTGAATATAAGTTGCAATAAAGTTGCAAGATATAAAATCAACACAGACAAATCCCTTGCATTCCTATACACTAATAGTGAGAAAATAGAAAAAGAAATTAAGGAAACAATTCCATTCACCATTGCAATGAAAAGAATAAAATAATTAGGAATATATCTACCTAAAGAAACTAAAGACCTATATATAGAAAACTATGAAACACTGGTGAAAGAAATCAAAGAGGACACCAATAGATGGAGAAATATACCATGTTCATGGATCGGAAGAATCAATATAGTGAAAATGAGTATACTACCCAAAGCAATCTACAGATTCAATGCAATCCCTATCAAGCTACCAGCAGTATTTTTCACAGAGCTAGAACAAATAATTTCACAATTTGTGTGGAAATACAAAAAACCTCAAATAGCCAAAGCAATCTTGAGAAAGAAGAATGGAACTGGAGGAATCAACCTGCCTGACTTCAGGCTCTACTACAAAGCCACAGTCATCAAGACAGTATGGTACTGGCACAAAGACAGAAATATAGATCAATGGAACAAAATAGAAAGCCCAGAGATAAATCCACACACCTATGGACACCTTATCTTCAACAAAGGAGGCAAGAATATACAATGGATTAAAGACAATCTCTTTAACAAGTGGTGCTGGGAAAACTGGTCAACCACTTGTAAAAGAATGAAACTAGATTACCTTCTAACACCATACACAAAAATAAACTCAAAATGGATTAAAGATCTAAATGTAAGACCAGAAACTATAAAACTCCTAGAGGAGAACATAGGCAAAACACTCTCAGACATAAATCACAGCAGGATCCTCTATGACTCACCTCCCAGAATACTGGAAATAAAAGCAAAAATAAACAAACGGGACCTAATTAAAATTAAAATCTTCTGCACAACAAAGGAAACTATAAGCAAGGTGAAAAGACAGCCTTCGGAATGGGAGAAAATAATAGCAAATGAAGCAACTGACAAACAACTAATCTCAAAAATATACAAGCAACTCCTGCAGCTCAATTCCAGAAAAATAAACGACCCAATCAAAAAATGGGCCAAAGAACTAAATAGACATTTCTTCAAAGAAGACATACAGATGGCTAACAAACACATGAAAAGATGCTCAACATCACTCATTATCAGAGAAATGCAAATCAAAACCACAATGAGGTACCATTTCACACCAGTCAGAATGTCTGCAATCCAAAAGTCTACAGGCAATAAATGCTGGAGAGGGTGTGAAGAAAAAGGAACCCTCTTACACCGTTGGTGGAAATGCAAACTAGTACAGCCACTATGGAGAACAGTGTGGAGAGTCCTTAAAAAACTGGAAATAGAACTGCCTTATGACCCAGCAATCCCACTGCTGGGCATACACACCAAGGAAACCAGAATAGAAAGAGACACATGTACCCCAATGTTCATCGCAGCACTGTTTATAATAACCAGGACATGGAAGCAACCTAGATGTCCATCAGCAGATGAATGGATAAGAAAGCTGTGGTACATAAACACAATGGAGTATTACTCAGCCATTAAAAAGAATACATTTGAATCATATCTAATGAGGTGGATGAAACTGGAGCCGATTATACAGAGTGAAGTAAGCCAGAAAGAAAAACACCAATACAGTATACTAACGCATATATATGGAATTTAGAAAGATGGTAACGATAACCCTGTATGCAAGATAGCAAAAGAGACACAGATGTACAGAACAGTCTTTTTGACTCTGTGGGAGAGGGAGAGGGTGGGATGATTTGGGAGAATGGCATTGAAACATATATAATATCGTATAAGAAACGAATCGCCAGTCTAGGTTTGATGCAGGATACAGGATGCTTGGGGCTGATGCACCGGCATGACCCAGAGGGATGGTATGGGGAGGGAGGTGAGAGGGGGGTTCAGGATTGGAAGCACGTGTACACCCATGGCAGATCCATGTTGATGTATGGCAAAACCAATACAATATTGTAAAGTAAAAAAAAAAAAAAAAAAAAAAAGAATCTGTCTGTAAATGCACGCGACACAGGTTTGATCCGTGGTCCAGGAAGATTCCACGGGGCAGCTAAGCCCATGCATTGCAGCTACTGAGACTGTGAGCCCTAGAGCCCATGCTCTGCAATTAGGGAAGCCACCACAATGAGAAGCACACACACAGCAACTAAGGAGTAGTCCCCATTTGCCACTCTAGAGAAATCCTGAACACAGCAGGAAGACGTAGTACAGCTAAAAAAAAGAAGAAGAAACAAAAGAATATAGTTAACCTGAACAGCTCCATTAATCAATTGGATATAATTGACACAGAATTCTTCATCTGAAATAACAGAATATACATTCTTCTCAATGTTATGTGGAGCATATACATACAAATATAGACCTTGAAACCATGAAATGGATCCAAACTCTTGGGATGCAGTGAAAGCAGTGCTTAGAGGGAAATTTATAGCATTGGTTCAGGAGTGGGAACTTATGTACACCCGTAGCAGATTCATGTTGATGTATGGCAAAACCAATACAGTATTGTAAAGTAAAAAAATAAAATAAAATAAAAATTAAAAATATTTTAAAAATTTAAAAAAAGAAAAGAAGAAAGATTAAAAATCTGTGATATAAGCTCCCACCTTAGGAAACAAGAGAAAGAAGAGCAATTTAAAACTAAAGCAAGCAGAAAAAATAAAACAAAATTTTGAAGGAGAATCATTGAAATTGAAAATAGGAAATCAATAGGCAAAATAAAGAAAGCTATTTGAATGAAATTAATGAAAAACTGAACTCTAGTTAATAAAATTGTATCATTATTTATTCAATAGTTGTGATAAATGTAATATATTAATAATAGAGGAAACTATGTGGGGGGTATGTGTATCTCTGAATACTTTTTGCCATCTTTGTAATTTTTTTTACACCCAAAACTGTTATAAAAGTTATGTTTCTTTAAAAAAAATTATATATCTAGCCACCTTGAGAAGGTGGTTTCATTACCAAACAAGCTGGCAGAACCTGCTTTTTTAGAGAGCTGTAAGAAAACATTAATGTCCATATATACTATTTGGAATGACCGGGCCAGTGTTCTCAGGCAAGGCATATATTTCAGATATCTTGAGTGTAAAATTGTCTACAGTCTCTAAGCAGTCACCTCCCATCCATTTCCAAATGCAGCAGGATATAAATAAGTCTCTAGCATTTAAAAGATCAGATGTAAAAAAAAAAAAAAAATACAAAAGCAAGGACCTAGAAAGAAGATGGAAAAGTTATCTCTGGAAATAGAATTCAGAAAGTGAAAGTTCAGCATGACCATAGACTTGCAAAAACTGCTTAAGTTAACAAGAGCTGGCTTTGGGTTTTTTTTCCCCATAAATAATTATGAAAGAAAGATAAGAGGAACATGAGTGCTCAGTTTCTCAGTTGTGTCTGACCCTTTGTGACCCCATGGATTGTAGCCTGCCATGCTCCTTTGTCCATGGGATTTTACAGGCAAGAATACTGGATTGGGTTGCCATTTCCTTCTCCAGGGGACATGAACCACATAAAGTCAGCTTTAAAATATTGTTATATCTGCTAGTTTTGGCTTTACGAGCAGGAACGCCCCAATTAGCAGGAACTTAAGATAGAAGGGCTTCCCAGGTGGCACTAGCAGTAAAAAACCTACCTGCCAATGCAGGAGACATAAAGAAATGTGGATTCCATCCCTAGGTCAGGAAGATCTCCTGGACGAGGGCACGGCAACCCACTCCAGGATTTGTGCCTAGAGAAACCCATGGACAGAGGAGCCTTGTGAGTATGGTCCATGGGGTTGCAAAGAATTGGACAAGACTAAAGTGACTTAACATGCCGCCAAACAAGACAGAAAGCTCATTTCATTCTCTTATCATATTTGGAGGCAGACTGACCAGAGCTTGATTTGTTTGTATAGTAAAATTGATGACAACAGTACCTGCTTCGTAGGCTCTTATGATGACGGTTATCATCATTATTTTAACTGTTACTCTGACTTTGAATGGGGAATGGATTGGGCATAAATGTGAGGGACAAAAGCAAGTTTTAAGACCAGGGACAGAGCTTAACTCTCAGCAGGTCAGGGATTATACCACGTTCTGTCCTGGGATACTGGTGATATGTTGAGAGTTTGATAGTTTTGAGAGGTAATTCTGGAAGGTACCACAAATGCCCCCCAGTGCTTTGGTAGGGGACAGATCACTGATTAATTTTAGTAGATTATATCAGGGTGTCTTGAGAAGTGGAAAACAACAGAGGAGTTCAGGAAACAAAATTTCGTGACCAGTATCCACCAGTTGGCTTTCCTGGTAGCTTAATGGTAAAGAATCCACCTATAGTGCAGGAGACTCAGGCAATGCAGAATTCAAGGGTTTGATACCTGGGTTAGGAAGATCCCTTGGAGAAGGAAATGGCAACCCACTTTAGTATTCTTGCCTGGGAAATCGTAGGGACAGAGGAGCCTGATGGTCTACAGTTCATGGGGTCGCAAAACAGTTGGACACAACTTAGCAACCACACAACAACAACAATCCACCAGCTGAAGCTAAGCTACATCAGATAGGATTGCTTGTCTTAGGAAGGTAACAGCCCATACATCTTCAGATATCTCATTTGCATTGAATGCCAGTTGCTTTGAAATATTATTTTCATATTCATGCACCTTTCATTTTCTTTTTCTAATAATATCCTTTTCCTAGTTTCTGGATGTGTCATTGGTCAAAGAGTGCTAACATTGCACAAGAGATCATCTTCACTTTACAGGCAAGAAAATGTGTGGAAAGAAGTTCAAAGTCAAGTTTACTCTGTTAGTCAGTGGCAGAGACAGAGTCCAGTCTAGATCTATCGAAAGTCAATGCTTTCTCTCTCACAACCACTTCCTTCCCAAAGTGTTGCTGTATTTTGGCTTTCAATATGAGGGGGCTTATGTTTCTCTTTATGCTAAGCTAGCTAGTTTATTGGAGTAGGAAATAGCAATGCAACTCAGGTATTCTTGCCTGGAGAATCCCATGGACGGAGGAGCTTGGTGGGCTACAGTCCATGGGCTCTCAAAGAGTCAGACACAGCCGAGCATCTGAGTAGCAACAGCAGCAAGTTTATAGCATTCTTTGCACAAATAGCAATTCAATAGCTAAAAACATGGATGTTAAAAAAAAAAAAAAACCTGTGAAAGTTTTCCTAAGAGAATGGAGCATAAGATGTTCATTTATAAGGCTCTATCAGCCAACATTTGTGTTGTGTATGTACGTGTCTGTGTATATATTTAGACTCACATGCATGCACACAACATGCACAGATCTCCTTATTTTAAAAGTATCCAAGTTCTTTCTGATTGGCACCATAAAGAAGCTACAGGAAAATGCAAGTTTAAGATGGTTCCAACCTTTTGAAAATTGCTACCAGTAGTCACACAGTGATTTTATTCTTCACTCCATGTCTCTTGTTATTTAATTAGGAACTTGTCTAATGTAGTTAAGGCTAAACACACACCATTACCATCACAGATACGTTAACAAGCTAGGAATCAATATGGTGAACTCAGTCCAGAAGTCCTCAAGACTTTAAGTTACGTAGAAGCTATTTCTATTATATTCGTTTAGTTCAATGCTCAGTCGTGTCCAACTCTTTGCAACCCCATGGACTGCAGCATGCCAGACTTCACTGTCCATCACCAACTTCCATAGCTTGCTCAAACATATGTCCATCAAGTCGGGGATGCCATCCAACCATCTCATCCTCTTGCAGAATTGCAGTGACAGGGTCCAATCTAGATCTATCTAACTCCAAAGTTGATGCTTTCTCTCTCACAACTTCCTGAAGTGCTGCTGTATTTTGGCTTTCACTATGAGGGGCTTATGTTTCTATTGTATTAATGTTTTAAAATTTAGAACATTAACATTTCATTACATTTCATGTAAGAAATGCATACTGTAAGAAAAGCTCCTACTTCGGCATGAATTTCGTTGGAGAAATGTCAGAGGCATCATACCCAGAGGGAATTAGAAACAGCATGAAGCTAAAACTAAAAATATGTTTTTCAGAAAAAATTTATTCCCTGTGGCATAAATTTTTTCCCTCCCTATAACCAATTGCTATATGGAAATTAGATTCCTCTCGATTCTAGCAACCCCCAAGGAATAAGATCATCCTTCCAGCCGGGAAGGGAGCTAGGAAAGATAAGTTGCTCTCTTACTTCAAATATTTTATTTTTCTGCTGCTTTCTGTACCTGCCATTAGTGGTTTGGCAAAATATTTGCCCTTTGAGGTTTTAATTTTCCTTATTGGTTGTTACAATTCTCAAGAAAGTGAAAAGACTATGAGCCTGGACATAAAGCTGGAAAAAGTCCCAGTTTTCATAAAAGAAAAAAAAAAACCCTCAAGACACTTAATAAAATGCTTAGTGGGCTATTTACATATAGAGTCTTTTAAAATCCATCTAATAGCCCTGAACAGCATTGTTACAAACACTTATTTATCAAAGCATAGTTACTATGCTTTACAACACTTTCAAAAAGCTAAATAAAATATTCCAACCATTAAAACTATATTTTTCTTTTTACTCTCTTGACCTGGCATTAATACAGAATCTCCGTTCAAGGGGGCCTTATTTACACAATAGAACCTTCCTTTTATTCAAAACATACAGCAGTAATAGATGAAGATAAAATGGAAAAGTAAAAAGACATAGTTATTATCAGTTCAGTTCAGTTCAGTCGCTCAATCGTGTCCGACTCTTTGCAGTCCCATGAACTGCAGCACGCCAGGCCTCCCTGTCCATCACGAACTCCCGGAGTTCACTCAGACTCACGTCCATTGAGTCCGTGATGCCATCCAGCCATCTCATCCTCGGTCGTCCCCTTCTCCTCCTGCCCCCAATCCCCCCAGCATCAGAGTCTTTTCCAGTGAGTCAACTCTTCGCATGAGGTGGCCAAAGTACTGGAGTTTCAGCTTTAGCATCATTCCTTCCAAAGAAATCCCAGGGCTGAACTCCTTCAGAGTGGACTGGTTGGATCTCCTTGCAGTCCAAGGGATTCTCAAGAGTCTTCTCCAACACCACAGTTCAAAAGCATCAATTCTTCGGTGCTCAGCCTTCTTCACAGTCCAACTCTCACATCCATACATGACCACAGGAAAAACAATAGCCTCGACTAGACGGACCTTAGTCAGCAAAGTAATGTCTCTGCTTTTGAATATGCTATCTAGGTTGGTCATAACTTTTCTTCCAAGGAGTAAGCGTCTTTTAATTTCATGGCTACAGTCACCATCTGCAGTGATTTTGGAATCCCAAAAAATAAAGTCTGACACTATTTTCACTGTTTCCCCATCTATTTCCCATGAAGTGATGGGACCGGATGCCATGATCTTCATTTTCTGAATGTTGAGCTTTAAGACAACTTTTTCACTCTCCTCTTTCACTTTCATCAAGAGGCTTTTAAGCTCCTCTTCACTTTCTGCCATAAGGGTAGTGTCATCTGCATATCTGAGGTTATTGATATTTCTCCCAGCAAAGTTGATTCCAGTTTGTGCTTCTCTCTTGCTTTTTCCATGATCCAGCAGATGTTGGCAATTTGATCTCTGGTTCCTCTGCCTTTTCTAAAAGCAGCTTGAACATCAGGGAGTTCATGGTTCACATATTGCTGAAGCCTGGCTTGGAGAATTTTGAGCATTACTTTACTAGCATGTGAGATGAGTGCAATTGTGCAGTAGTTTGAGCATTCTTTGGCATTGCCTTTCTTTGGGATTGGAATGAAAACTGACCTTTTCCAGTCCTGTGGCCACTGCTGAGTTTTCCAAATTTGCTGGCATATTGAGTGCAGCACTTTCACAGCATTATCTTTCAGGGTTTGAAATAGCTCAATAGGAATTCCATCACCTCCACTAGCTTTGTTCATAGTGATGCTTTCTAAGGCCCACTTGACTTCACATTCCAGGATATCTGGCTCTAGATGAGTGATCACACCATTGTGGTTATTTGGGTCATGAAGATCTTTTTTGTACAGTTCTGTGTATTCTTGCCTCTTCTTAATATCTCCTGCTTCTGTTAGGTCCAGACCATTTCTGTCCTTTATCGAGCCCATTTTTGCATGAAATGTTCCCTTGGTATCTCTAATTTTCTTGAAGAGATCTCTAGTCTTTCCCATTCTGTTGTTTTTCTCTATTTCTTTGCATTGATCGCTGAAGAAGGCTTTCTTATCTCTTCTTGCTATTCGTTGGAACTCTGCATTCAGATGCTTATATCTTTCCTTTTCTCCTTTGCTTTTCACTTCTTTTCTTTTCACAGCTATATGTAGGCCTCCCCAGACAGCCATTTTTCTTTTTTGCATTTCTTTTCCATGGGGATGATCTTGATCCCTGTCTCCTGTACAATGTTACAAACCTCATTCCATAGTTCATCAGGCACTCTATCTATCAGATCTAGGTTATTATATTATACTCTAAAAAGAAGAAAAAGAAATTGATGCAGACTGTGAAGCAGCAAGAAGAGAGCAAGCTGATGACCCAGGAGTGTGGCTCTGGAAGCCAGCAGAGAGAATGGGCAGTTTCGCTCTGATCTTGCCTGGAAAATTCCATGGATGGAGGAGCCTGGAAGGTTGCAGTCCATGGGGTCGCTGAGGGTCAGATATGACTGAGCGACTTCGCTTTCACTTTTCACTTTCATGCATTGGAGAAGGAAATAGCAACCCACTCCAGGAGAATCCCAGGGATGGGGGAGCCTGGTAGCCTGCCATCTATGGGGTCACACAGAGTCGGACACAACTGAAGAGACTTAGTAGCAGCAGCAGCAGCAGGTAAATTGATCCACAAAAGACAGAGGCCAGATTTAGTTCATTGCTAAAGGCTGATGTGGATCCCTGGCCTCTAAAATATAATTCAGAATTTCTGCTTCTTGATTGTTGCTTGACTGTAGGGTTTCTGCACCCTCACAGACCTAGAGAGAGAAGACACCCTCATGAAAGGGAACTGCTTGAAACAAGCCATCCCGCTCAGTGACTGAACCGCCTTCTCTCCAATGGCCTCCTTGAGATAAACTGGTTCTGCCCTGAGGCTCAGCAACCGTCAAACCACTGGACAGTGTGAGGCGAGTCCACAAAGGAGTGAAAACAGGAACAAAACCAACATCTGAAGAGCCGGCAAACCAAATGTTCAGGAAGCATCTAGAAATACAATGCCAAGAAAGACAACTGCCAAAATCATGAGGTAAATGTGGTTAGAATAAATGAAAAAGAACAGTCTGAAAAGAAGACTTTAAAATAAGTGTTTTAAGATACTTAAAGAGGAAATAAAGGGAAAAATGAAAAAGTAAAAGAGAGAGAAAATATTATGAAACAAAATAGGCACAAGTAAATCAAGAATAGATGAATATGAAATATAACTAATGACAAAGATTAAAAATGTAAAATGTAGTCATAAATATACTTTAAGAAATGGGATAAGCTATTGAACATAATGGAAGATGAAAATTAGCTAGTGGAAATCTTCACTCAGAAATGGTAGTTCAATTGAAAAGTGCTCCCATATTCCTATTGGAAAGTACAGAGAAAGAAAATGAAGGGATGGTGGAGAAATTATATTTAAAGAAATTAGCTAAGGCTTTCTGAGAATTGAAAATAAAACTAAAGTTTTTTAATGCAAATGGTATTCTAAGTACCAAAGATGATGGATAAAAATAGATCCAAACAGGATATATTACAGTCAAACTCTCTAACAAAATTTAAAAATGACCAGGCAGAAAGATGGATTATCACCTATTCATGATTTATTATTATTACTATCAGCAAAGATAGATGCATAGAGACAGGAGAATTGTATCTTAAATGTCCTAAAGGTAAATAATCAGCCTAGACTTTTATATTCAGAGAATGATGGATTTACTAAGACTAAGAATTTACCACTCATATCTTCCCAACTAAAAAACCAAAAACAAAAAAGCTGTTCAGAAGTGTCCTTCATCATGAAGAACACTGAACTTAGAGAAAAGGCATTGGAACACAAGGAAAAAATGTGAGTATGGAAACATATAATATTTTGGTGACAGTATTACTGACTATAAAAATGAATTATAAGCAAGAAAATGAAAGAGCAGGAAAGAGGAAATAAAGAAGCAAATAAAAAGGGTAGTGAGCAGAGAAAAGAAGTAAAGAAAGAAAATATGAAATTAGAAACAATTGCAGCTATATAAATAACTAAATAAATAAAAATGGCTGAAATTAGCAGATTGAATAAAGAAACAAAATTTAGTTGTCTTTTGCTTGCAAAAGACAAGAATTTGTATTTTTGTATTTTAGAAATTTAATTATTTATATTTTTATGTATGTGTATTTTAGAAATTTAAAACAGAGTTTTATAGTTCTGCAAGATGTGGACCCTGAGGCAGGCTGAATGGAGTGCAAGGGACCTCCTTGTATCTTCTGTTGTTGTAGAGATTTATGTGAATATACAAAGATTTCAAAGAGAAAGGGATGGAGAAAAGATATATATTTCAAATATCAACCAAATAAACTTTTCTATGAAACAGATTCACAGACACAGAGAACAGATTTATGGTTACCAAGGGGGAGAATGGTAGGGAAAGGACAGACTGGGAGTTTGGGGTTAGCAGATGCAAACTATTATATATAGGATGGATAAACAACAAAGTCCTACTGTATAACACAAGGAACTACATTAGATATTTTGTGATAAACCATAATGGAAAAGAATATGACAAAGTATCAGTTCAGTCCAGTTGCTGAGTAGTGTCCAACTCTTTGTGACCCCATGGACTCAGCATGCCAAGCTTCCCTGCCCATCACTAATTCCCAGCACTTGCTCAAACTCACTTCCATCGAGTCAGTGATGCCATCCAACCATCTCATCCTCTGTCATCCCCTTCTCCTCCTGCCTTCAGTCTTTTCCAGCATCAGGGTCTTTTCCTATGAGCCAGTGCTTTCCAAATATGTGCCCAAAGTATTGGAGTTTCAGCTTCAGCATCAGTCCTTCCAATGAATATGCAAGACTAATCAGGATGGACTGGTTGAATCTCCTTGCAGTCCAAAAGAGTCTCAATCCATCCTAAAGGAGAGTACATATATATATATATATATATATATATATATATATATATATATATATATATAATGTAACTGAATTGCTTTGCTGTACAGCAGAGATTAACACATTTACAACAGTGTGAATCAACTATGCTTCATTAAAATTTCAAAGAAAGAAATGTAGCAACATTAATGCCATATAATAGAATGAATAGAGCAATATTCAGTGCAGTTCAGTCGCTCAGTTGTGTCCGACTCCTTGCAACTGCAAGGAGGACCGCAGCACGCCAGGCCTCCCTGTCCATCACCAGCTCCCGGAGTTTACCCAAACTCATGTCCATTGAGTCAGTGATGCCATCCAACCATCTCATCCTCTGTCATCCCCTTCTCCTCCTGCCTTCAATCTTTCCCAGCATCAGAGTCTTTTCAAAACAGTCAGCTCTTCGCATCAGGTGGCCAAAGTATTGCAGTTTCAGCTTTAGCATCAGTCCTTCCAATGAGCACTCAGGACTGATCTCCTTTAGGATGGACTGGTTGGATCTCCTTGCAGTCCAAGGGACTCTCAAGAGTCTTCTCCAACACCACAGTTCAAAACCATCAATTCTTCAGCGCTCAACCCTCTGTATAGTCCAGCTCTCACATCCATACATGACCACTGGAAAAACCATAGCCTTGAGTAGACCAACCTTTGTTGGCAAAGTAATGTCTCTGCTTTTGAATATGCTATCTAGGTTGGTCATAACTTTCCTTCCAAGGAGTAAGTGTCTTTTAATTTCATGGCTGCAGTCAACCATCTGCAGTGATTTTGGAGCCCAAAAAAATAAAGTCTGACACCGTTTCCACTGTTTCTCCATCTATTTCCCATGAAGTGATGAGACCAGATGCCATGATCTTTGTTTTCTGAATGTTGAGCTTTAAGCAAACTTTTTCGCTCTCCTCTTTCACTTTCATCAAGAGGCTTTTTAGTTCCTCTTCACTTTCTGCCGTAAGGATGGTGTCATCTGCATATCTGAGGTTATTGATATTTCTCCCAGCAATCTATATTCCAGCTTGTGCTTCATCCAGCCCAGAGTTTCTCATGATTTAGGTTACCTGACTTGAAAATCTCACCCTTCTTTATTGCTGTCCCTGGTGAATTCTGTGTCCTTCCTCTTCCTGCTTTGGGAATTGGTCCCTCCATCAAACTGTATCTCCACATCAGTTCCTGACATGGTGATCAGCAATTTCAACCATCACTGTGACAGATTGGGTATTTGATGATATTATGATATGTGGTCTTCCCTGGTGGTGCTAGTGGTAAAGAACTTGCCTGCCGATGCAAAAGACTAAGAGACTCAGGTTCAATCCCTGACTCAGGAAGATCCCCTGGAGGCGGGTGTGGCAACCCACTCCACTATTCTTGCCTGGAGAATCCCATGGATAGAGGAGCTGGCAGGTTACAGTCCATAGCATCACAAAGATATTATGTAGTTATTGTTAGTTGTTTTAAATGTGATGATGTAACATGGATATGTGTTTTTTTTTTTTAATGACTCCTTGTTTTTTACAGGTGCAATCTGGTATACTCACAGATATCAAAATGTGGTGTTTGGGTTTTCTTCCACTGGTAAAAGCAGGTTGGACGTGAGCTGATAATTGTTGAAGGTGGGTGATGTATACATGGAGGTTTATTATACCCTTCTTTCTGCTTTTGTATATGCTGAAAGTTTTCCATGATAAAACATTAAATAAAGTCTCTGTAAGTGTCCCAGCCAGCACCGTGGTCTCTCAGTTCCTTGACTTCTTCTCCACTTGAACCTCTTAATGTCATACTTAAGCCTTTCAACACAAATTACTGTAAGCAAATAGGGCATGGAGTCCCTGGAGAAAGAGAATCAGGCATGGCTTTGTTGACATAAGAGAAACCATTTTCGTCCTAAGCCATTTTGTGATCTAAGCCTAGGTACAGTGTTTGTCCTCTTACAAGTCTCAGTAATTAATGATCTTAAGGAAACAAAAGAAGGCAGCAACAAACTGCTATCAAGCAAGAGAATTAACAACAGCAAAGATAATAAATCAATTGCATAGACTCCCAGTTCTGTTTCAGTGGTAAGGATTAGCCTGAAGTCCTCAACCACCATGATGATGTTGACTTTTTCTGACTTTTGTGACTTTAGTCAACTAAAATTTAAACTCTGTTGACTTTTGCCATAATTCTATATTAAATTCTCCTGTTCAAACTCCTTCATGAATATGCATATACTGACCAAGCACATTCATTAATATACATGAGCCCTTGGCTTAAAATTTCACCAATCTTGCTTCTGGGGAAACACTGCTTTGGGAAAGCTCCCTAGTGTACTGCAATTATAAGTCCTTCTCCTGAACTTTGGCTTGACACTCACCAAGAAATGAACCCAGTTTTCTGGTATATTACAACCTTCACAATCTTCAATTCAAGCCTCTCACTCTCACACTTCTACTTCCTGTATTTTCAAGCCCACTTATTCTAGTAAATTCCAGCCTTCTCAGTCTCATTAAGATCTTCATTTCACTGACCTGACAGCAGCTTTCTCATATATCTCCCAGCCCATTTTTTTTATTTACTTGCCCCCTCATCTATCTTGAGTGATGTAAGGAAAATTCTTGTAGTGGCCTCGCAGTGTGGCTCAGATGGTAAATAATCTTTCTGCAATGGAGGCCTGGATCCGATCCCTGGGTCAGGAAGATCCCCTGAAGAAGGGCAACCCATTCCAGTGTTCTTGCCTGGAGAATCCCATGGACAGAGGAGCCTGGCAGATTCACAGGATCACAAAGAGTTGAATATGAATGAAGTGATTTAGCAAGCCCTTATTTTTTCAACTTTCTGACTTATCTGGCTAACAGAATCCCAGCACTGGCTGCAATCTACCATCTACCATCTTCCGACTAGCACTTGAACATCCAAATGGGCTGACTGATTTCTCTTTAAGTTCATGTGTACAACATTCAAACACACTCAAGCTGTCCAGGAATCTACCAACATTTTTCTAATAAGGCTGTCCACCCACTGAAATGACTAATTCATCAGCCTCTATTTTTTGATTACACCTCCATATTCTCCTGCCCACCCATTTCAGCTGACCAACTCCCTCAAGTTTCACTGAAATGACAAAATCCATCTTACCTTACCTTCTCAAAATTCATCTTATCATCTTGTTACCCAACCTTCAAAACTCCTGCTTCTTGCATCGGCTTCTTCCTACCTATTTCTTCGTTCTTTCAAAGACCAGTTCCTCTTAGTGCACTTAGAACATTTTGCCTTCTCAAGGATTTAGATGCTTTGATGAACTCACCTCTCCTTCTCTACATTGTTAATCTACCAATTCAAAGCTGTCTCTCTGAAGATTCTATTCACTTCTCCTGAAATTTATCAAACAACCCAAGGGTTGTCATTCAGCTGATACATACAAAGTACTAGTTGTTAAAATAGTCAAGTACTGGTTGTTAAGTATCCACTACTTTAAGCCCTCATTAGTGCCATTGCTTTGAATTTCTACTAGGTTACAAGCCCCAACCTAGAAGCAAGATCTAAGATGGCCCAAAATCAAATGAAGTCTGCATGTGAGTCATCTGGAGGTCTCATTAAAATGCAGATTATGATTAAGTAGATTTTAGGTGGTGCCTGCAATTCTGCAAAATACCTCAAAACTCCAAGGTGATGTGTCATTCTTTGACTAAACAGACTTTTGAGCTTTTTAGAAACAAAGTAACAGGCTTCTATGTGGTCAAGGTACAAGCAAGGATGATGTTAAAAGTGCCAAGTACAGCAGAGGCACTGAACTCTCAGAAGGGATACAGGTCATATTTCCAGAGTAGAGCCCTGGGGCCCTCTGCTGGGTCATTTAGTCCCCACATTATGAAGTGGACCAGGAGTGCCCACTGGGAGTAGTGTGGACTCAGTGTAGTGTGGTTATTTAATAACATACTTGAATATTTTAACAACTGGTACATTGTACAAGCATGCATGTGCCAGTTGAATGCCAACCCTTATGTCGTATCATACATTTTCAAAGAAGTCAATAGAATCATCAGAGAGAAATCTTTGAACTCAAATTAAAAACATTCTTCATGTGTCAACCAAAGATGAAGTGGGTGGAGCAAAAGGAATTTCCTACCTGGGAAGGGGTTTGATCCCAGGTAGTATAAGACTTTGGTTGAGAAAATGTAGAAGTTGGACTAGGTCACTTAAGGTTCTTTCAAACCCTGGATTCTATAAATCCTACTCCAGTAAAGTCATTACCCTTCTAGGATCACCTTAAAAAAAAAAAAAATTGGACTTCAAATTGCAGTTTACTCTATGTCATAGTTTACAGACTATAAGACTTTTTCAGAAAGAAAAATTTTAAAATAATTAATGGATTAAAAATACACATTTGTTTCCAATCTTTCTAGTTGTTTTCTAATTTTCTTTTTGTTGACTTACTGCTCCTGACTAATACGTATGCAAATTTTGAACATTTGCAGGAAAGAAGTCAATGAGCAAAAAAATCAATTATATTTCTAAAAACTAGAGGGAAATAATTGGAGAATGAAGTTAAAATGAAGAATTTCATTTATAACAGCAGACAGAGCATTATACCCTGAAAGATAAGTTGAAAAAACTTTGTGAAAGATTGTGTACTGAAAACTACAAAATACTGCTGGAGGACGACATAAGTTAAGAGACAAATACACCATGCCATTGGATGGGAAGATTTAGTATTGTTAAGATAACAATTCTTTCCAAATTTATCCATAGAGTCTATATATCCTTAATCAGAACTCCTTAGACATTTTTTTGGTAGAAATTGATGAACTGATTCTACAGTTTGTGAATTGTGAATTTATCTGAAGCCTCATTACAAAATACCTAGAATAGCCAAGACCATTTTGAACAAAAATGAAAGATTTACACTACCTGATTTCCTGACATAAAATAAAATATTCATGACACTGTAGTGTTGAAGTAAGGATCAATGGGAAAAAATAGAGAGTCCAAAAGTAGACCACTCACTTATGTGGTCAGTTAATTTTTGCCAAAGGTGCTAAAATAATATTTGATGAAAGGACAGTCTTTTCGACAAGTTGTTCAGAAACAATTGGGTATCTGTGTGAACAAAACTGATCCTCACCTCTTACCACACATGACGATTAACTCTGGATAATTTATTGATCTGAATATGAAAGTTAAAACTAGAAAACTTTGAAAAGGAAACAGAACTTCTAAAACAATCTAGAAGTGGAGAAAAAGATTTACTAGGACACAACAATTGCTTTAAAATCATTTCTCAGCCTGTTGACTAAGATCAAGTGTAGTATGGGGGCTTCCTTGATGGCTCAGAGGTAAAGAATGCCAATGCAGGAGACACAAAAGACACAGGTTTGATCCCTGGGTCAGGAAGACTCCCTGAAGGAGGGCATGGCAACCCACTCCAGTGGAAAATTCCAAGGACAGAGGGGCCTGGTGGACTACAATCCATGCAGTCGCAAAGAGTCAGACATGACTGAGTAGCTGAGCATGAGGATGAGCATGGCACAAGGACATTGAAAACAATTTGGCACATTTATATTAAGGGAGACATGTGCTTTACATAAGACCTGCCAATTCCACTGCCACATTTTACCCAAGAGAAATGAAAACATGTCCTTAAAATGACATATATAGCAGCTTCACTGATAGCCCCAAACTGAAAAAGGCCAAGGTATCTTTGCAGCCAAAGATGGAGAGCTCTATACAGTCAGCAAAAACAAGACCAGGAGCTGACTGTGGCTCAGATCATGAACTCCTTATTGCCAAATTCAGACTTAAATGGAAGAAAGTAGGGGAAAACCACTAGACCATTCAGGTATGACCTAATTCAATTCCCTTACGATTATACAGTGGAAGTGTCAAATCAATTCAAGGGATTATATCTGATAGAGTGCCTGGAGAGTTATGGATGGAGGTTCGTGACATTGTACAGGAGGCAGGGATCAAGATCATCCCCAAGAAAAAGAAATGCAAAAAGGCAAAATGGTTGTCTGAGGAGGCCTTACAAATAGCTGAGAAGGGAAGAGAAGCTAAAGGCAAAGGAGAAAAGAAAACAAATACCTATCTGAATGCAGAGTTCCAAAGAATAGCAAGGAGAGATAAGAAAGCCTTTCTCAGTGATCAATGCAAAGAAATAGAGGAAAACAGTAGAATAGGAAAGACTAGAGATCTCTTCAAGAAAATTAGAGATACCAAGGGAACATTTTATGCAAATATGGGCACAATAAAGAACAGAAATGGTATGGACCTAACAGAAGGAAAAGATATTAAGAAGAGGTGGCAAGAATACACAGAAGAACTATACAAAAAAGATCTTCATGACCCAGATAACCACAATGGTATCATCACTCACCTAGAGCCAGACATCCTGGAATGCAAAGTCAAGTGGGCCGTAGGAAGCTTCACTATGAACAAAGCTAGTGGAGGTGATGGAATTCCAGTTGAGCTATCTCAAATTCTAAAAGATGATGCTGTGAAAGTGCTGCACTCGATATGCCAACAAATTTGGAAAACTCAGCAGTGGCCACAGGACTGGAAAAGGTCAGCTTTTATTCCAATCCCAAAGAAAGGTAATGCCAAACAATGTTCAAACTGCCACACAATTGCATCCATCTCACATGCTAGCAAAGTAATGCTCAAAATTCTCCAAGCCAGGCTTCAAAAGTACATGAACCATGAACTTTCAGATGTTCAAGCTGGATTTAGAAAAGGCAGAGGAACCAGAGATCAAATTGCCAACATCCATTGGATCATAGAAAAAGCAAGAGAGTTCCAGAAAAACATCTCCTGTTGCTTTATTGATTATGCTAAAGTCTTCGACTGTGTGGATCACAACAAACTGTGGAAAATTCTTGAAAAGATGGAAATACCAGATACCTTACCTGTCCCCTGAGAAATCTGTATGCAGTTCAAGAAACAACAATTAGTACTGGACATGGAACAATAGACTGGTTCCAAATTGGGAAAGAAGTATGTCAAGGCTGTATTTTGTCACCCTGCTTATTTAACTTATATGCAGAGTACATCATGAGAAATGCTGGACTGGATGAAGCACAAGCTGGAATCAAGATTGCTGGGAGAAATATCAATAACCTCAGATTCACAGATGACACCAACCTTATGGCAGAAGGCAATGAAGAACTAAAGAGCCTCTTGATGAAAGTGAAAAAGGAGAGTGAAAAATTTGTCTTAAAACTCAACATTCAGAAAACTAAGATCATGACATCCAGTCCCATCACTTCATGGCAAATAGATGGGGAAACAATGGAAACAGTGAGAGACCTTATTTTCTTGGGCTCCAAAATTACTGCAGATGATGACTGCAGCCATGATATTAAAAGATGTTTGCTCCTTGGAAGAAAAGCTATGATCAACCTAGACAACTTATTAAAAAGTAGACATTACTTTGCCAACAAAGGTTGGTCTAGTCAAAGCTATGGTTTTTCCAGTAGTCATGTATGGATGTGAGAGTTGGACTATAAAAAAAAAAGCTAATAGCTGAATAATTGATGGTTTTGAACTGTGGTGTTGGAGAAGACTCTTGAGAGTCCCTTGGACTGCAAGGTGATCCAAACAGTCCATCTTAAAGGAAATCAGTCCTGAATATTCATTGGAAGGACTGATGCTGAAGCTGCTACTCCAATACTTTGGCCACCTGATGTGAAGAACTGTCTCATTTGAAAAGACCCTAATGCTGGGAAAGATTGAAGGTGGGAGAAGAAGGGGATGACAGAGGATGAGATGGTTGGATGGCATCACTGATCTGATGGACATGAGTTTGAGTAGGCTCTGGGAGTTGGTGATGAAGAGGGATGCCTGGTGTGCTGCAGTCCATGGTGTTGCAAAGAGTCGGACACGACTGAGCAACGGAGCTGAACTGAACTGATCCATCAACAAGTAAGTGGATCAACAAATTGTGAAATTCACAATGAAATACTTATTAGCAATAAAAAGAACTGAATTCTTTATGCACATAACAAAGAACTTAAAATTTTTTAAAACATTAAACTGAGCCAAAGAAGACAAAACTAGAGAGTACTTACTATGTAAATCATTTGTATGAATTTCTACAACAGACAAACTTGTCTTTAATAGTGGGAAGCAGATAAGGGAAGGGACAGGAAATTGATTGCAAAGGGGCATGAGGAAACTGCTTACGGTGATGGAAATGTTCAATATCTTTTTTTAAAATTTGTTTTATTGAAGTATAGTTGATTTACAATGTTATGTTAATTTCTGCTGTTCAGCAACTCCAATACTTTGGCCACCTGATGCAAAGGACTGACTCATTTGAAAAGACCCTGATGCTGGGAAAGATTGAGGGCAGGCGGAGAAGGGGACAACAGAGGATAAGATGGCTCGATGGCATCACCGACTCAATGGACATGGGTTTGGGTGGACTCTGGGAGTTGGTGATGGACAGGGAGGCCTGGCGTGCTGCGGTTCATGGGGTCTCAAAGAGTCGGACACGACTGAGCGACTGAACTGAACTGATCTGTTCAGCAAAGTGATTCAGTTATACATATATATACATACACTATTTTCCATATTCATTTCCATTATGGTCTATTACAGGATATAGAATATAATTCTCTGTTCTATAGAGTAGGACCTTGTTGCTTATCCATTCTACATATAATATAGCATCTGCTAATCCCAAATTCCCAACCCACCTCTTTCCCCACTTCATTGGCAATCACATCTGTTCTCTGTGAAATGTCCTGTATCTTCATTGTGTTGGTGGCCATATTTGCAATTAGCATCGGAGGAAGCAAGCAATGTTCTTTCTCCATCAAGTAAGTGAAAGTCAGTTTCCCAGATTCTGATAAAGGAACTAAGAGACAGCAAGAAAATTTCTTCCTTTAAATGCTTGGCCTTCTGTAAGAATATTGATTTGTTCCGTGACTTTTTCAGTGAGGTGCTTAAAGCTCCCCCCTTGGAAGCAATTCACAAATGTGAAACTTCAGGGTTTGTGTACTGCTTTCCTGGGCCCTATTTGGTTACCCTAATCACAATGTAACGGCCCAGCACAGAGCCCATGGTCCCAGCAACCCTTGTATCCTTTTCCCTTGACTCCTCATCCACTCCAAACCTTGGATTCCTGCCTCTGTCTTCCATTTCTGAGTCCAGAGTGGTGCAGAAGCTGACATAACGCTTCACCAAACCCAAATCTATTGAAAATTCCCATTGTGATGCTTCACGTTCATCTTTCTGAATCAGAAAAACTTCAATTCATCTCTTCCAATTCTCTACCACAGTCACATGTTGATTGTGTCAGGCATCCTCTCTCTCCCAGTTTTCAAAAATTCCTGCCAGTGACTTTGCTTCCATTGATACTGAGAAGATGAGGCCATCTTGAGGCCAACATGACTCCCTCAGTTACATGTCTTCAATCCTCTACTTTTTTTAAAAAAAATGTTATTTTGCTGTGCTGTGCAGCACTCAAGATCTTAGTTTTCTGACTAAGGATTGAACCCATGGCCCCTGTATTGGGAGCATGGAATCTTAATCACTGGACCCCCCCCAGGGGAGTCCCTCAATTCTTCACTTTTTTTGTGCTCCTGTGGTTACATCTTTGCCAGGAACCTAGACCTGGGTGGAGACCCCTTTCTCTGTGTTCATGCCTGGTGTTGTAGTTGCCAGTGGGATCCATTCCGCAGTTACGCTGCTCATTGTCATCAAGGCTTTCATCCCTTAAAAAACAATCTTATTCTGTATATATTTCAGAACTTGTACACAAAGCCACTGCTTCCTTTATCAATTGTACCTTTTATCACAATTATACCAGTTTGCCTGTCCACAACAATATGTAAGAGGGTGTCTCACTGTTCCCAGCAGTATGTATTAGCCTGTTTGGGCTGCCATAATAGAACATCATAGACTGGGTAGCTTATAAACAACAGAAACTTATGTCTCCAGACCTAGAGGCTGGAAATCCAAGGTCAGGATGCTAACATGATCAGATTCTGGTAAGAACCATTTTTCAGATTGCAGACTGCCTGACTTCTCACTGTGTCCTCATATGTCAAGAAGGAAGGCAGGAGAACTTTCTGAGGTCCCCCTCTTTTTTTTTAAATTGGGGTGTAGTTGCTTTACAATGTTGTGTTAATTTCTGATGTATAACGAAGTGAATCAGGTACATATATAATGTAACCCCTCCCTCGTGGGCCTCCTTCTCACCGCCACCCCACCCAGGTCAGCGCAGCGCACCGAGCCGAGCTCCCTGTGCCGTGCAGCAGGTTCCCACCAGCTGTCTGTTTTACACCTGGTGGTGGACATGCATCAGTCCCAGTCTCCCAGCTCATCCCACCCACGCACTGGTGCACCTCTTGGTTATCTACATCTGCATCTCTATTCCTGCCCTGCAGATGGATTCATCCATACCACTTTTCTCAATTCCATATATACATGTTACTATATGATATTTTATCTGGGTCCATCCACATCTCTACAAATGATCTAATATTTTCCCCTTTTATGGCTGAGTAATATTCCATTGTATATATGTACCACAACTTCTTTATCCATTCCTCTGTCGATGGATATTTAGGTTGCATCCAAGTCCTGACTATTGTAAATAGCATAGCAAAGAACATTGGGGTGCATGTGTCTTTTGCAATTATGATTTTGTCAGGGTATATGCCCATGTGGTGGATCTAGTTTTAGCTTTTTTAAGGAACCTCCGTACAGTTCTCCATAGTGGCTCTATCAGTTTACATTCCCAGCAGCACACAAGAGGACTCCCTGTACCCACGCCCTCTCCAGCATTACCGTTTGTAGATTTTTTTTTGAGAGTGGCCATTTTGACCAGTGCAGGGTGATATCTCATTGTAGTTTTGATCTGTGTTTCTCTGATAACTAGTGATGTTGAGCATCTTTTCAGATACCTCTTGGCCATCTGCGGGTCTGCTGCTGCTGCTGCTAAGTTGCTTCAGTCATGTCCGACTCTGTGTGACCCCATAGACGGCAGCCCACCAGGCTCCCCCGTCCCTGGGATTCTCCAGGCAAGAACACTGGAGTGGGTTGCCATTTCCTTTTCCAATGCATGAAAGTGAAAAGTGAAAGTGAAGTCGCTCAGTCGTGTCCAACTCCTAGTGACCCCATGGACGGCGGCCTACCAGGCTCCTCCGCCCATAGTATTTCCCAGGCAAGAGTACTGTGTGTCTAGGATCCCTTTTATAAGAACACTAATCTCATTTGTGAAGGCTCTCAAATATCCCATCCCCTCATGTCATCATATTGTGGGTTAGGATTTCAACATATTAATTTAAAAGGACACAAACATTCAGTCCATTGTGAGTATTCAGAGAGACAGTAAAGCTTGGTGGTAAGAACATGGGCAGAGAGCCAACTATTGGGCGTGGAGTCTGGCTAAGTCAGTCCCTTGCCGCATGACTTTGCTTAAATTACTTAGATCTCTGTGTCTCAGTTTCTTCAGCTGTAAAATGAGGATAATAATAGTACTACTAATATTTAACTATTGCAATAATTAAGTGATTGGCAGATGCAAATCTATATAATAGTGTTCAATAAGTACTACATTCATACCTTAAATCTGTGACTGGTGATAGATGAAAGTGATTTCTGTTGTGGATATCTTTGACAATTAATAATGTTGAATATATATATATCACATGTTTTTAATCATATTCTTCTCAGTTCAGTTCAGTTGCTCAGTTGTGTCCAACTCTGCGACCCCATAGACTGTAGCACCCCAGGATTCCCTGTCCATCACCAACTCCAGGAGCTTGCTCAAACTCACATCCATTGAGTTGGTGATACCATCCAACCAGCTCATCGTTGGTCATCCCCTTCTTCTCCTGCCTTCAATCTTTCCCATCATCTGGGTCTTTTCCAATGAGTCAGTTCTTTGCATCAGGTGGCCAAAGGATTGGAGCTTCAGCAGCAGTCCTTCCAATGAATATTCAGGACTGATTTCCTTTAGGATTGACTGGTTTGATCTCCTTGCAGTCCAAGGGACTCTCAAGAGTCTTCTCCAACACCACAGTTCAAAAGCATCAGTTCTTTGGTGCTCAGCTTTCTTTATGGTCCAACTCTCACATCCGTATATGACTACTGGAAAAACCATAGCTTTGACTATATGGACATTTGTCTATATGGACCTTTGTCAGCAAAGTAATGCCTCTGCTTTTTAATATGCTGTCTAGGTTGGTCAAAACTTTTCTTCCAAGGAGCAAGCGTCTTTTAATTTCATGATTGCAGTCACCATGTGCAGTGATTTTGGAGCCCAAGAAAAGAAAGTCTCTCACGTTTCCATTGTTTCCCCATCTATTTGCCATGAAGTGATGGGACTGGATATCATGATCTTAGTTTTCTGAATGTTGAGTTTTAAGACAAATTTTTCACTCACCTTTTTCACTTTCATCAAGAGGCTCTTTAGTTCTTCATTGCCTTCTGCCATAAGGTTGGTGTCATCTGTGAATCTGAGGTTATTGATATTTCTCCCAGCAATCTCGATTCCAGCTTGTGCTTCATCCAGCCTGATATTTCTTATGATGTACTCTGCATATAAGTTAAATAAGCAGGGTGACAAAATACAGCCTTGACATACTTCTTTCCCAATTTGGAACCAGTCTATTGTTCCATGTCCAGTTCTAACTGTTGCTTCCTGACCTGCATACAGATTTCTCAGGAGGCAGGTACAATGGTCTGGTATTCCCATTTTTCAGAATTTTCCACAGTTTGTTGTGATCCATGCAGTCAAACGCTTTGGTGTAGTCAATAAAGCAACAGGAGATGTTTTTCTGGAACTCTCTTGCTTTTTCTATGATCTAATGGATGTTGGCAATTTGATTTCTGGTTCCTCTGCCTTTTCTAAATCCAGCTTGAACATCTGGAAGTTCTTGATTCACGCACTGTTGAAGCCTGGCTTGGAGAATTTTGAGCATTACTTTGCTAGCATGTGAGATGAGTGCCATTGTGTGGTAGCTGGAACATTCTTTGGCATGACCTTTCTTTGGAATTGGAATGAAAACTGACCTTTTCCAGTCCTGTGGCCACTGCTGAGTTTTCCAAATTTGTTGGCATATTGAGTGCAGCACTTTGACAGCATCATCTTTTAGGATTTGAGATAGCTCAACTGGAATTCCATCACCTCCACTAGCTTTGTTCATAGTGATGCTTCCTAAGGCCCATTTGACTTCGCATTCAGGATGTCTGGCTCTTTTCTTTTAGGAAATGCCTGTTCAATCTTTGTGAAATTGTAATGGCCCATCAATATTTTCTCCTTGATTTTAAGCTCTTGATGAACTAAGACTGTTCAAAATTTATACTTTATATATTTTATTCTTCTCCCCACCTCCCATCTGAACTCTATTTTGGCAACTAATATAAAGTGATTTTAGCTCTTTGGAGGAGGGTACCAGTCTCAAGAGTGCTCATTATTTGGTTTGTGGACTGTTCAGCAAATAACAGTAGTGTTTCTAAAGCGAGAGTTTGGAACTAAACCTGTAAATCAAAGAATTTGTTATTCCGTCTCCTTACAGATGAGGATATCACTAGAGAAGTGCCATAACTGTCTGAAAAGGATGTACATTTAGAAAGCATATGTGGTGAATGTTAAAGGAGAAGTCTACTTCTTAAGATCAAATACTGCTTTCTGTAGATTTCCTTGGGGAAATCAACCTCCAGGAACTGTTGCCACTGGGGCCTCTGCTTCTCTTGCCATTTGTAAAGCTGAGTTGATGGGAGCTTCTGTGGGGTGTCTAATCTCTCTGATAGAAGCTTCCTCATTACCTACCTGGCCCTGTCACAGACCAGCCCCTGGAGACAGACGTATCACCACCATTTCTTCTAGACTCTTGCTGTAGGTTGTCCCTAGGAAGTAATTAAAGTCCCGAATGTTCTCAGTGGGCAGGCCTTAGACCTGCAGTCCCTGCCTTGAGCCCTCCACAGCTGGTGGTGGAGTAAAAGCCATTATCCAAAAAATCTGTAAGGAGTTCATTTCTACTCACGACCAGTTGACTTTTGGAAGATTTGCTGGAGTTAGCTAAAATGTTTCTAATCTGAAAATCACTTTGGTCATATAATTCTACTTTCTGAAGACTCTAAAAGTGAAAGTCACTCTGACTCTTTGCGACTCTATGGACTGTAGCCCACCAGGCTCCTCTGCCCGTGGAATTTTCTGGGCAAGAATACTATTTCCTCCTTCCAATGCAGGGGGCTCAGGTTTGATCCCTGTTTGGGGAACTTAGTTCCCACATGCTTCCTGGGAAAAAATATTTTTTTAAGGAAAGTAGACCACAGCAAAAACATAATTTGTCCGTTTTTGCTATTTTTCTTGAAGACTCTAAAAACTTCAGTTGGTAAAGAATACACCTGCAATGCAGGAGACTCTGGTTTGATTCCTGGGTTGGGAAGATCTGCTGGAGAAGGGATAGGCTACCCACTCTAGTATTCTTGGGCTTCCCTTGTGTCTCAGCTGGTAAAGAATCTGCCCGCGATGCGGGAGACCTGGGTTCGATCCCTGGGTTGGGAAGATCCCTGGAGAAGGGAAAGGCTACCCACTCCAGTATTCTGGCCTGGAGAATTCCAAGGCTCCAAAGGGAGGTAAAGAGTCGGACGCGGCTGAGCGACTTTCACTTTCACTTTCCTATGCTTAAACTGCATTATCATGACAGATGTTCAGTTGGCCCTGGACTTCTTAGTCAGTTTAAGTGAATGACAGGCAGAAATGCTGCTGTCTTCAAAGAGAAATATTAGAGCAGAATGAGAATGAGGAAAGCCACCTTGCCAGAGCCTTTTTAATAAAAGAATTCCTTTGTGTGACTGCGAGTTGCTGGGTGACCTTGGGAGAGAACTGAGTACAGAATAGATTACTCAAGGGTGAAATTGGTTTTCAAATTAACAGTCAGTTTGTTAAAGAAATATTTTCAAAGTCCTTGGTCTTAGTGATCTGCAGATTACAAATCTTACTATTCTACATATCAGTCTAGCAAATTTTAATAATCACTCTTAAAGGGTGTGCTAGATAAAACTGTCCCCTCCAAATTCATGTCCACTAGGAATCTCAGAATGTGACAGTTTTGGGGCAACAGGATGTTTGTGGTTGAAATTTAGGTAAGGATCAAGATGAGGTCATAATATGTGTGTGCTCAGTCGTGTCTGACTGTTGGCAACCCCATGGACCGTACCAACCAGGCTCCTCTGTCCATGGGATTCTCCAGGCAGGAGTACTGGAGGGGGTTGCCATTTCCTCCTCCAGGGGATCTTCCTCACCTAGGGATCAAACCCACATCTCCTGCATTGGCAAATGAACTCTTTACCACTGTGCCACCTGGGAAGCCCATACTGAATTAGGGCAGGTCCTAGATATGAGAGTGTCCTTATTAGAGACAGAGAATAACACAGAGAAGATGTTCACATGAAGACAGAGGCAGAGAATGGAGGGATACTGCCACAAGCCAGGGGAAAAGCTGGAGCCACCAGAAGCTCAAAGAGGCAGGAAGGATTTTTCCAAGAAACTTCAGAAGGAATGTGATCCTGCTGATACCTATATCTTGGGCCTCTAGACTCCAGACGTGGGAAACAGTAAATTTCTGTTCTTTTAAGCCATGTGATTTGTGGTCATTTGTTACAGAAGCCAGAAAAATTGATACAGGGGGTTTGATCTTTGGTTTCATTTACAAGCTTAAACTCCTGTTAGCAGTTTAAACTTACATGTTTGATTATCTTTTAAAACACTTCAATTATCAGACAAATAAGTGTTTCAAGATACTTAAATTCTTGTAACTCTACTAATAGACTTGAAGGGCATATCTATATCTATAATATAGTGTGTATACATATATATGTATATTATATTATGAAGAACTGGCTCATACGATTACAGAGGGTAGGTCTCATGATTTGCCATATGCAAATTGGAGAACCAGAAAAATTGGTGCTATAATTCAATTCACATCCCATGGCCTGAGTACCAGTAGTACCAATGGTGCAAGTCAGTCCAAGGCAGAGAAGATCGATGTCTGAGCTCAAGCACACAGGCCAAAAAGGCGTGAATGCTCCTTTCTACCATCTTTTGTCTATTCAGGTCCTAATGGTTTGGAAAATGCCCAGCCACAAGGAGCAGGGCAATATATTTTACTGATTCAAATGTTTCAGTAACCTGGAAACACCCTCTAAGACATACCCAGAAACAATGCTTAGCCAATTTTCTGGGCATCCCTGATGCAGTCAAGCTGACACAAGAAGTGAACCATCACACCTGAGTTTGCCTAATCACTGCTTTTTTCTTCCATCTACTAATAAAAGGCTGCAACACAGACCCAAGAGAGTACTTTACTTAATTTTGTATTTCTTTGGTTCTTAATGTATTTAAATGTTTTGCACCTTTTTTCTAATGTCTTTATCTTGTAAGATCAATTGCTATTAGATCCTAAAATATCTAATTAATTACTGGATATTCCCTCATGGCCTTGTTGGATAATGTGGTCTCAACTCCTGAGATCATTCTAGAGTCATTTGAAGAGAAAAGCATTAGGAAAGGTTGCTGCTAAGTCACTTCAGTTGTGTCTGACTCTGTGCGACCCCATAGACGGCAGCCCACCAGGCTCCCCCGTCCCTGGGATTCTCCAGGCAAGAACACTGGAGTGGGTTGCCATTTCCTTCTCCAGTGCATGAAAGGGAAAAAAGAAGGGGAAGTCACTCAGTGGTGTCCAACTCTTTGCAACCCCACGGACTGCAGCCTACCAGGCTCCTCCGCCCATGGGATTTCCCAGGCAAGAGTACTGGAGTGGGGTGCCATTGCCTTCTCTGTTAGGAAAGGTTAAGAACCAATAAACTTTAGCTGGTGCTATAGAACTGATCTAGACTGAAGAACTAGAAAGTGGGTATCAGTATAATAGCTGCCAGTGGTGAGAAGAGAGAAATAAAAACCAAAAAATTCATTGTGAAAAGCTCCTTGGGATGTGGAGGGGATGGGAACAGAACTTATAGTATATCTCCAAGTCAACAATAAGGTAAAATTCACCCAAACTCTAGACTGTGTTTTGGTAATTCTCAATAACTGAGAAGATCAATCTGGCCCATGATAATAACATTTGTGTGCTCAGTCATGTCTGACTCTTTGCGACTCCATGGACTATAGCCCAGAAAGCTCCTGGGTCCATTGGATATTCCAAGCAAGAATACTGGAGCAGGTTGCCATTTCCTACTCCAGGGGATCTTCCCAGCAGAGGGATGGAACTCCAGTCTCTGACATCTCTGCTTTGGCAGGAGGATTCTTTACCACTGTGCCAGCTGGGAAGCTGATAATATAATTGCCTTTTCTCAAAATAGAGTTTGGGTTAGTCATGTGATGAACTGAACATATGATTACATAGTCATATACCCAGACCCTTCCTCTCTGCTACCACCATAATCTTTGGGTACAAATGAAATAATGTCACATTATTCACACCAATTTTTAGGATTCTTCGCCCCCTTGGCTTCTCACTGAGAAGTGAAAGTGTTAATTGCTCAGTTGTGTCTGACTCTCTGCTACCCTATGGGCTATAGCCCGCCAGGTTCCTCTGTTGATGGAATTCTCCAGGCAAGAATCATGGAGTGGGTAGCCATACCCTTTCTTAGGAAATCTTCCCAACCCAGGGATCGAACCTGGCTCTCCTGCATTGCAGGCAGAATCTTTACTGTCTGAGCCACCAGGGAAGCTGAAATTGTCCCCCTCCTCTGGAAAAGACTGCTCCTTTCTTTGGCTCTGGCAACATCACTGAAGGTGACCTCCCCAAGGGCTGTTGTTCACCCCTGCCCTTAGAAAGAACACGATTCTCCTGCTAGAAACATCCTTGTGGTTTCTTGTCCGTTGTCACCCTTTCTTTTGTGTTCCATGCAGAAATGAGTGTGCCTCTCTTCTCACTTCAGGGCTCCATTTTATCATCCAACCCTCAGGGCAGCACAGCTTCTAGTGCACTTCTCTGAAAATATCTGCTGAAAATCGTTCCCTTCAAGAATGTTCTGTAGGGAATCAGACATAGCCGTGGGACTGGCATGGAGGCTGTTGTCTTGTGGCCCTCTGTTTCCTTGGTCATCTCTCTCTGTCCCAAGCAACTGTGCCTCAAATGTTGATGTCACAGACCAGGTCTGTGTGCCCTTCACAGCCAATCTCAGCCAGAGCTACCTAAACTATGGTGATGGGGATTAGGGATATATATATATATAATATGTAATTGTCCAATGAATGCTAAAGTCAGCATATGGAAGCTTAAAGAAAAACTGGATGTTTGTGTGGTCTTGAAGTGGTGGTGGTTTAGTCACTAAGTCATGTCTAATTCTTGCGACCCCGTGGACTGTGGCCCACAAGGCTTCTCTGTCCATGGGATTTTCCAGGCAAGAATACTGGACTGAGTTGCCATCCCCTTCCTCAGGGGATCTTCCCAACCCAGGAATTGAACCCCAGATCTCCTGCACTGGAGGCAGATTCTTTACTCACTGAGCTACCAGGTCTTGAAATGCCCTCCTCCAAATACTGATTAATGATGAAGGGAAGAATAGTAATTTTATGGCAGAGAGACCCTGCTGATACTACCTTAACCAAGTGGATCACCTCCAATAAGATATATTATCAACATACCATACCAGCTGATATAACGCATTGAGAAGGTACATCACCACTGTGTTTTACTTCCCCAAAATGCAGAACTTCCAATCTTATCAAAAATATCAGACAGACTCAAATTCAGGGATACTCTGTCAAAAAATGTCAAGGTTATGAAAAGAGAGGAAAGACCAGGGAAGAGATACAAAGAGGCCAAGCAGACATGACAATTAAATGCAACATGGAATCCAGGATTGGACCCTGGAACAGTAAAGGACCACTGGTGGAGAAACTGGCAAAATCCAAGTAGAAGATGTACTTAAGAGTCATGTACCAAAGTTAATTTCCCTGTTTTGATTTATGTCCCATCATTCTGTGAGATGTTAGCACCAAGGTAAGCTAGATGGATGGCATAAAAACATCTCTATTGTTTTTTGGAATTCTTCTATACCTCTTTAATTATTTCAAAAATAAGATGTTAAGGCAATCTGTGATTACAGTGGCAAATTTGAAAATTGAGTAATCTATTGTTGCTGCTGTGTTGCTGCTGCCTAGTAGAAATACATTATGATTAGGCTTATGAAACAGGAAAGTGGTTCTCAGTCATGATCATGAATGTCAGAATCACCTGGAGGTTTTGTTTGAACAGATTACTGGGCTTCACCCAGTGGTTCTGATTCAGTACATCTGGGTTGCTGACCTGTGTTTGAGTCTGAATTTGGTAATAAGGAGTTCATGATCTGAGCCACAGTCAGCTCCTGGTCTTGTTTTTGTTGACTGTATAGAGCTTCTCCATCTTTGGCTGCAAAGAATATAATCAATCTGATTTCCGTGTTGACCATCTGGTGATGTCCATGTGTAGTCTTCTCTTGTGTTGTTGGAAGAGGGTGTTTGCTATGACCAGTGCATTTTCTTGGCTAAACTCTATTAGTCTTTGCCCTGCTTCATTCCACATTCCAAGGCCAAATTTGCCTGTTACTCCAGGTGTTTCTTGACTTCCTACTTTTGCATTTCAGTCCCCTATAATGAAAAGGACATCTTTTTTGGGTGTTAGTTCTACAAGGTTTTGTAGGTCTTCATAAAACCGTTCAACTTCAGTTTCTTCAGCATTACTGGTTGGGGCATAGACTTGGATAACTGTGATATTGAATAGTTTGCCTTGGAGACAAACAGAGATCATTCTGTCATTTTTGAGATTGCATCCAAGTACTGCATTTCAGACTCTTGTTGATCATGATGGCTACTCCATTTCTTCTGAGAGATTCCTGCCTGCAGTAGTAGATATAATGGTCATCTGAGTTAAATTCACCCATTCCAGTCCATTTTAGTTCGCTGATTCCTAGAATGTCGACGTTCACCCTTGCCATCTCTTGTTTGACCACTTCCAATTTGCCTTGATTCATGGACCTGACATTCCAGGTTCCTATGCAATATTGCTCTTTACAGTATCGGATCTTGCTTCTATCACCAGTCACATCCACAGCTGGGTATTGTTTTTGCTTTGGCTCCATCCCTTCACTCTTTTTGGAGTTATTTCTCCACTGATCTCCAGTAGCATATTGGGCACCTAATGACCTGGGGAGTTCCTCTTTTGGTATCCTATCATTTTGCCTTTTCATACTGTTCATGGGGTTCTCAAGGCAAGAATACTGAAGTGGCTTGCCATTCCCTTCTCCAATGGACCGCATTCTGTCAGACCTCTCCACCATGACCTGCCCATCTTGGGTTTGCCCCACAAGCATGGGTTTCATTGAGTTAGACAAGGCTGGAAAACCGCTAGAACATTCAGGTATGACCTAAATCAAATCCCTTATGATTATACAGTGGAAGTAAGAAATAGATTTAAGGGCCTAGATCTGATAGATAGAGTGCCTGATGAACTATGGACAGAGGTTCGTGACATTGTACAGGAGACAGGGATCAAGACCATCCCCATGGAAAAGAAATGCAAAAAAGCAAAATGGCTGTCTGGGGAGGCCTTACAAATAGCTGTGAAAAGGAGAGAGGCAAAAAACAAAGGAGAAAAGGAAAGATATAAGCATCTGAATGCAGAGTTCCAAAGAATAGCAAGAAGAGATAAGAAAGCCTTCTTCAGCGATCAATGCAAAGAAATAGAGGAAAACAACAGAATGGGAAAGACTAGAAATCTATTCAAGAAAATTAGAAATACCAAGGGAACATTTCATGCAAAAATGGGCTCGATAAAGGACAGAAATGGTCTGGACCTAACAGAAGCAGAAGATATTAAGAAGAGGTGGCAAGAATACATAGAACTGTACAAAAAAGATCTTCATGACCCAGATAATCACGATGGTGTGATCACTCATCTAGAGCCAGACATCTTGGAATGTGAAGTCAAGTGGGCCTTACAAAGCATCACTACGAACAAAGCTAGTGGAGGTGATGGAATTCCTATTGAGCTATTTCAAATCCTGAAAGATGATGCTGTGAAAGTGCTGCACTCAACATGCCAGCAAATTTGGAAAACTCAGCAGTGGCCACAGGACTGGGAAAGGTCAGTTTTCATTCCAATTCCAAAGAATGGCAATGCAAAAGAATGCTCAAACTACTGCACAATTGCACTCATCTCACATGCTAGTAAAGTAATGCTCAAAATTCTCCAAGCCAGGCTTCAACAATATGTGAACCATGAACTCCCTGATGTTCAAGCTGGTTTTAGAAAAGGCAGAGGAACCAGAGATCAAATTGCCAACATCTGCTGGATCATGGAAAAAGCAAGAGAGTTCCTGAAAAACATCTATTTCTGCTTTATTGACTATGCCAAAGCCTTTGACTGTGTGAATCACAATAAACTGTGGAAGATTCTGAAAGAGATGGGAACACCAGACCACCTGACCTGCCTCTTGAGAAATCTGTATGCAGATCAGGAAGCAACAGTTAGAACTGAACATGGAACAACAGACTGGTTCCAAATAGGAAAAGGAGTACGTCAACGCTGTATATTGTCACCTGCTTATTTAACTTCTATGCAGAATACATCATGAGAAACACTGGGCTGGAAGAAGCACAAGCTGGAATCAACATTGCTGGGAGAAATATCAATAACCTCAGATATGCAGACGACACCACCCTTATGGCAGAAAGTGAAGAGGAACTAAAAAGCCTCTTGATGAAAGTGAAAGAGGAGACTGAAAAAGTTGGCTTAAAGCTCAACATTCAGAAAATGAAGATCATGGCATCCGGTCCCATCACTTCGTGGGAAATAGATGGGGAGACAGTAGAAACAGTGTCAGACTTTATTTTTTTGGGCTCCAAAATCACTGCAGATGGTGACTGTAGCCATGAAATTAAAAAACGCTTACTCTTTGGAAGAAAAGTTATGATCAACCTAGATAACATATTCAAAAGCAGAGACATTACTTTGCTGACTAAGGTCCGTCTAGTCAATGCTATGGTTTTTCCTGTGGTCATGTATGGATGTGAGAGTTGGACTGTGAAGAAGGCTGAGCGCTGAAGAATTGATGGTTTTGAACTGTGGTGTTGGAGAAGACTCTTGGAGTCCCTTAGACTGCAAGGAGATCCAAGCAGTCATTCTGAAGATCAGCCCTGGGATTTCTTTGGAAGTAATGATGCTAAAGCTGAAGCTCCAGTACTTTGGCCACCTCATGCGAAGAGTTGACTCATTGGAAAAGACTCTGATGCTGGGAGGGCTTAGGGGCAGAAGGAGAAGGGGACGACCGAGGATGAGATGGCTGGATGGCATCATTGACTCGATGGACGTGAGTCTGAGTGAACTCCAGGAGATGGTGATGGACAGGGAGGCCTGGCGTGCTGCGATTCATGGGGTCTCAAAGAGTCAGACACGACTGAGCGACTGAACTGAACTGAACTGAACTGACCTGTGTTTAGTCACTTCCATCATGTTGGACTCTTTATGACCCGGTGGACTATAGTCCCACCAGGCTTCTCTGTCCAGGGGATTTTTCTGGCAGAATACTGGAGTGGGTTGGGATCTGGGGTAGGGCCTGGAAAATGTGCGTTTCTAAGAAGATGCTTTTGAACTGTGGTGTTGGAGAAGACTCTTGAGAGTCCCTTGGACGGCAAGCAGATCCAACCAGTCCATCCTAAAGGAGTTCAGTCCTGAATATTCATTGAAAGGACTGATGTTTAAGCTGAAAGTCCAATATTTCGGCCGGCTGATGGGAAGAACTGACTCATTTGAAAAGACCCTGATGCTGGGAAAGATTGAAGGCGGGAGGAGACGGGGATGACAGAGGATGAGATGTTTGGATGGCATCACTGACTCAATGGGCATGGGTTTGGGTAAACTCCAGGAGTTGGTGATGGACAGGGAGGCCTGGCATGCTGTGGTTCATGGGGTCGCAAAGAGTAGGGCACGACTGAGGGACTGAACTGAACTGAAGAAGATTCCAGGTGATGCTGGTGCTGTTGGTTGGGCAGGGACCACACTTTGAGAACTATTGTTAATAGCATTAACTATCTCTATCAAGTGAATAAATATAGGTGTGACATAGACTCAGAATTGCTGGTTCCTTCAGAGTCATTCCAGGCAGGTGAGGTATTAGAGGGGAACATGTCAGTGGGTTAGAGCTTAAATCCACACTCTAGTATAGATAGCCCTGAATCACAGGCTTGGCAAAGAGGATCTGCCTGGGAGGACAGAGACATGTAAATAAGATCTTTTATCTTCTCTTGGATGTACTACAAGGCTTGGAGGATCTTATTTTCCTGACCAGGGATCTTACTCAGGCCCCGTGTCATGGGAGCAAGGAGTCCTAACCACTGGATCACCAGGGAATTTCCAAGAACTTCTTTTAACAAGGGAGCATACATGTATTTAAGGTTGGAGACCAATATGCATTATTCCATTCATGACCCAGAAATGGTTGTGAATGTCTTGAGTAAAGTCAAGATGGGATTTTTTTCTGTGCCCTGGAGCTATGCATATATATTTTGATTTCTTTTTTGAGGATTTCTATCTTGATGGAGGAGGGCATAGTAACTCTGTGTATTTATACCCCTGGCCATGGTATGACTCCCATTTCTGAACTTTGAAAAGAGTAGTTAGCAGTAAACCAAGGCCGCTGACATCTTGAAATAGCACATAAAACATTTCATTTTCTTCCTTTCAATTTAAAAAGACAAAACCCATTACAGAAAATTAGAAAGATATAGGCAGTGTCATAATTTCTTCACTCTGATACAATCTTGACCTCTTTATTTTCTGCGACTTTCTAGTCTTTGGCGCTTAGGTTTTCATTTAGTTATAAACGTAATTCTTGCAGGTTTAAAGTCTATTATTTCCCAATAAATTCAAGTCACAAATTGTATTTCTATGTAGTCTTTATACTATTATTTTAATGATAACATTTCTATGTAGTTTCTTATTATCATTTTAGTGAATGCATAAATTTCCAAATGATTGTGTCCTAAATTTAATTAGCCATTTTTTTCTGTTTTGAGCAGGCTTCTCTGGTGGCTCAGATGGTAAAGAATCTGCCTGCAATGCAGGAGAACCATGTTTGATCCCTGAGTTGGGAAGACTTCTTGGAGAAGGAAATGGCTTTTGAAATCATAAAAACAAAGGAAAGCAATGCTAGTTGTTACCTAAGGCTATGTACATTTCTTTGGAGAGGTAGAATCTGCTGTTGAAACTAATAGCATCTGAGCTGGTCCAGTAAGTCTGGTTGATGTGAACTCAGTGCTGATGAGACAAAGGTACCAAAGCACTCCAGTGAGGAAAAAAACTTGTTTCCCCTTAGCCCAAAGCTCTTGATCCACTTAAAAGGTTAAACTAATGCATGCCACTGGGTTCCCAGGTGTAGACACACCCATCCACCGTTGCTCTAGGATAAAACTCAGTGTATTAGTTTGCATCTCTGATAATAATGAAATTCATTTTCCTACAGAGAACTTTTTTTTACAATAACATCTGAAAATGACTGAAACTTTATTCAGACACCAATCTTGCAGGAGATGCTTTCCCCAAAACAGGAAGAGCAAGACTTAGCAATATTTCATCACCAGGCAATGGCAGAAAAAGATACAGAATGGAGCTTCAACATTCTAAATCTAGAGAGATATTCTAGAGAGACAATACCTCTATCTTGAACTGACTGCTCTTTTTTCGAGGAGTAAAGCCCCTTGCCTAATAATACATCTTTTGGGTCTGGCCTTCACCTCAGAACTGTTCAAGAAATGATCTGTGGTCCCAGGATCCACTGCTTGAAATGAGTCCTTGGTATAACTTTGCATCAGAGACCTTAGATTGGTTTGAAATGATATATTCACTAGTGAGATTATGTGATTACCATTTAAAACTCTAGAGCCTCAATTTCCTCATCTCTAAATTGGAGATCATAACAGTACCTACTTTGGGTTCAGTTCAGTTCAGTCGCTCAGTCGTGTCCGACTCTTTGCGACCCCATGAATCGCAGCAGGCCAGGCCTCCCTGTCCGTCACCATCTCCTGGAGTTCACTCAGACTCACGTCCATCAAGTCCATGATGCCATCCAGCCATCTCATCCTCTGTCATCCCCTTCACCTACTTTAGAAGTTTGATTAAATGAGTTTTATATAAGAAAATGCTTAGGACAACCCTGAAACTATAAGCATTATGTAACTGTTAGGTTTGTTTTTTGGGCTGCATCTCACAGCTTGTGGGATCTTAATTCCCTCATCAGGGATTGAACTCGGGGCCTCCGAGGTGAAAGGGTGGAGTCCTAACCATTGGACCACCAGGGAGAGAAAGAAAGTGAAGTCTGCTCAGTTGTGTCCAACTCTTTGCAGCCCCTTGGACTGTAGCCCACCAGGCTCCTCTGTCCATGGAATTTTTCAGGCAAGAGTACTGGAGTGGGTTGCCATTTCCTTCTCCAAGGGATCTTCCTAACCCAAGGATCAAACCTGGGTCTCCCGCATTGTGTGCAGACGCTTTACTATCTGAGCCACCACAGAAGCCCCAAGGAATTCCCTAGCTATTACTTCTTTAGGACTGTCGGCAGGGAACACATCTTTTTTTTGTGCACCAATACATCCCGAGTAACAAACTACAGTGTCTGGCAAACAGTAGGCTGCAATAAATGCTTGTGAGTGACTTAATAACAAAAAATATATATAAATAGAGTGACTGACAAGTGCCTTCTCACCCTGCTAATTTCTCATTTTCCTGAACTCTGTTATTTTGGAGCAGCTGGTTGCTTATGTTCATAACCTGAACACAAGAAGAACTCTGAGGGTCTTAGAGGGAAAGCCATAATATATTACAAACACTATAGCTTAGGTAGTGGAAGTTTATTTCCACATTAACTGTTTTCATCAATGAAAATTCCTTAGAACCTTATTTTTGGAGTGTTAGACATTGAAAAGTTTGACTAGAAATCCCTAATTTTCACAGCCATGCTCTTCAAAATTTCCTTTACAGCAGAATGAAAATGAAGACAGAAATATATACTATGTGTATAGGAAGCATTTTGCATTCGAGAATCTTCAGTCAAGAATTCAATTAATTTGCTGCCATAACTTATGATTCCCATCACAGAGTTAACTTCCTCTTTCTTCTAAATAGCAGGCATACTTGCAAGGCGAGGAAGGAGAGGTCAGCGGAGTTGAGCTCTCTCTTAAATCAACAGTGTTAGTTCTGCTCACTGGAATGGATGCACTTTGTTTCAAAAGCCCTGCTGTGATCCAGTGGTTTAAATTGCAGTATATTTTTCCAGAATAACAATGCTAGGTTTCAGGTTTCACAACCAGCTTAAGGAATCCTATTAGTCTTACTCAGAAGTGGAATGAGATATGAAGAGTACTAGAAAATCCAGCCATCGTTCGTAATGATTACTCATTGGGATGTTTTTAGATTCTCCATATAGGGACCCAGAAATGCATCTTTTTAACAGTGAAATTAGGGACTACACCTCTCTCCACCCTCCACTTGCTGTCTTTGAAAGTAATGATGCTTCCAATTGCTACCTAAGCAGGAGGTGGCGCCTCTGGACCACAGAGAGAGTGAGAGTGATAAATCAGGGGGCAACAAGGAGCCCAGGAGGACACAGACTATTTGCAGGCTGACCTCAGTCTGAACTCAGTCTGGCTGTTTTAAAACCCCCAAAGCTTGAGCTACAACGTGTTACAAACTCTATTGTTATTATCCTTTATTTCCAGTTAGATCATGAGCTTCTTATTAAAAGATGAGTTCCTAAAAAGACTGATCCTTGATAAATTCTTTATCATGACTATCTAACCATGTTGCTTGTCACATATGAGGGGCTATATCATTGTTGAAATTGCTCCAGTTTCGAACCATCCCTAATCTATTAAGGAGGATTCCATAACTTTGATAGTTTCTCTCCTTCCTCTTAGGTAGAACTCAAGTTCTAATGTCAACTCAAGTAAGAATTCAGTTTTTTGGATGCATTTTGTGAATTTCATTGCAAATAGTTAAATAAAAATAGGGTAACAATTTCTAGTCATATCCTGTGAGTGAGTGAAAGTCGCTCAGTCATGTCTGACTCTGAGACGCCATGGACTGCAGCCCGCCAGGCTCCTCTGCCTATGGAATTCTCCAGGCAAGAATACTGGAGTGGATTGCCATTTCCTTCTCCAAGGAAAAGACAATCAATAAGCCATAATAAAACAAGAAGGAAGGGGGCAAGGCACAACTTTTAAAAGAATGACATAGCCATAGGACACAACAGACTGATTAGAACCAACTGGGTCCAAGATGGCGTATGAGTTGACTTCCACTAGACCTTGAGCATCAGTGGATCTCATTATAAACATGTGTGTACATGCTAAGTCACTTCAGTCATGTCCAACTCTTTGTGACCCCATGAACTGAAGCCCACGAGGCTCCTTTGTCCATGGGATTCTCCAGATAAGAATACTGGAGTGGGTGGCTGTGCCCTTCTCTAGGGGATCTTCCCAACCCAGGTATCAAACCAGTGTCCCTAAAGCCTTCTGCTTTGGCAGTAAGTTTCTTTGCCACTAGTGCCACCTGGGAAGTCCATCAGCATGTTAAATGACATTCTCACAGTTGCCATCACAATTCCAAAGCCAACCATAAGAGGTCAAAGAGTGGACAGTGGCTCAACTTTTGGAAATCTCCACCTATTCCCCCAAAGTAGCTGGATTACTCCTCCTACTATTAGCCTATGAAATTACCCACCATTATAAAAACTGACAACTCCATACCCTGGGGCCGCTCTCAGCTTCTGAGAGGGCCCACACTCTCTCTGTAGTAAGCATTTCTCTTTAAATAAATTCCCTTCTTACTTATCACTTTGTCATTCACTGAATTCTGTGAGGAGACATCAAGAACCTGAATTTCATTAAGTCCCGAGACTAGGTGTGTGATCTCAATTAAAAGACCGTGGCTTCATGTCCCAATCTGAGTGGCACAGTTTCAATAACCCTTAAAGAAAGATGTGCTGGCCATCTTTCACTGTGTTAGCCTGTATGAACACTGGGCCTGTGAGCAGAGGTAAATCTGAATTTACTGAGAGATTCCCCAGCCTGTGGTTGACTGGATCATAAACCACTCAATCAGGTGCCTCCCAGTGGTGGGGCTCTGTTGGGTTCATGGACACGAACATCAGACTGTGTACTTTCTGCCTTGGTTTATCTGAGATTCTTCTGTCTTTTCAGTTATTGCCCCAACTCTTCTCTTTTTCTGAGCTACCATGACTGGGACTCAGTTTCTTGAAACCGAAACACTTTGACCAAGACAACTGAGCTAGGTCTTTAAGGATAAAAACTGGGAAGCAAAAAGACCAAAATAAAAACCCATCTTCCACCTGTCAGAGGAATCTTTACAAGAACCGAGAAGAGCAGGTCTCTGAGGTCTGTAGATACATATATGAAATAAGGCATGGTGGGTAGCAGAGGGGGATAAAAGACCCGATTGGAAACGTTTGCCAATTTCTGAGTATGAAATGCTCCAATCATGATGATTTAAAGCTCTTAATACTTTAACAGTCAATTTACAAAGTTGCTTTGTAAGTTTAACAACAGATACTTGCAAGCAAGCCAATGAACGCTTGCTCTAGTATACCAGGTGGGCGATGGACAAGGGGTTGGGAAAACACTCCTAGGGCTTTTCTCCCTTTTCTCTCTTCTCTTCACATTTTGACCTGAGTGGGGAGAAGTGGGTTCTTAGTTGGAGGAGACTGAGTTATCTAAACAGGAATGAGTAGAAAAGAACACAGACTATAACTACTGATGGAGAGAAGCAAAGTTCTGTCAGTTGAGAAGGTGATTAGGGTCTTCATTCATACATAGAACTTAGTGGTGGGAGGAGCAGATTCATTGAGGAATGGATTTTATTTTATTCTTGGTAGACTCACTTGAGAAACAAACATGGAGGACCTGTGTCCTCTTAACTTACATCCCTCTTATACATTTTACCCACTATAAGCTTTAAAGAGTTAATAATTTTCACCTGTTGTATGTAAATAAGACAGAAGTTAGAACAATTACAGAGATACATTGTACTCTGAAATTCTGGACCTGCAGCCCCAAAATATGCCACTTTGGTGAATTGATTATTTTGAGTTGTAGGCACTTGCCAAACAGCAAATGCAGTGAGTGGCTTTCTCTGAACTCCCCTTATCTGCTTAAAGACATATCCTCCCAAAGGAATGTGTGCATGGGCTAAGTCGCTTCAGTCATGTCCGACTCTCTGTAACTCTATGGACTGCAGCCTGTCAGGCTTCTCTGTCCATGGGATTCTCCAGGCAAGAATACTGCAGTGGGTTGCCACACCCTCCTCTAGGGGATCTTCCCCAAACAGGGACTGAACCTGAGTCTCTTATATCTCCTGCACTGGCAGTCAGGTTCTTTACCACTAGTGCCACCGGGGAAGCCCAAAAGGAATGCCATCATCCTAAAGCCCTTTTCTGGGAATTTCTTCAATCAGGGAAGATGGTAGGAGAGATTAGAAGTGAGAGCTATGCTCAGACAAACCTTGTCACTTACTATCATATCTCCCATCTAATCTTCTAAGGGTCCATTTGTCTTTCCTAAAAATCATTTACTTTCTTTTAAGTGGTCTACATCACCCCCTCCTTATTAAGATAATATATAACCTCTCATATATCACTCTTTTTTGGAGTTTTTTTTTTCCTGTGATGTCTCTGTATATGTAACTCTAAGTTAATAAATTTGTAAACCTTTACTCCCGTTAATCTACAATTGTCAATTTATTTCACAGACCTAGCTATTGGACTTAGGAAGGTAAAGGAAATTCTTTTCTCCCCTATCATTCTACAAAAATGATGTTCTTTCACTCCCACTTGGTGTGAAGAAAATCCTCTGGAATTGTACAGCAGGGGAGCCCTGCATGTAAACAACACAGGAGAATTGAAACTATCGGTTATATGTGCTGTGATGTCAATTGCTTGAACAACTTTCTCATCTTAGTAATATTAACCCATGTGGAACAGAGTTTGTTTTCGTTTGCTTGCTTTTTGGCCACACTGTGTGGCTTATGAAATCTTAGTTCTGCAGCCAGGGATCAAACTGGCACACGGCAGTGAAAGCCCAGATCCTAACCCCTAGACTGCCAGGGGAGTCTGAGTCCAGAATAGAGTTTTGATTGATAGGCTATGTAGACTTTAGAAGACATGCAGAGAATAATAGCATAGATCAATCTTCTCTGTCTTTACTCCTATTAAAATTTTTTTTTAATGAAGTTTTAATTTTAGAGGGGTTTGGATTTGCAGAAAAGCTGTGAAAGTAGTACAGAGTTTTTGTATATCATAAGCCCAGCTTCCTCTGTTATTAATATTTTACATTAATATAGTACATTTGTCACAATTAGTGAACCACTGTTAGCATATAATTGTTACCTAAAGCCCACATTCTCTTTAGATTTCTTTCATTTTCCCCAAATGTCTTATTTCTGTTCTAGGATCCCTTCTAGGAAACCACATCACATTCAATCATCATGTCTCCTGAGGCTCTTTGGGACTGTGACAGTTCTCAAACTTGTCTTGTTTTTGATGACCTTAACAGTTTTGAGGAGTACTGGTTAGGATTTGGTAGACTAACCCTCAGCTGAAGTTTGTCTGCTGTTTCCCTCCTAATTAGACAAGGGCTGTGGGCTTGGAGGGGAAGACCGCAGGGGTAAAGTGCCGTTTTCACCATATCTCACCAACAAGTGCTTACTATTGACACAGTTCATCATGTTAATGTTGAATCTGGGCTTCCCAGTTGCCCCAGATGGTAAAGAATCAACCCCTGGATCAGGAAGATCCCCTGGAGCAGGGAATGGCTACCCACTCCAGCATTCTTGCCTGGAGAATTCCATGGGCAGGGGAGATCTGGCTGAGAAATATTTGTCAGGTCTCTCCATTGTAAAGTTACTCTTTATCTTTACCCCTATTTTTTTTTTGTTCTGAGGAATGATGACTGCAAAGAACACAATGTTTCCTGGAATGCTCTTTGGCTTAATCCGTATATTGAAGCTGCTTTACTCTGGATATGGTTCTTAAGCTTAGCTGGCTGTAAAAGCTGCATTGCTGTCTTTATTTTTATTTAAGTTGGCTGAGTTGGCAGCATACAGGATCTCAGTTCCCTGACCAGGGGTCAAACCCATGCCCCCTGCTTTGGAGGCTCAGAGAAACAAGCACTGGACCACCAGAGAATTCTCCGCATTGCCAGTTTAAAAAATGCACATCCTTGAGTCCCACTCCTGAAATCTCTGATTCATTTGGACAGGGAGGCTTTGGGCAGGAACCCACATTTTTAACAGATACAGTCTATTCTAATACAGTGTCTCTAGACTACATACACTTTGAGAAAATGGGCCTAAACTATAAAGAGAAATGAAGAAATCTTGGATATAATCAGAAATTGCCATTTCCATTTATCTGATGCTGAAGTAGAGGAAAATTTCATTTTGAGTTGCCCTTTTGGGCATCATCCCAAGGCATTCCATGTAATTAGATCTAACCCAGTGCTCTCCCCCTCTTTAAAGCACTTTGTACCACCCTTCCTCTCCCCACTCCCCATTGGATGGGCAGAACCACTTTCCAATGTGCTTCGATAGCATTTTGTTAAAACCAACATCCTATGTTAAGGCAACTATCTGTGGGCTTACACAGCAAAAATGAATGAAGAAATACATCCTATGTTTCAGTGGAAAGAAAAATATTATTATTAAAGAGAAACCTCAACTGACGAGCCACATTTTTATTCTGTAAGGATAGCAGAATTCACCTCATGGAAAATCATATGCTTTTGTTTAGAAGAACTACTTAGGGGGCCATTTGGTTATAAAGTTAAAAAGCCTTGACCCAGTCTAGGCTAGAGAGAAATAACAGACCAACTAAAATGATGTCCTCCTTGGAGATGGACAGCATGAACTAGGATGGCAGCTGCTACCTGGGCTTCCTGAAGGAGTGGATGTCAGATTCCTGGAACTCAGGAAAGATGGAGAGGGAACAGCTGAAATGACATGATGGAAGAATGGGAGGTTAAAGAAGAAGCAGTCACTGAGAGGTTTCCAGGGGTGAGGAAAGGTGGATCACCCCAAAGGAAACTTTAGGGTCAAGGCTGCTAATTCTGCCTGCTGCAAATTAATCTCTCTTAATAAAACATAAATTGAAGCATTAGAAAAGTTGTAAGGGTTCGATCCCTGGGTGAGGAAGATCCCCTGGAGGAGAAATTGGCAACGCACTCCAGTATTCTTGCCTGGAAAATTCCATGGACAGAGGAGCCTGGCAGGTTACAGTCCATGGGGTTGCAAAGAGTCAGACACAACTTAGTGACTGAACAACAGCAACAAGAATGCTTTGGTTTTGAGTTATGCATTACATTCATTTCCTGTGGCTGCATTTCATATTTTATAATTTTTAATACTCTTTGCAATATTGTGTATCTTCGAGTTCAAAGATGTCACAGCAGACAGAAAATTTCTATCACTAGGAACCTGCATGTTTGGAGCTGGCTGGGACTAATAATTTTCACCATACCAGCTGTCACAGATAATAGTCTCCTAAATTCAAATACATTGCCAGAATGGATGAGCAGTCCCTTGAAAGGAGACTTTTCAATATCAGTCTTCTTCCTTGATATCAATGTTTAGAGATTCCAATTAAAACATTTTGGGAAGCAGGAAAAAAATTGGTGAGTAATGAAATAGTACTTCTCATATTCCCCTTTCAACTTGGTCTGCATTTTTTTTTTCCTTGACTACACTATATGGAATACAGGTTCTTAGTTCCTCTTAGTCTGATCAGAGATCAAACCCACTCTCCCTGCATTGGAAGCATGGACTCTTAATCACTGGATGACCACCAAGGGAATCCTCTTTTGCATTTTGATGGAACTTAGGTGTGCTTGTGAGAGTCAGTTCCTAGAAGGGTTGATAAGAAGTCCAGGGTCCCTGAGGAGGAGAAAGGGTCTGGGGCTCCCAAGGAGGAGAGAAGGGTCCAAGGCACTGAAGGAGGAAAAAAAGACAAACATTTTTTTCAACATTGCCTTGTCTTAGTCAATATAACAGTGTATCTTGCTCGAGGATATGTTTCTCCTTAACAAGAACCTTCTGACTCATCTTGTTTTCTTAAAACTGTAGGAGTGGGTCTGGTAAGACCTTTCTATTGTTAGTTCTAATCTTGTTAATTTAAGATGCATGTTGTGCCAGTGGGTCTGGTAAAAGTATATAAGTCCTTGATAAGACTAGCGAGGGGGACACTCTCTGTCCCCCTTCTGATGTCTATGTGAGAAGTTTTCTCTGTCCCCTTTTATAATTTAGGGATTCTCCAATAGCTCAGTTGGTAAAGAATCTGCCTGCAATGCAGGAGACCCCGATTCCTGGGTGGGGAAGATCCAAAAGGTTACCCACTCCAGTATTCTTGGGCTTCCCTTGTGACTCAGCTGGGAAAGAATCCGCCTGCAATGTGGGAGACCTGGGTTCTATCCTTGGGTTGGGAAAATCCCCTGGAGAAGGGAAAGGCAACCCACTCCTGTATTCTGGCCTGGAGAATTCCATGGACTGTGAAGTCCATGGGGTCACAAAGAGTCAGACACAACTGAGCAACTTGCACTTTCACTTTGTATACTTTAACAAAACTTTGCTACACAAAATCTCTTGAGTGATCAAGCTTGGTCCCTGGTCCCAAAGCTAAATCTTCTTCGGAGATCATGAATCCGACATCATTCACTGTAAGCTATCACTTGTGTGCTAAGTTGCTTCAGTGATGTCCAACTCTGTGCGGCTCTATGGACTGTAGCCTACCAGGCCCCTCTGTACATGGGATTTTCCAGGCAAGAATACTGGAGTGGATTGCAGGGCTCTCCTCCAGGGGATCTTCCCAATGGAGGGACTGAACTTGCATCTCTTAAGTGTTTCCTGCTTTGGCAGGCAAGTTCTTTACCACTAGTGCCACGTGGGAAGCCAGGACTTGGTCACTATTTCCTTAAGGTTCGGTGTGAACAGAGCAATGTACTAGAAACTGTAGAGCTGATGTAGGGTCCAGGCTCTGAAGCATTTCTTCCTTCAGGGACCTGATTGCCTCAATTCCCAAGAATAAACCAGTGGTAGGAACAGCAGACTGCATGACTGCAGCCATGAAATTAAAAGACACTTGCTCCTTGGAAGAAAAGTTATGACCAACCTAGACAGCATATTAAAAAGCAGAGACATTACTTTGCCAACAAAGGGCCGTCTAGTCAAAGCTATGGTTTTTCCAGTGGTCATGTACGGATGTGAGAGTTGGACTGTAAAGAAAGCTGAGTGGAGAAGAATTGATGCTTTTGAACTCTTGAGAGTCCCTTGGACTGCAAGGAGATCCAACCAGTCCATCCTAAAGGAGATCAGTCCTGGGTGTTCTTTGGAAGGACTGATGCTAAAGTTGAAACTCCAATACTTTGGCCAGCTGATGCGAAGAGCTGACTCATTTGAAAAGACCCTGATGCTGGGAAAGATTGAAGGCTGGAGAAGAAGGGGATGACAGAAGATGAGATGGTTGGATGGCATCACCGACTCAATGGATGAGTTTGAGTAAATTCTGGGAGTTGGCAATGGACAGGGAGGCCTGGCGTGCTGCAGTCCATGGGGTAGCAGAGTCAGACACGACTGAGCCACTGAACTGAACTGAACTGAGGAACAGCAGAATGTTGAGGAGTGTGTTAGTTTCCTTTTGCTGGTGTAAAATGATCACAAATTAGGTGGATTAGAAAAAATAATTATCTTACAGTTCTTGAGGTGAGAAGTCTGATCTGGTCTCATTGGGTCTAGATCAGAGTGTCGCTATGGCTGGATTCTTTCTGGGGGGCTCTAGAGGAGTTTGTTTTCTTGCCTTTCCCAGCTTCTGGAGACTGTCTCATATTCCTTGGTTCATGTCCCACATCCATCTTCAAAGTTTGCAAAGGCTGGTCAGGTTTTTCTCATGTCATTACTCTGACTTTTTCTGCCTCTTCTTCCACTTTTAATGACTCTTGTGATTGCATACCCAGATAATCAAGGATAGCATTATTCTATGGGCAGCTGACTAGCAGCCTTAATTTCATCTAGTCTTAAATTTCCCTTGGAGACTTAACCCAACATAGCTATAAATTCTGGGGATTAGGACACGGACATCTTTGGAAAACCATTCTTCAGTTCACCATCAATTCAGTTCAGTTCAGTTCAGTTCAGTCGCTTGTGTCTGACTCTGCGACCCCATGACCAGGCGACCAGGCCTCCCTGTCCATCACCATCTCCCGCAGTTCACTCAAACTCACGTCCATAGAGTCGGTGATGCTATCCAGCCATCTCATCCTCTGTTGTCTGTCCTCTGTCGCCCCCTTCTCCTCCTGCCCCCAATCCTTCCCAGCATCAGAGTCTTTTCCAATGAGTCAACTCTTCACATGAGGTGGCCAAAGTACTGGAGTTTCAGCTTTAGCATTATTCCTTCCAAAGAACACCCAGGACTGATCTCCTTCAGAATGGACTGGTTGGATCTCCTTGCAGTCCAAGGGACTCTCAAGAGTCCTTTCCAACACCACAGTTCAAAAGCATCAATTCTTTGGTGATCAGCCTTCTTCACAGTCCAACTCTCACATCCATACATGACCACAGGAAAAACCATAGCCTTGACTAGACAGACCTTTGTTGGCAAAGTAATGTCTCCATAGGGAGCAAATATACGCCAAGGATCAGTCATGTGTGGACACAGTTGGGGAAGGAGAGGCTGGGACAAATTGAGAATGTAACATTGATAGATACACTCCTCCATCCATGGGATTTCCCAGGCAAGAGTACTGGAGCGGGGTGCCACTGCCTTCTCTGAATATATATACTGCCACATGTAAAACAGATAGCTAGTGGGAAGCTGCTGTATAACACCGGGAGCCCAGTCCAGTGCTCTGTGAGATCTAGAGGGGTGGGATGGGGTGGGATGGAGGGATATACACATATATATATATATGGTTATGTATGTTATGATTGATTCACTTTGTTGTGTGGCAAAAACCAACACAATATTGTAAAGCAATTTTATCCTCCAATTAAAAAATAAATTTAAAAAAAGGATGCTTTGTCCAGAAGGGTTCTGCTTGGTAAACACATTTTACTGAGTCACTGTGGTGCTGGGTGGAGTGAGAGACAACTCAAATCTCCAACTATGCCCAGTTTTTGCCTCATTATCTATCTCCACCATCCTGGTGGTGCTGGTGGTAAAGAACCCGCCTGCCAATGGAGGAGACATAAGAGACCTGGGTTTGATCCCTGGGTCAGCAAGATCCTCTGAAGAAGGGCATGGCAACCGTTTCCAGTATTCTTGCCTGGAGAATCCCATGGACAAATGAGTCTGGCGGGCTATACAGTCCATGGGGTCACACAGAGTCAAACACGACTGAAGAGACTTACCACAAATACACCATTCTCCTTTAAATCTGAGCATAGAATTGTTTTTCCTTTAGCTGATCAATCTTTGATTTTTAACTAGCAAAACTGCAACCATTCAGAAGGGGAATATTTCAGGTGGAAATCTGAGTAATTTTTAGAAATCGCTGACCCATTAGGACAGAAATGGAAAAACAGTTCTTTGAAACACACTGCGAGAGTATACAGTGCAGTGATAACATCCTCTGTATATGTATTAATGAACTTTTTTATAAAGATCCAGTCATTTTCTTATATATAATTTGGCTTCTTTTTCTGATCCTCTGTGGAAAGTCCCGCCCAGCACCCACCCTGCCTATCACATACATTGCCATGGCCACAGTCCCACCTCATAGAAACCATTCTCAGACCTGCTGAGTGGGCAGCCAGCCCCATGGTCTCACCCCCTGGTGGGTGAACACCTACTCCACGAAACCCATTGTGTTTGCTCATCAGGAACTTAGAACTGGAATTCAAAACCTTTGTCTATCCAACACGAAGGATGACTGACTCCCATTCTATGGGTTTTGGTTAATAATAACAACATATAAGGATGGGTTCATCAGTCGTAATAAATACATCCCAGCAATGCAAGCTGTTAGTAGCAGGGGCACCTTCATGGGAGGGGATACAGGAACTTTCTGTACTTTCTGTTCAATTCCTCTGTAAACCCAAAACTGCTCTAAAAATACTCTTTTAAAGAACCAGAACCTCTGTCAAGCCAGCTTCTCTGAGGCTCCAGGTGTGGGGGTGATTAAATAGGGGATTGTGTGACATACATGAAATGTATGTGGAGGTACGTGAAGCATGGAAGGTGTCAGCTACAGCAACACGTACTTCATGGGAAGGAATAGATTCCAGTTTCAGAAGCACACAAAACACAGGGTCCTCTTCAGTTCAGTTCAGTTCAGTTCAGTCACTCAGTCGTGTCCGATTCTTTGTGACCCCATGAACCGCAGCACACCAGGCCTCCCTGTCCATCACCAACTCCCGGAGTCCACCCAAGCCCATGTCCATTGAGTTGGTGATGCCATCCAACCGTCTCATCCTCTGTCATCCTCTTCTCCTCCCACCCTCACTCTTTCCCATCATCAGGGTCTTTTCAAATGAGTTAGCTCCTCACATCAGGTGGCCAAAGCAGGAAAAGCAATCAACCCAAAGTCTCGAACAAAATAGAGTGTCTGTTTGGAAGAGGCCCTACAAGTGAGATCCTGCTGCTGAAACTTCATGATCTTTATGCTAGTCTTCCTAGCATGGGGGAGCGGGGGGGGGGGCGGGGGCGGGTCCTGGGGAGATTGGGCAGGAAAGAAAGGAGGCCTGGAGAGGGAGGAAGGGGAGAGAGAGGCAGGCTCCCAGAGAGATGGACAGAACGCATACAAGATTCTCACTTCCATGTCTACATTTAATTCTCTAGTGAAGCCCAGATTTGCTACCAACAATTTATCCTTTTCATTTTAAGTAGCTTGTTGGGTGTGTGTGTGTTGGCGGGGGATGGGGTGGGGGAGGCTTCTGTGGTGGCTCAGTGATAAAGAATAATCTGCGTGCAATACTGGAGACGCTGGTAGGATCCCTGGGTCCGGAATATCCCCTGGGGAGGAAATGGCGACTCACTCCAGTACTCTTGCCTGGAAAATCCCATGGATGGAGGAGCCTGGAGGGCTACAGCCCATGAGGTCACAAAGAGTTAGGCACAACTGAGTGACTGAACACACACGCACATCTTATTGGGGATTTCACTGGTGGCAGAGTGGATAAGAATCTGCCTGCCAGTGCGGAGGACGCAGGTTTGATTTCCGGTCCAGGAAGATTCCACCTGGGGTGGAGCAACTAAGCCCTAGAGCCAGCCGCAGGGCAACTGTTGAAGCCCATATGACCTAGCGCTCTTGCTCCACAAGAGAAGCCACCTCAGTGACAAGCCCATGAACCACACCTAGAAAGTAACCCCCACACGCCTTAACTAGAGCAGCAATGAAGACCCAATACAACCCCTCCAAAAAAGTGGGTTTGTTGGAACCAACCAACCAGCAGACCCAGTATCCTCCAGGGGGAGAGAAGGTGATTGGAAGTGGCTCCATTTTGTAAGGGGCGCAACTGAGGCAGAAGGCAAAGTGGAGACTGGCCTGGAGCTCTGCTTCTTCGCCCCTCAGTCCAGGGCTTCCTTCTCTCTCTTCCTAGCGGGGTTGGCACCTCCTGCCAGAGCCAATGCTTTGGGATCTCATTAGTTATTCCCTGCCCACGTTACTCCTTCAGGGAGCCCTTGAAATTCAATCCTGTCACCTTCGGAGACTGAGAATAATGAACTGAGAGGGAACAGGGCTAAGTGTCATCGGAGGATGACAACTTTGACAGGATGTCCAGAGGCAGCTGTTCATTACGGTGGCTTATTGAGACCCTCTCTTACCTTCTACTGGAGTGATTTGCAATGAGGGTATTTTTGAGACTTTCCCTCTGGGAAGTTTCTTTCACACTTTCATGTGACAAAGGAAATGAACCGCCTTAATTGAAGCAGAATTCAGTTGGAGGCTCCTTAAGCCCTGGGTCTGGGATGCAATTGGACAGTGTGGCAAAAGACACATTAACACACCTCGGAGACTTGTTAGAAGCAACTGGGATGGTGAGCAGTGGCTGGTTTTTCTGGCATTACCCTGGGAGGCGTGTTGTTTCATGCTGTGCCGCCTTCGCTAGTGATGGTTCATATCCATGGAGGTAGTTTAATCCTTTGTTCTCTGTGTATCTTGGCAGCTGCTAACTACAGACTAAGAACAGAATCTCCAAGCATAGAGAGAGAAACAACTTACATGACTCTCTTCTGTGTCCTCAACACACTGTACAAAGTACAAAGTGAAAGTCGTTCAGTCGTGTCAGTCTCTTTGCCACCCTATGGACTATACAGTCATGGAATTCTCCGGGCCAAAATCCTGGAGTGGGTAGCCTTTCCCTTCTCCAGGGGATCTTCCCAACACAGGGATCGAACCCATCTCACATTGCAGGCAGAGTCTTTACCAGCTGAACCACAAGGGAACCCAAGAATACTGGAGTGGGTAGCCTACCCCTTCTCCAGGGGATCTTCTGGACCCAGGAATCGAACCAGGGTCTCCTGCATTGCAGGCAGATTCTTTACCAAGTGAGCTATCAGGGAAGCCCATAGTAAATTTGAATAAAATCTCACTTAAAAAAAAAAAAGCAATCACAGTGTTTTCAAGTCAGTGCTGAGAATCTTCTATACACCAGCACTGAAGTCCTGAAAACCACCCTGCAAAGGAAGAATGATCCCTCCCCACACGGAGGCAAGTGTGCCTCCAGGTGGAAAGTGGCAGACCTAGGATGTGAACCCAGGTCTCTCTGACTGCAGGGCCCTACTGCCTATTCTCTGTTCAACACCCCATCAAAGTACCAACCAATGCCTTCCCAAATGGAGTCCTTGAATATCTAGACCATATCATTTATCTTTGTACCTGTAATATCTGTCTCAGTGCCTATTTGTTCAATAAATGTGTCTTAAATGCATTGAATGAATGAATGAATTTTAACCCTAGCTTTGATGGAATTCCTCAGACTGGCCTCAGAAGCAGCCCTTGGGGCATTTTGGTGTCCTTGCTTGTGCTAAAGGTGCTTCCTGAAAGTTAATGCATCTCTGCACAGAGCCCCAGGAAGCTTTATAGTTCTCTCCTCTTTCTTGGCCTTTTGGCCAAAACCAAGTGTGGTATGGGGACTTTCCAGGTGGCACAGTGGTAAAGAATCTGCCTGCCAATGAAGGAGATGCAAGAGAGACAGGGTTCAATTCCTGGGTTTGGAAGACCCCCTGTAGTAGAAAATGGCAACCCATTCCAGTATTCTTGCCTGGATAATTCCATAGATAGAGGAGTTTGGTGGGCTACACAGTCCATGGGATCGCCAACAGTCAGACGTGACTGAAGCGACTGAGTATAGCACACATCTCCTTGGCGAGGGCCCATCTGTAGAAGTCAACGTGGGGCCTTTTTAGGGGACAGCTTAGACTGTCGTCACTGTCCCTTTGGGAAGGTCAGGCTGCTGCCTCCTTGACAAGAGTGAGTAATTTGCTTTTCAGCTTCTCTGCTTTGGTGATGTGGGTTGTGGGTGAGTCAGCACTTGGTTAATCAACCTTTCTACATATTTCTGATTTTTTGAAATAATTTTTGTGGATCTATCCCTGCTTATCTCCCATTTAGCACCTCCTACACCTTGGTTCTTCTTCAATTTCTCCTCCACGTTTGCTTTCTGAAACTTGATAAAGCTCTGAGGGAAAACTACTTCTCAAGATTTATCTGTCAAATGCTCTCTGGTAATGAGAATATAGCTGAGTTTTCAGGTCGTTGCTATGGAGAAAGTGTGATTTCCCATTGCTCTATTATATTTGAGCATGTTCCTAGCCTGAAATCTGAGGGTGACACTAAATTTGCACCCCCCAAAGAGGTCTACTGTTTTTCAATTATATAAGCAAGCTTCATTGTGATTTTTTTTGGTTTTATTTTCACCCATTTTCATGTCCTACTTTTGTTTTTCAGTATAACAGGTGGCCTGACATCCATGGTTGAGGTACAAGTCCTGGTTTCTCTCTTGCGTCCACACCGCCTGTATTCTGCTGCATTTTATGTGGGAAGGTGACAGTCCAATTTTAGCCTGATTCACATAAGTAACTCATATGTGAACAGGGTGTGGAGACCACTGGTTCCCTCAGTATGCCTCACATTCAGAGACTGTCCTCTGCTTGTGCTTCTAACACTAGCTTTATTTAATTAACAGCATCGAGTTCTTGGGCTGAAATTAGAAGATGATTGTTTCTTGGCAGGAAAGCTATGACAAGCTAGTGTGTTAAAAAGCTAAGACATTACTTTGCCAACAAAGGTCTGTGTAGTCAAGGCTATGGTCTTTCCAGTAGTCATTTATGGATGTGAGAGCTGGACAGTAAAGAAGGCAGAGAACAGAAGAATTGATGCTTTCAGATTGTAGTGCTGGAGAAGATTCTTCAGAGTTCCTTGGACAGCAAGGAGATCAAACCAGTCAATCCTAAAGTAAATCAACCCTGAATATTCACTGGAAGGATTGATGCTGAAGCTGAAGCTCCAATACTTTGGCCACCTGATGAGAAGAGCTGACTCATTGGAAAAGATCCTAATACTGGGAAAGACTGAAGTCAAAAGGAGAAAAGGGTGACAGATAATGAGATGGTTGGATGGCATTACTGATTCAAAGGACATGAACTTGGCCAAACTCTGGAAGATGTTGAGGGACAGGGAAGCCTGGTGTGCTGCGGTCCATGGGGTCATGAAGAGTTGGACACAAGTTGGGGACTGAACAACAATAACACTGAGTGCTTGGGCACTAGTAGATTCTAGAACTTGACTTGTTTTCCCCAGAAGATCCCTGGAGTCCAGTGGTTAAGATTGTGGGCTCCCAATTTGGGGGACAGGGGTTCCATCCCTGTCAGGGAACTAAGATCCCACATACTGTGTGGAGAAAAAAAAATCCTTTCTTCAGTGGAAATGGCATAGAAGCTTAAGATATGTGCTCAGTTGCTCAGTCATGTCCAACTCTTTGTGACCTCATGGACTGTAGCCCTCCAGGCTCCTCTGTCCATGAGATTTCCCACCAAGAATACTGGAGTGGGTTGCCATTTCCTTCTCCAGGGATCTTCTTGATCCAGGGATCAAACCCGTGTCTCCTGCATTAGCAGGCAGATTCCTTACCACTGTATCACCTGGGAAGCCCATAGAAACCCAAGAAAACTAAATAACCGAGGTGGGAGAAAGGGGCTTTTAGCACTCCACTTTTCTCCTTCCCTGTGGGTGTCCCTCAGGCATACTCAGGTTCTTGGACTTGCAGAATTCAGTTGTATACCCACTTTGAAAGTTGCCATAAAGAACCCCTTCCCCTTGAAAGCTCATAGTTGAGTGGGGAAAATGAGCTTAACACACAACTAGTTGTCATATAGCTTGACAGTTGCTGTTAAAGGTAAGGTAGACCCTGGCGGTGGAAATGGCAACCCACTCCAGTATTCTTGCCTGGAGAATCCCAGGGACAGGGGAGCCTGGTGGGCTGCCGTCTATGGGGTCGCACAGAGTCGGACACAACTGAAGTGACTTAGCAGCAGCAGCAGCAGATCCTGGCGGTAGCACATTATGGTGAATGAGACAGTGGGAGCTGGAGACGGAGTGACTGTGCCGGTTCTTCAACTCTCTCCATGACCTCAAGCAAATTTTTGCACCTTTCTAAATATCAATTTCTAGTCTCTAAAGTGAAAATGATACGACCGACTTAGTTGTCCCAGAAAAGGAACAGAAAAAGGATCGAAAGGATGAGGAATAGAATAAGCTCTAATGACTGTAAAGTACTTAATTCAGTGCCTGGCATGTTGTAAATGATAGCGTTGATGACACTACTCTTGGAACTTCCCTGCTAGCTCCGTCGGTAAAGAATGTGCCTGCAATGCAGGAGACCCTGGTTCGAGTCCTGGGTTGGGAAGATCCACTGGAGAAGGGATAGGTTACCCACTCCAGTATTCCTGGAATTTCCGTGTGGCTCAGCTGATAAGGAATCTACCCGCAGTGTGTGAGACCTGGGTTCGATCCCTGGATTGGGAAGATCCCCTGGGGAAGGGAAAGGCTACCCACTCTACTATTCTGGCCTGGAGAATTCCATGGACTGTAAAGTCCACGGGGTCGCAGGGAGTTGGACACGACTGAGCGACTTTCACTTTCACTCTTGAAAACAATAGCTAACAGTTGAGTGATTTTCAAGTAGTAGTCACAGTGTTTCCCATGAGTCATCTCAGTGTCTAAACTTGTTTGTGGGTATCTTACAAAGATACTCAAAACCTTGTTTAGTATTTTATTCATTTGTGTTTCTGCTCATTCATTCAACAAATGTTTCTTGAGCATCTCTTAGACGCTGCATGCTGGTCTGTCTCAGTGATCTCTGCCCTCATAAACCTTGTGTTCTCATGGAGGAAACAAACTATAAACAGGTATATTAGTTGGCTGACAAGTCAAACAGAAGTAAATATCTGAAATGATGATCAAGTTTTAATTCTGATGTTCTTACCTGGTTGTCAAGGCCGGATTTGGCTCAAGGAATCACTCCTGTCCTCTGAGAGCTAAGAGATCATTATTTTTTCCTGGAGTCTGTGGTTAGGTCATATATACCACATTTATCTAGAGCTGCCATTTGAGGTCTCCACTTCAACTCTTCACAAAAGACTTGCTTGGAGATTCCATGCTAGTTCAGGCTTCACAAATTCAGTACATCCATCTAAATCAGTGTCAAATGTCTTCTCCTCCGGGAAACTGCCCTAACTCCTCCAGGTCTCCTCTGCAGTTAGTAAGTAATCTTTGATACTGCAATTATTTGTCACATATCTCTCTCCTCTACTATTCTCTATGCTGCTCAAGGGCAAGGATTATCTTTATTTATTCACATTTATATCCCTAGAATCTAATACACATAGCACTGAGTTGTTTTAAGCTAACAAAGACAAACACTGATAGAAAATCTATGGATATTGTGTCTAATATTTACAAATGTCCATACTAGGCAAAAAGCACAGCTGCAACTTCCCATATTTTTTTTCTCCCTCTCCCTCCCCACACCTGCCTCTGGCAAGCACCAACCGATTCTCTTATCTACAAGTCTTTTTTTTCTTAAGCTTCCACATATAAGAGAAATCAAACAATCGTACAGTTTATATACATCTTTGTGTGACTTACTTCACTTAACATAATTCTCTTGATATCCATCCACATTGCAAATGACAAGATTTCATTCTTTTTTATGGCTGAAGGATATTCCTATATATGTTATATATATATATATATATATATATATATATACGCACTTTTAAAATTCATTCATTCATCAATGGATATTTAGGTTATTTCCATATCTTGGCTACTATGAATAATGCTACAATGAACATGGATATTGTAATGGACAATTTAAGAATATTGATTCTTCCAGGTCATGAGCACAGAGTATCTTTCTATTTATTTATGTCTTATTCAATTAATTTTATCAATATATGTAGTTTTCAGTATATATATCTTTCACTCCCTTGATTAATTTTATTCCTAAGTATTTTACTCTTTTTGATGCAATTGTAAATAAGATTATTTTCTTTCTCTTTCTGATAGTTTGCTATTTGAATATAGGAATACAACAGATCTTTGTTTTGATTTTATATCTTGCAACTTTACTGATTTGTTTTTGTTTATTTGTTTTATTTCTCAACATGTGTTTCATCACCTGCTGTTTAGATGCTGTAGTTGGGCAACCGAAGCTCCTGGCTCTCTGTGGCTTGTGATGGTGGGGTCATATGGTATTACTAAATAAGCCTTTGTTTGCATCTATTTGCCGAACCTGATTATCAGGTGCTTTTAAGAAATAGGCTCATTATTTCAAAATTCTTGCTGTGATGTACAACTTTATTTAGATATTGGTGATCACAGACAATGCTGCTGCTGCTGCTAAGTCGCTTCAGTCGTGTCCAACTCTGTGCGACCCCAGAGACGACAGCCCACCAGGCTCCCCCCGTCCCTGGGATTCTCCAGGCAAGAACACTGGAGTGGGTTGCCACTTCCCTCTCCAATATATATTGCTGCTGCTGTTGCTAAGTCGCTTCAGTCGTGTCCGACTCTGTGCGACCCCAGAGATGACAGCCCACCAGGCTCCCTGTCCCTGAGATTCTCCAGGCAAGAACACTGGAGTGGGTTGCCATTTCCTTCTCCCACAGGCAATGCAAGCTGCCCTAAATGAATTTGCTCATGAGACTTGTTTCTCCTAGAGAATTATTTTTCAGTGCTCTACTTATATCTCCTGTCTTCATTTCCATCCAGTCTCCCTCTGATGAGATTAGTCATAATAGCACTGTATTATAAATCAACCAGCCGAACATTCCTGTATGCATGGATCAGAAATTATTTACTTGTCCCTTGAATTGTTTTGGAGAACACTGGACTGGTCACTGCTCGAATCTGTTCTCGGTTGAGGCAGACATAATGTGAAAAGTGGCCTCTGCCTCTGTGATATTTGTTCCCCAACCTATTACGCATGTTTCATCAAGAGTCATTTTATATCTCCTGTGAATGCAGTGCATTGATGACCTCTGTTTCAGACTGTAAAGGGCCAGGAAAGAGATGAATGCTTCAGGGTTTGCATAGGTCTGTGTTGGAGTAACCGTTAATGGACTTAAAAATGCAATTTGGCTATGAAAACAAGCTACCACAAGTCAGAACCAAATGAGAAAGTGTACTACAGGAAGAATAATAAATCAGGTACCTTTTCAAACCAAAAGTCTCTAAACATTTTCCAACATGGATAAAGAGGAGAGTCTTAGAGCTGTGAAGGGAAAGGTGATGGGGTGGGATACAGAAGTCTCTGCTCACTTCTGATTTCACTTTCCTCCTTACCCAGCTTACATGTTTGAATTCATCAGTATAATCATTTCTTTGATCTACACTTATTCCTTCTTCTATCCAGTACAGCCAGTTTCGTAAATCTATTGCCCTAGACAGCCATTCCCCTTTTCCTTGCTTACATACATGATACTGAATATTACTGGAAAATAATCATGTAACTGGGCTAAATCTAATATTTGTGGATGGAGATTTGAGTTGCTTTAATATTCACTTTTCTTATTTTCTTAAATGATCCATGGTCCAGGAGGCCTTGACCTTGTGTTTTCTCTCTCTGTTCTTCTCTACTGTAATAAAATATCTTGAGCAATATGAAAAGAAGCTGAACTCTTTCATCTTGTATCACTTCAACATTACCACATAAGTTTCTCCAGAGGCCATGCTGTAATTATGTTTGATTGGCTGATAATTTCTGAAAGGCAAGCTAATTTTTTTCAGCTGTATAGATAAGCTTAAAAAAAAAAAGCCCTCTAAAATTTGATATGTGTAAGGCCTGTCTGGACCCATGACTTGCCTTGGAGCTGACCCAGTGACCAAGGACCCTCAGGACACTAGCAAGTTCACCACCATCGACAAGCAACAAGCATCAACAAGCCCCAACATCACGTCTCTCCTGTGCCTTCAATCTGATATTTCATCCTACTGGAGAGCAAGAACATCTAGCCTCAAAGCTTACAGAAGTTGGTGGTTGCCTGGCAACATCACTCCTAGCACAAGTTTGTGGTTTTCTAAGCAGAGGAGAGAGAGAGGAACTTCCTTTCTCAGCTCCCTGTGAGCCTCTTGCATTCTCTTATTATGTTGATCTCTGGCTGATTGAAAGCATATAAGATGATACATGTAAAAATCCTTTCAGACAGTCAAATATGAATACAAGATTGGATTATTATCTCTCATTAAAACCCATTCTAATCCCTCTGCCTTAGTGCAGTATCTTTGCAGCCAGGATATGAATCACTGGTCTCCAATTTCTGGTATATTCTTCTGCTGCAGACAGAACTGCAAATGTCAGCCCCAACAAGCAAATGAACCGCCCCCTAAGTTCTTTTGTTCTTTCTCCTAGACAAAAGTACATGAAAGTGAAGTTGCTCAGTCGTGTCCGACTCTTTGCGACCCCATGGACTGTAGCCTACCAGGCTCCTCCTTCCACGGGATTCTCCAGTCAAGAGTACTGGAGTGGGTTGCCATTTTCTTCTCCAGGGGATCTTCCCGACCCAGGGATTGAACCCTGGTCTCCTGCATTCCAGGCAGACACTTTAACCTTTGAGCCACCAGGGAAGTCCTGTCTGGACCCATGACTTGCCTTGGAGCTGACCCAGTGACAAAAGTAGCATGTGTTTTTTGGTTTGTTCTTTTAGCCCCCTGTCTCACTTCCCAAAGCACTGTAAGGTCGGTGGTTGGGGTCTATCGGGGCGCCTCTCTTTTCCAGGGAGTTTGATCTAGCTTGTTGCCTCACTTTACCTATTACTACACATTCTACTTGTTGAACTACATTAATTTCTTTAAAAAAAAGTTTATTTATTTATTTTGGATGCACCAAGTCTTAGTTGCAGAATGTAGGATCTAGTTTCCTGACCAGGGATATTTCTACATACGCTCAAAGCTCCAGAAAACAAGTGTTGAAAGAAACTAGTCTACTGCACTAGACTGATATTTCTATCAGTGGATGACATGCTAACCTACTGGCCAGAACCCCAAACCATGGTAGTCCATTACTCTTCTCTGCTTATCACTCGGTTCAGTTCAGTTCAGTTGCTCAGTTGTGTCCGACTCTTTGTGACCCCATGGACTGCAGCGCGCCAGGCTTCCCTGTTCATCACCAACTCCTGGAGCTTGCTCAAACTCATGTCCATTGAGTCAGTGATGCCATCCAACTATCTCATCCTCTGTGGTCCCCTTCTCCTCCCGCCTTCAATCTTTCCCCGCATCAGGGTCTTTTCCATGAGTCAATTCTTCGCATTAGGTGGCCAAAGTATTGGAGCTTCAGCTTCAGCATCAGTCCTTGCAATGAATATTCAGGACTGATTTCCTTTAGGATTGACTGGTTTGATCTCCTTGCTGTCCCAGGGACTCTCAAGAGTCTTCTCCAGTGGTGTTTATCATTATCCATGTCTAATCACTAGTGTTATAAATATCTCTAGTCTCTTAAATATGGTCCCTATTCTCAACTCCATTAGAGCTCTACTCACTGAATTACTGCAATAGCTTTATAATTGGTTTCTCTAATTCCTGTGTGTATATTTAAAATATATCTTATATTCTTGTTTCCCTTCAGATTATGTAAATCTTTGACCTTTTAAAATTTATCCTCCAAACTGGGCTCAGACCATTGTGACCCATACAAAACACAAAATTGATGCTGTTTAAAATGCTTCGGGAGTCCCCATTCCTACGGAGAATTAAGTCCTATACCTTAGGATGGCCACCATGACCTGACTCTATCATACCTCCGGCCTCATGTTCATTTTACGTTCTGCGGGAGGCAGTCTGGCTAGTAAGGGCAAACACTGTGAAGTTGAGGTTTGTATTCTGGTTGTTTCACTTATGAGCTGAATGTCCCTGGGAAAATTTAACTAATGTTCTATGACTTGGTTTCCCATCTGTAAAATGGGACGAAGAAGAGAACCTACAAGTAAAAAATAAAAGATAAAACACTTGGCAAGTTGTCCAGCACAAACGAGATGTTTTGTAACTAGACCACTTGTTGCCATCACACACCATGCTATTTGTCAACCCTTTTACCTTGCTCTATTCTGTGGTGTTGGAGAAGACTCTTGAGGGTCCCTTGGACTGCAAGGAGATCAAACCAGTCAATCCTAAAGGAAATCAGTCCTGAATATTCATTGCAAGGACTGATGCTGAAGCTGAAGCTCCAATACTTTGGCCACCTGATGCGAAGAGCTGACTCATTTGAAAAGACCCTGATGCGGGGAAAGATTGAAGGCAGGAGGAGAAGGGGACGACGGAGGATGAGATGGTTGGATGGCATTACCGACTCAATGGACATGAGTTTGAGCAAGCTCCAGGAGCTGGTGTTGGACAGGGAGTCCTGGCGTGCTGCGGTACATGGGGTTGCAAAGAGTCGGACATGACTGAGTGACTGAACTGAACTGAACTGAACTGATTTTGTTTTCCTTTGCCTGACATGTCCTCTCCTTCGCTTATGGCATCGTGATTGAGAGCAGAAGCTTTGGGGTGAGATTGAACTAGTTTTGGGTTCAGAACACTTTCATGTATTAACTGTGTGATATTGTAAAAAGCCTAGTACGGTGCTCAAAAAATGATTATCTTACTTATCTTTCAAGATTCAACTCAGGGGAAATCATCCATGTGCCAGTTATTTGGCTATTCATTTCAGCCCCAAACTCACTTTTCTATAGTTGGCTTTGTGATGCCAGACCAGGATTCTGCTTTGCCTGTGGGCACCCTGTTAGACTCTTCTAGTGGGTGGGAGAGAGAGACTGCAGGACTGGAAAAAGAAGAAGGGACTGATCCTTCCTTTTTCCTGGGTGCGTCCTTCAGGCTGTCTGCTCCTAGGAACCAGCAACACTTGCTCACCTAGCTGTGGTTTCTTACAGTTCTCTCTCTCTCTCTTTTTAATCCCAGTACAGGTAATTTACAATGTTGTTTAATTTCTGCTTTACAGCAAAATGACTCAGTTATAGGTATATATTGACATGTTCTTTCCATTGTGGTGTATTATAGGATTTTGAATAGAGTTCCCTGTGCTATCCAGTAGGACCTTGTAGTTTCTCTATTCTAAATGCAATAGTTTTTTGCTTCTGCTAATCCCAAACTTCTAATCCTCCCTCCCCCACTTCCCCTCCTCCTTGGCAACCATAGGTCTGTTCTCTATGTCTGTGAGTCTCTTTCTGTTTGATAAGTAAGTTCGTTTGTGTTGTATTTTAGATCTCCCACATGAGTGATATCACATGGTGTATGATAACCTCTAATTCTACCCGTGTTGCTGCAGATGGCATTGCTTCATTCTTTTTATGGCTGAGGAGTATTCCATTGTACCACAGCTTTATCCATTCATCTGTTGATGGACTTTTACGTTGTTTCCACGTCTTAGCTCTTCTAAACAGTACTTTTATAAACACAGGGGCACGTGTATCTTTTTGAATTATAGTTTTGTCTGGATACATACCCATGAGTGGAACTGCAGGATCATATGGCAGTTAGAATTCTATTCTACCTTTTCATAGGGCCAAGATTAGGGTGAGGTCAGTGAGTCAGTTGCCTCAGGCATAGAATTAAAGGGGACATCAAAATTCTCAGGAATCCAGGCAACCTACATATGAATGCAATATTTTTCAAAACTCTAAATTAAATGCACAAAATCATGGTGAACAAAATACCAGAATTTCAGTACCATGCTGAGGCATTTTAGAGCCTGAGGCTAAAGAGAAAAATGTGTTCCACTGGCTTTAATAGACACAAACTCATAAACTCTATTTTCAAAATATATGATTTTTTGCTCATTTCAAATTCTTATTGAGAGAATTATCATATTTGACCATTTCTCCTGCCCAGGCGATAATCTTGAATAATTTTGAATTAGCTTAAAATGATATAAAATTATTATAAATTGGGTTTGGGTATAAATAAAGCATTTAAATTAAAAACAATATTGTGAATTTCAATACACAAACTTTTCAATTTTTCATTATTTTTCAGCTAGTTTAGTGTTCTGGAAAAATTCACCACTTAAACAATACATGAAATCATGTGTATTGGGTGCACACGTTTTCCTTTCCTTTTGCCTCAGGATTCAGTATGCTTCATATGGCTAATGCTGCTTTTTCACCTACTTATTTAGAATTTTGTATTAGCTAACTATGCTTTTAAAAAATATTTCTAAGCATTTATCTTTTTTTTTTTTTTTGGCTGCCCTGGGTCTTCACTGCTGCTTGAGCTTTTCTCTAGTTGCAGGGAACAGGGCTACTCTTGGTTGCAGAGCACAGCCTTAGTAGTGGCACATGGGCATTGTTGCTCCACAGCATGTGGGATCCTCCCGGGCCAGGGACTGAACCCGTGTCTCCTGCATTGGCAGGTGGATTCTTTACCACTGAGCCTGCAGGGAAGCCCTAGCTAACTCATCTGTATGTTCCCTTCTCCCTGTTAAAACAGCTAATGTGATTTTTCTCTCCTGAATGGACCCAGCAATGATGCAACCTCCAAGTGAGGATTGAATTCTTCCTGTTCTCTTCCTCCCTTCTGAGCACTCTCCCACATTTGTACTTTGCTCATTTTCTGCATCACATGAAATACAGCCTTCCCACTCCTCCATATGCATTCATCTCTTCCTGCCCACGTGCAATCCATCCTTTAAGATTGTTCACGTGCCACAAAGTCATTCTTCAGCCGCTACAAAATGAATATGTCTTCTCGTTCCATGGGACGTTTGAGCTGTTTGGGCATTTATGCCATTATATTCTTCCCTGTCTTGTTGCTATTTCTGCATACTTTTTATTTCTCTGCCACTGCACATCTGGATTTTAAATCTTTGAGGATCAAGGACTGATCTTCTTTTGGTCTTACTCATCTCTGAGCTTTGGGGTGCTATGCACAGAAAGAATGGGAGACGGAGCTGGGTCATGAGATGGGCTGCTGCACAGAGGTGTGGGAGGCAACATAATGTGGGGGGCAACATAATGTCGGGGAGCAAAATTTGCCACCCCAAAATGTGTCTCTTTGGCATGAAATTTGATTGAGGCTGATTATTTTTTTCTCTGTTTTTTTTTTTTTTTTTTTTTTCAGGGGGGCTGCATGGCTTGCAGGATCTTTGGTCTCCAACCAGGGATCAAACCCTGGCCCATGGCAGTAAATCACTGAGTCCTAACCACTGGAATGTGAGGAAATTCCCAGAGCCTCATTATTTTTGAGTCCCGACAGACTCAGGATGAATCTTTGACCTTCCTCCTAACTGCCTACAGAATGTGAATAGAAAACCTGTTCACCATAGCTATGATATGAACTAGGTGTATAGACAGGAACCTAGCAAATTTGTTAGAATTCTCTCTGTGTACCATTAGCCTGCCTGGCTCAGCAAACATCTGTTCACCAAACACTTGATTTTCTATCTCCATGTGAATTGCCTTCCTTTTCTTTGAAGTCCCAAACCATGACCCCAGCATTTTCATTTGTCTTTAGCTGATGATGGTATTTCAGGTGAGAGCTGCAGTCATTTTGACCAGATGCTTGGTTTTCCTGGGTCTCTCTCATGTGTGTGTGTTTGTGCTTAGTCACTAAGTCATGTCCAACTCTTTGCGACCCTATGCCCTGTAGCCCACCAGGCCCCTCTGTCCATGGGATTTCCTAGGTATGAATACTGGAGGTGGGTTGCCATTTCCTCCTCCAGGGCATCTTCCCCACCCAGGGCTGGAACCCATGTCTCCAGCACTGCCGGCGGATTCTTTTCCACAAAGCCACGAGGAAAATCTTACATATACCTGTTAATAACCTTTTGCTTGATTTTCTCCTGTTAATCTGGATAGCATCGCCAACTCAATGGACCTGAGTTTGAGCAAACTCCGGGAGATGGTGAAGGACAGGGAAGCCAGGTGCACTGCAGTCCATGAGGTCTCAAAGAGTTGGATATGACTTAGCAACTAAACCACCACAACAGCATGCTGTATCATGTTCATCTAATTCTTAAACCAGCCAGAAAAACCTAGAAGGGTAGAGGAAAATTTTTCTTTCTCCCTGACAACTATTAGATGTTTGATTTTTTTTTTTAACATTCCCAATGCTCTAAAAGCTTTCTTCCTTTTTTGCCATCTCTGTCTCGGTGCTCAATTTGATCCTTAAAAGGAGTGATTAACTCCTCTTCTTTGCTTAGCCTGCTGAACATAGGGTGCCATTTAAAAGTCAAGAATAATCTCTCCCTGGGGTTAGGAAGAGAGTGATTTCTAGGAAGCAGAAGATCCCTATACGACATTTATCAGTGGGAGCCAAAAAGTCCTGCCATGAGTGGCTTTATGAACAAGTCATTTTCCTCACAGGGGAGATGGGGTGACGGTCAGACTTATTATTGAAGGGCGCTGGGGGATATCCTGCTTACTTCTATAGAAACAAAAATATCTCCCACAAAATCAAAACGTTAGGAACTCCCCATCTCCAGTCTTCTGCAGGGCCCAGTTTTGTTCTTTTAGAAAAATCAGAGCCCCTCTAGGAGGGGGCTGGGTGGGGGCGGGTATCGTGTCAGAAACCAGTTTATTTATATAGGCTAAAGATGAGATCTTCAAATTGGAGACCGGCTGATTTCAGACGACAAAAAGAATTTTCCAAAAACAAATCCACAAGGTCAAGTTTCAGAGTCACAGAAGGGGTAATTTAGACAAACTTGGCCAACCACAATAGAGATGGCAGATTAAATTACTGCTGTGGAGAAGGAATGTGCTGCTTACAGACCTCAGGCAGGCCTGGAACCTCAAGTGTAGTCTGAACTGAGAGCTTGCCCTGAGAAGCCTGCTTCCTCGTAACACTGACCGCTGACCCACTTGAAGTCCTTTGTCCCCAGACAGTGGGGGGAAGATACAGGGCAAATGTAGGTGGTGGGACAGACTCTCGCACCTTGGTCCCTACTGTTTATGTCCCTACTGTTGTGCCTTAAGTCTCCTGGTGAGGGCCATGGCTGGTTTAATTCTCAACCTGACGGCATTATCTATTGCAGAATGGGTGAGAGACCCAAAGTATCACAGTATGTTCCTGGCCCTTTAACGTACCACTCCATTGGGATTAACACACACACACTGCTATACAGTGTGTAGTGTTAGCTGCTCAGTCATATCCAACTCTTTGCGATCCCATGGACTGTAGCCTGCCAGGCTCCTTAGTCCATGGGATTCTCCAGGCAAGAAAATTGGAGTGGGTTGCTAAAATAGATATTCAACAGGGGCTTACCAGGTGGTGCCAGTGGTAAAGAACCTACCTGCCTGCCAGTGCAGGAGACATAAGAGACATGGGCTGGATCCCTGAGTCAGGAAGATTCCCTGAATAAGGGAAAGGCAACCCACTCCAGTATTCTTGCCTGTTGAATCACATGGACAGAGGAGCCGGGCAGGCTACAGTCCATGGGGTCACAAAGAGTCAGACACAACTGAAGCAATTCAGCATGCATGGACAGCACAGGAACCACTATTCAATATTCTATACTAACCTATATGGGAAAGAATCTGAAAAAGAATAGATATTTGTATATGTTCACCTGAATCCCTTTGCTGTACACCTGAAAGCAACACAACATTGTAAATCAACTATACTTCAATAATAATAATAATAAAACAGTCGGTAAAGAATCTGCCTGTAATGCAGGAGATACAGGAGACAAAGGTTTGATCCCTGGATTGGGAAGCTTCCCTGGAGGAGAAAATGGCAATTCATTCCAGTATGCTTGCCTGAAAAATCCCAGGGACAGAGGAGCCTGGCGGGCTACAGTCCATGGGGTCTCAAAGAGTTGGACATGACTGAGCATACATGGGGGACACCACTCCAGAAGCTCACTGAGGTTTTCTTTTAGAGTCACACAGTTTAACCCTTCCATTATTAGGATGCTTTTTGCAGTACCTTGGTATAGTATGGGTAAAGAGACAGCTAAAGAAAACAAATCCATAGCTCCCTACACTGATGTCTTTTCATTTCACTTTTCATCCATCCATCATCCATCCATCATCCATCCAAGTCCTTACCAGAGCATACTATGATGTTAGTACCCTGCCAGGAGCTGGTATGTAGCACAAATAGGAAATAATCTCTCCCCTCCCTCTCCAAACATTCAAGCCTCGTATAGTTATTAATAAACATATTCTCAGATGTTTGGAAGTCTGTCTTAAAGTGACAAGCCCTCAAATGAGAAGCTAAGTCAAAGCATCAAAAATTTGGACCTGGGAGTTTCATGGAAAAACTGAAAGTGCTTTTAAGTGGCTCCTTGTCTTAAAAAACAAAAGCAACAGTGGTTTTCAACCAGGAGATATTTTACCCTCAGGGCACGTTTTCCAGTGTATGGAGACATTTTGAGACTCTCCAGAGGGGAAGGGGGGTCATTAGCATTTAGTGGGAAGAGGACAGGAACACTGCTAAACATGTTATAATGCCAGGGACACCCCCTCAAGTATAGAATCATCTGGCCCAAAATGTCAGCAGTGATCTTGAGGAAGACCATCTTTTTAACAGGTACATCTATAATAATTCATATTTTCCTTGTTTTTATCAATATGAATAACTTTATTTTGAAATATAATGTTATACTAGCTGGGTTTATAACTTTCATCCCATATTCACAATGCAGCATAAATGGAATTTACATAGGCCTTGACTACAGAACCTTTTTTCAAGTCTTTCACTTATCACATCTGATATTAGAAAAAAGTGAATACCTTTGAGTCCCTGTAGTTTCGCTTGGCCCTAGCTTTGTTGTTGTTCTTCAGTCGCCAAGTCATGCCCAACTGGGGCCTCAAGGACTGCAGCACACCAGGCTTCCCTCTCTCTCACCATCTCCCAGAGCCAGCCCAAGTTCATGTCTATTGAACTGGTGATGCCATCCAACCATCTCATCCTCTATCATCCCTTTCTCCTCCTGCCTTCAATCTTTGCAGCATCAGGGTCTTTTCCAATGAGTCAGCTCTTCGCAACAGGTAGCCAAAGTTTTGGAGCTTCAGCTTCAGCATCAAACGTTCCAATGAATATTCAGGGTTGCTTTCCTTTAGAATTGACTGGTTTGATCTTGCTGTCCAAGGGACTCTCGAGAGTCTTCTCCAGCACCACATTTTGAAAGCATCAGTCCTTTGGTGCTCAACCTTCTTTATGCTCCATCTCTGCCATCCGTACATGACTACTAGAAAAACCATACTTTTGACTATACAGACCTTTGTCGACAAAGTGATGTCTTTCGTTGCTCTTTAACACACTGTCTAGGTTTGTCATAGCTTTCCTGCCAAGAAGTAATCATCTAATTTCATGGCTGCGCTCACCATCTGCAGTGATTTGAGAGCCCAAGAAGAGGAAATCTGTCACTCCTTCCACATTTTCCCCTTCTATTTGCCATGAAGTGATAGGACTGGGTGTCACGATCCTAGTTTTTATAATATTGAGTTTTAAACTGGCTTTTTCACTTATGAGCGGGCAACTCTTTTTGATCATCAACTTCCTGCCTGTACTTCTGCCCCTGTCAGCTCTCGGCTTCTTCCTCAGAAAAGTCCTGGGAATGTAACCTTCAGCCAAAAGGGAGGGCTTAATCAAGGTCTTAATGGAAACAGTGACAGATTTTATTTTCTTGGACTCCAAAATCACTGCAGATGGTGACTGCAGCCATGAAATCAAAAGATTCTTGGTCCTTGGAAGTAAAATTATGGCAAACCTAGACAGTGTATTAAAAAGAAGAGATGCTACTTTGCCAACAAAGCTCTGTATAGTCAAAGCTATTATTTTTCCAATAGTCATGTATGGATGTGAGAGTTGGACCATAAAGAAGGCTGAGAATTGATGCTTTTGAACTGTGGTATTGGAAAAGACTCTTGAGAATCCCTTGGACAGCAAGGAGATCAAACCAGTCAATCCTAAATGAAATCAACCCTGAATATTCATTGGAAGGACTGATGCTGAAACTGAAGCTCTGATACTTTGGCCACTTGATGGGAAGAACTGACTCATTGGAACAGACCCTGATGCTGGGAAAGACTGAAGATAGGAGGAGAAGGGGACAACAGAGATGAGATGGTTGGATGGCATCTCTGACTCGATGGTCATGAGTTTGAACAAACTCCAGGAGATGGTGAAGGACAGGGAAGCCTGACATTCTGCCATCCATGGGGTCACAAAGAGTCGGACATGACTGAACAGCAACAATAATCAAGGTCACCCAGCAGGGATTGCACTTGGGCTTTCTGCCTCTCTTTTGCCGGCTCATTACTCACTAACCACTTCAAGGGAAATGTAGAATATAAATCAGAAATGCCCATCACCTCTAGTCCACTAAGTGTGTGAAGGTTCAGGTTAGTCAGGCAAGTGATTTATACCTGTTTATATCCTTTAAAACCTCTATGGAGAATGAAGAAAGCTTTTAGCTAGGATGAGAAGGAAGGAAATCAAATATTTTAAAAGCTTGGTTGTTATTCTTCTCTAAGTATGAAAATATTATTTCTTTAAAAAGTCTGTGTGCCTGGGAAGATTTGGATCAAAATAAATTTTTGTGAAGCCATTAACTCATCACAATTAGATCAAACAGAAGAATTTGGCACTGGGCCTATTGGGAATCTCCAAAGAGTTGGCTGATCCCTCCAAGCCAAATAAACTGGACTCCAGAAACAAGAGTTGATAAGTCTAATGAGGAATGTCAGAGATTGACTGTTAGGGAGTTTTAAAAATATAACATGAAAGGACTTGGTTTGGGTTGTAAGGATCATAAATTAAGGTGACAATTTTTATAAAAGTAATAAAATTCCAGGCTTTGTTGGACTGGTCCCTTTCTTTCCTTACTCAAGTGGGAAAAAGTTATAATTAACAGTAAATATATACATCAGGAGGGGTTCCCAGGTGGCTCTAGTGGTAAAGAATCCACCTGTCAATGCAGGAGACAAGAGATGCAGGATTGATCCCTGAGTTGGGAAGATCCCCTGGAGGAGAGCATGGCCAGCCATGCCAGTATTCTTCCTGCAGAATTTTATGAACAGAGGAGCCTTGCAGGTTACAACCAATAAGGTCACAAAGAGAGATGAATGAGCACACACGCATCAGGAAATATCTTCCTTTCCTCCTTTCAGTTCAGTCATTCAGTCGTGTCCGACTCTTTGTGACACAATGAACCACAGCACGCCAGGCCTCCCTGTCCATCACCAACTCCCAGAGTCCACCCAAACCCATGTCCATTGAGTCGGTGATGCCATCCAACCATCTCATCGTCCCCTTCTTCTCCTGCCCTCAATCTTTCCCAGCATCAGGGTCTTTTCAAATGAGTCAGCTCTTTGGTTCAGGTGGCCAAAGTATTGGAATTTCAGCTTCAACATCAGTCCTTCCAATGAACACCCAGGACTGATCTCCTTTAGGATGGACTGGTTGGATCTCCTTGCAGTCCAAGGGATTCTCAAGAGTCTTCTCCAACACCACAGTTCAAAAGCATCAATTCTTCAGTGCTCAGCTTTCTTTATAGTCCAACTCTCACATCCATATATGACTTCTGGAAAAACCATAGCTTTGATTAGACGGACCTTTGTTGACAAAGTAATGTCTCTGCTTTTGAATATGCTATCTAGGTTGGTCATAAGTTTCCTTCCAAGGAGCAAGTGTCTTTTAATTTCATAGCAGCAATCACCATCTGCAGTGATTTTGGAGCCCAGAAAAATAAAGTCAGCCACTCTGTCCACTGTTTCCCCATCTATTTCCCATGAAGTGATGGGACCGGATGCCATGATCTTAGTTTTCTGAATGCTGAGCTTTAAGCCAACTTTTTCACTCTCCTCTTTCACTTTCATCAAGAGGCTGTTTCGTTCCTCTTCACTTTCTGCCATAAGGGTGGTGTCATCTGCATATCTGAGGTTATTGATATTTCTCCCAGAAATCTTGATTCTAGCTTGTGGTTCCTCCAGCCCATCGTTTCTCATGATGTACTCTGCATATAAGTTAAATAAGCAGGGTGACAATATACAGCCTTGATGTACTTCTTTTCCTATTTGGAACAATTCTGTTGTTCCATGTCCAGTTCTAACTATTGCTTCCTGACCTGTATACAGGTCTGCCTCTCAAGAGGCAGGTCTTTCTTTTCTTCTAAATTTTTAAAAAATTTTTTGACCACCACTGTTTATACTACGTCTCAGAGACACACTTAGTCAAAACTTCTTAAAGCTTTATTCTGTTCAAAACTTGACCAAAGTAGCAGTAGCTTTTATGTCAATGCCCCACTGAGAGATGGAGATTGAGGTGGTTAGCTTTTTTCAATGTCAATTTTTGTTGAGCATGATAAGATACTTGCTTGCAATTGGTGCAGTAAAAAGGGATGTGGAGTAGTTAAAAATCCAATAGCCTGGTCTTTGACGATTTTCACCCTCTCCACCTCCCCTACGCACCTGGGTTGACTTGTTTTCTAATCAAGGGAACCTGACTCAGGATTAAGTTACATAGTCTTTCTGGATCACCAGTCTTTTTCTTTATATCCCTTTAAAATGTAAATGACTTTTTAGTGGTGAATAAATTTGATTTAGTGGTAAAATAAATAAATTTATTTTTCCTGAGTATGGAAATCTGAGTGCCTAATTTCATGACAAAACAACTCAGCAACCAAGTATGTTTCTTAATTATGTTTTCATCTGAATGTTGCCTGCCTCCATTTCTTATGCTGAAAATGACATATTTAGTAACCCAAAGATAAACCTTCTAAACGTGGCACTCCTGAAAGCTAAATAACTAAATGATGCTTTTTCTTCTTTTGGCTGAAGTCAGTGTTTTTTTCAGTGCAATTAGTAATTGCTTTCTACTAAAAAGCATGCCTTTGTGTATTAGAATAGAATCAAACCCAGTTTAATATGCCAGAGTGAGGTTTCCCAGGTGGCTCAGTGGTAAAGAATCTGCCTGCAACTGCAGGAAACATGGGAGACACCGGTTCAATCCATGGCTCTGGAAGATCCCCTGGAGGAGAAATTGGCAACCCTAGGCAATCCTAGGATTCTTGCCTGGGAAATCCCATGGACAGAGGAGCCTGGTGGGCTACAGTTCATGGGGTCACAAAGACTTGCACACAACGGAGCATGCATGAAATGTGCAAGGTATGGACAACAATGGGATATACCCACTGATTCAGCAAGATGACTCAAGGACAACAAAGGCCAGTGGATTTCTGACATTATAAATCAGACATAAATGCTAGTGTTCCAGAAGATGGCTCAGAGGTTCTTTGAAATTATCTGGAATGAGCAAATGGAACCCAGTTGTATCTGTCCACTTCTTGTTCTAATAAGTCTATTAATTATAGATTCAAAAAATAAATTAAAAAGAGCAAACTAGTCAGAAGCATATTACAAGACTTAAAAAAAAAGGCATGATGTAAAAACTTTGAGTCAAGTTTATTCACTATCTTACTGGGGACTATGGCCCAAGAGACAGCCTCTCGGTGTTGAAAAACTGTTCCAAAGCAGTAAGGGGAGAAGGTCATTGTATACAGTTTCAGTGAAGAGGGTACGTTGCAACCAAACACACATCTTCATTGAAGACAGCTGCTAGTCATGAGGAGCAGACATCTTAGTTAGCAGTTCTAGTGTTTTTCTAAGTATGGGAAGATGTAAGAATTGAGGTTCTCATAATCTTTTCTCTTGAAAATATCTAACTCTCTGAAGGCCTGTCCTCCCAGTTTTCCCAGGGCACAGACTGCCTCACTCCCAAGCTCCTTTCAGGGTGTGTTGAAGGTCAGTGACTTGACTCCAGTGGCAGGTGACTTCATTCTTGTAGAATCAAGATGGCCATCGATTTTTTTTTAGTTGTCAAAAGTATAGGGGATGAAAGATGTCTATTTCCTTCCCTTTTTGCCGAATTTATTTCCCCTTACAAGCTGCTAATACATAAAACACGCGCCAACAGTGAAACTAGCTTTTTGTTCTCAGTGTCTGGGTTATATGGTTAAGTCTCACTGTTCTTCATCAATTGCTTATTCCTAACTTCGTGTTTTGGGTGTTTTCAGTCTAAGCTGATTCAAGTTGGGACACGTTGAGGTTTTCACCGGCAATAGCTATTGAGTCCCCATGAGAGTATTTAACTGTGTGTAAACAGTGGTCACAAGGATCATTGTGATTATCATCCAAAAGAGAGACAAGCTCATAAAGACTCTGGAGTTTGAATGACCTGTGCTAACTTCTTTTAAAAATCCTCTACCATATAATACTGTTTTTAAATCTTTTACCTGAAATAATGTTGGATTTATAGAAAGATCCCAAAATAGAAAAGCATACTCCATATACCATTCATCCATCTTCCCCTAAAGTTAACATCTTACATGTAATTCCCTGCTCAGTCACTTCAGTCGTGTCCAACTCTTTGTGACCCCATGGACCGCAGCCTCCCAGGCTTGTCTGTCCATGGGATTCTCCCAGCAAGAATACTGGAGTGGGTAGTCATGTCCTCCTCCAGGGATCTTCCTGAGCCCGGGATCGAACACGCATCTCCTGCATTGCAGGCAGATTTCTTACTGCTGAGCCACTGGAGAAGCTCCCCCCATGTATTCATAGCACAATTATAAAAATCAGGAATATCGCACTGTTTCAAATTTAAAACAATGTATCTTAGCTGATGGTACTATTGTTTTTTGTTTTAATTTATGCCAAGACTTATTTTTTTAAAAAAGTTTTTTGGGGTATGGTTGCTTTACAATTTTATGTTAGTTTCTGCTATACAACAAAGTGAATCAGCTCTATGTTTACATATATCCCCTCCCTCTTGGCTCTTCCTCCCACTGCCCTCCGTCATCCCATCTCTCTAGGTCGTCACAGAGCAAGGAGCCGAGTTCCCTGCGCTAGACAGCAGGTTCCCACGGGCTATCGGCTTTACCCATGGTGGTGTGCAAATGTCAAGGCCTATCTCCCAGCTCACCCTTCCCCCCGCCACGTCCGCACGTCTTTTCTCTACGTCATTTCCATTCCTGCCCTGCAAATAGTTTCATCTTTACCAGTTTTCTAGATTCCACGTATAAATGTTAATATACAGTATTTGTTTTTCTCTTTCTGACTTACCTCACTCTGTGTCATTATTCTTTTCTTCCTTATCACATTAGATTTTCACTTTGCTTCCTCGGAAAAGATGAAACCAAATTCTGGAGACGATCTGGTCCTAACAGGTGCGGATGGGGGACTCATTCTCTAACCCTGTGTGCTTTCAGCTGGATTCTACTTTCTCCTTAGCGGTGGGCTCTGTGATGCCAAATGCCATTGTTTTAGCCCAGAGCTCAGAATCTTGGCTTGTTGTTTCTGTTTTAAGAGCTCTCAGCATCTTCTCATCAGGGCTTATATTAATCACCTAAATTTTCATCACATGCCCATGCATGTGTGTGTGTTAAATCACTTCAGTCATGTCCAACTCTTTCCAGCCTCATGGACTGAGGCTGCCAGGCTGCTCTGTTCATGGAGTTTCCCAAGCAAGAATACTGTAGTGGGTACTGCTACTGCTGTTAAGTCACTTCAGTCATGTCTGACTCTGTGCAACCCCATAGACGGTAGCCCACCAGGCTCCCCTGTCCCTGAGATTCTCCAGGCAAGAACACTGGAGTGGGTTGCCATTTCCTTCTCCAGTGCAGGTAAGTGAGAAGTGAAAGTGAAGTCGCTCAGTTGTGTCCGACTCTTAGCGACCCCATGGACTGCAGCCCACCAGGTTCCTCCGTCCATGGGATTTTCCAGGCAAGAGTACTGGAGTGGGGTGCCATTGCCTTCTCCAACTGTAGTGGGTAGCCCTTCCCTTCTCTGGGGGATCTTCCCAACCCAGGGATCGAACCCACATCTCTTATGTCTCCTGTGTTGGCAGGCGGGTTCTTTACCACTAGCACCACCTGAGAGCTCAGGCCCATGCATATGCTCTACTTAATAAGAGGCTTAGCTCCTTTTTAGTTATTGCCACTCCTTTATAATACAAATCTATATGTATACACAATGGAGAATATATATATGTATATTATGTATACCTATAAATGTATATATTACATTATACATTATAACATATATATATAGTGGAGAGAATATGCTCAGTTTGGACATTTATTTCAAGATGGTTCCAAACTCTAATCTCTGGTTTCTTTTAGTAATTTTCATAATGCTTAGCTACAGTGACTGTTTCAATCTGAAGGCAAAGAGAAGCATAAATAATTTTCCTGATAAAATGAATCCAAGAAGATTTATTTGAAGGAATTCCATTTCTAGCTCATGGGTTCTTGTCAGCTTACCTCCCTTTGTTCTGCCGTGTGTGTGTGTGTGTGTGTGTGTGTGTGTGATTACATACACAATGTGTGTGACATCTTACAGGGAGCTAGCTGTTGGTTTGGGATCAGTGCCATCCACGCAAACACAGGAGTGGTTTCATGTTCTCCACAATAGACAAATCCCTCCTGGGATGTTCTTCATTGGGGAATACAAGAAAAAATCCATTAGAAGGTTCATGTTGATATTTCTTGCTCACAGAGGTTTGTTGGCAGAAAGTGCCTTGGTTTTCTTGATTGAAGAAATGAAGGAAAAGGCCAAAGGTGAAAAGTTCAAGAATGAGTGTGCTATTCAGTTGGGAAAGATTTATTTACAAGAATCACTTATGGCATCTCTAAGATCTTTCTACTTACCTTACCATACTCCCCTCTCCTCACTCCAGAAAAAAAAGGACAGAAAGTTTTGTGGTCTGTTGTCTGGGTTGTTTAAATACCCACTGGAGTCTCACTCCAGTGAAATGATTAGACGTCTCTGGGTTATATATGGCAGGACCAGTCTGAGCCGCTGGCCCAGCAGATTTTAACCTGAAAGGGCTCCATGCTGGTAGTTGAAAACAGATAATTACTTCATTAAATTTTGGAAGGTCTACAACTTTTGCATTGCCTTCTGTTTGCACAGGCAGAGGAAAAACACAAGATCCACCCAGGCCATGAGCCTGCTAAGTTTCCCTTTCTTTCCACTACCGGAAACATTATACGGGCTGTAGGTAAGATCTAGTATTTTATCACACTAACGTGGGGAGACTTACCCTTTTGGGCAGCCAGAGTAAATATTCTCCAGCCTTGGTTGGTCTGTACGCCCAGAGTTTTCATTCTCCTTCCCTCAAACTTTTGCCACCTTTAATCAAGCATTGTTTCTGCTAGTGTTATCTTATTTTCTTTCCTTTAAATGAATCCGCTCATATGTGAAAGTTAAATAGATTTATGTGCAGTGAACCATATACATTTGCCCGACTTATCTGTAATTCTTAGGAAACTTTAGAAAAGATTTAGGGGATGGTAGAGAGAAAAATATTATTCAGGAGACATTGGATTCTTTGGGGAAAGTCTCTGTGGAATTGAGGTCTATTATTGTCAAAATGATTAAACCAGCAGAGGCAATATACATTAAAACAAAAAAATCATGTAGTTCTATGTCTGAAGCTGTAAGCAGCAGGGTACTTTTTCATCCATTATTGTCATTGGACTATTTTCATCTTTTGCTGCTGGGCATTAAAATGCAACTAATCCGCCACCCACAAAACCCATTAGCATAAGCAATAAAAAATGAATGGTCAGATGACACAGTGATAGCATTGAAATTAGTTTAGTAAAATGTAGATATAATGAGACTGCTGGTGTCAGAGCAGTTTGTGTCATAATGGACTGAACTGTTTTGGACTTTAATTTTGGGTTCTTTTATATATGGCTATTATGCTTTTTTTTTTTTTAATAAAACATCTGTGTTCTCTTACCTTTTTTTTTTTTGCTTTTCCTCAAAGTTTTCTGATGTTATAATTTTATCTACAGTCTAAAGGAAAAATTTAGCTCTCTCTTGAGTAAATGAGAGAATTCTGTTTCTCCTAGGGAAGAACAGGCTGCCAGGAACAGATCCACACCAGACGTGTTAGACACTGATGCTGCGAAAGGCTGAGGAGGAGAAGGGGCCACAGAGGATGCGATGGCTGGAAGGCATCACCAAGAGAGTTCAGGGTGGAGAGCAGGGAAGAGGCACTCTGTGTTCTGGGAAAAAGTGGCAGAACCAGTCTTTAGATAGTTAGATGGAGAAGACTTTATAAGCCAAATTCTTGCATGTCCTCATATTTAGAAAGTACTAAAATCCTTCATGTCGTCATCTGCTCCTGGTGACCAGCAGTCATCTTCATGAGACTAGTAGAAACCTTCTGGAAAAAATACATGCTCGATTGCATGCACTGCCTTTTTGCCAAAATCATGTGCATACTGACCCTCATCCCTCCCCCCTGGTCTCCCTGCCTCAGTTTCTCAGGTAAGTCCTCAGCTATCTGAAAGGCTGACTCCTGGTCTATAGTCCTCGTTTTGCCCAAATAAAACAACTCACAAGTCTCCATGTTGTGCTTTTTTTTTCCCAGTTGATATGAGACACAAAGTTCTTCGTTCAAAAAAGTGAGGGAAAATCCCACCATGATATGTATTTTCTTTCCTTACCTACTTTTTGAGTTTTCCCCTTTTAGACATCAAGTGGTTAGAACCAGATAATTAAAAAAAGTTCTTTGTCATAAAGTATCATTTTCAGTCTCAAGCTGACCTCTTCAACCCCTTCAACAATCATACGTTTTGCTGTGCGTCACAGTGAAACCTGAGAACAAAACCTCTTTCTCTTGGCCCAACAAAATCATATTGGGGTTGGGGTGGGGAACTTCACAGTGTGGAGATAATGTAGGATAATATTTCAGCTCCCATGAAGAGTGTGAAAGTGTCAGTTGCTCAGTCGTGTCTGACTCTTCGCGACCCCATGGACTGTAGCCCGCCAGGCTCCTCTGTGCATGGGATTCTCCAGGCAAGAATACTGGAGTGGGCTGCCATTTCCTCCTCCAGGGGATCTTCCTGACCCAGGAATAGAACCTGGGTCTCCTACATCGCAGGCAGAGTCTTCACTATCTGAGCAACCAGGGAAGCCTCCTCAATCCCCATGTGTGGCCAATTGAGAGGTGACTTTTTAACTGATTAGCACCTAGAAGTTGGTCTTCTTTTGACATTATTTAAAAACTACATAATATATTTAATGCCACTGTGATTTAAGATAAAGTTGGACTTTGCAGTCCAACATTTACCATTGTATAGAGTAATGCACATCTTCCATGGTACCTGGGGAAAAACCAAGTGATACTTTTCAGCTCCTTCTCTCTTGGGAGTCATCGCTCCTGGTGAGATTCCCCTCAATGCATTGGGCAAGTTCCCTGATCCTACTGAGGGATGCTTGCACCACCAGGAAGGACCCTGAGTACCAAATATGGTGCAAGCAGGATGATTGGCTAGAGACTACCCAGAAACTAGCTCCAGTACCATAAAACCTGGGACTGTGAGCCACATGGCTGAGCGGTTCTTCTGGTTTTCCTTAGCTTGCTGCTCTTTGCCTGGCTGCTCCTTCCCAGTCATCTCTTGGTTTGTCATCACGTGTGTCTCCTAGGACAATTTATATTCGGGGTGCCCTCCTGGGTCTGCTTCCTGGAATGGGTCTCCTTCCCCTGTGTAAATTATCTCTAATGTCTCTCCACCTTTATTAACATTTTTGATCTTACATTTGGGCAAAACTTCAGTAACTAGAGTGAGACATATCCCTTGGGCACCTGAGAAAGACTTCATTCATTTTTTAAAGACAGACATCGTGTTGGAGGTAAAGATGTCAATTTTTAGAGACTCATAGAAGGGTCCACGGGTCAGAGCCTACAGGCACATTGGCTTCTGGCAAGAGATGCTCACAGAAGATGGTGCTGATGTCTCTGCTGGGAGTCCAGTGCTTTTTAGGATTATCTTTTGGCTTGAAGAAGATTCTCCTTCCATACATGCAGACCTTTGATGACCCAAGCTTGAAATGAGCCAAGAGTGACCAGACATGTGACTATAAATCTCCACTGAGATTGACAAGGTATGGTTTCCAGGAACTTATCGTTTTTTAGGGCTATTTCCTTGTAGACCGTTTTGTTTTCTCAATTCCTAAAGCTATTAAAGATTCTATACTGTCTATGCCTTGGGTTGTGTCCTTCTGAGGTATTTCTATTTCTCTGAGTTTGTCATTTTCCTCTCTCCTATTAAGTGTCTATATTTCATGGTGCAATTCACCAAAGCTTTTATCATATTTTCTACATCGAAGTAAAATTCTTCAATAATAGGTGTAATTTTCATCAAATGATTGCTTTCCTTTTCTTATTGTTGGAGCTCTATCACTTGGTGTTAAAGGATTGCTGGCTGGAGATAAAGCCCTCTGGTTTGGAAAAGTGAATAAAAACATCAGAGGCAATTTAGGAGCTTATTTTTTGACACACAAGCTGATGAGAAGTCGATTTTCTCTGCCAGGCACTGTCAGGCCATTTCCCCCATGTCTGCATGGAGGAAACTACCATAGGAAAGAGACACAGATACAGACATGCTATTTAGACCCAGCCAATGTACTGTGCAGGAAGTGAAGAGGAACTAAAGAGCCACTTGATGAAGGTGAAAGAAGAGGCTGGCTTAAGGAAGAAAAAGCTGGCTTAAAACTCAACATTCAAAAAACTAAGATCATAGCATCTGGTCCCATCAATTCATGGCAAATAGATGGGGAAACAATGCAAACAGTGAGAGACTTTACTACCTTGGGCTCCAAAATCCCTGCAGACGGTGACTGCATGAAATTAAAAGACGCTTGCTCCTTGGAAGGAAAGTTATGACCAACCTAGACAGCATAGTAAAAAGCAGAGACATTACTTTGTCCATAAAGGTCCATCTAGTCAAAACTATGGTTTTTCCAGTAGTCATGTATGGATGTGAGAGTTGGAACATAAAGAAGGCTGAGTCCCGAACAATTGATGCTTTTGAACTGTGGTGTTGGAGAAGACTCTTGAGATTCTCTTGGACTGCAAGGAGATCAAACCAGTCAATCCTAAAGGAAAGCAACACTGAATATTTGTTGGAAGGACTGATGCTGAAGTGGAAGTTTCAATCCTTTGGCCACCTGATGCGAAGAACTGATTCATTGGAAAAGACCCTGATGCTGGGAAAGATTGAAGGTGGGAGAAGGGGATGACAGAGGATGAGATGGTTGGATGGCATCACCGACTCAATGGACATGAGTTTGAGCAAACTCTGGGAGATAGTGAAGAACAGGGAAGCCTGGCATGCTGCAGTCCATGGGGTCACAAAGAGTTGGACATGACTGAGCAACTGAACAACAAATAAACTATATTTAAATCTATTCAGTCTTTGAGTGGATCTTGAGAAAGCAAAACAAGACATACAGCTCTGTTGTTTCTGTCTAGTTTTTATGTAATATTGAGTAAGTTTTTCTCCTTCCTCCCTTTTCTCCTCCTCTTCATTACTTTCTCTGTGCTAGTTGCCAAAGTGTGACAAGTCAGATTCATGCATTTATGTAATAAATAAATTCATGCATTTATTTAAATAAATTGAACAGCCCTCACATGTGAGACGCTGTGCTAGGCACTAAGGATTCATCAGAGAACAGGACAGACCAAAAAAAAAAAAAAAAAAAATCCCTCCTTTGGGGAGTTTCTACTGAAATGAGAGAAGTGTGTGCTCAATCACTTACTTCAGTTGTGTCTGACTCTTTGTGACACTATGGACTGTAACCCACCAGGCTCCTCTGTCCATGGGATTTTCCAGGCAAGAATACAGGAGTGGTTCACCATGCTCTTCTCCAGGGAATCTTCCCCACCCAGGGACTGAACCCATTTCTGCCTGCATCTCCTGCATAGCAGGTGGATTTCTTACCTGCTGAGCCACCTGGGAAGCCCTGTATGAGAGGACAATTAGCAAATAAGAGAGTAAAACATGAGTAAGGTGGTATCAAGAAGAAAAATGGTGGCGGGAAGGGGTATAGAAAATTCAAGGGGCAGGGAGGGAGTGCAGTTATTTTTTTAAACTTATTTGGCTGTGCTGAGTCCTAGTTGCAGCACACGGGATCTTCCATCTTCATTGCGGCACGGGGGATCTTTAGCTGTGGCATGTGGGATCTAGTTCCTTGACCAGGGATGGAACCTGCGCCCTCTGCATTGGGAGTGTGGAGTCTTAGTCACTGGATCACCAAGGAAGTCCCGAGGGAGCGTCGTGTTTAACTGACGTGGTCAGGCACAACATCACCCGAACAATGACATTGGATCAAAGACCTAAACGAGACAAGGGAAGCAGGTGAATGGTTCAACAGTGGCTCGTGACTGTTGGTCAAAGCAACTGGAAGAACGGTGGTGTCATTTATTGAGAAGGGAAACACTAAAGAAGGAGCAAGACAACTGGAATTTGACATTGATTGCAACGAGGGTGAGATGTCTATTAAATGTTCAGATGAAGAGATCAGCAGGCAACAGGGAATCTGGAGTTCAGGGGACAGGTCCAGGATGGGAAATGTAAAGACATCGCCGTACCCAAGGGAATTAAGCCTCACTCTTTTCTGCCCCAATCTTTTGTTGCTAGTTAATTACACTAGGCAGATCAAGAAAAGGGAATGGCTGTCACCTCTACTTAGCCCAGTAGAATTTTTTTTTTCTAATATAGTGGTTTTGAAACATGTCCACAAGTTCTTTGATTTACTTCTCATCGACAGATGGAGTCTATATCACTTTCCCTTGACCTGAGAGACAGGATCTTCAATTTCCTGGCATAAACCATAATGAAAAAGAATGTATATGTGTGTATAACTGAGTCACGTTGCTGTACAGCAGAAATTAATACAACATTGTAAATTAATTATACTTCAATAAAAAAGAATACCCTTCTACTTGTTGGACACTCCTTTGTAGCTAATACTCATATCCATTTACAATATATCAGACAATGTTCTAAACAATCCACATTTGTTAACGAGTTGAATCTTCATGACCTCTCTAGGGAGTACTTTTATTATCTTATTTTACAAATGAGGAAACCAAGACAGAGCCTGGGTCGGGTCTGCACTCTTGAATCAGATGCTAATCTGGCTTTTACTTAAAAAAAAACCCAAAGTAAGTAAAACATTGGCCTGTGATTGAAAATATTGGTTCAAAGTTTATTTATAACAGTAACAAATTTCCAGAAGAAGATGAATTTAATGACCCATGCAGTCATTATAATGGCATTTTAAGGGTTTTTAAAAATGAAATGAGAATATGTGCATATCAAGGCAAGGAAAAAGCAGGATACGGGCTCCAAGCTATGACCAAAACAATGGCAAGTGGGGTAAATGTATGTGATTTCAAATTACTAAAAGCATATACGCAAAGGTGTTAAGAGTGCTTTCCTCTGGATGGAGGGATTATGAGTGAATCTTTTTTCTTCTTGTATTCTGTATTTTCTATAATTAACAGGCATTGCATTTATAATCACAATGCATGTTATTAAAATAAAAATAGGAATCTGGGCCTGGAATGCAGGGAAAGGGCCTAGGTTAAAGCTACTGCTTTGCACACCAATTATTACTAATATTTTCCAGGTGGCTGTGTATAGAAGAGAACCCTGAAGGCAGAGCCTTGGGGCCCACCAACATCCAAAGCAGTGATTCCTATGACATTCCCTGGCTTCTGTAATCACTGCGGTGGGGGGCGGGGAGTGCTCTTGCAAAATGCACGGTCTTAATTTGGCCTCAGGTTTCTCCAAAATAACTTACAAAATAAGGACAGAGTGCTGCAGCATTCTCAATAAACAAGAATAACTTCCCTGGAGGTCCAGGCAGACTCTGAGCTGCCACTGCAGAGGGGCACGGGGTTCCATCCCTGGCTGGGGAACTAAGATCCCACATGCTGCAAGGTATGGCCAAAAAAAAGAAAAGAAAGAAAAGAAACTTAAGGATGAAGAAGCTGCACTTTAGGTTTCAAGGTCATGGAAAATCAGTTTTGAATTGCTGGGATGCCAGAACATTGTTCACAGGTGCTCTCGATGGGGAACTTACTGAAGGGTCAGCTGCATCCACCTTAAAGATGTCTGGGAACACAAGACTGGCAGAGAGAGCCCACATATTCACCTGCGGGGCTAAGACTAAAATGATGGGTGGTCTGGGATCATGGGCTGGAGAAAAACATGTCAATACCTATGGACTGATAAAGTGGATCAAATACGACAACTACCAAAAAATGGGAGAGAGAAAAGGGGGAAAGGAGAGTAAGACCGCACCGATTGTTGTATAGTCAGGTGGGAGGCAAAGGATGTTGCTTACAAAAGACAGGTAGCAAAAGGTAAAAAAAAAAAAGGGTTTAAGAACACTGGAAAAAATATGAATACAACAGTAATCCCTAGAATAAAAATAAAAAGCTTTCTAAACCACCCCCTTCCCACATTGAGTCCTTCCCTCATAGAGATAGTAAATATAATACACTCAGTAATTATAGGAGATATGAAAGAATTGAGAGCAAACACAGCAGTCATATGATAAAACTGAATGGGCCTAACTTGTCTATTAAAAGATTTTCAATTTGGCTCACATAGTAAAAACTCAACTCTGTGCTGTATACAAGACACTCACTTAAAATGCAATTGAAAAAACTAAAAATAAAGGCTTGGGCAAAGATCTACCGGGCAAATAGTAACAGTGAAACAGCAGGAGTTGCAATCGTGATAGCCAAGTAGATTTTGTCTAAAACGAAACACATAAATAAACAATTCAGAGATATAAAGTGGCCATCGAACAAACAAAATAATTTCCAACTTCACCCATAATAAATAAATATGAATGAAAACTGTATTGAGATGCCATTTTTTATCCATCAGACCGGCCAGGCCAAACTTCCTGAAAATCTCATTGAACTTTGGCCTGGACAACTACCACTATAATTCTATTTTGTAGCACTTTAGTTAAATTACCTATTGACTAATCTCTGGACCATCAGAGAATTCTTTCATTATACCTTAACTTGAAGAATAAGATTATAAAGCTTTATTCTTTTTCTCCACAATTATATATATGTCCATTTCCTTCTCCAGATACAGAATTGTGTGTACATATATGTGTATATATATATATTTTCAGTAGCTTTGAAATGATCAATCTTAAAGCGTGCAACTATGGGCATTAAAGGATGGCTTGGGAGTAGCATCATATGTTTGGAAAGGTTTGGTTTCATTTCATTACTGTGCTTCATTACTGTTATATTAGGACTTGGGCTTCCCATGTGGCTCTAGTAGTAAAGAACCCGCCTGCCAATGCAGAGATGTAAGAGACAAGGGTTCGAACCCTGGTTTGGGAAGATTCCCTAGAGGAGGACACGGCAACCTACTCCAGTATTCTTGTGTGGGTAACTCCATGGACAGAGGAGCTTGGTGGGCTACAGTCCACAAGTCGCAAAGAGTGGACATGACTGAAGTGACTTAGCACCGATCTCCCCGTGTTCACTACCTCTCTGGGTCAGGCGAAATGGAACTGTTGGTTATACATGTAAACTGTCACGTTAAGCATCTTCACATAGCAGTCACGTCTAATTGCCCTCAACTGCAAGAGGGAGATCAGTGTTTTGTTCTCCTGAAAATAAGACATGTTCAGATGAGTTTTAATTGAGTCGCTCATACTGCATAGTGGCCTGATAAAACACTTTTGATTAATTCTCTGTGCTTAGCGTTTAAAAGGCTGCCATCTAAGGCTACAAGGTGCTGGTTGGTTCTCATGCTCCCCTGTTCACAAGTGCAGCACAGCACCACCACCAGGGTCAGCTTGTTCTTGGACACTTGGAATAGCAGTGACCCAGGCTTCTCCCAATTGGTGCTAGTGGTGAAGAACCTGCCTGCCAATCAGGAGACATGAGACTCAGGTTCTGTCCCTGGGTGGGAAGATCCCCTGGAGAAGGAAATGTAACACACTCCCGTCTTCTTGCCTGGGGAATTCCATGGACAGAGGAGCCTGGCGGGTTACAGTCATGGGGTCCCACAGAGTCAGACTGAAGTGACTTAGCACACACACAGACTTTTCCAATTAAAAATCACGAACAGTGTATGTGACACTGTTTTAAAATAGACATGCAGCAGAGGTTCTCAAGTGGGATGGTTTTGTCCCTCGTAAGGGACATCTCACGATATCTGGAGACATTAAAAAAAAAATATAGACTATTCAAAAAAGTTAACTTAACTTTGGTTGCACTGAGTCTTGGCTGCTTTTGCTCAGGCTTTCTCTAGCTGCAGCAGGAGGGCTTCTCAACACGGTGGCATGAAGTGGATGGAGACCAGGAATGCTCCGAAACATCTTACAATGTTTGAAACAAGGACTTACTCCCTGCAAAATATCAACTGTGTGATGGCTGAGAATACTGCTTAGTCGCTAATGATCAGCTGGTCTTAACTTGTATTTTCCTAGAACTTTTCTCTTCAGGTTTTATTAGAAACTGTTACAATCTGTTTGTATGTCTGTGTTCTCCCAAACTTCACATTGAAGTCCTGATGCTCACTGCGATGGCACTGGGAGGTGATTAGGTCATGAGGGTGGAGAATTCATGAATGGGATTAGTGCCCTCCTAAGAGAGGCTCCAGAGAGGTCCTAGCCCCTTCCACCACGTGAGGACGCAAGAACTCTGCGACCTTGAAGAGGACTCACCTGACCATGCCGGCACCTTGATCTCAGACTTCTATCCTCCAGAACTGTGAGAAGTAAATTTGATTTTTTTAAGCTCTTTTTAAAAATTTATTTTTAAATAAATTTTTAATAAAAAGGATTAATTGCTTTGCAATGTTTAGTTTCTGCCATACATCAACACGAATCAGCCACAGGTATACAAATGTCCCCTCCCTCGTGAACCTCCCTCCCACATCCCACCCGATCCCCAAATTTCTGTTTATAAGCCACCCAGTAGCTTGTAATATTTTATTATAGTAGCACGAATGGACTAAGACGGGGACAAAGCTGAGGGCCAAGATATGGCAGCAAAGTAGTTTGGACCAAGTGAAGACTGAGTTGGGTCTATGAAGCATTTTACTAAAGCTGGGAGATGCCTGTTGGCCCTAGTTTTCAGCTTGGACTTACTGTTAAGACACAACAGGTGTGGATACCCTGCATCAGAAAGCTCTCATCAGTCTTCCGATGACTCAGGAGCAGAAGGTGGTTACCATGGAAGCATTCACGACAGCACAATGCCGCTCCTCCAAGAACGTATTTATTTACATGAAAACACCATTTTATACAAATTGAAGACAAATCTTGAAGGGTTTGTCCAGGCTTGCCTTCCCCATTCCCTGATTTTGTCCCTTCCACTCTCACCTCTTTTTGGTATCATAAATAAAGGGTTTTAGACTGGGTGAAAGAACCTGAATCTACCTCTTTTTCCCCATCCAAAATTACTTTGAATATTTAACGTCCATAGTCATCCTTCAAAGAAAACTCTTGCCGAGAGTCATTTTATTTAATTTATTTATGTAATACAGTGTAGAAAGCTATCATGGTCATACGCAATGATCCTGTACAATCATCCTGCAGAAAAGATTTTTGGGAGAATTCTTGGTAAATTGAGACCAGCAGAGCGCTCCCACCCCCACCCTCCCCAACCCGTGAAAGTGCTTACAATGAACAGGGAGTCTTTGCTTTATCAAAGATCTGAAGATACATGGACGAAAAAAGCTTCAATTCTCAATGCCTAATGTGTGCACATAAAACAGGCACGAAGAAATAAATGTCTATCCTCATAATTCCTATATCACACATATAGCAGAAGCAGCAATCTGTACAGTAAAATGCAATTGTGGAAAAAACTCCTCTAACTCATTTGGAGTACATAAAAACGTTGAACTTTAAAATGCATAGTGATCAGGAAAAGAATACTTAGGCAAGAGAAGCAGCTAAACCCACACGTTCACAGAAAGCATTCCCCCATCGATTCTTAAAGCATGTTTCAAAGTAGGACTTAGTTGGGTCACAAACCACAAGGATAATATACAACTGGCTAAGGGGCTACGTGATAAATAATCAGGAGAGGATCTATTCATGCACTAGTTGGATACAGCTAAATTCTTTACAGTACACAAAACCCATTAATAATGTAGTGTAGAGACCGAAATGACCGAAATGTGAAGAGAGAGAATACATTACTGATTTGTATATTAATTCAAGTTCAGGCATCTACTCGTGTTACAGCACAGCTGTCGAAAGGCGATAATGAGTAAATAATAAAACAGAAGGGTTTGCTTTTCTCCACGTTATTCTCTAAATGAACACCGATGGGTAGTGAAGCAATGGTTTTGCTGTCCGATTTCAGAGGCTGCTGCGGCGGTCGTCTAGTTCTGCATCTGCTCAAAGAACTTATAAGTTGGGTTTTCGTAGCCGTTCTGCTGCATTTTAGAGAGGTGGCGCTCCTCTGGGGTGACAGCAGCGTCAACCTGCAGAGCAAGAACGAGGACAAATGAGTTAAAAAAACAAAAAACAAAAAACAATCTTTTAATAGCGCACACGGAGAAGCCAGAGAAAGATAAGGTGCACTGTACTCTTTTTTTTTTTTTTTAAGCCAAGATTGCAGAACACCCACAAATTGTCCTTTCTTTTCCACTCTGACGTAGAGTAGAGGAGAAGGAGGTCTTCCCTGGAGCTCAAATGGTAAAGAATCCACCTGCGATACAAGAGACCCGGGTCGATCTCTGAGTCGGGAAGATCCTCTGGAGGAGGGCATGGCAACCCACTCCGGTATTCTTGCCTGGAGAATCCCAGGGACAGAGGAGCCTGGTGGGCTACAGTCTGTGGGATTGCAAACAGTTGGACACGACTGAGCGACTAACACTACTAGAGGAGAAGGCGGCGACAGAGGATGAGATGGTTGGATGGCATCACTGACTCAGCGGACATGAGTCTGAGCAAACTCTAGGAGACAGTGAGGGACAGGGAAGCCTGGCGTGGTGCGGTCCATGGGGTCGCAGAGTCGGACACCACTGACCGACTCAGCAACGCCTGAGCCCACCAGTTACGCAGACACTCCATCTGGCCACTAGGTGGCGCTCAAACCCTTGACCGGCTGGCTTGCCTTATGCGGTGCTCATTGGTTGCTTCCCTCTCTTAGTAGTAACTGGATACGCTTAAGGCAATAAATATTATTCTCTTCCCCTGTTGGCTTGAAAAAGGACAAAAGGCTTCCATGAAAGACTGTTTCAAAAGTGTAGTGTCAAGCTAGGAGAAAAAAAAGTTCGAGTATTAGAGAGATTTAGCTAAGCAGCTGTGTCTGACTCTGCAACTCCATGGACTGTAGCCAACCAGGCTCCTTCGTCCATGGGATTTTCCAGGCAAGAATACAGGAGTGGGTTGCCATTCCCTTCTCCAGGAGACCTTCCTGACCCAGGGATTAAACCCAGGTCTCCCACATTGTAGGCAGACACTTTACCGTCTGAGCTACCAAGGCAGTTATGCTTGTGGCTCAGCGGTTAAAGCATTTGCCTCCTATGCGGGAGACCCGGAGTTCAATTCCTGGGTCGGGAAGATCCCCTAGAGAAAGAAATGGCAACCCACTCTAGTATTCTCACCTAGAGAATCCCATGGATGGAGGAGCCTGGTAGGCTACAGCCCAAGGGGTCCCACAGAGTTGGACATGACTGAGCAACTTCACTTTTCACTGACACTCAAAATCTGAACTGCTGAGTATCTCTGCACCCTTGTTTTAGTTTGTCCCCGTTTTTACCAAATTTAATACGCTAAAGAGGCACACGGAAGCAGAGATGGCTCTTGGAGGGAGCTTTCCTGATCAGTTAAGGTGAGGGGGGAAAATCCAAATATATTTTCTCTGGGGTCTGTTCCCTTTAATGGGTTCCTTCAGATAAAAGTGGGTGCAGTAACGGCAGAATTCTGGACACTTCAACGTGAATACAGATGAGGAACAACATTTAGCGATGAAGCACAGTGGAGTCCAAGCTGCCAGCTCCAGGAGACCGGAAAGGGATGCAATTTGCATAGAATACACGGTGCAGACCCCTTGGGAGGGTGCTACCTGGACATCCTGCTCTAGGATTGACTAACAGAAAACCACCACCGTGGTGTCCGTTTAAAATCCATGGAGGGGCAGGAGGGAAAAAACAGGCTGGGGTAGCTCTGAGAGGCTGAGGAATGGGAGAGAGGGAGACAGTCACTCTTGACAGGGAACTGTGAGGTTTTCCGGCGTAGGAGTCTCCTTCCCAGAAAACCTGCACCTGCCACTGATAAGAGCAAAAGGGAAACTTCTGTACCTCCACTCCGTCTGACCCCCCAACAATACTGTTAACTCCATTCTGCCTTTACATTTATACTGAAATTCTGGGAGGGGATGTTCATTTTCTCTCCCCGCCCCAGGAGGCTGTAGGTGTCTTGAAGGTAGGATCAGTTATATTTTCGTTTTGGTACTAAGTGTTACACATTCCTGGCAGGTGCCTAAATGATCAATTTCTGCTTGATTAAACTTAAGTGGGTTTCGGAAAAAAAAAAAAAATGATAAAGAACATACTGTTCCAGATTATTATTTTTAACTGAGCACTAAAATTCTAAAAGTACGTCTGGCTAAAGATTTAAACAGATGCCCTCTGTTGATATTGTGGGTCCTCTGAGTTGTAAACTTGGTTTTGTCCTCCCAGGGTCTCTGTCAGGGCCAGCTCCACTTACTCTCTGCAAGCCGAGCCAGATGTACGTTTCGCGCGGGGTAGGGTGTTCAGCAAAAAAGCAAGAGAGTTCCAGAAAAACATCTATTTCTGCTTTATTGACTATGCCAAAGCCTTTGACTGTGTGGATCACAATAAACTGTGGAAAATTCTGAAAGATATGGGAATACCAGACCACCTGACCTGCCTCTCGAGAAACCTATATGCAGGTCAAGAAGCAACAGTTAGAACTGGACATGGAACAGACTGGTTCCAAATAAGAAAAGGAGTATATCAACTGTATATTGTCACCTGCTTATTTAACTTCTATGCAGAGTACATCATGAGAAACGCTGGGCTGGAAGAAGCACAAGCTGGAATCAAGATTGCCGGGAGAAATATCAATAACCTCAGATATGCAGATGACACCACCCTTATGGCAGAAAGTGAAGAGGAACTAAAAAGCCTCTTGATGAAAGTGAAAGTAGAGAGTGAAAAAGTTGGCTTAAAGCTCAACATTCAGAAAACAAAGATCATGGCATCTGGTCCCATCACTTCACGGGAAATAGATGGGGAAACAGTGGAAACAGTGTCAGACTTTATGTTTTTGGGTTCCCAAATCACTGCAGATGGTGACTGCAGCCATGAAATTAAAAGACACTTACTCCTTAGAAGAAAAGTTATTACCAACCTAGATAGCATATTCTAAAGCAGAGATATTGCTTTGCTGACTAAGGTCCAGCTAGTCAAGGCTATGGTTTTTCCAGTGGTCATGTATGGCTGTGAGAATTGGACTGGGAAGAAGGCTGAGTGCCAAGGAATTAATGCTTTTGAACTGTGGTGTTGGAGAAGACTCTTGAGAGTCCCTTGGACTGCAAGGAGATCCAACCAGTCCATTCTGAAAGAGATCAGCCCTGGGATTTCTTTGGAAGGAATGATGCTAAAGCTGAAACTCCAGTACTTTGGCCACCTCATGTGAAGAGCTGACTCATTGGAAAAGACTCTGATGCTGGGAGGGAATTGGGGGCAGGAGGAGAAGGGAACGACAGAGGATGAGATGGCTGGATGGCATCACTGACTCAATGGGTGTGAGCCTGAGTAAACTCCGGGAGTTGGTGATGGACAGCGAGGCCTGGCGTGCTGCGATTCACGGGGTCGCAAAGAGTCGGACACGACTGAGCGACTGAACTGAACTGAACTGAACTGAACTGAAGATGTTCAGGTTTCTAGCATATCTGCTGTACCTCAAACAGTCCACAGAAGAGAAGAAGTACTTATCTCTTTGCTGAATACATGAAAACTTACAATTGTGTTATTACTGTTTTAAAACAAAAATAACTTTCCCCTCAGATACTGAAACCAGCACAGGCAAGAAGAAGTCAACTGTCTGTTGGCCACACACATGGAGACCTTAAATTAGCTGGAACCAGAGGACTGGTGACCTTGATTCTCCAAATACCACCTGGCTACCTCACCACCGGCCAACAGAAGGATGTCCACAAGCTGACCAGACATCCTATGACCTTCTCTCTCACAGTGTCTTTAAAAACCCTTCCCTGAAAAGCCACCAGGGAGGTCAGGTCTTCCGAGAAGTAGCCGCCCATACCACTTGCTTGGCCTTGCAACAACCTGTTCTCCTGAGTTCAGGTTTTTTTTTTTTTTTTTTTAAGATTTCTCATTTAAGTGAAGTCTCACAGTATTTTTCTTTTTCTCTGTCTGGCTTATTTTGCTTAGCATAATACCCTCAAGGCTCATCTGTGTTGTCACAAATGGCAGAATTTCCTTCCTTTTAATGGCTAAATCATATTCCATCACGTGTATCACATTGTCTTTATCCATTCATGCACTAATTGGCACTGAGTTTGTTCCCATGCCTCGGTTATTGTAAATAAGGCTGTGCTGAACACAGGAGTACAGATATCGTTTCTAGATACTGATTTCATTTCCTTTGGATGCATATTCCCAAGTGGAGTTGCTGGGCTGTATGACAGTTCTGTGTTCAGTTTCTTGGGGAACCTCCTTACTGTTTGCACAGTGACTGCAGCACTCACTAGCTGGTGTTCTCCAGTCACGGTATAGAAATCATCTTCCATCCCTCGACATGATGTCCTAGCACCAACAGACCTGCTCTCTGGTGTTTGTCCTTATCGGTCCAGGAGGAAAAACGTGGTGCTACAGTTTGTGTCGTATATTTGAAAGCTGTTTAAAAGAATAGATCTTCAAAGTTCTTACAACAAGAAAAAAACCTGTAACTGTGTGAAATGAAAGTTGTTCACTAAACTCTAGTATTCTTGCCTGGAGAATTCCATGGACCAAGAGGATCGTGGCAGGCTTACAGTTCATGGGATCGCAGAGTTGAACACGACTGAGCGACTCACTTTCACTTCCAAACTTATTTTGGTAATCACCTCACCATATGTGCATATATCAAATCATCAAGTTGCAAACTTAAAACTGATACAGTGTTATGTATCAGTATATCTCAATAAAACTGGAATAAGCTGGTTTCCCCAAGGTTACTTTATGACTCCGCCTCATGGGCTTTTCAGTCTGCGCGGGAGCTGGAATGACTGCCTTGGCTAATCTCAACACAGCTGGAACAGACATAAAATTCCACTGGGAGGACACCGCGCCAACGGATCCTCCACATTGCTATCCCTGGGGGAATAATCAGAGATGTTTCCCCAGCCCTTTCTCTTCCTTTGATCTGCTCTGTTTTCAACAAATGAGGTCACTGGGCTTTAATCGGCAGTTGTGTCATTAACCAGGAACTTGTAAGTTACAACGCCGTCATTAAAGCTCAGCACCAGTAAGGAGAGATTTCCCTCACTCTCCGAATCTGCTTGCAGAGAAATAGCCTGTCTGCAGCCCTGAGACGTTAGAACGTGGGCATCTTTTTGCTCTGTGCCACCTCTTAACCGAGATTTCAAAGAATGTGGAGATTAAAAAGCATCTTGCCTCAGAGATCAGGCACTGCTACGTGTCTGAGTGCGGAAGGAAACATAATGCTGCTTGACTGCTGGGGTATTAAATGTGCATTAATACGAGTTTACCCGAACCTAGGTCAGCCCTCACAGTGGCTGCACTCATCAGGGGCAGGGCAACAATTAAACGGCTGATCTCCTCTTCGAAGGCCAAAGCCAAACTCTTATTTAACAGAGCACAGCCAGAAATGCGAGGCTCAGAGGATGGTATGTGAGTCAGGCAGCTAACTTTCCTGTCTTTTCCCAGCCTCCTTCAGTTCAGTTCAGTTCAGTTCAGTCGCTCAGTCGTGTCTGACTCTTTGCGACCCCATGAATCGCAGCACACCAGGCCTCCCTGTCCATCACCAACTCCTGGAGTTCACTCAAACTCACGTCCATAGAGTCGGTGATGCCATCCGGCCATCTCATCCTCTGTCGTCCCCTTCTCCTCCTGCCCCCAATCCCTCCCAGCATCAGAGTCTTTTCCAATGAGTCAACTCTTCACATGAGGTGGCCAAAGTACCGGAGTTTCAGCTTTAGCATCAGTCCTTCCAAAGAACACCCAGGACCCAGCCTCCTTTCTACTTGCTAATTCTTGTGACCCTCTGCCGCTGGGAGGGTGGCTCATGTTTCCCCAGTCTTGCAGTGGGGCAGCTTGGAGCTACAGGGGAAGGGATTACCTTTACAGCGTGGCATCCGCGGAGTGTGGATGGCATCTTTTTATCCCCAGCTCCTCGAAAGCTAAAGGTGGAATGCTGAGTGCTCTGGTCCATGGATAAACCCACCACTGAAGGAAGTCAGGGGGAGCCTTCCTGCCCTGCAGGGCTCAGTCATCTGTCACTCACAGCTCAGCCATAGCCCTGCTGCTGGCCACCCACCACGTGAGGGCCAGCCCACCGTGACCCTGGGGCCTCAATATCACTTCCTTTCAAGTGGAGCTGGGGGAAGACGGAGCCAGTGGGAAGGGATTACAGAGCAATGGAGCAGGGGGCTGAGTTCTCCCTCCTGCCTCTTTCCCCACCCCCCACCCCAGGCAGGAACCAGGTGTCACTGGCTGAGATGAAATCTCACCTGCACGGCACCTCCGAGCACCCCTTCTTTGGACTTTCTGGGAGCAATGACTGATCTGAAGTCTTCAGCTTCTTCAGAGACCCTGGGACACTCTCTACACTGAACCCCAGCTTGGCTTGCATGGGCCACTGCTACTGACCTTTCATCTCTTCTAGTAACCTTGAAATGTTGGTTTTTCTACTGTGTACATGTTCATTTTCATGTACACTGTAGAGAGCTGAGCCCAAAGAGCTCAATCCATCTGGTCCCAACACCATCTTGAGTAGAACTTTTGACTACTGTTTGGCTAATGCCCTCTTCCTACCCCTCTCTCCCTGAACTCGACTCTTTGAAGCCACTTATTCCTTCACTATATGCAGAGGAATTTACAGCTTAACTATTAGACTGTAGACATAAAATCTGTTTGGATCTCTCCTTAATTTCTAGACTCCCCGTGCTTGGTGGTGGGGGGGTGGGGGGAGTCTTGGCTCTCATGTAGGTGCTTTAAGCTCGGAGGAGGGCCAGTGAACATCCTGCTTGAATTTTATTCGGTAGGGCAACCAGCAGGATGCGTGTTGATGGGTGACCCTTTATGCATGGCACTGAGTCAGGCCCAACAACAGAATCTCAGCCTGTAAAGATTTACCATTTCAGGTCATCTAGGTGGACAAAGGCTTCCCAGGGGGCTCAAGTGGTAAATCCACCTGCCACAGCAGGAGTTGCAGGTTCGGGAGGGTCCCCTGGAGAAGGAAACAGCAGCCCACTCCAGTATTCTTTGCCTGGGAAATCCCATGGACAGAGGAGCCTGGCGGGACTACAGTCCATGGGGTTGCAAAGAGTCAGACACCACTAAGCATGCTTGCACCGCAGGTGGACAAATAATAGAGGATAAGATAAACTCAGCACGTAAAATAACCAGAGAGTGTGAGAACACCAGGAACCTGGGAAGGAAGGCACACACTCGGAGAACAGCAATGAAGTTTCCAAGTTAATCATTTATCGCTTTTAGTAACCTCGCTATGTTGGTTTTCTACTGTGTAGATGGTCATTTTCATAATTACATTTCCTTATTTCCCTAAGTAGCTCAGTTATATTTATTGCCTACATCAAGTAATTTTTCAGGCACATCCCGGGACTCCCCTGCCATGCTGACGCTTTCCTTTGACCTTCTAGTTTCTACTCCTGCTGTTTGCTTCCAATCTCCTGCAGATTTTGAGTCTACCTTCGATTTTTCTTTCTTTCTTTAATATTTATTTGGCTTCCCTGGTCTTAGTTGCAGCATGTAGGATCTAGTTCCCTGCCCAGGCATTGAACCAGGCAGGGCCCCCTGCATTGGGAGTGTGGCGTCTCAGCCACTGGACCACCAGGGAAGTCCCATCCCTTCACTTTTTCTTCTGTTGCTTCCCATTTCACCTTTCCAAACTGCCAGACTGTTCTACACCCCTGCTGTTAGTGGTTGCTAGATGCCTCCACTAAAACTTGACTTTCTGCCAGGAAGAAAGGACCCGCAGCGACATAGTTTTATAACGTCACAAATCTGACAGCACACTCCTTCAGCAGAGTCATCCGCTGTAGCTCCATAAAAAGCTAAATAAGGAACCCTTTTACTCAGATCAGAGATGACTAGGGGCAGGGGATAGGAGACCTCTGGTGTTCCAGTTATCAGATCTGCGAAAAAAATTTTTAAATTTCTTCAATCAAGAGGCTTTATGCCACTTCTTTCCTGTTAAAGGTGAAGTCTCTGTCCCGAAGGTGTAGAAGAAGAGAGAGTGCCAAGATACATTTGAAAATGTTCAGTGTCAACTGACATGAGTGTAGAAAAGACCCATCTGCTCCTAACAGAACCTGGGGTCAGTGGGATTTGCAGAACCTCACTGGCAGGACAATGGTGGGTAATTCAGTGGGTGCTGGGATCGTTAACCACCAGAGATGGTGTGTGCAGTCTGGGGAACAGAGTAACAGAGAGCTGTCTGGTCACTCCTGGAGGCACCAGCGAAGCACTGGCGTCTCCGTGAGAAACCACGGCTAACGACATACAGGCTGGATTCCTGGCTTCATGATGAAGCAAGTCATTAAATCAATATTTACTGCTTAGTTTTGCAAAACAAAAACTAGCGACTGCTCACCTCCAACTGGTAACGTTTCTATGAATAAAAGCTCTAGGCGTGCTTCACTTCCTCATCTCTGTGATCTGCTGCAGCAACCCTTCCCCTAAGAAGGAGCGAGTCCCTGCAGACCAAAGCTTCTGTTGGGGTTTCTCCTCCATGGCTGAATTTTGTCCTGACAGACGTAGGACCACCCATCTGGGGATACCCATTCACTCATTTTTGTTCTTAGTGAAATAAGGTTACTCGTTAATGAAGCAGGTTAACCAGCTGTCTGGTCAAGGCTATGATTTTTCCAGTAGTCACGTATGGATGTGAGAGTTGGACTGTAAAGAAAGCTGAGCACCAAAGAATTGATGCTTTTGAACTGTGGTGTTGGAGAAGACTCTTGAGAGTCCCTTGGACTGCAAGGAGATCCAACCAGTCCATCCTAAAGGAGATCAGTCCTGGGTGTTCACTGGAGGGACTGATGTTGAAGCTGAAACTCCAATACTTTGGCCACCTGATGTGAAGAACTGATTCATTTGAAAAGACCCTGAGGCTGGGAAAGATTGAGGGCAGGAGAAGGGGACGACAGAGGATGAGATGGTTGGATGGCATCACCAGCTCAATGGACATGAGTTTGGGTAAACTCCAGGAGTTGGTGATGGACAGGGCGGCCTGGCGTGCTGCGGCTCATGGGGTCGCAAAGAGTCTGACATGACTGAGCGACTGAACTGAACTGAACCAGCTGGCAATAAACTTATTTCCCCGTCCTTAAGGGGAAGCAGCCCACTCAGACAGGCAGAGAAATGTGGGTGGGGGGAATCCCTTGCTTCAGCATATACTCTGAGAGCAATGGTGTTGAAACCCCCTTTCATGCTGCATCACCCCACCAGGTGAGCCAGCCCGGGTGCTCAGGCTGGGTTACAGTTCTGTGTGTCTGAATTTGGCTAGACTATCACCTTCCTGAGGGCTGGGATGGTATCCAGTGCCTTAGATGAAGATCTCTTCTAATACTCAACCCGGAACTTGACGAAGGTTTGGGTTATCTATGGACTGGAGAGAAAGGAAGACCTCTCCAGGGAGAAAGAGATGGTTTCTGGGCTCTTCACAACATCCTTCCTTTCAAAAAGAAGGAGGTGAGCAGAAATAAGGAAAAGAAACACCAAAGGAGGTGGGGCAGTCAGTCCAGAGGTTCCCAGTTGCTCTTAAGCTAACAAAATGAATGACAAGAGAAGGGCTGAAGGACTTCTCTTCCCACAGGGATGCTTTCTGGCTTAAAAATTAATTCATTTTTTCAGAACTGTGTTAAAGTGTCAACTGCTCTAATAGTCCAAAACCGAGGAGACCTTTTTCTGCTAACTAATAAAAAAAAATGTTTTTTAACCCAGGAAGCTATGTGTGTACATGCTAAGTTGCATCTGGCTCTTTTTGACTCCATGAACTGTAGCCTACCAGGCTCCTCTGTTCTTGGGATTCTTCAGGCAAGAATACTGGAGTGAGTCGCCATGCCCTTCTCCAGGGGATCTTTCTCGCCCAGGGACTGAACCCACATCTCTTATGTTTCCGGCACTGGCAGACAGGTTCTTTACCACTAGGGCCACCTGGGAAGCCCAAGGTTTGCTTAGATAATTATATAAAAGGCTTCCCTGGTGGCTCAGATGGTAAAGAATCAGCCTGCAATTTGGGAGACTTGTGTTTGATCGCTGGGTCAGGAAGATTCCCTGGAGAAGGGCATGGCAACCGACTCCAGTATTCTTGCCTGGAGAATTCCATGGGCAGAGGAGCCTGGTGGGCTGCCCATGGGGTGGCAAAGAGCCAGACATGCCTGAGCAACTAACACTTTCACTTTTCATATAAAAGGCAGGAGCGCTAACACTAAATATACATCAGTGATTCTCAAAACTGACTGTGTGCTTGATTCAGCTGTGAAAATTTTCTACACTGAGATTTCTAGCCTCCTATTCAGAAATTCTGTTTCCCAAGGTCTGGGGTGGGATCTGGGAAACGTGTCCTTGGAAATTGGTACCTTGTAAGTAAGTCTCAGCACGATCATGGCAGTCAGCTCCGAGACGCCTTGTTTCATTGCCTAGCATCAGGGCTCTGATGCGGACTGTATCCTCCCCAGATTCCCATGCTAAAGTCCTAATTCCCAGTACATAATACCCATATGTTTGTTGTTTAGTTGCTCAGATGTGTCTTACTCTTTGCGAACCCATGGACTGGAGTCCACCAGGCTCCTCTGTCCACGGGATTTTCCAGGCTGAATACTGGGGTGAGTTGCCATTTCCTACTCCAGGGGATCTTCCCGATGACCCAGGGATTGAACTCATGTCTCCCGCGTCTCCTGCATTGGCAGGTGGATTCTTTATCCCTATGCCACCCAGGAAGCTCTACTCTGACCTTGGGTCTACTGACTTTGACACTGAAAGAACACTTCTTTTGTCTGGGTCTGTTTTCTTATGTATAAAATGAGATCAATTAATTGATCCTTGAGACCTTTTCTTGGCTCCAGCAATTCTTAACTTCTGAAGATGTATTAATTCACTTTAATAGTTTCCTAAAAACTACATAAACCATGAGGCTCTCCTCTTCTCAACCTGCATTTTAAATGCATATAAGGAACGCATTCATACATTTTACTTTACGTCATGGGTTTAAGGAGTCATATTTGAATCTTGCAGCTTAATCTGTTTTGCTGGTGTAACTTACCACCTCTGTGTTGTACATATTCCTACTTCCCACAGGTTGGGGTGCTGGAAGAGTCTCGAGGAAATGGAATTGTCATTTTGTGGGTCTTCTCTCTATCTCCAGGGCCACTGCACTAACACCTTGAAACTAAGACATTTCTGGTGCAAGTGCAGGCTAATGACCTTGACTAACTTTGTATAAGTTGTTCAGCCCTTGGGTATGATGTGATTTTCTATGAAACTCTAAAGGTAAGGTTGGTTACTGAAAATTATTTACTATCACCTGGCTTGAGTTAGAAGTAACATGATTTACTTAAAAGTCCAGGAATGGGACATGCCTGGTGGTCCAGTGGTTAAGAATCCACCTTCTAGTGCAGGGGACACAGGCTTAGTCCCTGGTTGGGGAACTAAGATCCCACATGCCACAGCCAGAGAGCCCACACACTGCAACTGCTGAGCTTGCTAGTGCAAGGAAGACCCCAGCATAGTCAGAAGGAAAAAAAAAAAAAACCAGAAATAAATGTGTCAAAAATTTTTTTCGACAAAAAGCAGCCTTCTACTTCTTGTTATTTGTAACTTGAAAAAAATGTTTCACGGCAGTCACAATGTCCTTAAGCCAGGCATTATCCTTAGTATTATTTTGATATTTCAATACAAAATAAGAAGCTGAGATAGCATATATCCCCATTGCCTTGACCACAGTAGTTATAAGTCAGAATGAATAAAAACCAGAAGCAAGAAAACAGCTGCAACTTGAGCAGGAATGGGATTGTTTTTCCAAAGAAGAAATACTTGGATGATTCTAACATCAAGCAAGAGTTCCTTTATCCCAGCTGCAAACAGGCAGCCAGGTTCACTTACCTCCACCACTCCATGATGGATGGATGTGTACTGTTTCTTCTTCAGCATCACCAAGGTGATGACGATCACTGTTGCTATGACAACACCGCCCACCATGAGCCCAATGATGGCACCTTTGTTGGAACCCACATCTTCTGCAAAGAACACCTTGAAAGCAAATCAAGAAAAAGGATTGTAACTATGGGAGATATATGGATGAGGAATGTGAAAAGTTTCAGTATATCCAGTCTACATTTTATGCCGTAAGTTTGAATTGTTGGTCACTCACATTATTCGGTGCACACTTGAAAAAAAGCCGAATAATCCTGACTAAAAATGACATCTTCAGTTTGTAGAATAATGTACCACGTGCCTTCCTCAGTCCTGGAATGGCCACTCCCTCCTCCCCTTCCCCCCAATATGTCTTTAGGAAGGCAAATAGCAGCCTGCAAAGATCTGAAACCCTCTGATAGGTGGACATTCTGTTAAGCGGGGGAGGGCAGCTCTTAGATCTATCAGAAACTGGAAAGGCACGGTTCATGATTATGAAAGGAGGTCAGTATCTTCCCAGTCACAGCAGGTTTAAACTGGGAGACCTGATGCATGACAGCTATGCCTTAGGTACTTCTCCAAACCACAGACGCCGTCGTTTTCTTAGAAGGACATTTTCAATACACAGGAACATGCATTCTAAGACAAAGGCATTAAACAGAAGAAAAAAGGCATCTTGTTACCTACTTTAAGCCACAATAATGCTGCAAGACACTAATTAACCTTGAGAAGCTTCATATGCTTATAAGGCACTTATTTCAAAGAGAAGCAGCAGTCGGCAACAAGAGAAGAATTCTAATAGCCACACACTGACATGTGCTTTCTTACTATGATGTTTCTGGCAACCCAACTAAAAATGTTTTAGTCTCGATGTTTATTTGAGTTAAACATGAAAAGAATTTAGAGAATACTGTGAAGAAGAAATTTATTCAGTGATAAATTTATTATACTACATTCCTTCGTACTGTTTGTAAAAGCGAGTCATTATTTTTCATCTTTACTTGAACGGAATTATAAAAGCACACAGCAACTTCTATCATCTTTTATGTAAGGAGATGCTCCTATGCCAGATCATCTGGTTTAATGACTACAGAATATATACCACGTTTGCTGTATAAATTAATACAAATAGCTCCCTAAATAATTCTTTTGATATAATCTCAAGATAGTAAAATGACAGTCAAAACTAGAACTGACATCCTAGCAATCTGAAAAGGCAACATGAAATGCAGCAAATAATGCAAATTTCGAAGAGTTTTATTCATGGTTTATCTGCAACAAAACTAGAAACTGTTCATAATTATGCTTCTTTCTAAACAAATATACTCCCTCAACATATTTGTAAAGAACAAATCATTAATTAGCTAATGATACAAGTATGAGGTAATCAGAAATGTGTGTAAGTCTGGACATCTTCCTGTGTCTTTAAGAAAATACTGTAATTTTGTAATATTCATCGCACTAATTATAGTACATTATCTTATCAACTAGTTCAGTAGAGGGAGCTGATTCTCGTACTTGCTGCTGCCAGCATTAGTCACTGTCGCATTACAGGAGTTCGTGTAATTGCGGAGATGGGTTTTCATGACACAGGCACCAGAAAACGCAAAGCCACACATTCATCTTCAGCTCTCTGCCCCACCAGCATCCAACTCTTGAGCAGAATTCCCAGGTTTTTTTTATTAACCTCTTCAGCATCACCCAGATCAAGAGTGACCCTGATTCTATGATAACTGACACTGGATTAACCTGCCAAGGAAAACCATGCTTCAAAGAGTTCAGTGTGCTTTAACCGAAAAGATTATGGGAGTTAAGATGCAAATCTGAGTTGCAAGTCAGTTTTGGATTTGCCCCGGTTGTTTACAGTGAAAAGAGGCATGCATCAGACTTTACAGGTGCTTCTGTCGGAGTTTAATACTTGGATTTATAAATTTTATTCACAAATATTGGAAAGACAGTTTCCCTTGAAAGGAAAAAAGACACATACACTTATACACAGAGAAACAAAAGTAAAGTGCCTAAGAGCGTCCTTCTCAAGGATTATTACTGCTTTCAGAATTTTACTACCACCTTTATTCACTACTGAATGTGCAGTCAAATTGTTTCCATTATTAATTCAAGCTACTCACTGGACTTACTCTTAAGATGGGAGGAACCCTAACATCATGAAGGACTGATTTACCTGAGGCTTTTGGTAAAGGGCTTTATGTAATTACCTTAAAGGAAATGATGGGTGTTTTCTTATTTACTCCAATTCTAACATTTGGGGGGCGGGGAAGGGTGAGTGTATCTGAAAAGGAAGCCACTGTCTTTCCTGCCCAAGTCTTCTGCTGAACAGCACTGCTGGGGACAGCGCTCATCCACCCCTTCTACCCACCTCCAGAGGTCCCAGATGTCCTGCCCCTCAGGAAGAATTTAAAGGGTGGGGAGGGGACTGAAGGATGGGCAAGGGAGAGGCGAAGAAACCTAGGGAGAGAGTTCCAAACATGAAATTAAGCAAACGGCCAGGAATGCTGTTTTGTGAATCTAAGTAGTATTTGCATCTGTTTATTTGAGATTTTGATCCTTCACACAAACATACCAAAAGCCTGCTGTCCTAGAAAACAGACAGGAAGTAAATTAAAATGGCTGCTGGACTAGAAATTAATTCCATTTTAAGTCCTTTGTGAGTTTAACGGCTTTCTAGACCTATTTTTGTTGCTGTTCAGTCACTAAGTCGTGTCCGACTCTCCGTGACCCCGTTGACTGTAGCACACCAGGCTCCTCTGTTCTCCACTATCTCCTGGCATTTGCTCAAATTCATGTCCATGGAGTCGGTGGTGCTATATAACCATTTCATACTCTAAGAACTACCATCTTAAAGGGCCTCTTTCTTTTCTTCCTATTTTCATGATGAGCCTATAGGCAAGCATGTTATTTTTGTTTTAATCTTTTCCTTAACTGGATTTCTGGCCCAGGAGGAATGCGAGTCACTTGGCAAGACAGAGTGGCCGGAAGAGGTAGATTATGCCACCTACCAATTTTTAATTATTTTTTTAAGTTTTTCTTTTGTATTGGGATATAGCCGATTAACAATGTTGTGATAGTTTCAGGTAAACAGCGAAGGCCCAAACTCCCCTCCCATCCAGGCTGCCACATAACACAGAGCAGAGTCTCCTGGGCTCTGCAGTAGGACCGTGTTGGTTATCCATCTTAAAGATAGCTGTATGCACATGTCATCCCACAAGTTCATTCTCTCAGTCTGTGAGTCTGTTTCTGCTTTGTAAGTTCATCTGTATCATTTATTTTTTCACCTACCAATTTTTATTTATTTTTTAACTTTTTCTTTTGTATTGGGATATAGCCAATTAACAATGTTGTGATAGTTTCAGGTAAACAGCGAAGGGACTCAGCCATAGACATACATGGATCCATTCTCCCCCAAATTCCCCTCCCCATCCAGGCTGCCACCTACCAATTTTTGATGATGAACTTCATATCCTGAATCATGTCGGAATTCTGCATCCATCTTCACTTCAGAGATCTCTTCCGTCTTGATGTTTGTTAATCCCGAACCTGTATCACACCATAAGCATTGTACCATAATCAAAACACACAGGCCAGTTCATTTGTTTTATCTATAAACAATATCATTACAACACAAAGCCTACCAGAAGCTTCCCCTAAGCCTAAAGTTAGACAAAAATAGATTAACGACTTTCTTCAAGAAAAATGACACCCTATATTTAAATCCGTAACCACTACCTTTTTTCAACAAAAAGAAATTAAAGATTAAAGAAATTTGAACTTAAGGCTTCTATTGCCTTTAAGCACATGCTATAATTTTTTTTCTTAATGGGGAAAAATAGAAGTTAAATGCTAGTTGGGAGGGTGGCAAGGATTTGTTCCTAGAATATGCTGGCTTGGTTTAGGGGCTTATAGTTTAGCCTATAATGTGTCTCTTTCCTTCAGGAAAAGTAATAAAAGGCTTTAAAAATGAGCATTAATTACTTGGTAGAACAAAACTGCTACTTTGGGACTTTGTTTCTATTACAAATAAATTATGCTCATGCATCTATGCAGTGAAGCTCTGTAAAAATTGTATCATTTATTTAGTAAAGTGATTTAGTTGCAAATATTAATACAAAATGTAACTGGTTCATCTGCTGAATAAAGAAGTGCAGTATGTAATTTCTGAAAAATGTTTCTGTGGGACTAAGAGAATTTCTACTGTACTAATGCTTCTTTATAAATTACTATATGATCCTTACACTAATTGTTATCATGAATTTAATTTTTCTGATGATAATTTGAAGTTTAAAAACAAAATACAAACTAATTTTTAAAACCCAAAGTGAAAGAGTACAGTATAAATATGATTTACATGTTGTAGCATTTAAATATCAAAAGTCTGAATTTTAGGATGAGAATGGCTTCTAAAATCACCTGTTTTCTGCTCTTCCCACCCAGGGGTAAACTCTCAGCTCTACTTGAAAAGAGAGGAATAGATCAGTTTGCCTGCATTTTCAGACAGCTCTGTCTACTAGAATGGTGTTTCTTACACTAAGCCAAAATCAGTTTCCTTGTAACTTCCACTCTTTTTTCAACACAGAACAAGCCTGAACCTCCCTTCTGCACAATAGCCTTGAACAGATCAGAAACTCAAGAAGAGATGTCACGTTCCTGCTGATTTCTCTCCTACTTGGGCTCCAAGCTCCTTCAGCTCCCATGGGACCTAATTTCTTGCTTTTGGCCTATCGCTCTCACAATCTTATCTACAAGGTGCTGTGACACACATCTTGTTAAAAGTGAAAAGCAATGTCCACAGCATATGACGGGCCAGTCTAACAGCACACTCTATACAAAAGAGACAAGGGGACAATTTGACAGGATCCAGGGAGCTCATGCTGGTCGTGGCATATCACTGATTCCTTGGCCAATTGCTCAAAGAGCTTCCACTTAACAACCTATTCAAAAATGGACCCTAGATCGATATCAGTCTCCATCCGGAGCAGCCTGTGATGCTGTCTTCTCATCAGAACTATGTTTTTCTTATTCCTGTCTTCCTGGGTCTTGCTAATCCACAAAGATCAGTGAGAGCGGTTCTATGATCTTGCCCTCAAGTTCTCCTAGCCTGTGATTTACCTGGGTCCTAGGGACTTATACTTGGGTAGAGAAGTGTGGCAGTTAAAAAATATAGCCACTAATTATAGATACTCTTAGCATCAAGAGGTGGGACTTAATTCCCTTGTGTGTAGACCTGATATAGAGACCTGCTTCCGATGAACAGAATGTAGCAAAGTGGTGCTGGATGGCTTGAGGCTGGACTGAAAGGACAGCTTCCTTTGTAATCTATCTCAGATCACTTGGTCTGAGGAAAGTTGGCTGCCATGTTGTGAGGACACTCAAGCAGTCCTATTAAAAAGATTCACACGGGCAGGCACCAAGGTCTTCTGCCAAGTACCACGTGAGTGAACCATCATGGAAAAAACCTGACCAGCCCAGCCGAACCTCAAGCCCTCAGATGCATGCAGCTCTGACAGATGTCTTGACTGCAACCTCCTGAGAGACCTTGAGCCTTAAGCATCCAGCTAAGCCATGCCTGAGATCCTTGAAATTCATTATAAGAAGCGAAATGTTTATTTTTACGTTGCTAAGTTATGGGGTTATTTATTATATAGTAATAGATAGCTGTCACAAAAGACTGTGTGCTCAGGTGTGTCTCTTTGCGATCCCATGGACTGCAGCCTGCCAGGCTCCTCTGTCCACGGGATTTTTTTCAGGCAAGAATACTGGAGTGGGTTGCTATTTCCTTCTCCAAGGGAATCTTCCTGACCCAGGGATCAAACCCACGTCTCCTGTGTTTCCCGCACTGGCAGGTGGGTTCTTTACCATTGCGCCACTTGGGAAGCCCATTACAAAGGACTAGTGCCTTCTTTTCTCATCATCTTTCTAGGGCTTTGATTTCCTTTTAACAAAAGACCATTCTCTTCAGTATACACATGAAAGACAGAAGCACCATCAAAGCGGGACAATTTCTCCTTCTCTCATCTTTTAACTGGTCTGCTCAGCACACTGACCGTCCCTGACCCCTAACCCTGTCGCAAAAACTGTAAGGCTCTCCATTCTCATTTATGTTCCTGCCTTAAAATGATCAGCACTTTCTAATAAATTTCATCTTACTCTGATCTCTAATCTTCCTGATACAAGTTTTTATTCAGCTGTGACACTAATGCTTGTTTATCCCTCATTAGTTGTACATTTTTCTCTTTCTACAAACCCTTTTAAATCTGAGGTCTTATTGAACTAAAGTCATTTCTTTATACCTCACCTCTTTTTGTCATCAGGATCTAACAATGCAACAGTAAAGCTATATTTCTGAGATGTTAAGAAAACTGTCTTGAATACTCTTTCCTTCAAGATTTGTGAGACAGAATAACCACATTATAGAAAGGTAAAGAATGAGCTAGCTCTTCATCCAAAATTTTAAAAACCCACACTCTTCCTGAAAGGATACCAAGAGCATTTTCAATGGTCAAAAAATCTCCAAATTCATGCAGTAAGTCGGAACAACAGATAATTAATTATGGCACAACAGCTTGCAGGACTTTCAGCAGAAAAAAGAGTTCATTTTTTGTACAGTGTGTATAGTCAGTCACCGAAGAGCCTTTCATTAAGCAAATCTCATTTAAAGGGGAAAAACTAATAAGCTTTCACCAGGGAAATATCGTTGATAATAAAAGCTGAAACTGTGTCTCGTGAGATGTGATGATTTAAGAAGATGTATATAAATCGCGTGGACCTTTGCTTGCAGGTTTACCCTCTGCAATCCCTGAGTTGCTCTGATTCTACTCTAAGCCCTGCTGGGACTCTTGTTCTCTAAGTCATGGTGAGTCAGGAATAGCCTGCTGTTCATCTGAAGAAGCTTTCTCAAAGGATCTGGTTTTCTTTATTAGGACTGGAGAAGGGTGGTTAAATTATAGTGGAAACATACCTCTGAGACATTGGGGGTTTAGTTTCAGACCATCGCAATAAAGTAAATATTGCAATAAAGTGAGTCATACACATTTTTTGGCTTCCCAGTACATATAAAGGTTATGTGTGCACTGCACTGTAGTCTATTTCTTAAAAACAATGTGTGTACCTTAATTAAAAATACTTTATTGCCAAAAAAGGCTACCCATCATCTAAGCCTTCATCAAGTTGTAATCTTCTTGCAATAGTAACATCAAAGATGATTATCACAGATCACCATGATATAATGATAATAAAGAAGTTCGAAATAACCTGAGAGTTACCAAACAGTGACCTAGAGACATGAGTTGAGGAAATGCTACTGGAAAAATGGAGCCTGCTTATCTCAGGGTTGCCACAAACCTTCAGTTTGTAAAAAAAATGCAATAACTGTAAAGTGCAATAAAGTGAGCTATGTCTCTATTTATCTTCTTTATTCTGGTCAAATGGTGTAACTCGTCCTTCAGAGTCTTTTTCTTTCAGGAAGTAAGCCTAGCGGAGTAGCTATAAAGTCACTGTCCCCAGAAATCACTACTGATATTATGGTTTCCCTCTGCGACATTACATTCTAGAAGTTACTGTGTCCTGGTATTTCAGATATGAAAGTCAAGGAGAAGTTCTTTTCCTCAGCTGTGATTATACAAAAGCCCTTTCTCTACTTGTTTCCAAGTGACAACAGTGATTGTGTAAAAAACAATGCCATCGGTTGAATGACATGATGGGACAATCTTGGAAGGGTCTTCTAAGTTCAGGAAAAAAAACAATATAATTTGGCACAGTAGATTCAAGCATGTGGTCTCAGAAAGTGCGATGATGAACCAAAACTAATGCTATTCAATAGAAAACGTGGGGGGAAAATTGATTCACGTGTCCAAAAGACTCATTACAAGTGCAAAATATACAGGGCACATGTGTATCTTAATACACACACAGCAAATAAAGTTATTCAGAAACATACCTGAGTTAGAGTCTCCCTTACTTTCTCTCTGAGAACTCTTTCCCATCTATGGCCCTCTCCTGGCGGAACTCAAGTTTTACAACAGTGTAAGCAAGGAAGACTGGCCCCGGTCATTCTCTCATCCATGCAGAACTCTTCTCCTCTTTGCAAATGGATGTGCTCCAAACCTTTCAAAACCCATCCCGAAGTTCATCTCCAGCAATGCACCCCTCGGTTAATGGCCCACCTGCTCACATTCCAAACATCACAAGGTGGTTTACACTTTCTGTTGCTTTGAATTTCCCTGTCTTTCTAATTCCATCTCATCTTTCTAAATATGCAGAGTATGGTTCTTCTATGCTACTTCAAGTTCCTAAGAGCAAGGACCTTATCACTTCAATTCTTTCAACCCTCCAAAGCAGCTAAGGGGTCTTCATAAAATAAAAGGAGCTATTGCCAATGTCACAATGGGGACTTTAGAAAAGGCTTCTTCCCATCTCTATGTATCCTCTAACTCTTAAAACAAATTGCTTTCACTTAAGAATGTATGGAAAAGTCCATTTCATGTTTAAAAAAAAAAAGACTTTGGTGGTGTTACCTCTTCCTGGGTATTTCAGTAGGAACATAATGGCCCTGTGTGCCCAATATAGCAACTTAATAAAACGTATTGAGTGAGTGCTTCTAATTCACACTGTATGCTTGTGGCTGAGAAGCATCTCTTCCTTTAAAAATAAAGTAGGAAGTGCCATGAAAAAATGGCCCAAGGCAAAGGATCAACCTGAGCCGGTCTCAGATGCAGTTAGAACGGAACCAACCCTCAGCCTTGAGTCCTATCAGTGGGCTGAGCAGGCTGGGGATGTGTCAATTGCCTGTTTCTTGAAATTCACTTGTGTGACATGGGCAATAAGGAAGATGTTAGGCGAGCTGAAGCTGTGCCTGACTTACTGTAATTTATGTCTCTGAAAAGCCCTACAGAAAGGGATCATAGAATCAAGATCGGCTGTCAAGATCAGTCACTCCACCATCCCTGATGCCCTGTTAATTACACTGCAGAGGCACGAAGAAGCCACAGGCAGACTCTGAACTTCTCAGTGACGGTGGTTGGAGGCAGATGCAACCTGAACCTGAGCTGGAGGAAAGAGGGGCAGGGGCCTGATTCTGGCTGCATCTGAACAGGGAATCAGAGGTCAACAACCTCCTAGCATTAACATGTCCCTGTGAGGTTAACACCCTGTTCCGAGATTACTGCAGGGGACGTTATGAGGATACAGAGGGAAAATATGGGTAGGGCTGCACTCTTGGGAGTAAAATCTTCCCAAAATATATAGAGAGATTTGCCAATTTAGTTAACTTCTCTCCTCTCTCTGATCCACTGAAAGCAATGGTGCTATCAATTGGGTGAGGTTGTGCATGGGGTCAAAACCAGGCATGTATATGCTTTTGTTGTGTGTAAAAGTAAATTTGAGACCTAGGCTCAATACAGAACAAAGGTGAAAATGCGTTTCTTCTTAACGTTCAGGAAATTACAAAAAAAAGAGAAGTGTCCATACTAGTGTTAATGGGAATTTAAAGTAGCATAAAAAATAAAGGACTTGTATGGAAAATTAGGCATGGGATTTCTGCTGTGTTTTAGACACTCATCAAGAATAACTATATACAACCCACAAAAGATACAATGAAAATATTTCTGGGCTCTAAAGATATTATAATTCTGCTATTTTTAGGAAGACACGTCTAACAAGAACTGAAGTTTGAGCCCAGTTCAGTTAGAAACGGAGCATCCAGATACCAAACAAGAAAGGAAGAAACGAGATGCTCCTAGAAGTAACCAGGTCGCCACCAGCTGGAGTCTACCTCTGTGTAGGTTTCCATTTTTCGAGGAAAGATAGGGTCTCTAGAACCCTCTCCACTTAAAAAAGGAAAAAAAAATCCCAAGCTTTGGAAGGGCTCCTTCTCATTGTTTCAAAAGGAATGCTCAGAAAGAATTAAAAAAAAAAAAATCACCTAATTGGGAACTTGGGAAATGAAGTGTAAGGGAAAACAAGGGAGAGTTTTAAAGTGTGTTTTCCACGGTCCTTTCACATCCTGCTTCTCCAACCTTGCAATGCGGAGGGACTGACCCCAGAGAAAAGGGCTGCGTCTGCCTAAGCGCGGGACGCGGTGGGAGGAGGGTACCCGGGTTATACCTGGTCGAGTGGTGAGTCCTCGGTCAGCAGCAGGGCGGGCGTCAACAGGCTCGACTGGGTACAGGAAGCAAGACACACAGAAAGCAAACGACAAATCGAGATGGTTAAGTTGTGGCTCCTGAACACAGTGCAGGGAAAAAAGCATATATAAAAAAAGGAGCAGCTAGAAAAGAACCACAGTTAATCTCGAGCATCAAGGATGGGAGGGGTACCACTTCAAAAGGCTTATCGCTATTGACGTGCCAATCCTGCTCCTTAAGTTTTCCAATAAAAGCACTCACCAGGATTCGCGGCAACATCAAAGGAGAGGGGCTGGTGAGAGTGGGTTTTCCTCCCAGTGAGTTTAGAGATAGTTTTTTGGCTTTTGATTAGAAATAAAATACATGATACCCAGTCCAGTGGAAAATCTTAAAGATAACTCCTTTTACAACTGTCCAACCTTATCTTATTTCACAGTTAATTAACTACAAAAGGACTCAGTTAAATCCTCAGGGCAAATGCAAATAGGAATTTATCAGGAGAACAAAGCTTCACCGCATAATCTGCCATTTAGGAAATCAAATTTGTTCCCAGTTTGAGGGAGGCAGAGGTAAGCCAGAGTTTATCTCCCTCTCTGTGTTTTCTTTTTTTTCCTCTTTGTATTTTTAAAGACTGGTTTCTATTTAACAGATGACATACAGTTGAAATATATGAAGTGAGAGTATTTCCTTTTGTGTTTGTCGACTTTCACAATTTTGGGTTTGACCCAAAGAAAACATTGACAGCAGCACAATAGTGTCCACTATTATTTACCATTAGCTGGTATTTCCAAAGTGCTTCTAGTTCTCAGAAAATATTAACTTGAACTTACCCTGGTCTTTCAAGAAATGGGCAAGGGAGAGAAACAAAGATTTTAGGATTAACAACGGACAAGGGGACAGCGAAGCCAGGTCGTTTGTCGCTCTTTAGCCGCTAAGTCATGTCTGATGGTTTTGTGACCCCATGGACCGTAACCCCCCCAGGCTCCTCTGTCCATGGGATATCCCAGGCAAGAATACTAGAGTGGGTTGCCATTTCATTCTCCTCCTTCCTGACCCAGGGATAGAACCCACGTCTCCTGCACTGGCAGGTGGATTCTTTACCACTGAGCCACCTGGGAAGGTCAGTAAAGCCAGGAAGGAGGGATAAAGCCTCCTGGGTATGGCCCTGGAAATAGAAAGGTAAGAAGATAAGAAAAAGTGAGCAGTGGTGTCCGTGGGAAGAGAAGGTGTCCTGGACGGGATGGCATTTGGATCAGCAATTTCAACAGGACCATACAGCTTAGGGATGCAAACAGCCCAGGCATTCAAAGATGGGATTATATGCCAAGTCAATTTTGAATGCCACACACTGGCAGGAACAGTGAGGGAGAAGAAAATGGCAGCAAAACAGGAGAAGAAAACGTTGCTGAGAATACCAAGACATTTGGATACATCCAAAGGAAAAGGTGATCTGGTCCTTTATCATGCACCCTGGCAGCATGAGAAGGGAAAGGGCAGTGGAGACAGCCAAACCTGATATTTACAGTGTAAGTGACCAAGGGCAAATGACCACATCTGAGGCTGTTTTTTAATAAGTAAAATATTAATAGAAATAGTAACTCTTATCTTCTCATTGTAACAAGGAAACAAACATTTTAAAAAATCCATTTCAGAAACTCTCCAATACTACAACATTGCATTTATTAAATATCCTACTTATGAATTAATCTATGACACCTATTGTGAGGATGACTAATACTGTTCACTATCAAATGAAGACCTACTTCCTTCTGCAACTCACAAATACATATGAGCAATACTGTTTCTCTGTATTTCATCCTTTTTCCATTGTATAAGAGACTTTCTTACTCCTTATAAAATGGTGTTCACGGAAGGATTATTGTACTTTTTGAGGACTTCCTGATGACAAGAGCCCCAAATGGTGCTTCAGATGAAGAAAAAGATACCAAAATCACAGAGTAAAACCTTCATCAGTGGTTAAATCATTAGCAACTGTGACTCAGGGGAAAGCAGCTGAGTTTGTGGTTTAAATCTTGGTTGAAGACCTGGTAGTCAGTCTTGGGGTCCATTTTAACGCCACCACTTGTACTTTCAGTGTTCCTGGGCAAATGTCATCCTTCCTGAACCTCAGTTCTGTCACCAGGAATCTAGGTTTTCCCAGGGCTGAACACGCACATGTATGCCAAAGACCTTTACAAATGATGAAGCCCTATTCCTGAATTACTCAAAGGAATATGGAAACACATCAACTGTGCATAGAAAAAAGCCTGAAAGATACTATCACAAAACACTATCATTAGTTTATTGTGGGTGAGAGATCACTCCCATAAATTTCTCTGCCTTTTTGTTTGAAGGTGCATGTATTATTTGAAAACAGTAACAAATACTTTTTCTGTTTTTTGGGAAGATAAACAACAATAGTTTTAGTGACGTAAACCTTAGTTTAACAATGTGAGGCTGATTTAATATGAATAAATATTCAAAAAATACGGTATTCTTGTGTTCAGTGATCAGACACCTATGCATTTTTAAAAAGATAATCACATCACTGTAAAAAAAAAAAAAAAAAGCACTGACAAGACAAAGGAGTGTATTATTCCCAACCCAAAATAAATATTTCTAATTTTTCAAATAGACCATTTGAGCCAGAAATTAACTTCAATATAAAGTAACTTCAGTAGTGTTCAAAACATGTTATTTGGGCTGTGTAGTAAATTACACATAAGAAACATGAAAACTTTAGCAGAAATGTGTATTTCACTGCCTGCAGCAGCTCCGCATCAAGAAGTCCCCTACAAAAAGAGAGAAATAGAAGGGTAGCAACTCAAGGACTTCTGAGTTTGTTGGTTCTGGTGTTCACTGCATTAATAATAAACCAATTCTAAGCTAAAAGTTGCCCAGTATAAACTCTCCTCCCCACCAGTCCCAAGGTGATACAAGGGGAACAGGAAACCAGTTTTACACATTGATTAAGAGGGGCCTGAAAAGGCCTGGCTTCCAGGTTTGATGAAGGACATTATTTAATCCCATTTTCCCCATTTTAAAAGTGCTTTGTTCATTGCTGCATCATAGCTAAGTGAAAATGGACCAGGGGGCTATTTCTCGATGCAATCACACACATCCGGTCTTACAAGACCTCTCGTGCCTCTGGAGGAATACTAGAGCACTCTGTGCAGACAAGCTGACTCCTGGCCACAAAGACTTTCCAGTAGCCATCGCATTTTCTGGATCTTCAGCCTGGCCTGTTCAGGGAGTCATGCAAATACAGAACAATCACAAATGCTATCAGCACAAAAGCTTTCAGCCAGATGATTTCATGATCCGTGAGAACAACCATTTTAGGAACAACAGCCTCTCTTCGGTTTAGCCATTTCAGTTTTGTGGCTCAGAAAAACCACAGAGTAAAAATCCCTGAAGGCAAATTGCAGCTGGTCAAAGAGCTTAAAATATTGGAAAACTGTTCTGTGATACACTTATTTTTTCAATATAAATTAAAAGAATGCCTGGGTGATTGACCCTCTGTGTGGATCTGACTGACTGTTCTTGAGAAAAACAACAAATTCTGGTAGGCCTTTGAAGCTCTGATGATGATAAGGATTGCAGGAACAATGAAAGGAAATCCTTTGAGAATTTTAGATATTTTCACTAGCCCTGTATAGGAGCACATGTTGGTAAGATTAGCAAGGAACGAGGCTCTGGGGAGAGCGAGAAGAGGAAGATGGGGAGAAAAAGTGAGATTTTAGGACTATTATATGGTCTATTACATTCACTAATTTTAAGACTTACATACAGTAAGTCTTCTAAATATGAACCTTTGAGTGGCAAACTTTCAAAGAAGTGAATGTGTGGCTGCATACTGAGTCGCGTCAGTTAGCTCACGTGTCTGGGGTACACTGTGCAGGCGGATCCTCTACAGGTGGCTGTGCTTTTCCGTAATTTACTGCGCAGTACAGGACAGAGTTCAGTAGGACAGTATCTTTATTTCAAGCCCAGGATGTCCAGAAGCAAGTGTAAAAGCAGCTGGTTCCTACTGTACCTTTCAAGGTACTGTGCTGTAAGATGAAACGTGTTTTCCTTTTTTTGTTTGTCTGTTTTACTTAATTCAGTGATGTTTACTTTTTATGTACTATGTGTCACTCAGTCATGCCCGACTCTTTGTGACTCCATGGACTGTTGCCCACCAGGCTCCTCTGGCCATCGGATTTCCCAGGCAAGGATACTGGAGTGGGATTGCTATTCTCTTCTTCAGGGTATCTTCTGACCCAGGGATCGAACTTGTCCTCCTGCATTGCAGGCAGATTCTTTACCGTCTGAGCCACCAGGGAAGCCCCTTTTATATATTATTTGTGTGAAATGCTTTATACATCTATTACAGTACAGTACTATATAGCCAGTTGTGTTAGTTGGGTACCTAGGCTAACTCTGATGAACTTAAAAACGAACTGCATTTACGAACATGTGCTCAGAATGAAACTCCCATTCGTATGTAGGGGACTTAATGGATACTGTTTAGGTGATAGGGTGACTCTCCGAGACAAGCTGTAAAACTTCTCTAATAAGGTCCCGGTTCTACTTTTTTTAAAAAGAAAGCTATCACTGAATGTTTCCGACATTTCAAGCACTTTACTAAGAGCTTTTCATACCATCTTATTTAATGCTTACACCCTTTGAGTTAGCTATTATTATCAACTTCATTTTATAAACTAGGAAATAGTCAGATACTTTGTGACTTGGCCCAGATCACATAGCTGGAATTTAAACTCTGATGCACAGCATTCTGGAGTGTGGGATGGTGGGGAATGTGGAGGTCTTTTGGATTGCCACTGTGATAGGAGGGAGGATACTAATGGCATTCAATAGCCGGGGACCTGGGATGCTAGACGGAATGCACAGGGCAAACTCATACAAATAAACATTGTCCTGCATCCCATACAGCTTCTAAATTCCTGCTGCACCTTTTGTGGTTGTTCATGTGAGTTGCTCAGTCATGTGCGACTCCTTGTGACCCCATGGACTGTAGCCCACCCGCTCCTCTGTCCATGGATTTCTCCAGACAAGAATATAAGAATACTGCAGTGAGTTGCCATTCCCTTCTCCAGGGAATCTTTCTGACCCAGGGGTCAAACCAGGGTCTCCCACACTGAGGGCAGATTCTTGACCATCTGAGCCACCAGAGAAGCCCTGGACATTTATGTATTGATGATTATGTGAGCCCAGAACCTAACTCAGCTTTACATGTAAACACAAATCATTTCTGCACAGTTCTTACTGTAACCTGGATCTTCCCAGAGCCCACCAATGGATAATATGAAGAAAAACTTCAATTCAGGACCTCCGTATCAGTCTGCATCTATATTTGTTACATCCATAAGGGGGCAGACACTTGACTGCTATGTTTTCCACTGGTAGTCAAGCCTGAACACTTATTGAAACATTACTTTGACGTCCATTATATTGACTAACCCCCTAAACACTGTCAGCTCATTTTAAGATTCATTAAGAAGACTTTTTAACATTTAGAAAAGGAGGGTTGGTCTGATGATGGTGAAAAACAGAACTCAAACTCTGAGATCTTAACTATTATTGCCTCTAATATTCTTCTGCAAGAGTTGGCTGTTATTCAATAACTTCCTTATTTAATAAGAATATTAGCTCTTTTAATGAAGCCAACAAAGGTCTGTCTAGTCAAGGCTATGGTTTTCCCAGTAGTCACGTATGGATGTGAGAGTTGGACTGTGAAGAAAGCTGAGCACCGAAGAATTGATGCTTTTGAACTGTGGTGTTGAAGAAGACTCTTGAGAGTCCCTTGGACTGCAAGGAGATCCAACCAGTCCATTCTGAAGGAGATCAGTCCTGGGTGTTCTTTGGAAGGAATGATGCTAAAGGTGAAACTCCAGTACTTTGGCCACCTCATGTAAAGAGTTGACTCATTGGGAAAGACTCTGATGCTGGGAGGGATTGGGGGCAGGAGGAGGAGGGGATGACTGAGGATAAGATGGCTGGATGGCATCACCGACTCGATGGACATGAGTTCAAGTAAACTCTGGGAGTTGGTGATGGACAGGGAGGCCTGGCGTGCTGCAATTCATGGGGTCGCAAAGAGTCGGACACGACTGAGCGACTGAACTGAACTGAACTGAGGCAATCTATTTCCCAGTCAGGGCTCCAGAGGCACTCGATCACAGACTTTGTCCAACTGGGTATCAATCTTGGCAACACTCAAGTGTCCTGAGGTGTGTATTTAGTCCATTGCTGTTCTGCGATATCGCCAAACCATTTTGTACTTGACCCTGACCTTTTGGATCAGTGATCCAAATGGATCACTTTGGGGGAAAGCCAGGATAGTAAGTCCAGTGTTCCTTCTTTGGATTAACTTGCAAGAGAAGGAGGGAAAAAAAAAAAAAAAAAATCACAGTATGCTTTCTAACTTGGACCAATACTTAATTGTTTCTTGCTTGATTTGGGAGAAGTGTTAAGGGGCAGAAGAACAGGACGACAGTGAGAATGCTGACCATGGCACCAGGGGCTTGATTTCAGAAAGCCGCTCTACTGAAATGAAATAATTCCTTTTGCCATTTCTACATAAAAGGAACAGTCCCTATTTCTCCTCCTCACCCCCCGCTTTTTTTCCTAAACAAAATCAGTTTGGTTACCATTTAGAAAGTTTAACATCAGAAGCATGTTTAAATAGAATGCATGTAAGTTTTAACCGTGATCACGTATATGTGTATGAATACATATAGCGTCAAGATCGGAGAAGGCAATGGCACCCCACTCCAGTACTCTTGCCTAGAAAATCCCATGGGCGGAGGAGCCTGGTGGGCTGCAGTCAATGGGGTCGCTAAGAGTCGGACATGACTGAGCAACTTCATTTTCACTTTTCACTTTCATGCATTGGAGAAGGAAATGGCAACCCGCTCCAGTGTTCTTGCCTGGAGAATCCCAGGGACGGGGGAGCCTGGTGGGCTGCCGTCTATGGGGTCGCAGAGAGTTGGACACAACTGAAGCGACTTAGCAGCAGGGTCAAGATAAAATACTTAGGGCATATGAAGGCAGATTGATTTAACTGTTGGTGTTATTTATGCTATTAATATAATAAATGCAAAGTTCAGTTTCCTTCATTAAAGACAACCAAGGAAACATGTAGGTTGATATTCACATATGAAGCACTTAAGCTCTTAATACTTGATAGAGAAAGGGAAATTTTGAAAGTCAGGGAAGGCAACACCTTCAGGGATTATTATAACTTTTTGCTATTCTCTATTGTGCTGTGTGGAACTACGCACTGCACTTCTTTGTCTTCACTAAATTTGAAGAGTTAACATAAACAGGGCTACAGTATCTTTATCTTCATTAAGCTTTGCATGGTTCACATTTTTAAAGGATATACCGAATATTACAACAAACATCAATGCTAATATCTGTGAATTAATTTCACTTTGCTGCTAATTCAACTTCTGTTGTTAGCTTTCTAAATCTCTTCCCATAAACTTTACCCATAAATAAATTACAATTTATAGTCTCTATTACTTGTTGTGTGTGTGTTCATAAAAATGATTTAGGTAAACTCTAAAGTACGTTTTATCCTACTTTTCCAAAATCAATATATAACTGAAAATATTAAATGGGGACATTTCATTTATGGAAAATATATACGTAAAGATATGTGAAAGGTCTTAAATTATAAGCAATTGATGGGCAATTTCTTTATAATTTTAGAAGCACACTGGAGATAAATAAGTTCTCAGTGGCAGGGGTAATTTTTAATAAAAATAATCTATGTATTTAAGTTTTTCTGTAAAAAGCTAAAACCTGGACATAAATGACAAACTACACATTTAACACTATTTGGTATAAAAAGAGCATAAAGGACTGCAATTTGCTACTAAAGTTTGTGAGATCTCATACATGTTACCTATTTTTCTGTCAATTAACCCGTTATCTTAAAAGAAAAGAGGAAATCTTGCGTGTGTTCTATTTACAAAATGAGATTGGACATTTTTTGCAAACAATTCTCATTTGAGATTGAGTGATGAGGATTTTAAATGACCAAAATGTATTTATCTTTAAAAAAATGACACAAGTAGCATTCTAGTAATAATACAATTTCATAAGTCACCCAGCTCTTTGATACTAAATCTCCTTATACTTTTTCCATGTTAGAATTGTTTTTATAAATGGTAGTCTTAACTACTTTTACATTATAAATAACACTGCTGTTTGTATCTGATATTATTACCAAAAGGTACCTTTTTCCAAATGAATAAAACAAATTTGTGGTGATTACCCCTCTTATGAGAGCAGTCTATATTAAAGATTTTTTGCAATGGTTCTTAAAAAAAGTTTCTCCAGTGCACTTAAGGTCTAAAACTGGATTTATATTTAGCTGGAGGAGTAACTGACTGTATCTTGAGGTATCCATACTACAAATATCCATATTACAAATATTGCCATCAAAAGTCGTTACTTTAACAAAGAAGAATCACAGATAAAATCCTGTGTTCTTGAAAAACAAACTATTAGTATCTCAAAATCAAGGTGTTCCCCTGTTTGAAATTTCATACTTCTGAAACATGTAATGGAATAAGAACTAAAAAATTCTCTCTGTCCAATAGATACTATTTGAAAAGTTTTGCTAAGAAATCCCTGCAAAAGAGTATATATATAATCCATTGTGCCAGTTTATTGACAGGGAAAAATCTTGCTTCTTTGAATTATTAAAGGAAGTAACATTTAGATTAATGTGCTTCTTAATTTTGACAAATGCTTTGTATTTAACTTTCTAAACCTCAAACTGTGTTAACTCTTAAGCAAAATTACATTTCATGATCTGAGTGTTTCTCTCTCTTTGCCTTTCACATTTAATGCAATCCGAAATTTAATGCACTAAAATAAATAACTGACGAGGACCTTTTGGGTCCCTTTCAAACCTCCATTTATACAGGCCCCATCGAAATTTCTCTGTTCACTGAGTGAACTGCGATTTCCATAATTCCATCACCTGTTTTCTTTGAAGGTGGGCATTTGTGGCCACTGTCTCAAGGACACTAACTGGGTGCTGTGCTTTCATTCCAGAACCAACAAAACACCTCTTTTGTTAGCTTGGGCTTCTTACCTTCGTTTTCCGTGTTGGCGGGCACAGAGTCGACCCCGAAAGGATGCCAGGGCTGGAGGTCGTCGAGGCTGAACTCGCCATTCACGGGAAGAAGCTCCACGGTGGTTTTGGTTTCGGTCAAAGACGGCATGAGAGCATCATTGCCGTAGCTGATCCTCGGCTCACTGATTATGTTGGCCAAGACATCGTCCGAGTAGTTTTGCTCTTTCTGCAGCAGCTCATCTAAACCAAACAAAAGCCACATCTTGGGTGAGTAACAACAGTTACAACAGAAGCAGCGGCAGCGGCTACCGCTTCCTGTCTGCTAGGCACGACTGCAAGGCACGATTTTATTTACGATGTGGGTACTGTTACCACCTCCATCCTATAGACAGGAAAACTGAGGCACACGGTAGATAAGCCACTTATACAGAATCATAGCTAACAATGCCCACGGTAAGATTTGTGCCCTGGGAGGATGGCTTAGACCAAGGTGGATGCTCTGACCTGGTGCACCACTTCCCCCAGTGAGAAACCTGGAATAGTCCTTCCCTCCAGACACAGGTAGATTCTCCTAGTCGACAGGGATCACAGAGGAATGGAGAGGATACTTTGGTGGGGTGTTTGCAGTGCCTCAGTAAGCCAGGTATAGTTTCTTTTAAGCTGAAGGACATATCTAGTGAGTTTCTGGTCTTTCCATGAACATGTGTAAGAACAAGAAAAGCGCAAGTAACAGGCTGCCTGCTTGCTCCACTCCTGAACAGTTCTCATTGTTTTGCCTTGAAAACAATCTGTCTTCCTCAAATGCTCCCAGGGGCTGCACAATATGCGTTCTGAGGCAACAGAGCAACAAGCCCCTAGCCCTGCTGGTTGTGGCCTTGCAGACATGAAGCTCTGTGCCAGCCTTCTCTTCTATGGGGTACACAGCCCTGCCTGCCAACATTCCTCATGGGCTATCAACCCAAACATCCTGTCTTTCTCCTCTGCTGCTTCTCCTTTCAAAACATACTATCAGAGTGTAAAGAACCCGCCTGCCAATGCAGGAGCATTAGGTTCGATCCCTGGGTTGGGAGATCCCCTGGAGGAGGGCATGGCAACTCATTCCAGTATTCTTGCCTGGAGAATCTCATGGACAGAGGAGCCCAGCGGGCTACTGTCCACAGGGTCACAAGGAGGTTGGACATGACTGAGCAACAATAACAACAAGGGCGCTGTCACGGTGGTAAATCTTACATCTGCGCCTCATAAAACATGCACAGCATTTCAGATTGCAGCAAATCATGGTGTTCCCTCATTTCTCTTTTATCTCTAATACCGTTGGCAGGAAATTTCCTCCAAATGGCCGCTAAAATGTAGAGAGCCCCGTGGTGGTTAATTTTCCTGGTTTATTATATTCATTTTCAGAAAATGAAAGAATGAAATATTCAAGAAACATTACATTTTCGGTAGAGTGAAAAGCACTTAGACGTGAAAGACATTTTTGGTACCAAAGTAGAAATTCACTTTTCTATCTCAATGTGACACAGGAGATTTAGAAACAGCCCCCTCTGGTCATCTCACTTGGAACAATGAAGTCAGCGTGGTGTTTACGAGAGGAAAAGAGGGTGGAAATGATGGATTACCGTTAGTGGGAGTAGGATTCAATTCTGTGATCATAAAATGTCTAAGACAGCCACCTACTTCTTGACATTATTAAGGGCTCAGGTTTTTACCAACTGTTAACACAATTCGTACCAAACAATTTCTCCTATGATAAAAAAAAACATCCAGAACTAAATGCAATTATCTTATTGTTCATTCTGAGTGAAACTTTATCTTTGAATTTTATGGTCAGACTGATCACACAGAAACCACACTTCTACTATGTTGGTGGCCCTGATCGATAATCTTTTTATTTGAATTAATTTATTATTTTATTACAGCACTTTGATGGCATATATTGGGATTTCAAAGCTTTTAAGCATCTACATTTGCCAACTGCTATATTAAACTAAAAGACTAGGCACATTTCCCTCAAGACTCTTTATTTTTGTAAAAGCTAATTGTTACTGCCCCAAATTACAGCAGTTACCTCTGTAGTCAAATATCTTCTGTAATACCCGACCGAGCTTATGAGCCTTGTAGTAAAAATGGAAATATTTAACTAAATTCAGTGATGGTAATATTTAACCTACAGTTTAAACAACAAAAAGAAGTTTAATTTCAAATATTCAACATGCAATCAAACCCACTGTATGCTGCCCTGTCAAAAATGCTTTGAGGATATGTATCAGGCATGTGTGTGCGTGCGTGCTAAGCCACTTCAGTTCTGTGCTAGTCTTTGTGACCCTATGGACTGTAGCCCGCCAGGCTGTTCTGTCCATGGGATTCTCCAGGCGTGGATATTGGAGTGGGCTGTCATGCCCTCCTCCAGGGGAATCTTCCTGATTCAGGGACCCAGTCCCCGTCTCTTACGTCTTCTAAATTGGCAAGTGGGTTCTTTACCACCAGTGCCACCTGGGAAGCCCATATCAGGCATACTTCTAGCAAATAAGAAAAACAAAACATCTCACCACATAGCTGTCATGAAAAATATTTAAAATATGTATTTGTTTAAAAAGCAACATCAAAAGAGATCCCTGGCTGATTTCATCTTCAAATGACTAACATATTTTGCTCTGGGAGAAGCAGTAGACTTCCATGAGAATTTATTTGCAGAGATGTGGCCTCATAAAAGTGATGGAGGAAACAGAACAAGCTCTGTCTTGAAAGCAGGACTCCATCTTGGGCCGGATTGTGGACTTTGAGCTATATGTCCAGTATCTATAGAGATGACATACCAACTAGAAAACCAGGCCCCTGGAAGGAAGAGCCCCAGGGATCTCCACTGCCTTAAAAAATACCCTAATTAATACCCTAATTATCTGTGCAACCAAACAGAATCATACATTCTATTATGCTTATTGGGGTATGACCACAGGCCTATTGATAATTGTCCACTGTTAACTACCTAGGCTTAAGGCATATGATCACGGTTAACTTTGATTGTATCTTTCTTTTTCCTTTGTTCAGATTAGTTTTAGGGACCCTTATACATTTAGGGTACATAAGGTTTTCACAAAAACTGGTCGGGGTCCTTGGCTAAGAGGAGACTCTGCCTTGGGCCCGCCGGTGTACTCAACTGCACTCCAATATCTGCATTGTCCTTCTGAGTGAGTGTGTTTCCTGGAACATGTGGCTACAACAAAAGGACTTCTGAATAGGAAAGAGATGAATTCTAGGTAATTCATCTAATGCTCTCCTTTTAATGATTAACCCACTTGCCTAACTCCTCCTAAAGTTTTACCGCCACATTTAAGGTTTCATGAAAATGAACTTTATAAACATTAAGTCAGTTCTTCTACAAGCTTCAGGTGTAATTACTGCACTACCTTTTCCATCCTTTGAACACATTTGGGGCAGGGAGGAAATCTCCGTTATACAGAGGAGGTCCAGCTCTTGTCTTTTCCCCTGTGAAACACGGCTAGTATAGCTCTGATTTGGAGACTGGTGAACATACCTAGGCTTGCTGGGTTTTCTTTCATATAGAATTGAACCTGCATCGTTGTTAGCATTTCCCTCCTATTTTCTGGTTCTGGTGGAAATAGACACATTTATCTGCAGCCTCTCCTCCAAATGGAAATTTCTTTTCAACCTTGTCTAACAGGAGAGTCTCACCTGATCATTTCTTACATTTTAATAAATAATTACTTATGTATCTGAAAGCACTGAGGACTACACCTCTGAACAATGCATTTACCCTCAACCCCACCCTTTGCAACTGCCACAGATGCAGCAGGCATATTTATAAAAGGGATGTAATTTTTTTCCTATTTAGAAGCTCTACTATAAATCTGCTGTCATCTGTGCTAGGCATTTTGCCCACACCAAGACTATGAGATCAGATTTAATTTTCCAATCACAGTCCACGCACGTCTGATTCATGGCTTAGCATATAACTACCATGCTGTTCACTATATTGTACTGAATGTGACCGGGCTTCCCTGGTGGCTTAGACAGTAAAGCACCTGCCTGAAATGAGAGAGACCTGGGTTCGATCCCTGGGTTGGGAAAGATCCCCTGGAAAAGGCAGTGGCAACCCACTCCAGCATTCTTACCTGGAAAATCCCATGGACAGAGGAGCCTGGTAGGCTATAGCCCATGGGGTCACAAAGAGTTGGACACGACTAAGCGACTTCACTTTTACTTTCAACGTGACCATGGTCTCTGAAACTCCCTAAGCTTTGCGTTCCTCATCTATAAAATTAGGGGGAGTTGGATGGATGGTCTTCGTAGTTTCTTCACTTTGAATCCTCTTATCTTGCTATGTGGGCATCCCCCAAGAGCTTGTTGAAATCATAATCTCAGGTTCCAGCCTGAGCTAGGGAAACAGAATCTACACATTTAACATAGTCCCCAGGCAATTTTTTAAAAAAACTGTGAGGTATAGTCCATCTTCAATATTATATAAGTTACAGATGTATAATATGTTGTTGTTCAGCCGCTAAGTCATGTCTGACACTTCGTGATCCCATGGACCGCAGCATGCCAGGCTCCCTGGTCCTTTGTTATCTCCTGGAGTTTGCTCAAATTCATGTCCATTGAGTCGCTGATGCTATCTAACCATCTCATCCTCTGCTGCCCCCTTCTGTTGCCTTCAGTTTTTTCCAGCACCAGCACAGTGTTTAGTTCAGTCACTCAGTCATGTCTGACTCTTTGCAACTCCATGAATTGCAGCACGCCAGGCCTCCCTGTCCATCACCAGCTCCCGGAGTTTAACCAAACTCATGTGCATCTAGTCGGTGATGCCATCCAGCCATCTCATCCTCTGTCGTCCCCTTCTCCTCCTGCCCCCAATCCCTCCCGGCATCAGAGTCTTTTCCAATGAGTCAACTCTTCGCATGAGGTGGCTAAAGTATTGGAGTTTCAGCTTTAGCATATAATGTACAATATAGTGATTCCTGATTTTTAAAGGTTATACTCCATTTACAGCTACTATAAAATATTGGCCATATTCCCTGTGATGAATAGTGTATTCTTGTAGCTTATTTTATACCTAATAGTATGTACCTTTTACTCCCCTACTCCTATGTTGCCCCTTCCTTCTTCCCTCTCCCCATGGTAACCACTAGTTTGTTCTCCTTATTTTGAAGTCTGCTTTTTTTTTTTTTTTGGTTATATTCACTAGTTTGTTGCATTTTCTAAATTCCGCACATAAGTAACATCATATAGTTTGTCTTTATCTGACTTACTTCACTCAGCACGGTACATCTAATCCCAGGCCAGTCTTAAGCACATTACAGTCTGACCACTGCTATGAGGTATATCCATACAAAGGCATCACTGCACAATGGCCTCAGCATCCCCTTCACAGAAGACAGGCCTCAAAACAAAACAAGGTGTCAGAGGTGAGTATGGCCCAGAAACCATGCTGCAGAAGAAACCTGGCTGCCAACACACCTCGAAGGCAGTTCATAAACCCAACCCACCCTATGGCCTTCAAGCTACCATCACGATAAAATTTTTCTGAACCAGAAATATGCAGGAAAGACTAGTTATGAATTTCTCCCCCCCACTTTTTTTTTTTTTTTGCCAGACTGTTTGGCAGGCAGGAAATTACATAGGAGCCAGAGCAGGAAAGTGTTCAGGAAACAGGTTATTGTTATTCAGACGCTGAGAAAAAGAATGTACCTATAAACCAAAGGACATCCTTCCTTTCTGCGTTCTCCCCTAAGGACCGAAATTACCTCTAAGCATGGACTGCCCTGTGGTTCAATGGAGCACAATTTGTCTAAAATGCTGATCTGGGGGAGAACCTTGGCGGTGTTCAGGTGATTGCTGGGCAAGGCTGGGAGGTTAAGATCACCGTGCGGCTCGTGTGCAACTGTGTCAGGCTCTAACATCTTTTTTTGTTATCTTTTAAAAACATTATTTGTATTTACCTTTTTGGCTGTGCTGGGTCTCTAGTTGTGTCACGTGGGCTTTGTTGCTGCAAGGATCTTAGTTCCCCCTGTGGTGGTGTTTAGTTGCTCAGTTGTGTCCGACTCTTCATGACCCCATGGACTGTAGCCCGCCAGGCTCCTCTGTCCATGGGGACTTTCCAGGCAAGAATACTGGAGTGGGTTGCCGTGCCCTCCTCCAGGGGAGCTTCCTGATCCAGGGATCGAACCCTCCTCTCCTGCGTCTCCTGCACGGCAGGCAGATTCTTTACCACTGAGCCACCGGGGAGGCCTGCTCCCTTCCCTAGGTGAGACCTTACCTGTCACTCCTGCTGTGATGGTCTACCCTCAACAGCAGTTTCTCCTCTCCTCCACCTCCCACACTTTTACATTTCCTCTTCGCTGGTAGACCGGCATAAATATGAGTGCTACGTGAACAATCACCAGGTTTCACTGATTCTGAGTCAGATTTAAGATAATTTAGACCGCTTTAGATCTTGAGCTATTTAAATAGTCAATGCTGCCATATGTTCCAACAAGAGGAAAAAATGAGGTATATTATCACAAAGTGATACTGTTCCACAAATCTAGTTTTCATTTTGACCTCCCAGCAAACTGGGTCAGTCCTCTTATTTTTAGCTACACTATTAATCCCAAAAAATCTCTCACGGTCTCAAAATTCAGACTCCACTGTCTGAATCGGGGTTTATTTTTCTTTAGTGGTTTCTTGGACACAGATTTTACATGGAGCATGCTTTGTCCACTTATGGCAACAAAGTATCCCCAGGGAGATACGGACATAGCTGCACGTCATATGTGAGAACATTCCTTATTGCAAGTGGTATTTTCCTGAAGTATCATTTGTTTCACTTAAGATGGAGGATACAGAAGTCCCCTGTCAAGAGAAATTTCCTTTTGACTTTCAAACAACATAGATCAAAGAACTTAGAATTTACCCACGGCCATCAGAAATCAAGAGATTTCTGATGTCAATCAGGTTCCCCGGTTTCTAAACACAGAGTGAAGAGTTCCTTTTCATGTTTACTTGTAGAACTTGTGCCAACGTCCTGATTGTATTTCCGACTATATTAGGAGTCTTGGTCCCGCCTGGCTGGGTAGTTGGGAGCCTAAGCAATCCTTCGGGGAAAAAATATTCTAAAATGTAGCCTAAAAACCAAGTTTACCTATCACAGGAAGAATCTCGTAGTATGCTGTGTTGAGGCTGTGACTCGAATATATAAAGAAATGTCCTTGCTTTGAGGAAATAACCTGTCTTGAAAAATTTAGGTGTAAAGGGCCAAGATATCTGCAAGTTAATTACTTACTTTATTTTTTTAAGGTACAAAATTACTAGCTTTTAATTTTTTCCCAGCTTTAAGAATTTTTAAATTTATTTTTGGCTGTGCGGGGTCTTCCTTGTTGCATGGACTTATTGTGGTGGCTTCTCTTGTTGAAGAGCACAGGCTCTAGAGCATAGGGTCATTAGTTGTGGTGCACGGATTTAGTTGCTCCACAGCGTGTGGGATCTTCCCGGACCAGGGATTGAACCTGCATCTCCTGTACTGACAGGCAGATTCTTTACCACTGAGCCACTAGGGAAGCTCTCCTTTCCCATCTTTTTTGCAAGTTAGTTTTAAAAAAAGAAATTTTATGCAATGTTTTCAAAACTATTATTTAAGTCTGGAAGTACATTATTATATAAAGTTCAGGACTTCCCTGGTGGTCCAGCGGCTAAGACTTAAAATGCAGGAGGCCTGGGTTTGATCCCTGGCCAGGGAACTAATCCCACATGCTGCAACTAAGTGTTCACATGCCACAGCTAAAGATCTGGCATGCTACAATGAAGACTGAAGATCCCAAGTACCACAACCAAATAAATAAATATATATAAACCTTCAGTACTATGGCACTAAAACTCTAGTGCCAGCTTTAGCCTGTATATATGTGGATGCTTTCTTCTGGTTAATATACATAGTGAAGGAATATACATTGATGGTCCAGTGACCATTATATATATAGTGATGGTCCAGTGGTTAGCGATCTGCCTTGCAATGCTGGGGACACCGTTTTGATCCCTGGTCCTGAAGATCTCACACGCTGAGGGGCAACTGGGCCTGTGTCCCATGACTACTGAAGCCCAAGTGCCCTAAAGCCCGTGCTCTGCAACAAGCAAGGCCACCACAATGAGAAGCCCATGCACTGCAAATAGAGGGAAGCCCCCTCTCACCACAACCAGGGAAAGTTCGTGCATAGCAATGAGACCCAATGCAGCCAAAAATAAATTCTTAAAAAAAATGTATGTATGTATATGTGTGTGTGTGTGTGTGTATATATATATATATATATATATATATATATAGTGAAAATACATGTATGTTCATTAATGTAAGCAGATCCAGACTATATGTCTTCTACAAACTAAGATAAAAATAAATGTGATTTTTATGCCTGCATCCCTTACACAAAAGTTAATTATTTCTTGTGGTCTTCAACACAGCAAATAGCTATCTTTTCACATGCTAGGGGAAAAACTGGCTGTCCTGGGCTAGTTGAGAGATGTATGCTTTTATGACTAAGCTCAAGGAGTTTCAAAGTAATGATGATTATATGGAATTTCTTTCTTTCAAAATTTTATTTATTTGGCTGCACTGGGTCTTTAGTTGCAGCATGTGAGATCTAGTTCCCTGACCAGGTATCGAACCTGGGCCCCTAAATGAGAAGTGTGGAGTCTTAAACATTGGATTGCCAGGGAAGTCCCCACAATTATATAGAATTTTTCTCTTCAAACCTCCTCCAGCATAAGGTAGAACTTCACTGTGATTCCTCTTTACATAAAAATGTAGTTTGGTAGTAATTAGCTAGAGTCAAATTCAGTGCAAGAAACAGAGAAAATAAAAGAAACAATAATTCACTTGCCATCCCATCAAGAGCAATTTTAAAAATAGCTTTTTACTCTTTAGGGAATCAGCTATTTCATCTCATTCCATCATCACTTCAGTATTTAATTTTTATGACTGTGGTCAAGGAGACTGAATTTTTCAGGAATAGGGAAGAAGGCACCTAGAATTGGAGTTATCAGATTTGAAGACGTAAAGAGATAAAATCACAAGAAATCAATTTCTCTCCAGTTCCATTCCACAGTATGTATTTCTCAGTTCTCTGGAAGGTTGTTCTGCAGTGGGTCCACTTTATTGTTTGTTTTTACTCCGAAGTCCTCAGCTATACAGTAAATTGGAAACATGAAATAAAACCTGAGGTTTGCTCTATCTGGATCAGTACCACATTTCCTTAAAAAAAAATTGCTTAGCTTTTAGTGAGCACAAGAAAGGGGGAGGAAGATTATTTTTACAAAGTACTCAAGTGACAGTTTAACTGCCTGTGAACACATTTTTTATAAATGCACAGTCATTCTGGCAGCTGTATACAGCGTGAGCATGTATTCCCTGAAGCCTTCAAGGAGGGTGCTGGGGTGTTCAGGCCACCCACCCATCACGTCCCGTTTTCTCCACCTTGGTCTGAACCAACAAAGAGCAAGCAGCTGGAGAGGAAAACATCACCTTTACTCCTGAGAAAGGCCAGGCCCTTACCAGCCCACGGGATGCTTTCTTTGGGGACTGAGTCACAAGGGCACAAGGCTTGTCACGCTGTGTGTAGATTGGATTTCAGCTCCACCTTGTACTCCCAGCTGCACATGACAAAGGAGGGGGTCTGAATGAAGCCCCTACCGCTGTGTCCTATCCAACTTACGCACCGTACCTGTGGTCCTGTCTCGTCTGTGTGCCTGCATGCTAAGTGGCTTTAGTCGTGTCTGGCTTTTTGTGACCCCATGGACTGTAGCCCACCAGGCTCCTTTGTCCATGGGATTCTCCAGGCAAGAATACTGGAATGGGTTGCCATTTCCCTCTCCAGGGGATCTTCCCCACTCGGGGATTGAACCTGGGTCTTCCTCATTGAAGGCAGATTCTTTACCGTCTGTGCCACTAGGGAAGCCTGGTCTGATCTGCACCCTCTCCCAAACTTGTGAGAGGAATCTTTCTTACCTGGGTAAGAGGCATCCTACGGGGATGAAAGGAATTCAAAGGAAAGGGCAGCAGTGCCCTTCTCAACAGCTAGCAGTCATTCTCTGCTATGCAGTAAAGACAGTGCATGGTACTTGATTCATATCTGATAGATGCTTAATTGGCTGAACTCTAAACAGGCATACCTTGGTTTATTGCACTTCACAGACACTGCTTTTTTTTTTTTTTTAAACAGATTGAAGGTTTGTGGCAACCCTGTGTCAAGCAAGTCTTTCAGTTCCATTTTCCCAATAGTATTTGGTCACTTTTTGTCTCTGGATCACATTTCAGCAATTGTCACAATATTTCAAAATTTTTGAAAATTTCTTGGATATTCCTGGATATAATCCAAGTATTATATTTGGATGGTGATCTGTGATCTTTGACAATAGCATTGCAAAAAGATTACAACGGTTTATTTATACAGATTAAAAAAACCACACCAGGCCTCTATGTTCTTCTGCACACTGGCCTATCTGTGTTTTAACAGAAAACTCGTTCTGCAGGGAACATTTTTAGGACAGCAATGGTCCTTTATCTCCTTCATTAGAGGACTTTGGGATCCTCTTACAATGCAGGGGAACCAAGCCTGGTGATGGAAAGTGCTTGGCATCTGAAGCTTGGAGATGGGTGGAAAGTGACTGTCTTCAGGGAAGTATTAATAGAGCAGATGAAGAGCAGCTGAAAGGACTCACTTTACAAAAATTAATCTGGAGCCAAGAAAATTAAAATCATTTTATTATTAATTAATGAGCTCATTAATTTATCTATTCATGCATTCAGCTGTTCAGTAATCCTACCATCTTCCAGGCCAGTGTAGGAAATAATTAAGGCAGTTTCTTATTACTCAAAGCTCAAGGCACCAGAGAAAAGATGGGCAGAAAAGTAATTCCTATACAAATGCTATGGTAAGGGGTGTGGACAGAGCAAGAAAGAAACAAACTGGGACTTTGGGGCTGGGATGGTGATATTACAGGTTTGCTAAGGAAGAGCGACTCCAGTTCTAGTGGACACAAGTCCATGGCCCAAGGTACAGAGGATGGGATGCCTCTGCCTGTGGGGACTCTTCTGGTTCCTGGAACACAAGGGAGATGAAAAGGGAAGCAGCTTAGACAGGAGCCAAGGACTTGGAATTTGTGGGATATACACAGGGCAAAGGAGTATGCTAGCTTGCAGGAAGAATATGCCGGTAGCAAAATACAGACTAAGGGGATTCCATGCGTTGAGAGAGTGGCCTGCAGTTGTTTTTAGGTAAATTATAAAGAAAAGGACAGAGGGGAAACCTGGGGATTATAAAATCCTAAAAAAACATGTCGACATTCAAAAATGGGGAAGATAGTGGGCAAGAATGTACACAAGTGACAAAACCAGAAAGACCCTAACGGACGTGATACAAAGAACAAGAAGTGTTACTTAGCAGGTGGTGGGAGGTGTGGAGGGGGGACTGTGACCGGGAAAGGAAAGAGGTGCTGTCAGGCGGCTGGCTAATATTTGCGTTCTTGACTTGAGTTGTGTCCAACAGAAGAGCACAGATTGGGGGCAGAAAGACAGGTTCTATTTAGGTATGTGGAGCCTGTGATATTCCATATCATGGTGCAGGGGGTTGGAGCCCCTGGAACTGTGGTCTGGAGAAAGCATGTAAGTGCTGCCATAGCCCACAGGGAAGCACGGGAAGGAAAATGGGAGGTTTCCCATTTCCCCAGGTATTATAGGAAAAAAGTTCACATCAGATTCCTCCAAAGAATCATGTATTGAATTCTGCTAGATAATGAACAGCCTCATCTCTAGTGAAGTGGCATCACATACTTAGTGAAAATTCTTTAGAGAACTTTGCCATGGTTAAAAATAACATCAGATGGTGGTTACTGTTAAGAACTAAGGAGCAAAGTCTTTTGCATCCAAATAAAGAGTTGTAGGTCTTTCCCCTCACCCCGCTCTTAAGTCAAATCATTTCAGGATGAGCACCTATGAGATGATTATATAAAAAAAGCAACCTTATACAAAGAATGAATGAGAAAATTGTGTAGGAGATAAAAATAAAGTGGAGCTCTAACCCTTTTGCTAATTTACCTTTGAATATGCTCTCCCTTTGGACAATGATGAAGGGTAAAATGGGGGTGTAATCCCTGCGGCCAGCTCTCCTTTGTCACCTGTAAGCCAGAGCTGTGTTCCATTGAACATGCTGGAAAATTACCCGATAACCATGTCCTCACCGTCCTATGCGTGAGACAACTGGTTCCATGATAATGCTGCCTGCTGCCTCCTAAGGAAGATCTTGCCCTAGTCTTTCCTTCCAAAACGTTTCTAATCTCCACACTTTCCAATCTTGGCATCAGATCTCATCCAAGCCCCTGATGCTTTTCCTGCTGAAAATTTACATAGAATTCTACAATGTTTTTTCTTAAAAAAAGCTGCTTAAATGTGATAGTTTCATCTCAGCACAGGTAACCTTTTTCTTTCCTCCACCCTGCTTTGAAATAAAAAAACTCAGAAATAAAAAACAAAAAACAGACTTCATCTTAAATTACGATATACTGTATAAAGAGTTACCAGTTTGGTCTCAGATTTCTATTCCTTCTCCCTTTTACACAATCCAACTAAAAATATAACTAGCTTTCTCTGAATATGCAGTATTAAAACATGATCATCTTCAATAAAATGAAATTAACCTCAAAATTTAAAGCCCTCGACACTAATTACCACAGGTCTCCAACAGCTTATTGTGTGTGCATTTGTGATGTAAGCAGTCTTTATTTGAATAAACTTTAAGTTTCAACAACAAATTAAAAAATGACTCACATTACAGTGCATTTATACATGTCTTTTCATCTTCTAAGTATGGTAAACATTAATTATCCCTGGCTAATTAAAACAGTCATAGTTTACAAATTTACTCACTAATCAGCCTCAAGCAAATGCAAAGCATTTTTAAAAGTCTTTCACAATTTGAACCAATTAAATATAGAAATTATTATTTTTTAATGAAGAGGTCATAAATAAAAAAAAAGAGGTCATCAGAAAACATGCATGCAGTCCTTTGACTTAAATTTGATCATGTTTAAGAAAGAAACTCGGACAATGTTTCGGAATTGTGGAAGTCAAAGGAAATGAAAGATAAAACTGCCTGAGACTTACTTCCCTGGCGGTCAAGTCGTTAAGACTCCACGCTTCTACTGCAAGCGGGCCTGGGTTCAATCCCTGGTCAGGGAACGAAGATCCTACATGCCTTACAGTATGCACCTCAAACAAACCAACAAAAGCAACTGCCTGGAATGGGTTGAATTATGGCCTGCCCCCGAAATAATAGTGACATTGTTTAACATCCAGTGCCTATGAATATAATCTTTTCTGGAAACGGGATCTTCACAGACGTAGTCAAGTAAAGATCCGATCATACTGGAGTAAGGCTCTCAATCCAATATGGCATCGAGAGGACCCCATGGGAGTCAGGTGGGCTCTTGGTCATATGGAGAAGACACAGTGACAAAGGGGACACGCTGTGTGAGGACAGGCAGAGGCTGGAGTGGTTTATCTACAAGCTGAAGGGCTGTTGGCGGTGGTTGCTAACAGTAAGAACAGGGAAAAGGAACAGAACAGATACTCCTCTAGGGCCTTCAGAGGGAACATGGCCCCAGAGACACTTAAAAAAGTGTTTTTTTGAATTTAATTATTTTTTGACTCTGCTGGGTTTTCATGGCTGCAAGGGCTTTTTTCTAGCTGTGGCGAGTGGGGGCTATTCTCCAGCTGCGGTGTGTGGACTTCTTGCTGCGCTGGCTTCTCCTGTTGCAGACCATGGGCTCCAGGGTACCCAGGCTTCAGTGGCTGTGGCACATGGGCTCAGGACTTGCGGCTCCCAGGCTCCGGAGCGCAGGCTTGGTAGTCGCGACACATGGGCTTGGTTGCTCCACGGCATGTGGGATCCTCTTGGATCGGGGATCGAACCTGAGTCTTCTGCGTTGCCAGGTGGATTCTCTGAGCCACCAGGGAAGCCCCCGTAAACCCTTTCATTTCAGACTCTTAGCTTCCGGAACAGTGAAAGAATACATTTCTGTTGTTTTTAGGCCATTCGGTTTATGGTCATTTGTTTTGGCAGTCCTAGGAAACTGTAACACTATCTCAGTAAGTGAATACTGGGGCTTTCCCAGTGGCTCAGTGGTAAAGAATCCACCTGCAATGCAGGAGCCGCAGGAGACACGAGTTTGATCCCTGGATCAGGAAGATCCCCTGGAGAAGGAAATGGCAACCCACTCCAGTATTCTTGTCTGGAGAATCCTATGGACAGAGGAGCCTTGCAAGCTATAGTCCATGGGGTCGCAAAAGAGTCCGACACGACTGAGCGACTGGGCACATGTGGAGAAATTAGTAAAAGAAACAACATTTTAAAATCCATCAAATCAGGGACTTCCTTGGTGGTCCAATGGGTTCTTATCCCTGGTCTGGGACTAAGATCCCACATGCCACAAAGCAACTAAAGCTGCAGGCCACAGCTAGAGAGAAGCCCTCGAGCCACAAAAAAGGACCCTGAGTGCCACAACCAGGACCTGATGCAGCCAAATAACCAAATATTAAAAATTCCATCAAATCCTTCTAGGTCAAGGGTAGGCTTTTGATACACCCAAGTAGTTTTATATTTGAAGTTCACAGAGAGAGTGGAAGACTGCTGATGAGAAAACTGGTTGCAATGACTTAGGGTAGGAAAGAGGAACTCTTTCATGGCTTCCTTCGATTTTTTGAGGATGTAAGAACCCACATGCACTAAAGAAATGATGGATGGGGCATACTGAGCATGGGGTACACTGGATCTATCCCAAAGCACCATGTAGTTACCCGTTATGGACTAGATTGCATTTCCCCCAAATTCATATGTTAAAGCCCTCACGCTTAATGTGACTCTATGTGGAGAAAGGAGCTCTAAGGAGGGAATTAGGGTAAAATGGGGTGACAGGGAACAGGCCTGGGAGAGAAAGAGAAACCAGAGACCTCTCTCTCACTCACATACAGTGAGGAGGCAGCCATCTGCACACTAAGAAGCGAGGCCTCAGGGGAAATCAAACTTACCAAGGCTTTGATCTTGGACTGCTAGCCTCCAGAACTGTGAGAAAGAATTCTGTTGTTTAAGCTACCCAGTCTACAGTATTTTATCATGGCAGCCTGAGTGGAACAGACACCCACCTAGTCATATCCAGATCAAAGGAAGATCAAAGGTCAGAACAGCTTTCTCTAAGGGATTTTATTGCTTTCTTCCTTCTGTTTTTTTTTTTTTTTTTAAGAAAGGTGATAGCTGAAAGATGAGAAAAGGAGGGTAAATTGCCAGTGGGTCACCAAGAATGCACACTGAATTTCAGGTCCTGCCTCTCTCATAAAAATGACAAGGATGTGATCTCTGGCAAATGGGAGGCGGTCCAAGGTTGGAGAGAATATGTGACCCTCGAGACTTTTCATTTTCTTTACTTTTTCTGGCCATTTGCCAAGAAAGTTCTCAAGTATTCTCCTTGACTACCTGACTTCACTCTGCTGCTGCTACTGCTGCTAAGTCACTTCAGTCGCGTCCGACTCTGTGTGACCCCATGGACTTCACTCTAGGTGAAGGGAAAAACCCAAATGACCATATCCTCTGTGTCTAAGACATTTGCAGTTATGCCATCTATTCCCTTTGGGAGAAAAAAACAGATGGTGTATGATTTCTATGCCAAGTCTCCACAGGAGATTCTTTAAGAAGCAAAAAATATAATTTGCATTCCCTGGTGGCTTAGATGGTCAAGAATCTGCCTGCAGTGCAGGAGACCGGAGTTTGATCCCTGGGATGGGACGATCCCTTGGAGAAGGGAATGGCAACCCACTCCAGTATTCTTGACTGGAGAATCCCATGGACAGAGAAGCCTGGTGGGTTGCCAAGAGTCAGACACGACTGAGTGACGACTAACTTTTACTACTACTTTCGTGATCCAAAAAATTACACACACTGTTGATTTACAGAGCGAGATGCTCTTGGGTCTCACATCTGGAGCTGGTACCCAGTGTTCCTTGTCTTGGTTATTTTTTTTGCCAATTCTCTAAGAAGACACACTTCCTGGGCTAGTGTTAGGTTCTCTGACAATCCTCCGAGATTAAACTTTATTATTTGTCACTTAAAATGCTGACAACTCCAGGTGTATTATGTCAAATTTCCCTTTCATCTCTTATTAAAATAGTATCACTTTAGATTTGAAAAGAGCCTAAATGAGTAATTTCTTTGAGTAAAACGTCAGTATCAATAATAGAAAGTGAAAAACCTAAAGCGGGAAGAAAAGATTCTGGTAGGTAGAATAGTAAATCACAGTTTCTGAAAGAGCAAATAAAAGAGGAAATGGGGAAAATATTGAAAGCGACAGCATTTTCTGACTGGAGCCTGCCCTATGCTTGTTCATGTCTTTCAGATATAGTTAATCAAACTTAATAAGCCATTTATCCCAATCCCTTTTCACAGCTAATAAGAAGTCTTAACATGGAGAAAGAAAACATAGCCATCAATCCTGTCACACCTAAACAAATTCTCAATGAATTTGAACTTCAAGGTTAATAATGCTTCACTTTAATATTTTATACAATCACTGCTTTGGAAATAAGCACCACTAGAAACCCACATGGTAAATTTACCAGGACATATTAATTTTCCATGACAACAATCGCCATTCTTCTGTGTTCAAGACCAACGTAAATATAATTTAAACCTTTAAGAATTCCTTGTATTTTTGCTGTTTCATATAAGCATGCATTTTTAAACTTTTGAATATTTAAGAATCACCTGGGGAGGTAAGGGGCTTCCTAGGTGGCACTAGTAGTAAAGAACCTGCCTGCCAGTGCAGGAGACACAAGACCCAGGGCTTTGATCCCTGGGTCGGGAAGATCCCCTGGAGGAGGGCATGGCAACCCACTCCAGTATTCTTGTCTGGAGAATCCCATGGACAGAGGAGCCTGGGGGGCTACAGTCCATAGGGTTGCAAAGAGTTGGACATGACTGAAGCAACTTAATTTCTCTTCTCATACCTAAAAGGAGGAACCTCAGGTATAAGAAAACTTCTCCATCAAGAAGGAAAGAAAGCACTGAAGTGGTGAGAAACTGGTTTTCTGACAAAAGGAAAGCAAGAAAAATAAAGCAGACACTTAGCCCATAAATAGCCTATAAACTTGGAATATCTCCTGGCAGGGCCTGAATACTGGATTAAAAAGGAACTCTTCCCAGACCCCATCTATTCCCACTTTTCCTGAAATAGCTTTTTTTTTTTTTTCTTTTTCTTTTTCTGTTTTCCTCATGATAACTGCAATTGCCTTGTAACAACAGTTTGGAAAATGTTCAGATTGATTCTCAGCAATAAGTGTTAGCCGCTCAGTTGTGTCTGACTTTTTGTGACCCCCATGGACTGTAGCCTGCCAGGCTCCTCTGTCTATGAAATTCTCCAGGTAAGACTGGAGTGGGTTGCCATGCCCTCCTCCAGGGAATCTTCCTCACCCAGGGATGGAACCCAGGTCTCCTGCATTGTGGGCAGATTCTTTACCACCTGAGCCACCAGGGAACTGAGGGGGCAATTCCTATAATTATTACTATTACCCTCAAAACACTTAAATTTGGTTGGTCTGCTTCAAGAATTCATTTGCAGTATTAAAAAAAAAAATTGCAAAGAACTTGTTTTGACAGACAACAACCACCTTAAGAAAAACAGGATGAGGCCAGCAATAGTGCATTAGGAAGTATCTCCTTTCTTTTTTACAGAATAACAAAGAAATGGAGAGCTCTAGGCTTATAGGAGACTATTAAATTTTGGAAGCAAAAACAGAGAAGGCCTAATAGTTCACTGCTCATTTAGACTTGGAACTTAAACCATTTCCACCCAAGTTTCTTGAAACATTTTCCAGCCGACATCACATATGGCAATTTCCCTACAATTTTAGGGGCACTGAACTCCAAAATGAGAGAAATATAACCTGAAGAGGACTCTTGAGAAGGGGAACCCAGGTCTGCTGCATGTCATTTGTCCTTCGTAGTTGCTTTAAAGGGTGTGTGTGTGCTGTGTTAAGTGGCTTCAGTCGTATCTGCCTCTTTGTGACCTTGTGGACTGTAGCTGTCCAGGCTCCTCTGTCCATGGGGATTCTCCAGGCAAGAATACTGGAGTGGGATGCCACGCCCTCCTCCAGGGTGGGTCTTCCTCAGTGGCTCAGACAGTAAAGAATCTGCCTGCAATGCAGGAGACCCGGGTTCAACCCCTGGGTTGGGAAGATCCCCTGAAGAAGTAAATGGCAACCCACTCCAGTATTCTTACCTGGAGAATTCCATGGACAGAGGAGCCTGGCGGGCTACAGTCTGCGGGGTTGCAAAGAGTAGGACATGACTGAGCGACTAAGACTTTTGACTTTCCTCCAGGGTATGTTCCCGACACAGGGATTGAACCCACATCTCTTAAGTCTCCTGCATTGGCAGGTGGGTTCTTTACCACTAGAGCCACTGTTTTAAAGGCAGTGATGCTTATTTACAAAACTAGTACTGAGGGGTTTCAAGTGATGGTGGAAATGTCCCTCCCCTTTCCACAGGTGGGCCAGGGTAGCTGGAGGAAGGAATATGGTGAGTATGAGCAAACTCCTCCAGGAGATGGTGAAGGACAGGGAAGGCTGGTGTGTTGTAGTCCACGGGGCAATGAGTAAGACACGACTTAGTGACTGAACAACAACAATAGTGTCAAATTAGAGAAGACTGTTCATTTTAATTGGAGAAGGCAATGGCACCCCACTCCAGTACTCTCGTCTGGAAAATCCCATGGACAGAGGAGCCTGGTAGGCTGCAGTCCAGGGGGTCGCCAGGAGTCAGACACGACTGAGCGACTTCACTTTCACTTTTCACTTTCACTCATTGGAGAAGGAAATGGCAACCCACTCCAGTGTTCTTGCCTGGAGAATCCCAGGGACAGGGGTCGCACGGAGTCGGACATGACTGAAGTGACTTAGGAGTACGTTTTAATTAGGGAGAGGCAACTGGTTCCAAAAGGTTACGTTCATCCACTGATCAAAAGCTTAGGAAGTTCCTTTTCACTTAGCTTGCTATGACAGGGTATGGCAGATTTTAAAAATTATCAATTTGATAATTTAAAAAGTTATGTTTTGACTTTTAGTATCTAATCATGAGAAGGTGTACATTTTTTCACCTAGGACTACTTAGCAACTATGTATCTTTTTCTGGGAAGTGGAGCTGTTGTTGAATTAATCAAATATATTTTTTCAATTAGGTTTATGCCATAAACACTTTTTATGACATATAGTTTTCATCATGTGGATTTAGGACATAGCAGTATGGGTAAATCTAAATGGCTTATAGGTGGGCTAGAATAGATCCTCACCTATTTCTTAATTTTTCATAAGTTGAACACATTCTAAATCGATAATTCTTAAAATTTTGCATGCATCAGAGTCACCTAGACAGCTTGTTAAAAGCCACATTGCTAGTTCCTCAGCCCAGCATTGCTGAATCAGGAGGTCGGGGTGGGACCAGAGAATGTGAATTTCAAGTAAGTTTCCAAGGGATGCTGTGGTTTCCAAGAGCCACAATTTTTCCAACTGAAGACAGGTATTTGTAATACCTCCTCCTACCCAGTGATTTGTTTCAAGAGAAATGAATGCAGAGAAATCTGATTCACACCCTTCAAAGAGCTTATAATTAGCACATGGCAATTAGTTGACATGTACACATCAAAGTGGGCTTTTCAGGTAGTGTAGTATAAAGAACTGCCTGCCAATGTAGGAGACCTGGGTTTGATGCCATGGGATCCAAGATCCCATGGATAAGGGAATGGCAACCCACTCCAATGTTCTTACCTGGAGAATTCCATGGACAGTGGAGCCTGGCAGGCTACAGTCCATGGGGTCTCAAAGGGTCAGACACAACTGAGCAATTGAGCACGCACACACACGCACATCAAAGCAACAGCGGACACACATATAAACAGTATGACCAGTGGACAGATGCTCTGTGCTAATTAAAGTTTTAAGGGAGAGGTAACAAGAGAGCTGGGGTTTTGGAAGCTCAGAAAGATCTCAAAAGGCCAAGACTGGGAAGATGGAACAGCATATTTAAACATATCCAGGGCTGGGTACAAAAGGTCAGCCTTCCTGGAGGCTCATGAAGACGAATAAAGGGGTTAACTATTTACTTCACTTGTCCAAGTTTATTGTGAGGATGAAATGAGTCTCAAAAAACAGAAAAGAAGAAAGAGAAATAAAGGAAAGCCAGTCATCAAGACACCAGAGTAATAATATAAACCTAGGAAAAAAAAAAAAACTGCAAAATCTTTCAAATTCTTTTTCTTTCCTCTTCTGTTCTCTTTTCTATATATATTTGAGTGGCAATAAATAAACTGTGTCTTTGCAGTCATGAAAATGATTCTCTCCCCTGGCTTGGGAGATGACTTAATGATGTATAGGACGTGAAGGGCTCCAGCCACTGACATTCACAGAGCTAAACACTAAGTCAGATCCTTCACAAATGGTTAAGACCTAGCTGAGTATTATTACCTTGCGTTTCCAGAGAAATGTGTGCTTGTTCTGCACAGAGTAACCGCATGGCAATTATAGAGAAGAAGGCACATTTGTTGTCAGTTTTCATGCGTTCGCATATGATTTCTAAGCCAATGCAGAACACAAATGTACAAAAAAACCCTGCAAAATGCGCAATGAGGCTGACACTAATATTCTTTATGAACATGTTCACATTGACTTAAGTATCCAAGGGTGTTGAGTCTTTGAGCTTGGGAAGCATTTATTACTGAGTAACATATGCTGAAAGAGGGCCATTTCTTATACCCATTATATTTTCAAAGAACAGGTGCGAAAGCTGAACAAACAGCTTCCAAAATCCAGTTTGGTTTAACTTGGCCTCAGCAAGGAGGTAGAACAATACTACTGGATACAGAGACACCAGAATAGATTCTGTCTCTAGTCTTATTAACCAGATACACGCCCTTGGGCAGATTATAATTTCTTTGAGCCAGTGAAATGATGGAGCTGAAATGGTTGAAGACTAGGTTCCTTTCTCCTCTAATTATCTTCAATAAGTGATGAAAGAAGTAAGGAATGCCAGATGATGCTACCTAATGCCAAGAGACATGCAATCAACATCCCTCAGCTTAATGAGAGAAGCCTCTCCTTCAACTGGGTTTATCCAAAGTCTCCCCAGGCAGATTCTAAATTATTCAGGTATGAAAGATTGTGCCCTATACCTGCAAAATGTCTGGTGATGTGCAGATAATCTGGAATATGGGGAGAGTGTAATGAATGCTTATTGAAGATCCAACATCCTTGCATTAATTTTTAGATGCCACTGCTACTCACAATGGCAAATGATATAAATGTGCATAGAGCTACTATTATTGTGAAAAATAAATATAACACAAATCTTACTATTTTAACCATTTTAAGTGGTTAAAAGCGGTTTCAGTGGCATTAAGTATATTCACAATCATCACCACCCTCCATCTCCAGAACATTTTTATCTTCCCAAACTGAAACTCTGTACTCATTACAGATTAATCCCCTATTCCCTATTCCCTCCTCCCCTCAGGCCTTGACAACCACCATTTTATGTCATCTCTATAAATTTATTATTCTAGATGCCTCATATATGATAGATTGAAAACATGGAAGCTTTTACAAATTTGCATGTCATACTTAAGCAGGAGCCATGTTAATCTTTTCTGTATTGTTCCAATTTTAGTATATTTGCTGCCGAAGTAAGCATCACGTTATACTTCTGAAGCCCTCTAATACTTCCTTGAACTCATTAAGAGTGGTGGCCAAGAATTAAGGCATTATCTAGTCATAGCTCAGTGGCAACGATAAAGTTAGTTTTCTTTTTATTTGACTAAAGCGGTTTGATTAGAAAACTCTAATAATGTAATAGTTATAACTATTACCAATGTGTCATATATAAAAATTTTAGGAAACTGCTTTTTGGTATCATGGGAAACATAAACAGCAAGAAGTATAAGCTACCAGGTCATAGTCATGAGGTAAAGAAAAAGTTTTAATGTAATAAAGGTCACAGTATGAATGATTATGTTTCCAAGTTGAGCCCCATCACAATACTTTTCTTATGATGTAAGTCACATCAAAAAGGCTATTTCGGCAACTTTCCTTTCTATCACACATGATGACTGTCATTTGAGTGTGCGTGCATGCATGCTAAGTCGCTTCAGTTCTGTCCAACTCTCTGTGACCCCATGGACTGTAGCCTGCCCACCAAGCTCATCTGTCCGTGGAATTTTCTGGGGAAGAATACCGGAGTGGGTTGCCATGCCCTTCTGCGGCGATCTTCCCGACGCAGGGACTGAACCTGGGTCTTTCATGCCTCCTGCACTGGCAGGCAGATTCTTTACCACTAGTGCCACCTGGGAAGCGCATCATTTGAGAACAAACCATTTTAATTATTTCAAGCCTCAGTCGTCATCAACGAAATGAAGGCAGGTTTTTCCAAAAGAGTCACTCATTTAGAACTTAGAACAGCAATTTCTCTCTGACTGTCTCCCACCTTTGCCCCAAACCTAGAATGTGAAATTTGGTTTGCTTCTAAATAAAAACAATCTCCTAAATAAAAATATACTAATAACTATAATCATATTAATATGAAATGTTCCCTGTAGCGCTCCCAGATCTCTACTCTTCATGTCTCAGGAAATTCTTTATAACTTGGCAAAGCTTCAGAAGGAACTAGCTACATCCCCAGCTTTCCCTTCAGTCTGCCAGCCTCTGAAAGAGAAGGAAAGAATTTTTTGCCAAGGCAGGCCGGCTGGTTCAGCCTCTTGCTTCTGAGAGGCGTGAAACTTGCAGCTGGCCCTTCTTCCTTCTCTCAGATGACAATGTCTCTGGTCTCTATTGACCTTAGGAGCAGCTTTATCAAGTTCCACATTTAAGAGGAAGCTGAACACACAATTCCTCTATTTGCTCGAAGGGTACGGGCAGACTTGTCTCAATACCACCCAGACTAAAAACAAAGATACAGAGACATGTGAAAGACAAGATAAATGGTTACTATTTGCTGTTCCACAGAAATAATGAGATTTAACTCATGCTTTTATGAGCACATGTAGTTATAAATATATTTATAAAAAATTTTAAAACATTAAATAGGCCATTTTCAATCCACTGTCTTAGATCAATGGATCTGCAATAGTAGTTGAAATTAAGTAACATCCTGACTTTGGTCTTTTGACTACTTTCTCACCCCAAGTCCAAAAGACTCTTTGAATAGCATTTTGATTCATATGATGTCAGCATTGCTTTGGACTTATGCCTCATAAACTGGAATGGGTTAATAGATCTTTTTTTTTCAAGGTTTCTTTTGTGTGTGTGTGTGTGTTTAATTAAGGTTTCTTTTTGAAGTGGACAGTTTTTAAAGTCTTTATTGAATTTGTTACAATATTGTTTCTGCTTTATGTTTTGGTTTTTGCCACAAGAGAGGCATGTGGGATTTTAGCTCCCTGACCAGGGACTGAACCCACATACCCTGCATTAGAAGGTGAAGTTTTAGCCACTAAACCACCAGGGAAATCCCCGATCTCCTGCTTTTGATGAGACCTTATACTTTACTCTTCATTACTGACTTTATAAAGCAGCATAGCATAGACGGCAGGAGAAGAGTTAACAAAGAGTAACAGAGCTTGGGCTTCCCTGGTGGCTCAGTGGTAAAAGAATCTGCTTGCAATGCAGGAGACAAAGGAGACATGGGTTCTATCTCTGGGTTACGAAGATCCCTTGGAGGAGGAAATGGCAACCCACCCCAGTATTCTTGCCTGGGATTTTCTAAGAGTCAGAAATGGAGCAATGGAGCTTACTCAGGGAGTACATTGCAAGATTTGTTTCTGAGTTATGAGCAAGAGGCAAATTAACATTCCTTCCAAACTCTTTCTCACATGTAAACACATTCATCTTTTTTCCAGGTAGACTCTGTGGAAACAGATTTCAAAATTAATCTCAATTTGAATGCATCTTTATATTCACAGCAGCAAATATCACTACCACTTTTCTTCTCTTTCAAAATATGAACTTTGAAGGCAGCTGGTTGTGAAAGACAAGATAGCCAGCCCTTGTTCTCCAGTGTAACATTACTGGTTATTCCCCAGAATCTATCCCCCTACCCCCCCAAAATCAGATACATCTGCTGCAAGGTTCCCTGCCAGAAACAGTCTAGGAGCCTCTACTGTGGTCTGACTTTACCTCCCAATCATTTTAGTTAAGAATCCTTCTTGAATTTTGATTCAAATTACAGGGCCATGCATAAGAGCTGGTGGGTTCAGGGAACACCCTGGAATTGCACCAGAGATCATCACAAGCAGCCGCAGAGCTTGGGGTGGGAGGCAATGCCTCCCACTTGGCTGAGGCGCACACACACACACACATGTGCGCACACACACACACACACACACACACATCAGAGAATGGCATGGAAACAGACAAAACACACCAACGTGTCCGTGTGTCACAGTCATCATGATTTAAGGAAAAGTTCACATAGAAATTTCCTTGCATCTCAGGCAGGTTTGAAATAAAGGGTATCAGTGTGCTAAATCAATTTTCCTGCTGCTTCTAAAGCTTAACCCTCCTGCATGGGAACACAGAGGAATCAATTCATAATGGATATCTCTTTAAGTAGTGACAGTGTTTTAAAACTTCATTTAAAAAATTACAACAGGGCCTTAAAACAGAAGGAAATTAAAATAAATCAGATTCTTTGCTCATGTAGGTTATTACAGAACATTGAGAATCTGAAATAGAATGAATATATGTATAACTGAACCATGCTGCTGTACACCTGAAATGAACACGTTGTAAATCAATTCTATTCCAATGAAAAAAAACCCAAAAAAATTTATAATAAGAACACTGCCTGAATTGACCTACAGATTCAAGGTAATCCCTATTGAAATTTTGACTATCTTTTTTTTTGTAGAAATAAGGAGAAAAGACTCTGAAACATATGGAAAAGCAAGGGACCCCAAACAGTCAAAGCAATCTTGAAAAAGAACAAAGGACAACTTACAATGCATGACTTCAAAACTTATTACAGAGCTACAGTAATCAAAATAATGTGGTCCATGATAAATGCCCACTATTATAACAATAATAAGAATGTACACGTAGAGCAAAGGAACAGAATTGAGAGTCAAGAAATAAACTCATACATCGTTGGTCAACTGATTTTTCACAAGGGTTCCAAGACCATTTAAAATAGAAAGAACAGTTTTTTCAACAAATGGTGCTGGGACACTGGATATCACATGCAAAAGAATGAAGTTGGATCCTTGCCTCACACCACATATAAACTCAAAATGAATCAAAGATCTAATTATAAGGGGTAAACTATAAAACTCTTGGAAAGAAACACAGATTTATATTTGACCTTGGATCGGGCAATGGTTCTTAGACAGAATACTAGAGCATAAGCAACAGAAACAACAAATGGATAAACTGGACTTCATCAAAATTTTATAATTTTGTGTGTTCAAAGGATATCAAAAGAGTGAAAAAACCTACAAAATGGGAGAAAATAGTTTCAAATTATATATTTAATGAGAGGTTAGTCTCCAGATAAAGAACTTTTACAACTCAATAATAAGAAGGCAAAAAGCCCAATTAATAAAGCAAAAGATTTTAACAGACACCACTTAGTTATTTAGACTGAAAACATAATCCAGAGAACCACTGCAATGGCATGAAATAAACAATGTATTTTATATATAAGTCATCTAATGACTGATAGAGTCCACTTGGATTGCAAGAAACAAGATCAGTATATCACACTAAATTGTACATATTAATGTCTATAATCTGTCTGCCAGATGGGAGACATTACATTTGTTTTATATTAAACTTTTTGACATTCATTCTTCCTAGAAAGTGTATTTTTTTTTTAAATAATGCTAGAGGATTGAGATTTCTTTTAAAATTATGTATCACAAATACAGAAAAGAATATATTTGTTTGTCAGCAGGGAATAACAGATGCTGTTTCCCTGAGTAATTTCCATGTCAGTAATTTACATATGTCAAGTTATACATGTCAACTTACACACACAATGTATTTATAGATTCAATAATTAAACTGCTAAGAAAAAGATAGCTTACATATCATATTTAAAAAAGATATAGAGAGAGCTAATTGTCTACAAAGTGCAAACTAGTCACTATGTGTGTCAAATGCTTAAGGGCTGTAACCTCCTAAGACAGTTTTCAAACTAGCTCGATCTGAGGTATGGACCCATCAGCATTGACCCATCTATATTTTGCTGTTTGGAGACGTTTCAATATGGCGGTCAAAGCATCAGAAAACTGGGGTGCTACTGTCATAGTATACGTTCTCGTCTTGAAGATTAATATGCTTCTATGTAGGTCACTTGACAACACATTTTCCTTTTCTCATAAAATGAGTGGTTCTATTTTGGAAGAGTAACTGTTTTGCTCTGAGGGGGCCAAAGATACACAGTTATAGGTAGGAAAATAAACAGCAGTCAAAACTGTAATTCAGGCAGTAATACTGGAGAAAATATCAGCAAGGAGCTCTGAGACTACCGTAAAACTAAGGAAAGAACACGTCTTTGGCAATTTATGAGAGAGATAAACGTCCTTATATCCAATACTTTGGCTACCTGATGGAAAGAGCCAACTGACCGGAAAAGACCTTGATGCTGGGAAAGACTGAAGGCAAAAGGACAAGAGGGCGGCAGAGGATGAGATGGTTGGGTAGCACCACTGACTCAATGGACATGAGTTTGAGCAAACTCGGGGATATTGTGGAAGACAGAGGAGCCTGGCGTGCTACAGCCCAAGGGATTGTGAAGAGTTGGATACGAATAGCGACTGAACAACAGCAACAACAGAATATCCAAATAGTTAATCACCTCTAAAATAAAAAATCCACATATACATAAAAGTCACTTCTTATGAACAACAAAGAATAAGTTACTTTTTGTTGGTCAGTTACTAAGTCGTGTCTGCCTTTGTTCATTTCATTTACTTTTATGATTTTTTTTCTCCCTGATAGCCTTCCTTGACTAACAATTATATACAAGAATACTTCCAATTCTCAGTAGTAATGAACGTTCCTTTTTTGTTGGTCTGGCAAGTGCTATAAATATTCTAATTTAAACCTAGCCTACTTTGGATTCATTAAATCCCCAAATCAATAGGTTTATTAGGAGCAGAGAATGGAGACACTGTCCTTGAAATGAACAGTCTGTATTTTCCCCAAAGAGCTGAAGAGTTTATCAAGGGGCCACAGTCAAATTGTAATAAAAAATTATAAGCATTCTTTCATTAACTGAGTTTCTTGATTTCCTTCCACATAGTTCAATCCTACCCCATTCACCATGAATTTGTTCAGTCAGAGACAGAACTTCCAACATCTGGTTTATAACAATTCATGCTTTTACTAATTTTGAATGCTAAAAGAAAAACAACAAAACAAAACAGGCTATAAAACAATTGGGCCGTCTTCCTGACTTTCACCTTCCCTCTTCCTGACTTTCTCATAAATTGGTCATTACAACATTCTGTGGAACACCCATCTCTTGAGAGCTGCAATGATTTTAGCCTTGAGGAAGCTACAAAAATGAAACACTTTGATAAGTAACCTCAGTGCTTACAAAAGAATAGAATTCTTTTTGGCATAGATTCAAGGAAGATTACCAAGGGTAGAAAAACCCAATCATTCTGACACAGCAAACTGACAAAGTAAAAACTGAGCTGAATGATAGTAGAGATGAAGGAATTCTGCCTTTGTGAAGAGTTGAAAGATGATTAAAACATGGACATTGAAAAGAGGCATATTTTCCTTACATTAATGATTCTATCATTTGCTGAATAAAAAAATAAAGTCCTAAACAGTTATTTTAAATGAATAAGGGTTCCCCACCCTCCCCGCTACAAACAATGCTTTAAGCCTTTCTTCACAGAAAACTTCATAATTTGTATGCAAATATCTTACTTTAAAAAAGGAAAACATTAAATAATAAATGACATGACTGGGAACTTGCACATAATAATAACTCAAACTGAACTGAAAAATTATTATAAAGTAATAAATGGCAAGCTTTTATAAGACTAATAATAAAGTAGTCCTGATAATGCATTTTTATCGGTGAAGCAAAGCAAATAAACAGATTCAGACCCTTGTTGATGGGACAGTCAAACCAGACAACATATGTAATAGATCAAGTGTCAAAATATATGAATTGGGCAGAAAACCAAATAGCAGAAGCCCATGGAAATGACAGAGGATAATACTGTAAAATGTTATTCATTCCAGTGCTGAGAATTCTGCTTGATTCTTTGATAGCTGTGCCAGCTGCACCCACTTTGCTGGCTTGATCAATTACAGCTTTAGAGAATGCTGTGGCTGAGGAAAGAGGTCTGTTCTACGCAACACTAGCTACACTAGGTGCTAAGGAAGGCATTCAGGGTGGGTCTTCAGGGTTACAGAGGAGGCCACCCGACCCATGTAAGTTAAGGAGCATCTACCTTATAGCCTGGGGATTTGCTTCAGCCTAACAGATTGGTTCCAAATAGGAAAAGGAGTACGTCAAGGATGTACTTTGTCACCCTACTTATTTAACTTATATGCAGAGTACATCATGAGAAACGCTGGGCTGGAAGAAACACAAGCTGGAATCAAGATTGCCGGGAGAAATATCAATAACCTCAGATATGCAAATGACACCACCCTTATGGCAGAAAGTGAAGAGGAACGAAAAAGCCTCTTGATGAAAGTGAAAGAGGAGAGTGAAAAAGTTGGCTTAAAGCTCAACATTCAGAAAATGAAGATCATGGCATCCAGTCCCATCACTTCATGGGAAATAGATGGGGAAACAGTGGAAACAGTGTCAGACTTTATTTTTGGGGGCTCCAAAATCACTGCAGATAGTGACTGCAGCCATGAAATTAAAAGACGCTTACTCCTTGGAAGAAAAGTTATGATCAACCTAGATAGCATATTCAAAAGCAGAGACATTACTTGGCTGACTAAGGTCTGTCTAGTCAAGGCTACGGTTTTTCCTGTGGTCATGTATGGATGTGAGAGTTGGACTGTGAAGAAGGCTGAGCGCCGAAGAATTGATGCTTTTGAACTGTGGTGTTGGAGAAGACTCTTGAGAGTCCCTTGGACTGCAAGGAGATCCAACCAGTCATTCTGAAGGAGATCAACCCTGGGATTTCTTTGGAAGGAATGATGCTAAAGCTGAAACTCCAGTACTTTGGCCACCTCATGCGAAGAATTGACTCATTGGAAAAGACTCTGATGCTGGGAGGGATTGGGGGCAGGAGGAGAAGGGGACGAAAGAGGATGAGATGGCCGGATGGCATCAGTGACTCGATGGACATGAGTCTGAGTGAACTCTGGGAGTTGGTAATGGACAGGGAGGCCTGGCGTGCTGCGATTCATGGGGTCGCAAAGAGTCAGACATGACTGAGCGACTGAACTGAATTGACTGAAGCTATGGATGAGTTTGTCTGGGAGTTCAGCAGTAAAGAATCTGCCGGCAATGCAGGAGGCACAGGTGATGTCAGTTTGATCTCTGGAATCGGAAGATCTTCTGGAGGAGGAGATGGCTACCCGCTCCATTATTCTTGCCGGGGAAATCCCATGGACAGAGGAGCTTGGTGGGCTACAGTCCATGGGCTCACAAAGGGCTGGACACGACTGAGAAACTGAGCACCCACGTGCGAGCTCTGAAGACCAGCGCCCGCAGAGTACCAGGTCCTATGCGGGATACCAAGGATGCGAGCATGCCCAAGATACGTCCAGAAAGAGCTCACAGGGTGAGGGGGGCTGGTGAGCACGTCCACAATTAAACACAAAACAGAGTATGCTACTCGAGGTGGATATCTGGCGCTCTAGACACTGAGGATCTAGAAGAGAATTCTACTGAATTCAGAATAGAAAAGTGGGTAGCAGAGACAGAATAAATCTCCGACTCATGCAGACCCTGGCTCCCATGCCACTTTCCTCACTTTAACCATCGGTTAAGGGCAAGTCAGTGACCTCTCTCTTGAGGTTCAGTTTCTTCAATCGTAAGTTGGGGGTGCAGACACTGAATTCAGCAGCACCGTCACTGGCACATGTGGTACTTCTGTGTGAATTACAAGAAAGCTCTGCTTCCTGTGGAAAGTGAAAGTGCTAGTCATGTGACCTCGGGGACTACAGCCTGCCAGACTCCTCTGCCCATGGAATTCTCTAGGCAAGAACACTGGAGTGGGTTGCCATCCCCTCCTCTTCCAGGGTATCTTCCTGATTCAGGGATGGAACCTGGGTCTCCTGCATTGCAGGCAGATTCTTTACCATCTGACACAGCAATATGAATGAATGAAGGTCAGTCACACTCTAAACCACCTGCCACATCTACATGTGATGACCCTGAACCTCAGCAAGGGTGGACTTTCATAAAGAACTCAGGCCAGCAACATCATCGGTAAGACATAGTCATCAGTTTGCCATACAGCTGTCACTCAAACACCAGCTCTTCCACCTGGCTTCCTATGCAAATTAGTCAAGAGTTTATGGGAGTGTGGACATTTCAGCTGAGCATGGAAGGATGCTGCTTTTCAAGCAAGAAGAACCATGTGCAGGCTGTCTTTTCATTTTGGCAGGAACTCGGCTCTGAAGAGGAAGAGTCTGGGTAGGAGGGAGCCATGGAAAGACAAGAGGCAGGATGATCAGTGAAACTCAGGTGAGGATGAGGATCTGAGCTAACCACATGGGTTTACAGAGAAAGCAGTCCTCATGAATACAGGAGGTAGAATACATAGATTTCAGATTGATCAGCAATCATGGGTGGAGGAAAGGCACGCACCATGGATATGGTTTAGGACAACTGGGAGAACCCATAACTGAGACGGTAAAATGAGTGAATTTCAAGAGGGACCCAATGATTTCTTTAAACACATAGTTTGGAGTTTGAGAAATGGGTGAAATATAGGCATACCTCAGAGATACTGCAGGCTTGTTCCAGAAAACTGCAGTAAAGCAATTGGCACAACAAAGTGAGTCCTGTTAATTTTTTGGTTTTCCAGTGCAAATAAAAGTTATGATTACACTTATCCTGCAGTCTATGAAGTGCAAATAGCATTATATCAAAGAAACAACGAACATACCTTAATTGAAGAATACTTTATTGCTACAGAATGCTAACTGTCATCTGAGCCTTTAGCAAGTCACAATATTTTTGCAATAGTAACATCAAGGATGACTGATTATTGAATCACCATCACAGATATAATAACAATATCTGAAATATGATTTCATAGAGTAAATCAACCCTAATTATTCACTGGAGGCACTGATGCTAAAAATGAAACTCTAATACTTTGGCCACCTGATGCAAAGAGCTGACTCACTGGAAAAAAGCTGTGATGCTGGGAAAGATTGAAGGCAAAAGGAGGAGAGGGCGGCAGAGGATGAGATGGTTGGATAGCATCACTGACTCAACAGACATGCTCTGAGCAAACTCCAAGCGGTAATGAATTTGCCTGCCATTGTTGGAGACATGGGTTTGACCCCTGGGTCAGAAAGATCCCCTGGAGGAGGAAATGGCAGCTCACTCCAGTATTCTTGCCTTGGAGAATGCCATGGGGAGAGGATTCCGGCTGGCTACGGTCCATAAGAATGCAAAGAGTTGGACATGACCTAGCAACTGAACAACATCAAAGATCACTGATCATAGATCACCATCACAAATATAATAATAATGAGAAAGAATGAAATATCACAATAATGACCAAAATGTGACACAGAGACATGGAGGGAGAAAACGCAGTTGGAAAATGGTGTTGATAGATTCACTTGAGACCAGGTTGCCACAAGCCTTCACACTGTAAAGAACGCAGTATCTGCGAAGCACAAGAAAACGAGGTCTGCCTGTATTGAGTCTGGAATATGTCACTGGGACGCAGCAGACAGGCTGTTGTTAGGTTTATGAATATAGGATTTATAGGAGTTAACAGCAGAATAGCATAATGCGGTTCTCAGGAAAGTGCAGTGGCTGAAAATGAGCAGCGCTGGAACTCACTGGCATGGTGAATTCTAGACTCTAGTCAGTCTCACTTTACTGACTTTTTGATGCCACAAATCTGATGCCAGTTCTCACTTCTGCCCTTTTCTCTTTGGGGTGGCTAGCTTCTTCCTCAATCTCATTCGTGCTAGAGAATTCTATCCTCATGGGAACGTAAATCACCCAGAGCAGGTAAACCTACATCACTAAAGATACTGGCAGTTTCTTAGGGCTGTTGAAAACCTTTCATCTCCAGAGCAACTATTAACCCTCATGTGACAAAACTACTGTATTTCTCTCCAGCTGTTTTACAGTATTAAACATATCCTAACTGCCTGTGTTTATAAGCACAAACTTTTATACAAAAAGCATGCATTTGTAGGTTCTTTGGGATCTTCTCCTTTGACCAGTAGCTGGGAATTTTAGTATCCTTATTTACACTGAACTGACTCCAAATCTAAAATTTGATTATGGAGAAAATGCACGTGCATGTACATCAGACTAAACGATGAAGCTTTTAAGCAGAAACAATGAAATATACAAGATATAAACTGGGAGAAAATTGTGAAGATTCTATTTAGAAAGTAAGCGACAAATCAACAACTTCTATTGTGGAAAATTTCAAACATATACAAAAGAGACTACTACAAAGAACTCCCGCTCAGCTTAAACAATTAGCACCCATGGGCCGTCTTTTTTCATTCATTTGTTGTTGTTGAGTCACTAAGTTTGCCTCTTCGTGAACCCACAGACTGTAGCCTCTTCGTGAACCCACAGACTGTAGCCCGCCTCGCTCCTCTGTCCGTGGAATTTCCCAGGCAAGAATACTGGAGTGGGTTGCCATTTCGTCCTTCAGGGGATCTTCCTCACCCAGGGACTGAATCTGTGTCTCTTCAGTCCCCTACATTGGCAGGGGGATTCTTTACCCCTGTCCCACCTGGGAAGCCCTGTTTTATCCATACTCCTACTTTAGAAGGAAGTTATTTCACAACGTTCCTTCAGACGAAGAATGCTTCTATGAGACAGCTGAGCTCACAGTAGAACTCTCTTCTTTGGCTTTGGTGCTAGAACCTCAAATGGTACACAGACCTATTTAATGGAATTCATTAATGCAAGCTTCTGCTCCCATAGGAAACAGCCATTTAAAAATGGAGGCAAGACAGATTTTGAAAATGATTATCTTTCAGGATTCACTGTTCAGTGTACTTTGAATGACAAAACTTTTTTGTGCTAAGTTAAGGGGTGACTCGGAGAAGGCAATGGCACCCCACTCCAGTACTCTTGCCTGGAAAACCCCACGGGCGGAGAAGCCTGGTGGGCTGCAGTCCGTGGGGTCGCTCAGAGTCGGACATGACTTTACTTTCACTTTTCACTTTCATGCATTGGAGAAGGAAATGGCAACCCACTCCAGTGTTCTTGCCTGGAGAATCCCAGGGACAGGGGAGCCTGGTGGGCTGCCGTCTATGGGGTCGCACAGAGTCGGACATGACTGAAGCGACTTAGCAGCAAGGGGTGACTAATTTTTATTAAGTAACAGCTTAACTGAAATATAATTCACATACCAAAAAATTTACTCTTTTAAATGTATAATATTTATGGGTATTAGTGTATTCACAGAGTTGTGCAGTCATTATTACTGTCTAATTTTAGAAAGATTTCATTATCTGACTCTTGAGAGTCCCTTGGACAGCAAGGAGATCAAACCAGTCAATCCTAAGGAAATCAGCTCTGAATATTCATTGGAAGGACTGATGGTGAAGCTGAAGCGCCAATGCTGTGGCCACCTGATGTGAAGACCTGACTCACTGGAGAAGAACCTGATGCTGGGAAAGACTGAGGGCAGGAGGAGAAGGGGATGACAGAGGATGAGATGGCTGGATGGCATCACTGACTTGATGGACACAAGTTTGAGCAAACTCAGGGAGATAATGAGTTTGGGAAGCTTGGCGTGCTGCAGTTCATAGGGTCAAAAACCGTCAGGTACGACTTAGCGACTCAACAACATATTCATTAATTGTATTCTCATTACCCCCACCTTCCAAGCCCTTGCCAGACACCAATATGATTTCTCTCTATAAATTTCCCAATTCTGCATATTTTATATCTATGGAATTATACAATATGTGGTCATTTGTGACTAGCTTCTTTCACTTAGCATAACTATTTTTTAAATGATATGCTCTTAATCCAACTTAATAGCTTTTTTAATTTTAAAGAAAAATGATTCCTTGATTCTAGCCCTCTGAATATTCTCCCTGTCACTGAGATGTGAAGTTTTGTGTGTGGCCTGATTCTTGGGCATTTTGCAACACTCAAGACAGCTGAATTGCCATCTGTTCTGGGGAACTGTGTCTCATTAGTGGTCACTGCTTTCAGTAGTTTGCGCAATAAAAGCATCTGATAATTTAATTAGAAAGAGTCAACCAATTACTGGGTGAGAGTGAAATACTCTAGGCCCGTGCAATGGCTTACTCTTCCACTGCTGTATTACTGGCAACAGCTCTAAGTCACTTATGAAAATAAGCTTGTTAAGATGGCCAAAAGGCAAAAATACATTCACCTAGAAGATGGGAGCTTCGATTCATTAAGAATGTGATGATTTCTTTGATTTTGTCCCTTCTACAACTTACTAGAGGACTTTCTTATAGTTATTTAATAAACAGTATTTTAAAGCTTCCTTACAAATGTCTACCTTACAAAGGTATCTAACAGAATATTCAGTTCTTAAAGAAACGATTTCGTACGTTAACACACAATACTGAACAGACCATTACCACTTGATTAAGTGCCAAATACCTGACCGAAATACAAACTACACTTGCGAGGCATTGCCAAGTTAGAAAAAAAGAAGAGCAGAATAGCACTGGCATGAGATGGAAAAATCGAGCTGCGCTTTGGGCATTTCAAAGCAGGAATTCCTGCAACCTGTACACCATCTACAGCATATCCTGGGTGGCCTGATTTCAGACAACCTGCATCCATTTCAAACCTAATTAAGCATCTATTTCCAACCCAATTAACAAAGCGCAGGACTCATTATGGAGAGAGATACACCACACACATATTGCTTATTTACAAACAGTTCATGCCCCAAGGCACCCAGATTTACACATCTGTTTTATGCTGAAACATGCACGGGCGCAACTGCATCCAAGTACTTTTGTGAGATAAAGTTAAATACAGGCATTTTGGGGGTTTGTGGAGAATTACATTGTGTGATACATTACTCCCTTTCCAAGAAAAATAGAAAAGGGAAAACTTACTCATACAAAATATTAAAGATATCATTAGGGTCACAGGAGACAGTGGGCACACAAGATCAGTTTCCTGGTTTTGCAAATATATGGCATTATATAAGATGTTACTATGAGGAAGTCGACCCTGGACTTCTCTGTATTACTTTTCTAACTTCTTATGAGTGTGTGATTATTTAAATAAAAGTTTAATGAGTGATAGTGGGCACACAGTTGATTAAGTTTAAAAAACAATCTGATTCAGAGAACAATCGTGACTATGTAGGGGAGTGGGGTGGAGCGGGCAACAAAGAAAGATGTATCACTGCAGACAACAATCACCTCAAAGTCAAAAGTCACAGTTTTATGGTCTTTCTGGGTTCCCTAGAGTTTGCGTGGCATAGGCAGGTTCCTAAAACTGTAGATTTGAGTCCCTTCTTCTGAAAAACTATCATGCCACTCAAAAAGTATGATAATAAAGAATTAAGAGATGAAGAAATGGTTGTTTCTCTTAAATTGTAAAGTACCAACGCACCATAAGGTGAAACTTACAAGACGAAATCAGACAACTGTGGACAAGTACAATCCAGTAACAAGTGGCTCATTATCACACAAATGGACCAAAAGGCAAGTTACATTTCCCCACTGTTGTAAGCAGGAAGTTAAGACCTGAAGCAATTGCTGAAATGAGAGCTATTTATACTCCCCAAGGATTTCATCATCAAAGGGAATCTGCTCTTTTTCCTTCAACCTGTTAAAGCACTGGTGATTTCTGAGGCAGACTAACTCAGTTCCCTGATTTTCTCCTGCACGAGGAAAATATGTTTATACGTGCAGCATCAGAACAACAGCTCACTCACCAACTTCATCCTGAATTTCCTCGGCCACGGCGGGAACATTGTAGAGCAGGGAGAGAGACTGGTTCATGCGTTCATAAATTACTCGAAGGTGCGTCATAACCTGCAGCAAAGGAGGCAGACAGTGGCAGGTAAACCACCTCCGGAGGAAGGGGCAGTGCTTTTCCTTGCCAGGCACCACAGACAGATACAAACTTCCCAAATAAAACTAACAAAATGCTGCTGGAACTCTGAACTGGAAAGGGCACCTTTATTTTTCTTGTTCTCTTATTTTTAGTTCTCCATCTTTGGAGTTGTTTTAAAATTCTCATTATATTAAATGTTTATAATCATCAAATATAAAGCCAGTTGAAAAGACCATTTCTGCCCAACTATGATTCCTAATATGGAGATTCCTAAATAACCTCTGATGACCTAAATATATGTCTTTCAAATTTTCCAACAGATGGGATCACATGGATATTTCATGATAGATACTTGAAAAACTCTTCTGTTTAAGGAAATTTAAAAATTTAGATTTCTGCAGATAGATTCCAGTTGTCAAGCTTTGCAAATGGCAGAGTATGAAACTTACCGCTACCAAGCTACATTTAGTCTCATATTATTTCCAAGCTTCATTATAGAAATGGAGCTTGTGATGATCTTCTCTAATTAGCTGGACCATATTTTAGTGGTTTTGGCTTATACAACTTACGTTTTTGTTGTTTTAGTCATTAGAGTTTGAAATGGTTCCTTAATCATCAGTAACAGTAGACACTCAAGATTTTTATACTCTGTTATTTTTATAACTCAGTACAGTTCAGTTGCTCAGTTGTGTCTGACTCTTTGTGACCCCATGAACTGCAGCACGCCAGGCTTCCCTGTCCATCACCAACTCCCGGAGTTCACCCAAACTAATGTCCATCGAGTCGGTGATGCCATTCAGCCATCTCATCCTCTGTTGTCCCCTTTTCTTCACAGTCCAACTCTCACATCCATACAAGACTACTGGAAAAACCATAGCCTTGACTAGATGGACCTTTGTTGGCAAAGGAATGTCTCTGCTTTTGAATATGCTATCTAGGTTGGTCATAACTTTCCTTCCAAGGAGTAAGCGTCTTTTAATTTCATGGCTGCAATTACCATTCACAGTGATTTTGGAGCCACCTTGCCAAATAAAGTCTGACATTGTTTTCACTGTTTCCCCATCTATTTCCCATGAAGTGATGGGACCGGATGCCATGATCTTCCTTTTCTGAATGTTGAGCTTTAAGCCAACTTTTTCACTCTCCTCTTTCACTTTCATCAAGAGGCTTTTTAGTTCCTCTTCACTTCTGCCATAAGGGTGGAATGATCTGCATATCTGAGGTTATTGATATTTCTCTCACCAATCTTGATTCCAGCTTGTGCTTCTTTCAGCCCAGTGTTTCTCATGATGTACTCTGCATAGAAGTTAAATAAGCAGGGTGACAATATACAGCCTTGACATACTGCTTTTCCTTTTTGGAACCAGTCTGTTGTTCCATGTCAAGTTCTAACTGTTGCTTCCTGACCTGCATATAGGTTTCTCAAGAGGCAGGTCAGGTGGTCTGGTGTTCCTATCTCTCTCAGAATTTTCCACAGTTTATTGTGATCCACACAGTCAAAGGCTTTGGCATAGTCAATAAAGCAGAAATGGATGTTTTTCTGGAACTCTCTTGGCCAACATGATCCAGCGGATGTTGGCAATTTGATCTCTGGTTCCTCTGCCTTTTCTAAATCCAGCTTGAACATCTTGAAGTTCACGGCTCATATATTGCTGAAGTCTGGCTTGGAGAATTTTGAGCATTACTTTACTAGTGTGTGAGATGAGTGCAACTGTGCAGTAGTTTGAGCATTCTTTGGCATTGCCTTTCTTTGGGATTGGAACGAAAACTGACCTTTTCCAGTCCTGTGGCCACTGCTGAGTTTTCCAAATTTGCTGGCATATTGAGTGTAGCACTTTCACAGCATCATTTTTCAGGATTTGAAATAGCTCCACTGGAATCCCATCACCTCCATGAGCTTTGTTCGTAGTGATGCTTTGTAAGGCCCACTTGACTTCACATTCCAGGATGTCTGGCTCCAAGTGAGTGATCATACCATTGTGATTATCTGGGTCATGAAGACCTTTTTTGTACAGTTCTTCTGTGTATTCTTGCCACCTCTTCTTAATTCTTCTGTGTATTCTTGCCACCTCTTCTTAATATCTTCTGCTTTTGTTAGGTCCATACCATTTCTATCCTTTATCGAGCCCATCTTTGCATGAAATGTTCCCTTGGTATCTCTAATTTTCTTGAAGAGATCTCTAGTCTTGCCCATTCTGTTGTTTTCCTTTATTTTTTTGCACTGATCACTGAGGAAGGCTTTCTTATCTCTCCTTGCTATTTTTTGGAACTCTGTATTCAGATGCTTATATCTTTCCTTTTCTCTTTGCTTTTCACTTCTCTTCCTTTCATAGTAAGGCCTCCCCAGACAGCCATTTTGCTTTTTTGCATTTCTTTTCCATGAGGATGGTCTAGATCCCTGTCTCCTGTACAATGTCACGAACCTCTGTTCATAGTTCATCAGGCACTCTATCTATCAGATCTAGTCCCTTAAATCTATTTCTCATTTCCACTGTATAATCATAAGGGATTTGATTTGGGTCATACCTGAATGGTCTAGTGGTTTTCCCTACTTTCTTCAATTTAAGTAAGGAGTTCATGATCTCAGCCACAGTCAGCTCCTGGTCTTGTTTTTGCTGACTGTATAGAGCTTCTCCGTCTTTGGCTGCAAAGACTATAATCAATCTGATTTCCGTGTTGGCCATCTGGTGATGTCCATGTGTAGAGTCTTCTCTTGTGTTGTTGAAAGAGGGTGTTTGCTATGACCAGTGCATTTTCTTGGCAAAACTCTATTAGTCTTTGCCCTGCTTCATTCCGCATTCCAAGGCCAAATTTGCCTGTTACTCCAGGTGTTTCTTGACTTCCTACTTTTGCGTTCCACTCCCCTATAATGAAAAGGACATCTTTTGGGGGTGTTAGTCCTAGAAGGTCTTGCAGGTCTTCATAGAACTGTTCAGCTTCAGCTTCTTCAGCGTTACTGATTGGGGCATAGACTTGGATAACTGTGATATTGAATGGTTTGCCTTGGAAACGAATAGAGATCATTCTGTCGTTTTTGAGATTGCATCCAAGTACTGCATTTCAGACTTTTGTTGACCATAATGGCTACTCCATTTCATCTGAGGGATTCCTGCCCGCAGTAGTAGATATAATGGTCATCTGAGTTAAATTCACCCATTCCAGTCCATTTTAGTTCGCTGATTCCTAGAATGTCGATGTTCACTCTTGCCATCTCCTGTTTGACCACTTCCAATTTGCCTTGATTCAGGGACCTAGCATTGCAGGTTCCTATGCAGTATTGCTCTTTACAGCATCGGACCTTGCTTCTATCACCAGTCACATCCACAGCTGGGTATTGTTTTTGCTTTGGCTCCATCCCTTCATTCTTTCTGGAGTTATTTCTCCACTGATCTCCAGTAGCATACTGGGCATCTACTGGGGAGTTCCTCTTTCAGTATCCTATCATTTTGCCTTTTCACACTGTTCATGGGGTTCTCAAGGCAAGAATACTGAAGAGGTTTGCCATTCCCTTCTCCAGTGGACCACATTCTGTCAGACCTCTCCACTATGACCCGCCCGTCTTGGGTGGCCCCACACGGAATGGCTTAGTTTCACTGAGTTAGACAAGGCTGTGGTCCGTGTGATCAGATTGACTAGCTGTCTGTGAAACCAAAATTTTTATAACTCAGAAAGTGCCAGATCATGTGCTATCCTAGGACAATCCTTTAGAATCTCCCAGGTATTAAAGGACTCTTGCTATAGAGGTCCAACCCCCATGGCTACTCTGGGAATAGCTAAAGATTCAATTCAAAGAGCAAGGACACTGAATTGTTCAAATGGCATGACTACCAGACTCTGTGCTTACCTGGGATCGGATTTGAGCAGCTTTCTTTGGATCCACCATGCGAACATGTTCAAAATGCTTTAGGGTGTGCTGTCTGTCTTTCTGTTCGGCACGGACATACTTCTTTAGCATGTTGAACACATGACGAGGCTGTAGGAAGAAAAAATGAAAAAGAAAAAAAAAGAAATGTTCAGATTCATCCAAAATATTGCTTTTTCTAAACACTTTGGTGTCAGAGGGTCCACTAATTTATACCCTGATGTGAAAGCACTGTGAGTCATTTTTTTCCCCTCTTTTTTTGGCAATTCTTTTCAAAGAATTCTCCACTTCCTTCTTCCTAGGTAATTCCTTATTCAATTGGCCACTTTTCATTTCTATAAGAGCACTTAGCATTTGACACATAGGATAATGGCTGTCCTTGTTAACAATTCCTTTTAAAATAGTGCCTTCTGTTACTGAAGGAGAGTGGATTTTTAAAAAACTTGATGATGGTTATCCTTGTTAACAATTCCTTTTAAAACAGCACCTTCTGTTATTGAAGGAGAGTTGATTTTAAAAAAAATTTTGGCCATGGTAGGTCTTTGTTGCTGCTCAGGCTATTCTCTAGGTGCAGTGAGCAAGCTTCTTATAGCTGTGGCTTCTCTTGTGGTCAAGCCCAAGCTTTTGGGCACGTGGGTTTCAGCAGCAGTTGTGACTCCCGAGCTTGACAGCACAGGCTCATTAACTGTGGCCCTTGGGCTTAGCTGCTTGGAGGCATGTGGGCTCTTCGGGGATCAGGGATCAAACCGGTGTCCCTTTCATCGGCAGGTGGATTTTTAACCCCTGAGCCACCAGAGAAGCACAGAGAGTTGATTCTGGATCTGTCAGATTTAACTGAGGTCCTTCCCATTTTCCCACCCAAATATATAGGGGCACTTGAGACTACATTTCTATTTGTACAGTCTTAATGATTGTCTCATATCCAAGTCTCACATCCATACATGACTACTGGAAATGGATGAGAGAGTTGGACTATAAAAAAAGCTGATAGCTGAAGAATTGATGCTTTGATTTGTGGTGTTGGAGAAGACTCTTGAGAGTCCCTTGGACTGCAAGGAGATTCAACTAGTCCATCCTAGAGGAAATCAGTCCTGAATATTCATTGGAAGGACTGATGCTGAAGCTGAAACTAATACTTTGGCCACCTGATGCAAAGAACTGACTCATTTGAAAATACTCTGATGCTGGGAAAGATTGAGGGCAGGAGGAGAAGGGGATGACAGAGGATGAGATGGCTGGATCGCAGCACTGACTCAGTGGACATGAGTTTGAGTAAACTCCGAGAGTTGGTGATGGACAGGGAGGCCTGGTGTGCTGCAGTCCATGAGGTAGCAAAGAGTCAGACACGACTGAACAACTGAACTGAACTGAGTGGTTGTCTCAGCAGTTACTGTTGCACAAATAATCCTACCATCAGTAACATGTAATAATCAAAATGAGAAAAATAACAGACAATCACCACTAATTCGCAGGCCAAGGAATAGCTGATAAATTCTAAGAGACATCATATTTTCCTAGGAGAAAGGCCAATGTTTTATTTTACTCTGGAGTTTAATTAAAATCTTTCCATGAGATCAGATTCTAATTCTTTTAGCAACAATTAAGTTTCTTCTAAAGTGCTTCTTTTTTTTTTCTAATTGGTTCCATTCCATTTTTATTCCAGTCTTGCTTGAAAGCATTCATCCTTATTTTTGTTTTTTAAAAAAGGACAAGGTCTACTTTATATGTCTTTACAATTCTACTGATACATGCATTATACTATGTGAGTTTTAAAAACAATTTCCAAAGATACATGCTTCCTCTTCATTAAAACAAACAAAAATTACCTGTGGAAGTCCATGTCAGAAATATAATTTTGGCCATTTGGGTCTATCTAGTTATTATTAATCTATGGTGCCTTGAAAATCAGTTGGAAGGTACAGAATTTATTTGCAGAGATGGTGTGTGTGTGTTTCCCAATACTTTACGGAATGTGCCTCCCTGTCTCCGGTTGCTTAACTTTGGGGCCACTTCCCTGACATCCCAGGTAATAGTGGTAGGTACCTTTCCCTGTGCTCCCAGGAAATGCTTTGCAAACCCTCATTATTGCATTTAATACAACCTATTAAATAATATGGGCTTCCCTGATGGCTCAGACAGTAAAGAATCTGCCTGCAATGCAGGAGACCTGGTTCAATCCCTAGGTCAGGAAGATCCCCTGGAGAAGGAAATGGCTACCCACTCCAGGATTCTTACCTGGGGAATTCCAAGAACAGAGGAGAGTTATGTGTTTCTGACTGCCCTCTTCAACTGTGAGCCTCTCAAGGGCCAGATTTGGTCTTTCTGTGTTAAGAATCACACATGATACAGAGTGCTTGACTCAGAGAGGCTGCTCTGAATTGGCTTCCAGGCCTTCCTTGATAGCTCAGCTGGTAAAGAATTTGCCTGCAAGGCAGGAGATGCCGATTCGATTCCTGGGTTGGGAAAATCTGCTGGAGAAGGGATAGACTACCTACTCCAGGATTCTTGGGCTTCCCCTGTGGCTCAGCTGGTAAAGAATCTCCCTGCAATGCAGGAGGTCTGGGTTTGATCCCTGGGTTGGGAAGATCCCCTGGAGAAGGGAAAGGCTAAAAGGCTACCCACTCCAGTATTCTGGCCTGGAGAAGTCCATGGACAGTCCATGGGGTCCCAAAGAGTCAGACACGACTGAGTCACTTTCACTTTCATGCCTTCCACAGGCAACACTCCTACACTTAGGAAAACAAATAAATAAACACAACAAAAAGAAAGTAAACCTGGGCTCATCTGCCTTCTTTCTTCCTTTTATCCTGGAAGCAATGTGCTTCTCCACAATCTCCAAAAAAGGCAGACATCACAGCTTGAAATATAGTGTTTGGCAGCCCATCATTATAATTCTCTTTGCTACTGTGAAATCTGGTTTACCCGACAAATTAGAAAATGATCTTTTAAATCTTTTTAAAAGGAGAAAAGCAGTAAAAGAAATAACAGTTGACAAACTCCACTGATAATATACATGTGAAAGGAGATAGGTTTATACAAAGTCAAAGTTGCTCGGTCGGTTGTGTCTGACTCTGTGACTCCAGGGACCTTAGCCCACCAGGCTCCTCTGTCCATGGAGTTCTTCAGGTAAGAATACTGGAGTGAGTAGCCATACCCTTCTCCAGGGGATCTTCTCGACCCAGGGATTGAACCTAGGTTTCCTGTATTACAGGTGGATTCTTTACCATCTGAGCCACCAGGGAAGCCCAGGTTTATACAAACTCATTTGGAAAAGGTAACTTTTGGGTCAGAAATCAAAAGCTGAATACTGTTGAACATGATGGATATTTTATATGCAGGATTGAGCAAACAGGATATTGCACACCCTTCACACTTGCTTCTTTATTCAGCACCAAGGCCCAAGAAACTCCTTTGGTTCTACTGCAATCATACTTCCAAGGTTGGAGACAGACAGGATTGCACATAACTGCAGTCATCCAAGACCTCCCAGCCTCTTACTGGTGCAACTACTTGGCTGAATATGGTTTCTCAGTTGCTCAGTTTCAATCTTTAATTCTTGAAAAGGCTTTGTTGTTTTGAAAAAAATAGAACCTTTTTTCTTTAAGAGCTCACATAAGAAAAAAATGCTTCAAGTGACCATAAGGATTGTTTTTCATCGTAACTCTCTTTTCTGCTTTCTTTTTTGGTAGTCAGTCACCTAGAAATGTTTCTACAAGGCATGCGGTCCTCTGGACTGTCACCCCCAAGCATGGGCGCCAGGATGTAACGGCTCCAAACTGGCCTTGATGCTTGAAGCTAAATTCTAATAACTGACATTTGAGTCTCTCCCCCAACCGCCCACTTTTTCCCCTGTCCCCACAAACAGCACAGACTCCCACCTGTGGTTATTAACATTAACATCAATTTAAAATAAACATGAGTCTCAAACTACCTAAGCCTCAGTTTCCTCATCTGTGCCATGGAGATAACGATCTTTCATAGGCATACATGGGGATGAAAATGCTGTTTGTTACTGAAACTAACACAACACTGTAAATCAACAATTATTGATGCTTTAGTCACTCAGTTGTGTCCAATTCTTTTGTGACTCCCTGGACTTAGCCCGGCAGGCTTCTCCATCCATGGACTATCCCAGGCAAGAATACTAGAGTGGGTTGCCATTCCCTTCTCCAGGGGATCTTCCCGACTCAGGGACTGAACCTGTGTGTCTTGCACTGGCTGCTGCTGCTGCTGCTGCTAAGTTGCTTCAGTCGTGGCAGGGGGATTCTTTACCACTGAGCCACCAGGGAAGTCCCCAGTCAACAATACTCTGATATAATATAAAAATTATATTAAAGAATCATTTTAATGGTGAAAAGAAGAACTGATACAAATGTACCAATATGATAATAATTTATATTTGGGTTATGGATACATAATCTATATTTTAAAAACATATTTTCATACTATTCTTTATAGTGTATATGTTTTTAATATCTCAAAATTAAAAATAAATAAAATTATATACCTCTCTGAAGATAATGGGGGTATGTAAAAGAGCACGAAGAAACTTAAAACCACCCATTATTCCATTGTCAGGAGACAACATTGTATCAACACTGCAAATATATTTACATATTATTTTTATAAAGTTATTTTATAATAGTGGGACCTTGTTGAACAGTCAAAAAAAACAAAATGTTGTGTGTTAGTTACTCAGCATAACGCTGCGTCCACAGTAGTGTAAACATTTTTTCTACAGTCTTGCCTCCCCTTATTTCTCTTGTCTAAGCAATGGCAGTTCAACATTTATTGACTGCTTATATGAATAAGACAGTGTTTCAAGGACTTCATGCACAGTAATCTACAATCTTCCTATCAACCATATGACAGAGGTACAGCTGGTCAACCCATTTCATTGATGAAACTAACAAGGCACAAGGGAGGTAATAGGCTATGACGCTGGTTACATTTAGTCCCAGAACTAGTCAGGAATAGAGCCAAGAACAGGTAGACCAACTCTGGCTCTACGGTCCAATCTCCTGATCACTACATGATCCTGCCTTTCAAGGAAACTCTAAAATGGACCATGCAAAGGACCATTCTACAAAGTAACCTACAGAGATGAAAACCAAAAGAGGTTGCTGAATAATTAGAAATGAAGAGATTTCCAGTTCTTATAAGCGCAGATAATATTCTTTTGGGACACACTAATATCTGCCCTTTTAATTGTGTTGAAAATCATCCAGATTTATTCAAGCTCAGAAATGCCATCCTTGGTTTTTGGCATTCTGCTGTGCTTTAGCTAATGCCTCCATGCAGGGAGGAGAAATAGCAAGATAGAAAGGTCCTCTGTCAATCTGTTTAGTATTACTGGAACAAGATTAAAGGCATTAATGAGAAGTTAGGCTTTTGTGACACTCACAGATTCTAATTTTAAATCCATCCTTATCTTCTACTAAAATGGATAATTAAATAGTGAATGTGTTCACACGTTTAAAATTGCTTATCTCATTTGATACTGACATTTCTTTATATGCTTCAGAAATACATTCAGAAATATATTCCTAACTTACCCCACGCCAAATCCCTAGAGCTTGACAATGAAACAGTAGCACACCGGGCTCTCATGACAGTCCAGGCCTCTCTCTGCCCAGGAACAAAGCTCCTGGAGTATACAACAAAGCTTTGTACTCTAGAGCCCAGAGCACGCCGTGACCTCATCACTGTTTATGCGAGCTCAGATACACATCGTGTGGCATCTATACAAACACCAGCCTTTCCCTCCCACTGCCTATACCTCAGGACAGGAGAATTCAGGATGATTTTCAGAAAGACACTCTGAGGTCCCTCATTAAATGAATTACAAGATTCTGTTTGGAAACATATTTCTAAAGACCATGTTAAGAAATGAAAAATATAAAAATCAGATTAGTCATTACGTCGGAGTAGGCAGATGAAGCATCCTAAATAAAATGGCAGTTATGTTGACACTTCAAAAACAAATGCTATTTTAGGTAAGAAAGAAAAACAGCATTCCCCTGTACCTTTATATTTTCATTTGCTTTAGTTAAAACAAAGAAAAGAAAAAGATTTCTGCTTCTGATATATGATTCATGCATGTTTCATTTAAGTACAGGAGTAACAGTCTTTACAACTTTTAGGCAGAGTAGTAGTATAACAGGAACCTTCCATTGTTTAGGGATTTTTATGTCATCACCGTGGGACAAAGGTGAATAATTTAAAATTTTAATTAAAAGTGCAGAAACATTCACACAGAAATGATAGGAAAAATGTCTGATATCTGTATAGAAATATATTCTATTAAAGTAACTATTTCTATTGTCATAATCCTTATATTTAAGACAGGATTATTCAAATGTTTAGAAAACCTAGCTTAAGGATTCAGTGGCTCATCACAAGGATATTGACAGTAAGCAGAGATTAAGAAGCATGTTTTTAACCTCTATGCATATAATTTCATTCATTCTCTTTACATCTTCTATAATAACTTTTTTTTCCTGCAAATTTCTCTCAGTTTACAATACAGATGTTCTATGTATTAATACTGCAATCCGGTTATATTGCCATTGAATGGCTAATCTTTTTATTAAAATTTATAGCGAAGAACAGAGATAATAAAAGGAAAAGATCTGCCCCGGGGGACTAATTATATCCAATCCTTTTTTATTGTCACTATTGTCTCTGCAAGAGTGTTTAGTCCATAATTACAAAGTATCTATTTGCATCAGATGCGGCCCTTTTCAATATGCATTACATTCACTTCACAATCACACTGAATTAACAGCAAATCATTTCAAGAAGAAATTTCTTCACAGATTAAGAGTGTGTGCGCGTATGCTCAGTCGCATCTGACTCTTTGCAACCCTATGGACTGTAGCCTGCCATGCTCCTCTGCCCATGGAAGGCTATAGTCTACGGGGTTCCAAACAGTTGGACACGACTGAAGGATTAAGAGTAGGCCTTACTAAAATGGATTATACTTAATCTGAAAATAGAAGATTTACATTTTGGAACATTAACCATCTCCCTCTCTTGGAACAACAGAGTAACATATCGCTAGCTCTTGTTCCTGGCACAATTTGGCTGTCAAAAAATGCTAATTAAATTAATGAATAACCGAGAGCTAAATATAACTGCATAAGTAGTTTCAGCAGCAAAATATATCCTTCACAGTATCTCTCAACCAAGAAGAGATGCATTCCAAATTTTCATGGTACATATCAATCTATCTTCCCTGTATGTTGGGGTCCTTCAGGGAGCTGTTTCAGCAGGGGAACTCTTCTCAGAAAATATTTCATAGACTATAGCATATTCAAACTAGTATCAACAAGATTCATTTCCTTGATTTCAAAAGATGTTACTGGTTGTCTTCTTGTGGTGTGGGTTTTGATGTCAGCCTGATGTATGGAATTTTGTAAGAAATTTCACAGCCTTTCCCCCTATAATCGTTGTTATTTAATCGCTTAGTCGTGTCTGACTTGTGACCCCATGGACTGCAGCCTGCCAGGCTCCTCTGTCCAAGGGATTTCCCAGGCAAGAATACTGGAGTGGTTTGCCATTTCTTTCTTCAAGGGATCTTCCTGACACAGGGAATAAACATGCATATTCTGCCTTGGCAGGTGGATTCTTTACCACTAAGTCACCAGGGAAGCCCTTTCCTATAATAGGTAATTTAAAAAATTAATATATCCACTTCTCACATGTATTGACTTTTAAACTTGGTTCTTTTATGCAATTTTATAAATTTGGTATCCATGAATTTTGAACCAATCATACACCCTTAATGCCAATCACGTCTGAGTGGGTAGCTTTCGATTCCACAATTCATATGGGAGGTACACTGAAACATGACCATTCAGCCCCACTGTGCCTCTTCGTAGCATTATGTCTGATGTAGAGCTCTGGCCTCTTATCATAACAGACACTTGTGCCTGAAACCATCTCCTGATGGGAGGGAATGATCTGTCAAGAGCCTTTAAAAGCCCCAAGCATAATCCTGCCAAGAAAAAGGAAATAAATGAGTCACTCTATGGGGAAGCTCCCTAACCTTTCCAGGTCACAAGGGACTTATTCAGAAAATCCTTTCCTGGAGCATTAAATTGCACCCTAGTGGTTTTCAAGACTGTGACTGGGGAAGTTAATCACCTATCAAGAAAAAGCAGTTCTCTCCTGTTTTCACAAGGAGGTTCAGGGCCATTATTTCCAGAGTTCTACATCTTGGACTTTGGGCTATCTTGAGCACATTGATGTAAAATGTATAAAATCTCTGTCTGCAGATTTAAAAAACACCTTTACGAGAGTTAAACCTCTTTCAGCTTGAGATGGTCTCGGTTGAATTTATTTTGCCGTGGTAGACCTCCCTCAGCATTTCACATGCATTCTCACTGTTGCAAGAAAAACCGGAAGAACAAAAAAACACTTGGGCAGCTTCCACTAGAACCTTTGGATTACAGCTGTGTTCATCTTTAAAGCTAGGTCTGTCTGTCTTTGCCCTGTGCTCAGTCGTGCCTGACTGTTTTCGACCCCATGGACTGTAGCCGGCCAGGCTCCTCTGTCCATGGGATTCTCCAGACAAGAATACTGGGGAGGGTTGCCATGCCCTCCTCCAGGGGGATCCTCCTGAATTAGGAACCTGTGTCTCCTGCATTGCAGGCAGATTCTTTACCTGCTGTGCTTTCAGCTGAACTAAATTTTTAAGTCTGCCGCAAAATTCACGCCTATTCCTTTCTTCAGAAGAGCACACAAATGCTTTTTGCAGTTTAACATGGTATAAGAAGGTAAATGACAATTCTATGTCAGGTTGAACATAGAAGTCTTGTACAAGCAACAGGAGAAATGGGGTAAATTCTCATGACAGGCTCCATTCCGTGTTTCCTCCAGCTTTGGTAATATGGAGGCATTAGGTACACTCCCTCCCAGTATATCCAGATTACTATTTGGCTTCCCATGTCATAACAGAGCACAGCAGTACTCAGGCAAAGCCATCTCCCATCCCTTCCCTCCTCCACAAGAAGGCAGATGACTTCCGAGTAGGGACAAGGTACCAAAGCCTCTATATATTCTATCCTAACAATCTTTCTCTACTTGGGGATCCAAGTATCTTTCTACTTCACGGTCTCATCTCAACTTTAGATTAATCCCTTTGTTCTTCTAATTATAGCGAACAAAAAGCCAGAACAAAGTTAATCGCAAAAAGAGTAGAGTAATTAACCCCAATCTGCGAACGGAAGAGGTCTTCCTAATTAAGCCACTTGTTCCAAGCTATACGAAGGCAAACTTGGAAATTAAAGACAGGTGTTTATACTCTACTCTAAAATATGGAAAATAAAGGTGGTTTTAATCCTGTCATTCACAAATGAGGGGCGTTTGGACTATTTGTCAAATCTGGTAAGTTTCATAATTTTTTTTTTTCTGGGATATTTCGCTAGTTCTCACAAATAACTTATTTTAGTTACTGTGACATAAGAAGAAATACATGTTTGGTCTCTGCCCCCAGTTCCTGACATAGAGCTCCTAACGCCTTTGTAAAATCTGGTGACCAGAGCATCTTTTGTTTTAATATTTGGTCTTAGTCTTTGATTCCAGACAGGAGAGCTTATTAGACTATTGGAGGGTGTTTCATGTGCTAACGAGGTGACTCTTGGAGGATGGGAACTGGATGCTGGAGGAACCAACCCTGTGATTAGAGGGGTTGTAGCTTTCAGCCACATTATCTGACCTCCAGGGAGGGGAAGAGGGGCTGCAGATTGAGTTTAACCACCAGTGGTCAATGATTTAATCATTCATGGTTATCTACTGGAATCTTCCCCACCAAAAACCCCTTAACAATGGAATGCAGAGAGCTTCCAGGTTGGAGAACACGTTGGGGTGTGAGGAGGGTACCATGCCTGGAGAGGGCGTGCAGACTCCATACCCCTTACCCACATACCTTGCTCTATAGTCTCTTCCATATGGCTGTTCCCGAGTCCTATCCTTTTTAATAAACTGCTAGGAGTAAATAAAGCTCTGTGAGTTGTTCCAGTGAATTATCAAATGTGAGGAGGGTCCCCCCAACCGATTTACAGCTAGTCCATCAGAAATACAAGGTGAAAATCTGGGATCTATGACTGGCTTTGAAGCCTTAACCCACGGGGATCTACGTGAACTAGGGGTTGTGATATCAGAATTCTTTCATGTGGGGGAAAACCTACCACATATTTGCTGTCAGAGTATTGAGAGTAAATAGTTCTTCCTTTAGTTACACAGACCCCAGCTATACACTAGTGAAGACAATATACAGAACTGAAATTTAGGACCTGGTTTTTGGATCAGCTTAGATGCATTGGATACAGAGCTTGGATCTGCCGACCGGCGAGCAAAGAGGGGCCAGAAATTGTTTGGACTTGTAGGTCTCCAATTCTTATTTAGTTACGCAGTGAGACATATTGAAGCACTTAACGATGAACAGGATTATTAATGCAATCCAGAAGGCAAAGCCCACAGAGTTGAGGAAGAAATCATAAACAAAAGATGTTTTAAAATACCGCAGACCCTTGGGAAGCTTTGTCAAGTGGTCTGATCATCTGACAAGTGCCAACTGTGACACACTCTTGACTTCTTAAGAGAGAGTTGCAACAGTATGCTTCAATCTTGTATATTCACACTTAGATTTTGGCATTTTTACTTCACAATTTCTCTAAGTGGCCACACCATGTTCAAAGATAGGCATATGTATATTTCTTTCAGTTTCACCCTCTTCTCATACTACCTAACCACCCTTGATCTAACCACAGGGCTCTGACTTGCTAGAAACAGTATAAGGAAACTCAAGATAAAGCTGATGTTGGGGAGAAAGAAATTTTCTTCTAGGCTTCCAGGTTATTCTGGCTGATCTAAATTGACATGAGACAGATTAAGAAGAGGAAAAGCAAACAGAAGTTGAAAAACATGTATACATGGGAGAGACCCAGGAAAACTGAGTAATACACCAAAATGACAGAAAGCCCCACCTTAAATACTGCTGCTGCTGCTGAGTCGCTTCAGTCGTGTCTGACTCTGTGTGACCCCGTAGACGACAGCCCACCAGGCTCTCTCGTCCCTGGGATTCTCCAGGCAAGAACACTGGAGTGGGTTGCCATTTCCTTCTCCAATGCATGAAAGTGAAGTCGCTCAGTCGTGTCCGACTCTTCCCAACCCCATGGACTGCAGCCTACGAGGCACCTCCGTCCATGGGATTTTCCAGGTAAGAGAACTGGAGTGCGGTGCCAACGTCTTCTCTGCCTTAAATACTACTCTCAGCTAAAGACAAGAGGATGCTGGAGGTTTGGGACTTCAAAGGGGAGGAAGGCAATTAACAGGGAGGGGGTGGGAAAGAAATCAAATGCTTGGTAAACAAATGTTTGCAGGGCCATGCAGACACAATGGGACACAGAAGCATTTTAACAGACTTTCCTGTGTCTACGCACGCAGTTCATACTTTCGTTACGTATGGTGACAACTCCCTCCCTCAAACAGGTCCTCTGTCTACATTCTTTTAGGCACTTAGGCACAAGGAAGCTCAAAGATTCTTCCTGAGTCTTTTGAGTCTCAAAAATAATCAGCCTAAGTTAATCCTCGTGCCAAAGAGACACATTCTGGGGTGGTAAATGTTGCTCCCCTACACTTACAGAAATCCGAATATAACTGAGGACCTTTAAACTGATCCATGGAGGAGCTTCCTAAAACGAGTGAACTTCCTGAAACCCATGTGTAATTTTGTGTGCACACATGCATGTTTCTAGGGAAGGATCTCTTACTGCCATCTGTTCTGTAGAGCAGATAACTGTAAGACCAGACATTAAGTAGCTGCTGGATTATTAAATAACATACTATGAATTTCTTTAAAAAACTGAAATATTTATGTCTTCATAATGGGTTTTAAAATAAAACCTCATGAGAAACGCTGGGCTGGATGAAGCACAAGCTGGAATCAAGATTGCCAGGAGAAATATCACTAACCTCAGATATGCAGATGACACCATCCTTATGGCAGAAAGTGAAGAAGAACTAAAGAGCCTCTTGATGAAAGTGAAAGAGGAGAGTGAAAAAGTTGGCTTAAAGCTCAACATTCAGAAAACGAAGATCATGGCATCCGGTCCCATCACTTCATGGGAAATAGATGGGGAAACAGTGGCTGACTTTATTTTTGGGGGTTTCAAAATCACTGCAGATGGTTACTGCAGCCATGAAATTAAAAGACATTCCTTGGAAGGAAAGTTATGACCAACCTAGACAGTACATTAAAAAGCAGAGACATTACTCTGCCAACAAAGGTCTGTCTAGTCAAAGCTATGTTTTTTCCAGTGGTCATGTATGGATGTAAGAGTTGGACTACAAAGAAAGCTGAGCCCAAAGAATTGATGCTTTTGAACTGTGGTGTTGGAGAAGACTCTTGAGAGTCCCTTGGACTGCAAGGAGATCTAACCAGTCCATCCTAAAGGAAATCAGTCCTGAATATTCATTGGAAGGACTGATGTTGAAGCTGAAACTCCAATACTTTGGCTACCTGATGCGAAGAGCTGACTCATTGGAAAAGACTCTGATGCTGGGAGGTATTGGCGGCAGGAGGAGAAAGGGACGACAGAGGATGAGATGGTTGGATGGCATCACTGACTCAATGGACATGAGTTTGAGTAAGCTCTGCGAGTTGGTGAAGGACCTGGCGTGCTGCAGTCTATGGGGTTGCAAAGAGTCAGACACGACTGAGCGACTGAACTGAACTGAATGGGTTTTTAAGAATGAACAAAAATAGATATGGTAAAGAACCTGCCAGCCAATGTAGGAGACATAAGAGACATGGGTGTAATCCCTGGGTTGGGAAGATCCCCTGGAAGAGGGCACGGTAACCCACTCCAGTATTCTTGCCTGGAGAAGCCCATGGACAGAGGAGCCTGGTGGGCCACAGTCCATGGGGTGACAAAGAGTCAGACACGACTGAAGAGACTTAGCATGGCACAGCACATGCAACCTTTGCTAGAGCAAATATGACATATTCCAGTACTGTCTGTTTGACAGCACTGGATGAAGAGCTGTTTTGACTTAGAAGCCATGACTAAGTGGGGCTGTGCCATGGAGGCAATCTGGGTGATAAACATGGACTCAGGCACAGGACAGCGTTCAAGCTGATGCCTTGCTTATACACTTCTTACCTTTCTATATAATTTAATTCAAATTCAATTAAAAACAGAAAACACTACTGTCTCTCATCACACACTTCCCACTGGTCTTTAGTCAGATCTCTTTATTCAGCTTGGTAAAGATTCAAAGCAAGTTAAGGAGGTAATACTGAGAGGCTTTTCCAGACTAGCATGCAAACCACACAGCAGTTTATAGCACTTTGTCTAATAAACGCAAACTCTCCCATTTGTCTTTCTACCAACCATCTGATAGGAAGTCTGTCCTTAAAAGCTCTCGAGTTAACAAGTTCCCTTGTACTTACCAATTTTTACAAATCTCAACTAAAAAGAAATGAATGATGAATGAATGAAAAATATATAAAGTACAGGGTAGCTACATTTCCCAAAGATGATTTTCAAGCTAGCAGTCTTTTAAGTACATTCTGATCAGCTTTACAAAATTCTGATAATACTGAAAACTTGAAGGTGGAATGTCAAACTCATCTCCCTCAATGCCTTCATGTATTAAGATCTCAGCAAATGATTTTTCACTTTATCCGTTATATTGACTGACTTAGTTGGCACTTCCTCATACTGTCACTAACTGATTACTGTCTTTTTTTTAAAAAAAATTGCTCGCCTTTTTTTCTTCAATAATTGCTACTTTGTTATTGAACACATATGACCCTAATGTTAAAGTGTACACAATAGCATTGAGCAAAATCTCAATGTAAGGAAAAAACCATGCTCATCAATGGTAATCTCACAAAGAATTCACTAAAGAATTGTATGAAGACATTTCAGGAATCTCAACAAAATTTAACATTTGGCTGAACTGATCTAGTATACTGTTAGTGGGAGTGTGAATTGGTACAGCCATTATGGAAAACAGTGCTCAGATTTCTCAAAAAAATTAAAAATGGATTTACCATACGATCCAGTGATTGACCCTTCAATATTTATACAAAGGAAGTAATAGTGAAAGTGTTAGTCGCTCAGGCGTGTCCGGCTCTTTGTGATCCCATGGACTGTAGCCCACCAGGCTCCTCTGTCCTAGAATTCTCCAGGCAAGAATACTGAAGTGGATTGCCATGCCCTCCTCCAGGGGGTCTCCCTGACCCAGGGATTGAATCTGCATCTCCTTCATTACAGGCAAATTCGTCACCAACTGAGTCACAAGGGAAGCTCTACACAAAGGAAATGAGGAGGCTAATTTGGAAAGATACATGCACTACAGTGTTCGCAGGAGTCTTATTTACATTAGCCAGGATATAGAAGAAACCTAAGTGCCAGACACTAGAGAAAGAACATGTGGTGTACACACACACACACACACACACACACACACAGGAATATCAGCCATAAAAAAGACTGAAATTTTATCATTTGTGACAACAAGGATGGACCTGGGTGGGGGAGGGGGCATTTTACACTTAGTGAAATAAATCAAAGACAAATGCTGTGGTTTTCACTTATATGGGGAATTCAACAAAACAAAAGAAATCAACAAATACAGCAAAACAGAAACAGACTCACAGATACAGAGAACAAACTAATGGTCCCCAGCAGGAGGAGAGAAAGAATGGGTGAAGTTGGTGAAGGAGATTACTAGGTAGAAACTTCCAGTTATAAAAGGAACAGTCTCAGAGACGTAATGCACAACATGGTGAATACAGTCAGAGATATTAAAATAACTTTGTATGATATACAATCTATCTATAAATAATAAAGAACACATTATTATTTTTATACCTGAAATTAATATAATGTAAGTCAACTATACTTCAGTCAAAAGAAAAAAAAGAAAAGAAGTGAGGAAGAAAAGGGAACAGGTGCTAAAGAAACTGCCAATTTTTTTTTCTCTCAATTAAATGTCAAGAGTCTGAGTATGAAGCATCAGATACAAGCATGAAATTAAGTTTAGTATGGATAAAGTGGCTGCAATGCAGTATTTAGTATTCAAATTTGGTACGGATAAGATATTTCATGGGACACAGAAGAAAAAAAAAACACTTCTGGCACACAGACACACAGAAAGACAGACAGATACATACAAATGGATATTTTCTAACAGAAGATTTAGACTATCTGTAAAGACACCCAAAATTGTAGAATTACAAAGAAAGCTTTGGTTTTTGTCTCTCGTCTTCGAAACAACACTTCAGTCCATAATAGTTAGGAGCTCCTAAATTTTTCCAGATCTAAGCCTACAACACACACAGGAATATCAGAACAGAATATTATTTTAAACAGAAATTACTATGCAGCCTTTTGGGCTTCCCAGGTGGCATAGTGGTAAAAAACCTGCCAATGACGGAGATGTAACAGATGCGGGTTCAATCCCTGGGTCGGGAAGACCCCCTGGAGGAGGGCATGGCATTCCACTTCAGTATTCTTGCCTGGAGAATTCCAGGACAGAGGAGCCTGGCGAGCTAAAGTCCATGGGTTCGCAAGGAGTCAGACATAACTGAAGCATCTTAGCATGCATGCAGGCTTTGGTTTATCTGTACAGGATCCCACATAAGTCTAGTTTCTCTTCAGATTACAGAGGATTTTGAACAGTCAGGCAATATAATAATCTTTTCTCCATCTATGAAGTAGACCCTGCCAATTACAGGAGGGAAGGCTCAGACAGTATTTAAATCAATAGTTCATGAGGCCATGAGTTGCTTAAATTTGAGCTCTGTGAAAGTAAGAAGCCAAAGTCCTATATTTGGTGATAATTTAGTTTAAAGTAGTACATATGTTCAGTAGCTTAAAGGCCTCCAAGGGTGATGGAAGGTTAACCACGTGTGATGCAACTTTATTGACTATGCCAAAGCTTTTGACTGTGTGAATCATAACAAACTGTAAAAAATTCTTAAAGAGATGGGAATACCAGATCACCTGACCTAGCTCCTGAGAAATCTGTATGCGGGCAAGGAACAACAGTTAGAACCGGACATAGAACAATGGACTGGTTCCAAATTGGGAAAGGAGTATTCAAGGCTGTATATTGTCACCCTGTTTATTTAACTCATATGCAGAGTACACTGGGGCTTCCCTGATAGCTCAGTTGGTAAAGAATCCACCTGCAATGCAAGAGACCCTAGTTCAATTCCTGGATGGGGAAGATCCGCTAGAGAAGGGACAGGCTACCCACTCCAGTATTCCTGGGCTTCCCTTGTGGCTCAGCTGGTAAAGGATATGCCTGCAATGCGGGAGACCTGGGTTCGATACCTGGGTTGGGAAGATCCCCTGGAAAAGGGAAGGCAGAATATATCATGTGAAATGTTGGGCTGGATGAAGCACAAGCTGGAATCAAGATTGCTGGGAGAAATATCAATAACCTCAGATATGCAGATGACACTGCCCTTATGAGAGAAAGTGAAGAGGAACTAAAGAGCCTCTTGATAAAAGTGAAAGAGGAGAGTGAAAAAGTTGGCTTAAATCTCAACATTCAAAAAAAGAAGATCAAGGCATCCAGTCCCATCACTTCATGGCAAATAGATGGGGAAACAATGGAAACAGTGACAGACTTTATCTTCTTGGGCTCCAAAATCACTGCAGATGGTGATTGCCGCCATGAAATTAAGATGCTTGCTCTTTGGACCTCAGTTCAGTTCAGTTCAGTTGCTCAGTCATGTCCGACTCTCTGCGACCCCATGAATCGCAGCACGCCAGGCCTCCCTGTCCATCACCAACTCCCGGAGTTCCCTCAGATTCATGTCCATCGAGTCAGTGATGCCATCCAGCCATCTCATCCTCTGTCATCCTCTTCTCCTCCTGCCCCCAGTCCCTCCCAGCATCAGGATCTTTTCCAATGAGAGCATATTAAAAAGCAGAAACAAAATTGCTTTGCCAACAAAGGTCTGTCTAGTCAAAGCTATGATTTTTCCAGTCATCACGTATGGATGTGAGAGTTGCACTGTAAAGAAAGCTGAGCACCAAAGAATTGATGCTTTTGAATGGTGGTGTTGGAGAAGACTCTTGAGAGTCACTTGGACAGCAAGGAGATCAAACCAATCCATCTTAAAGGAAATCATTCTTGAATATTCATTGGAAGGACTGATGCTGAAGCTAAAACTCCAGTCCTTTGGCTACCTGATGTGAGGAGTTGACTCACTGGAAAAGACCCTGATGCTGGGAAAGATTGAAGGCAGGAGGAGAAGGGGATGACAGAGGATGAGACGGTTGGATGGCATTGTGACTTGATGGACATGAGTTTGAGCAAGCTCCGGGAGTTGATGATGGACAGGGAGGCCTGGTGTGTTGCAGTCCATGGGGTTGCAAAGAATTGGACAGGACTGAGTGACTGAACTGAACTGATGCAACTTTGGAGAGGAATTTAACTTTTCTGGGGAAAAAAGTATACCTCCTTTTTCCTTCCAAGGAAATATATAGAGAAGTGAAAATCTTGAAGAGCTTGTCATTAGAAGAGTCACTAGCCTTCTACAGATTAAGAGTTTATCCTAGTGGGGCTTCCCAGCTGGCACTAGTGGTAAAGAATTTTCCTGTCAATGCAGGAGATATAAGACACATGGGTTCCATCCCTGGGTCAGGAAGATCCCCTGGAGTAGGAAGTGGCAACTACTCCAGTATTCTTGCCTGGAGAATCCCATGGACAGAGGAGCCTGGCGGGCTACAGTCCATGGGGTTACAAAGAGTCAGACACGACTGACTGAGCATACAAAAGGACGCAACTGTGGTCTAAGTTTTTTATTCCAGGGGATGGGAGTGGAAGAGGGAGGAGGATGAAAGGACAAGAATAGACTGTTTCAGCAACTGTAATATTTTAAGTATATATACGTGCCAGGTCGCTTCAGTTGTGTCCGACTCTTTGCAACCCTATGTATGGACTGTAGCCTGGGGCGCTCCTCTGGCCATGGGATTCTCCAGGCAAAAATACTGGAGTGTGTTGCTATGCCCTCCTCTGATTCAAACAGTGCACTTGTAGGTTGGGCACTCAATACATTAGTCAGTAGGCATGTAATTAATCAAAAAAGGAAATCTGGAGCAACACACAGACTCTGGGACTCACAAATGAAATTCATGGTAGAGTAAGGAATTCTAGTTGCACAAATACATCATCACATCATACTCCCAAGCTTGGGTTAAAAAAAAATAGAAATATGGATTAAACTTAAGCTTCCAAGGGACTGTGTATAAACAATGCATGCTATTTCACATTCCCCACTTACAAAGTCTGAGACCATTTTGTACAATATGGTCAGGGTTAGTTGAGTTCAGTCGCTCAGTTGTGTCCAACTCTTTGCGACCCCATGAACCACAGCATGCCAGGCCTCCCTGTCCATCACCAACTGCCAGAGTCTACCCAAACCCATGTCCATTGAGTCGGTGATGCCATCCAACCATCTCATCCTCTGTCGTCCCGTTCTCCTCCTGCCGTCAATCTTTCCCAGCATCAGGGTCTTTTCCAGTGAGTCAGCTCCTCACATCAGGTGGCCAAAGGACTGGAGTTTTAGTTTCAGCATCAATCCCTCCAATGAACACCCAGGACTGATCTCCTTTAGGAAGGACTGGTTGGATCTCCTTGCAGTCCAAGGGACTCTCATGAGTCTTCTCCAACACCACAGTTCAAAAGCATCAATTCTTTGGCACTCAGCTTTCTTTATAGTCCAGCTCTCACATTCATACATGACCACTGGAAAAACCATAGCCTTGACTAGACGGACCTTTGTTGACAAAGTAATGTCTCTGCTTTTTAATATGCTGTCTAGGTTGGTCATAACTTTCCTTCCAAGGAGTAAGCATGTTTTAATTTCGTGGGTGCAATCACCACCTGCATTTTAGAGCCCCCCAGAATAAAGTCAGCCACTGTTTCTCCATCTATTTGACCATCACTTTATGGTCAAGGTTAAGGGGATAATTATTCAGAAGGTGATATCAGGTATAGAATCTATAGTAAAAACCTGGCTAATGCATTTTCTTATATTCAACTAACAATTATTAAATATTTCATACTTTCCAGCCATTGCGTTAAATATGAGGGAGATTTCAGAAACATTTATGACTCCAATACTAGAAATGACCTTTTTCAGATAGTTATTGGTAGGCTCTTGGTATGTCTTTCAACAGTAATATATAAACCTCCTAAGAAGGGATTTAGAATTTTCTCCCATTTTCTAAACTGCAGAGCTAAGTGTGTGTCAAGCTATATGTTAAAATTCAAATAAAACAGACAATGTCAATAACTTAACAGAAATGGTCAGTAATGGGATTGCAAAGAGTTGGAGTCAACTTAGCAACTGAACAGCAACAATAATAACTATTCTTGATCTTTGTTCTATACAGACCCAGTTTTATTACATGGGAGAATTTTATGTATTTCTAGGTAAGACTTCACTGTGAATACTTGGTTCAATCAATGACAATCTGATTTTTCTGACTGTAAAACAATTCTTGTTAATCCAATTTTTAATTTTCATTTCAAATAAACATGTCTAATTCTACGTGATGTGATCAACAGACTCAGGGCACATAATTATGACCAATCTGAATTTATCCCCTTTGATAACACAAGCAGCTTTGGCAAACATTCCTCTTGTTACAGTCTTTCCTGTGATGGCTGATGAGGCTGAACTGAAAGATCTGAAATGTGTGTTTGTTAAAGATTCCATTCAGTCCTCATTTTATTTTCCCAGCTCTGTCAATGACCATCTAGGAAAGATCTTACTTCAGTAATTGGACCTTTAGCTGCAATCCTTCATTAAATGTCAGCTATGAAGGTTCTGCTCTCAACGGCCCCCACCCTGCCTATCTCTGGCAAATGATGTTGATGACCCCGATCTCAAAATCAAGTCCTATAAAAAAAAAAGGGAGCATAATTAAGGAACTCATTCTCTAAACATACTGAACAGAATTTTACTGAGCAGTGCTTGGACATAGATTTTTTTTCCTGAATAGAAAATGAAAATGCTAATGTGAATATTCTTCATCAAAAGCTTATTGTTCTGAGAGGAAGCCTGGTCTGGTTGGAAGGCACTGCGGGGGTCAACTGTGATTCACAGATCCACCCTGTCCCTTACCAGTGGTGTCACCCTGGACCAGCCACTCAATCTCAGTGATGTCATTGGTAGAACAAGGTCAATACTATTTCATGATCTGGAAGAGTATCAGGAGCTCTTTCATGGTTCCTCCGAGTTTTCTGCACTAAATCTTAGTATAGAAAAAAAAAAAGTGAGGCGAATACATGCAAGTGGGTGACTTTTTGGTTTGGTTACATAATGTAGACACAGACTTCTACTTTCGGCCAAGATTTTGTAGAGGGAACCAGCTTTACTCTGCTCCTGCTAGCAACCAAAAAATGGAGAAAATATCTAGAACTATATTTCTGTAAGATGTCAGCTATCAGGGGAAGGACAGAGACCAGCAAGAAATGAGAAACTAACACTGTGAGCTCTACGACTGCCTATGTTTACTACCTTGAGTTTCCAGGCTACGGTTCCAGGTTTGGGAACCCAGTTAGAGCCTGGTAGATTCCAGAGAGCTGAAGACTTGGATTTGGAGTCTGGAGACATGGAGGTGCCTGACAATCAAAGGACAGAAAACTGGAGAGGAAGGAGTTGTTTGGAGAGAGAATCTGGAGAGGATGCCCTATGAGAATGCAGCTGACTAGTGATGGGTATTAGTTTCACACACGTGAAGGAAACTGAGGCCACAGGAAAAAAAAATCATCCAAAAGGATTTGAGGTAAGTGTCCAGTGTTCACACAGGGTCAGAAATAGTACTTATTCCCATCATCCAGACGGAAAAACTCAGCTTTCATTGATAACTGCATTTACCTGCACTATAGAACAAAGCTCAGAAATAGTCATTGTTGTTGCTGTTCAGACACTAAGTTGAGTCCAATTCTTTGAGTCCCATGGACTGCAGCATGCACTGTCCCCTGGAGTTTGCTCAAACTCATGTCCACTGAGTTGGTGACACCATCTAACAATCTCTCATCAAATCAGTCAATCCTAAAGGAAATCAACCCTGAATATTCACTGGAAGGACTGATGCTGAAGTTGAAGCTCTAATACTTTGGCCACCTGATACGATAAGCCAACTCATTTGAAAAAATCCTGATGCTGGGAAAGATTTAAGGCGGGAGAAGAAGGGGACAACAGAAGATTAGGAATAGTTACAGGTATCCAAAAATACCCAGCACTCTCAAGGTGAACGTCACAATATCTGACAACTGATAAAAAAATTCCAAAGGTTCAAAAATTAAATAAAGATATGGAAGATGTGAAACAAACAAAAATCCAGACTCACATTCTACATGTGAAAACTGTATGTATGATATGAAAAACAGCCAAATGGGATTAAGGGAAAACTGAAATATACTAGGTTACCTCATAATCAAATTGCTCTAAGCTAGTGATAAAGGAAAATATGCTAAAAGCAGCCAGATTAAAAAAAAAAGATGCATTATTTAAAGAGAAGTAAAGAAAAGGATGATATCAGTATTTTTGTTGCAAACAATGCAACTAAGAAGACAATGGAGCATCATCATTAAGGCAGCTGAAGAAAAACTTCAACCCGGAATTCTATTCTAGTAAACATATCTTTTTAGACAAAGGTAAACTAAAGATATTTTCAGCCATACCTGAGCAAAGACTAAAATAATAAAGAGTTATAGTTAAAAGCCACCAAAGGACACAACACAGAATCATTAAATATATTAAATTAATCCAAAAGGTAGCCAAAAAAGAAAAAGGAATAAGGAACAAGATGGGACTAAAAACAAACAGCACAAAGATAAGATTTAGGCAGTCATAATAGTAACTTCATTTAAATGGTCTTCTTAGTTAAAGGGGAAGTCCCAAGTACATGCTGCCCACAAGAAATGCCCTTCAAATATAAACAAATAGGCTAAACCAAAGCACAAGGATGGAAAAATGATACAATATGATACATTAATCAAAAGAAAGCTAGAGTAGCTTAATATCAGACACAGTAATTTCAGAGCAAAACATGTGACCATGGATAAAAGGAGGTCATTTCACAATGATTGTGGTAGAAGGTGGTAGGGAGAATGTAACAACACTGAATATTTATGCACCTAAAAACAGAGCTTCTGGGGACTTCCATGGTGGTGCAGTGGCTAAGACTCCACACTCCCAGTGTAGGGGGCTGGGTTTGATCCCTGGTTAGGGAGCTAGATCCCACATGCTGCCACTAAGAGTTTATATGCCGCAACTAAAGATCTTGCAAGCCTCAAAGAAGATCCAGGATGCCTCGTGCTGCAACGAAGACCTGATGCAGCCAAATAAACAAACAAATGAAAAGTCCAGAGCCTCAAAATACGTAGAGCAAAACCTGAGGGCATCACATCAGAAAGAGATCAATCCACGATCACAGTTGGGAACTTCAAAATCCCTAACTTGGTAATGGACAGAACAAACAGACATAATGTACAGAGACTCAAGCTCAGAATGTTCCTTACATCCAGTGTAAGCTCTCCTTGAAGCCTCCTTGAGGAGAACTGGGCATGCACGGCCTTTGGCATTTATCCCTGAACACAAATAAGTTCCTTTGCTGTGGATGTCATGACCAAATAAGGCTCTTACCCCTAGAGAATGTGGCTGCTGCTACCAGCAGGAAATGTGAGTTCCTCTTATTCCACAAAAACTCCTTATGACCCAGCCAAATCTCAGATTTTGTTGATCTCAGTTACATCACGTGACCAGGTTACATCTAAATTCCTCCCAGCTACTGTGCTTCCCTGACTTCAGCGGTTCCACGAATGATCATCATCCAAGGCTTCCCAGGTGGTAAAGGACCTCCCTGCCCATGCAGGAGATAGAAGGGATGCAGGTTTGATCCTGGGGTTGGGAAGATCTCTTGGAGGAGACCATGACCACCCACTCTAATATTCTTGCCTGAACAATCCCATGGGCAGAGGAGCCTGGCGGATTACAGTCCACAGGGTGGAGAAGGATCGGACACAACTGAACAACTCAAATCAGGCCCTGGGACACTTCAACCTTCAAGATAAAATAGGCTGAGGTTGAACCTGTGATTAAGGGTGCTTTTGGCATTTCTCCTGATGTCTTTCTAATGGCCTTCTGTCCCCACTGTCCCCATGCCTACTGTCTGCTGTGCCCGGAGAGGTGAAGGGATGCCTACCCGAGGGGGCACAGCCTGCAGGGCGGTGATGTAATTCTCCAGGGCCAGGCGGCGGCGGTCGTTGAGCATGGCTTCCACCCTGGCCATGTGCGTCTCCACCAGCTGCTGCCTCTCGTTGGCTGCTTCCTGCTCCAGAGACTCCACCTTCTCCTGGAAGTGCTGCCATCACAAACACAGGCGTGTGACAATTGGGAACTGGACAAATGGGACGGAGCAGCAATTCAAGGCTTTTTTTTTAATCCTTGAATTATACACAGTATTTTATTTCCATTATTTTAAATTATTTATTTAAATTATTTAATTAACATCAGAAAGTTAATTAACATTGTGAATGTTACATCTAGTTATAGCTAAGGAATCGGCTCCCTGTGAGCTTTCCTGATGGTTCCCTGATGGTTCCTGGTAAACCTATCATCCTTCCTGGTAAACTAACCTTCCCTGATGGTTCCTGGTAAAGCTACCATCCTTCCTGGTAAACCAACCTTCCCTGATAGTTTCTGGTAAAGCTACCATCCTTCCTGGTAAACCAACCTTCCCTGATGGTTCCTGGTAAAGCTACCATCCTTCCTGGTAAACCAACCTTCCCTGATGGTTCCTGGTAAAGCTACCATCCTTCCTGGTAAACCAACCTTCCCTGATGGTTCAGACGGTAAAGAATCTGCCTGCAAAGCTGGAGACCTCGGTTTGATCCCTGGATTGGGAGGAAGCCCTGGAGAAGGGAATGGCTACCGACTTCAGTCATCTTGCTGGAAGAATTCCATGGACAGAGGAGCCTGGTGGGCTACAGTCCTTGGTACCTCAAAGAGTTGGACACGACTGAGCGATTATGCATTCAACAGGCTCAGTAGTAAAAAGAATCCGCTTGCCAGTGCAGAAGATGTGGGTTCAGTCCCTGAGTTGGGAAGATCCCCTGGAGAAGGAAATGGTAACCCACTCCAGGATTCTTGTCTGGGAAATCTCATGGACAGAAGAGCCTGGCGGGCTACAGTCCATGCAGTTCCAAAAGAGTCAGACACAACTTAGTGACTAAATGGCAGCACCATCAACAAAACACTGAGTTTTAACAAGCCCTTCAGATGATTCTGCTACTACACTAAGTTCAAATCTTTTAAAAGTGGTATCATACTTCCTTCTCGTCAAAGAGTTCAGTCATTTCAACATTTTGACTAATTCAGCACGTTTTATGGGTTCTCCTCACTTCCCTGCTTTCCATCCCCAGATCTAATTCTCAATGTAAATTCATTATTTTATACGGTCCCTAAAAATCGATTTGACTAACCATAATGCAGGATAAATATATGTATTCTTGAAACTCTAAATTACATGCCTATTCAGAAAACTCCTCTCTTACTCAAAACTTTAAGAAAATGACCATGATAATCTCATGGTTTACTGAAGGCAATTCTAAGAGGGGTTCTTGTCAGAAATTCAATTTATCATGTAAATTGGCCACAGGGAAGAAGTAGTAGAAGACTAGGGCAATCTAAAAGCTATATTATTAATCAAAATTAGGCTTTAGGTAACAATACGACTTCTACAGAAATGAATTATAACAAGCTGTTTGGGAGCAAATATTAGGCAGGTTTTAAGCAACTGAATTACTAGATATTGATTAGTAATAGTTGAATTTGAGGGAAATAATGAGCAATCATGCACACGAGGTTCCAGCAGACGCTGGAAAAGGTGCAGGCACTCCATCAACCAGGGTTGTGGGCGTGTGCTGCTCTGTGGTGGATACGAGATGGGTTTACCTGGATCACTGCCTTCTTATCAGCTTTAGGCAAGTTCTTTGCTTGACGTTCTGCCTCTTCCCACTCTCTCATGACCTACAGAAGGAATAAATCATTGAAAACCATCAATTTTTCTTTCAAATACGCATTTCATGAGCTACCATCACTGTTCTTTCTACATTTGACATTTTATTAAAAATTTGTTTTTACAGTTTTATGTGAAACATTTTTAAAGTCTTTATTGAATTTGTTACAATATTGCTTCTGTTTTATGTTTTGGCCAGGAAGCACGCGGGATCTTAACTCGCAGGGATCAAACCCATATCTTCTGCATCAGAAGGTGAAGTCTTAACCACTGGACTTCCAGGAAAGTTCATACACTTGACATTTTATATATGCAAAAAATGATCACATTCCATTCCTAGCTCAATAATATCTAACCTCCCACTAAGATGATGTAAATAATCTGTCACAGCAGTATAGTAAACATGAATGTACACATTTATTGCAGGGATATGGCCCTTTGAAGGCTTCCCTGGTGGCTGAAATGGTAAAGAATCGGCTTGCAATGCGGGAGACCTGGGTTTTATCCCTAGGTTGGGAAGATCCCCTGGAGGAGGGCATGGTTACCCACTCTGGTATTCCTGCCCAGAGAATCCCCATGGACAGAGGACACTGGCATGTGACAGCCCCTGGGGTGGCAAAGAGTCGGATGTGACTGAGCAACTAAGCACACAGCTCTTTGAAACAAAGTTGGTTTTTTTCTTTTCCTGAGAAATAGCCGAAAGTCATTTTATTCAACGTGCACAAATGCCAACGATCCATAAAACACGTAGATTTTCTGAACAAGGTTTTCCAACATTATATTCAGCACACTGGTGTTAGTCTTTTGTGAAGGTAAGTTATAAAATCTCAGTTCTATATTTTTCAAACAGTACAAAGGGGAACAAAACCATAAATAACATTCTATGCATGTGTACACAAGCAGTGAACACAGTGCCAAAATGAAGTACATGATGGAGGCAGGAAAAGAAGACTTCTATTGTCACAAATCCTAAGATCCCTCCCACCAAAGAACTGAGGATGATTAGAACCTTCTGCTTGCCAAGTCATCTCATAAACAGCAGAGGATGCTCTAGATTCCTCCACACGTTCCAGGACAGCACACATTACAATGTTCTGAATGTAGCAGAAAGCATTCTTGTAAGTAACACTAATACAGTAACCAGGCTAATCTGTTTTGTAGGAAAATAAGACTTCCTCCTCTCATCCATAATGTTTACTTGGGATTTCTCTAAGAGAAGTTCACCCACTGATTTGAATGCTGAGGAAAAGTCTGCAGCTGCGGATGCTGTTGAAAGAAAATGATACTTGATTCTTACCACCTACAGCTCCTTTTCCTTTTCAAGAGTACCACTCACTATCAAGCAGAGATTTTAAAGTGTAGCTCATACTTGAGCAAGGTAAGGTAAAGAAAAGAAAGATCTATTAAGCAAAATAATGGTCTGTTGACAGCTGTGTACTTGCAGACTTGGTGGATACACAAAGCAGAGACAGTGATGTCTGTACTATAAGAGCCTGTTATTTACAGGTACTTATTCCTAAGGAATTGCCTTTTTCTCTGACATCCTTCAAGATAACAACAACAACAAAAAAGCTTGGCATAAATAACTATGGATAGAGAAGTTCTATGAGAATATCACATCATCAAGTCAAGTTTTAAATTAGACAGTTTATTGTTTATTAGGTTTGCTTCATTGTAGAAACTACAGGACAGGCTTCATGTTGCTTTCACGAAATTATGAGGAAAAAAGGATGGAATGAATTCTCTATTACAAGTGCAAGTGAAAGTCGCTCAGTTGTGTCTGACTCTTGGCAACCCCATGGACTAAACAGTCCATGGAACTCTCCAGGCCAGAACACTGGAGTGGGTAGCTGTTCCCTTCTCCAGGGGATCTTCCCAACACAGGGACAAAACAAAGGTCTCCTGCATTGCAGGCAGATTCTTTACTCTCTGAGCCACCATGGAAGCCCCTATTACAAGTGAAGAGCATATAAAAAATAATCTAGCACGGTCAGAGAAAAATTGAGAAATGCCAGGCTGCTATGAACAAGAATAGAATACTGAAGGAATGAAACACATTTCCCCAGATACTTTGGTGGCTCCAAGAAGTTAATGAAGGGCACTTATGAGATGAGGCAACTGAAGGCTACTTCTGCTTTATAGATGAGATAAGCCTTGCAATAAAAATCCTTCAATTTCCTGCCTCGAGAATGTTCATGGTGGCTGTATTCTACCATGAGTTCCTCAGGTAAGGAATCTCAAAATTAATTTGAGAGAGAAGTCAAATGTTTTATTGGGATGTGAAGAACTGATTTCCTGTATTACACTGAATTTTTACCATCTCTCTTTCAATATTCAGAACTTTCAGCTTTGAGCAGGGGAATCCATGGAATAACTAAGGAGACTTACTTAGCTAAAAAAAGCCTCTTGATGAAAGTGAAAGAGGAGAGTGAAAAAGCTGGCTTGAAGCTCAACATTCAGAAAACTAAGATCATGGCATCTGGTCCCATCACTTTATGGCCAATAGATGGGGAAACAGTGTCAGACTTTATTTTGGGGGGCTACAAAATCACTGCAGATGGTGATTGCAGCCATGAAATTAAAAGACGTTTACTCCTGAGAAGGAAAGTTATGACCAACCTAGGTAGCATATTCAAAAGCAGAGACATTACTTTGCCAACAAAGGTCCTTCTAGTCAAGGCTATGGTTTTTCCAGTAGTCATGTGTGGATGTGAGTTGGACTGTGAAGAAAGCTGAGTGCCGAAGAATTGATGCTTTTGAACTGTGGTGTCGGAGAAGACTCTTGAGAGTCCCTTGGACTGCAAGGAGATCCAACCAGTCCATCCTAAAGGAGATCAGTCCTGGGTGTTCATTGGAAGGACTAATGCTAAAGCTGAAACTCCAATACTTTGTCCACCTCATGCAAAGAGTTGACTCATTGGACAAGACTCTGATGCTGGGAGGGATTGAAGGCAGGAGGAGAAGGGGATGACAGAGGGTGAGATGGCTGGGTGGCATCACTGACTTGATGGACATGAGTTTGAGTGAACTCCGGGAGTTGGTGATGGAGGCCTGGCGTGCTGTGATTCATGGGGTCGCAAAGAGTTTGACGCGACTGAATGGAACTGAACTTAGCTAATAAATTGAAAATAAGCACTCCTATAGAAATGAAACAAATTTTTGATTCTCAGAGCAACTGAAGAATAACTACACCTTTGTGAATAAAACAACGCGCCTGCACCATCACACTAGGCCTACTTCCTGAAAGATAAACACACAGTGGGCGCAATATCTCCTTTTGAACAAATGCCTTCCACTGAGGTTCACTGATAATGCATCAGATCACTCCTGACCTGCTAAATACCAGGTCCAGGACTGAGAGCTTTACAAAATCTCTTTTGTTTAATTGATTCCTCACACCAGCCTGTGAGATTAGGCATGGACATCCTCATTTTTATGAACCAGGTTAAGTTACCTGCTCAAAGTTAGGGAGGGAAATAAAGGAGAAGGACAGATGTAAACCGAGATCTCTGTGGCTCTGAAGACCATGTTATTGTCCCCTGTAGCCCAATCAGCCATGATATAATGGCAAATCCAACAGGTGAGCTACGTTTATTTATATTTGGTGACAGGGAAAAAGGCTGTTCCTAAGATACTGATGCTTATCTTAAAAATAACAAATGTCGAGAAAGGTCAACTTCCATTTTGAAGAACTTTATTTGAAGGATATATTAAAACCATTAAATAATACATAATAAATGATTATTTGGATTCTTGTATTTGCTAGATACTATTCATAACATGTGTGTGCGTTAGTCACTCAGTTGTGTCCGACTCTTTGTGACCCCATGGTCTGCAGCCCAGCAGGCTCCTCTGTCCATGGGATTCTCCAGGCAAAAACACTGGAGTGCTTGCCATTCCCTTCTCCGTTCACAACAGAGAACAACAAAAGTCTGTAAGTTCAGAGTTATCATGCGCCCCAACAACAAAAACACTCCAAATACCCAAACCCTTCAAATTCTCTGTATTTCTAAGAAAACAAATAAGAAAAACTATAATAAAAATCATTTTAAAACATGATATTTTTAAATTAAAAATTCTCCAGACTTCACAGTGGCCCCCTATAAACTTATAAAGCAATTTTCCACTGCATGCACGAAAGAGTCAGTATCATTTGGATTTATGGATCTTCAAAGACTTGGCTGCTTCATGCAGAGAAAATGACAACTAATACAGAGAGATTTAGGAGGCAGGCAAGTTCAAAGTCAAACAGCGCCCAGAATTCAGTACCATAAATTATGATGATAAATGTTGATCTCAAGCATCTCATACTCCCATGATCACTGGAATGTAATAGACAACATTCTCTGCTCCAGGATAACATTCTTTAAATTATCTCAGATATGGGTAATGACTAGAAGACAATGAAAGTCCATCAAAACATATATGAACTAAGTCATGGCTTAAACAGGTGTGCTAAACTAAAATGAAGTTACTCTTCTGGAGAGATCTATATTATCTGAAAAAGAGTATTTGACGTCAGTTTAATTCACGGAATCAAAATGACCAATAAACGCTGGGAAGAATTCAGAATCTGTCTTTTCTTTAAAAAAAATAGTGACTAGGTGGGTTCACGATAGAAGTGTAAGGTTAGGAAGGCACCGTATACACATGTATAGGGACTGAACAATTATAATCCAGCTGGAGGAATAAAACTGGCAAGCAAAATATTTAATTAAATGCAAAGAGGAAAGACTTTGTCCCACTCTGAGGACTTCGTGAGTGGGGCAATGACTGAGAAGCGTCCATGTGAAGAAGAGTTGGTTCCTTTCCAGAGCTCCATGCTGAGACCAAAGAGAAGTCCATGATGAGCTGAACATGTGTTGAGCCGAGTGGTTTAAGGCTGCCTATACGGGGATGTTGGCAGTTGAGGCAGGAGAGGAAGTAAGGAAGGCTGGAGTTGGGGTGCAGGGGGTTGGGGTGCCTGGGCAGGCACTGGAAATGCCAAGCCGAGCATTCAGTGTTTATTTTGTTAGCATTCTTTTGGGGGGCCCCATTGTCTCATAAGTGGATTCTGAGGGCAATAAGAAGGTCCTAAAAGCTTCACAAACAAGCAATGAGACCGGACTGAAGTTTCAAAGATGTCTTTTCTATGGCAACAAGTGTGGCGGGTGATACTCAACCTTCTTAATTGTGATTCTATATCGTTTATATCTTTCCTAAAGAAAAGTCCTATTTTTCAGAAGAACTGGCTTCAGGTGAAACCTCACTACTCCACTCTAGCTAGCTTTCTACTTTATTTTTTTTACTTTTATTTATTTATTTTTTGGCTGAGCTGCACAGCATGTGGGATCTTAGTTCCTTGACCAAGATCAAACCTATGCCCTCCACAGTGGAAGTTCAGAGTCTTAACCATTAAAGCACCATGGAAATCTCTAGCTACCTTTCTAGTTCAATTTGCTTTTAAGTTTTCATCATAGGCAACAACTATATCTGCACATTACACTCTAGAGCCCACGTATTGTAATTATGGTGTTTTTCCTTTAATGTTATTGTTCCTAAGTAGTTCCAAATACTCTGGTGACTCATTAAAAAAAAAAAAAAAAGTCTTTCCAGATACATTAGAAGTTCTATGGTTAAATACAGGTTTTATTTTTATTTAGGTAGGTGAAGGCAACAGATCAGAAGACCGCTACCACTGAAAAAACTTTAAGTCACAGTTCCCAAGAGGAGGTGACAAGTCATGCCGTGTGGCAGAGGGGCAGGGGGGTCGGGGGCGACACACGAAAGCACCAGGGTGGTCAGGAGGCAAAGGGAGTGAAGGAAAACTGTGGTAGGAACTTTCACTATGGCTTTTGTGGGAAGAAATGTGCAAGGCAGGGTGAGCAGGCTTAACGGGTATAAAATTGGCTAGTGTGAATATTTTGGATGGGCCCTGGGGTAGAGGGGCTCTCCCACATTGTCTGATACTTAAACCTTGGGGTGGGAAGGGCAGGTGATAGTGGACTGAAGTGTAAGAGACTGTAAAGAGGGTAGCTGAGGGGTACGGGCTTTGGATTGGTGGCTGTGTATATGAAAGGAGCTTTTGCAGGCCAGTCATCTGCTAACCCTAGGAATTGGCCAGCCCTGTGACAATCTCCCTGGGATTAGGAAGGCCTCACATGTCAAATCACCAGAAAATAAAAAGCTAGGATCAACGTCCTCTACTAAAGACAGATTATGATCTTACGAAATTTATGCCAAGTTCATGAATCTTGTTCAGTGTTTATCATGGGAACTTTGAAGTATATGTGCTAAACTTGACAAAAATCAGTCACATCTTCTGGTATTTACATAGAATATTAACACCAAAAAAGTGTGGTTGACTTTAACCTGAGATCTTTCTTCATTCACTCATGTATGTTTCTTAAATATAACTTTTCCTATTATTTCTTCACATAGACTACAAGTTGGAAAGGTGATTGGAAGTAAGTGATGGACACGTATTTGTTTAATGACTGAAGAATCTAGAAAGGGCTAAAATCCTCAGTATTATCTTCCTCTAATTGCTCAGAAAGTTAAGAATCTGTCTGTAATGCAGAACACCTGGGTTTGATCTCTGGGTTGAGAAGATCCCCTGGAGAATTCCATGGACAGAGGAGCCCCGAGGGCTGCAGTCCATGGATTACAACCAACACTTTTACTTTCAATGCAATATCCAGCACCTGGTAGCAAGCATACCTTAAACTGTAGTTGGTATTACTACATACAAATTCTAGAGAAGGAAATGACAACCTACTCCAGTATTCTTCCCTGGAGAATCCCAAGGACAGAGGAGCCTGGCAGGTTACATTCCATGGGGTCGCAAGAGTCAGACACGACTTAGTGACTAAACCACCACCAAAATCACTGCAGATGGTGACTGCAGCCATGAAATTAAAAGATGCTTGCTCCTTGGAAGAACTCTATGACCAACCTAGACAGCATATTAAAAAGCAAAGACATTACTTTGCCAACAAAGTCAAACTATGGTTTTTCCAGTAGTCATGTATGGATGTGAGAGTTGTACTACAAAGAAAGCTGAGCGCTGAAGAATTCATGCTTTTGAACTGTGGTGCTGGAGAAGACTCTTGAGAGTCCCTTGGACTGCAAGGAGATCCAACCAGTCCATTCTAAAGGAAATCAGTCCTGAATATTCATTGGAAGGACTGATACTGAAGCTGAAGCTCCAACACTTTGGCCTGCTGATGGGAAGAACTGACTCATTAAAAAAGACTCTGATACTGGGAAAGATTGAAGGCAGGAGGAGAAGGGGATGACAGAGGATGAGATGGTTGGATGGCATCACCGACTCAATGGATATGAGTTCAAGCAAGTTCCGGGAGTTGGTGATGGACAGGGAAGCCTGGTGTGCTGCAGTCCATGGGGTTGCAAAGAGTCGGACACAACTGAACGACTGAACTGAACTGAACTGAGCACACATGCGTGATTTTAAACACCAGGGTTTGCAGCCCAGTGTAGAGAAAAAAAGCATTGTACTAGGAGCAAGAAACGCTTGGGTTCCAAATGCCTCTCTGAGAAGCCAAACGCTTGAACCTTTATTGCATTATCTATCATTTATAGGGCTAGATGACTAACGGGATTAGATCATTATGATTTACTTTGGTTTTAAGCCCCTACAGTCTTATGAATTAACTCTGTAAGAAATGTTAGGCTCAAAGTTTATTTCATACAAAAACATTCATCTTTGCTAAAGAACATTTTAAGGAATTTAAATTTATGACGTCATGGTTACAGGACCACCCTAAAGACAGAATGACAAAACCATCAAGAAAGGTGTACGCACAACTTAATTTGTGCCAACAAAATTTAACTATAGTGCTATCCCAAGATCTTTCCTAGGTGGCAAGTTCAAGGAGAATGCAAAAAACCCCAAATTGGTGCCCTTATAGCAAACACTTACAATTAAAATATTATGTCTTTAAGATCTGGATCAAATTAAAGGCCCTTACCCCAGGGGGCTTCCCTGGTGGCTCAGTGGTAAAGAATCTACCTGTCAATGCATGAGACAAGGGTTTGATCTCTGGGTCAGGAAGTTCACTTGGAGAAGGAAATGGCAACCCGGTATTCTTGCCTGGGAAGGCAAGAAGAAGGAGGCTGGTGGGCTACAATCCATGGGGTTGCAAGGAGTTGGACATGATTCAGCGACTATACAACAACCACCACTGACCCCTGCGCATTCATTAGTCACAGGGCCCCTGGGGAGACAGAGGCAGAGGCAAATCCAGATTTCTCAGTATGGAAGGGCTAACGGATAGAGAGCCACACGTACCTGGGACATCCTCTCGCGGTGCTTGGCCTCCAGCCTCTCCTTGGCTTTCTGGAAATGGGCGTGCTCATTCTCATCTCCAGGCGTCTCAAGATACTTGTCAACGGCGTCAGGCGTACTGGCTGCTGTTGTAGGAACTATAACACAGAAGGAAAGAAGGTTTAAGGAGAGTGACAGAACATCCAGTCATTTCAAAAGAAAATCTTATTTTCTGATTATTCCAGAATTTAGTAAAGAAGCACGAACAAGATGTTAATGCTGTTTAAGAGAACATGAGACATTTTGCAGCACAGTACGGGTGTCTTTCACCCCTTTTAAGAATAGGGTGAAGGAAAATCTTGAAAATGGTCCTTTTTTGTGATTATAATAACTTTAAAATTCCCTGCAAAACAAGCATGCATAGAGCAAAAACAGCTGGTGTTTAACACAGATATGGTGCATCAGATCCCTATGTCTGGGGACAGTAATGTTTGTAATCCTGAAAGTAAACAGTGGTATCAATATCACACCTTAAGATTTCTGAAAAGGGCAAGGAAATCTCAAAATCAGCATACTGCAGAATAACTGCAGCTCAGAATGAAGAAAATCCTACACTGGATTTTAGATATCTGGTCAGAAAGCATCTGAAACATTACTGAAAAGTTCGTAAGTGTCAATACATTCATTTTTGAAATCACAAAAGGAGCTCTCTGTCTTCACAATTTGGCAGTAGTCAACCAATTCATTATACCAGTTGTCAAAAGGAAACTGATTTCTATTTTGAATTCCACTAACACTGCTGAGGGATATTCCTGAATTGCAACACATTCTGTTATATTATGTGGAAAAATAAATACCCATAAAATTGAAGAGTGTATGTACTATAAAGCAAAAATGTCTGAAACTCATGAGCCGAGTAAATTATAATGCCTATACCAGCAGTTTTACAAAAGATCAGTAATGACTAGTGAGAATTCAGAGCACTTATGAGCTTATTAAAAAACCCAACATGAAAAGAAAAGATTTTGATTTAAAGAAGAAAGCATGTTCAACCCGAAAAATGAATTTAGGTGTTTTCACTATATTCTCAAGCCAAATCAATTTAAGTGTTTTATTCAAAAGATTAGTCAACCATCACCAATCTAAGTATTCTTCTTCGCTAACCTTACCTGATTACTTGACTATTTATTATATTTGAGATCTAATATTCCAAAAAGAACTTAAATGAGAAGAATTAACTGCTAGCTCACTTTGAAGCTAAACAGTAAGGTAAGTGTCTTTTACACATGTTTGGAAGATTGAAGGCAAAAGGAGAAGTGGGGGCAGAAGATGAGATGGTTGGTTGGCATCATCGACTCAATGCACATGAGTTTGTACAAACGCGAGGAGATAGTGGAGGACAGGCAAGCCTGGAGTGCTGCAGTTCATGGGGTTTCAAAGAGTCAGACAGAAGTCCATGACTGAACAACAAAGGGAAAAAAAACATCTGGAATGTTCCCATCTAAAGGCTCTAAAACAAGAAAGCTTTCTTGTTACGTAATTAAATAATGAATCTAATTTTAAAGAGAGAACTATTCATTCTTATTTCTTCCCTTCTACTTCAGTCACTGTGTAATAATTCTTTTCTAAAAAAATAAAAGCAGTTTGGTTGTCAGTCTAGATGTTTTTCTGAAGTGGAAGGAAGGAGGCAGGGCATATGACTGGAATTTTTTTCCCCAAAATACCAGGGGATTTTTGAGTCGACTGGTCCGAAACTGGCAGAGGGTATACGTATTGAAAGACATCGGCCCCCATCTTCTGTAATAGACAAGGGAGCATGTATTCAGCCGCAAAAAGGAAGAAAGGAGGAAAAGAGCACCAACTGTGTAATCGGGTGCACCATGGTTTCAATCACAGCTTGATTCAGTCTTTCTTAGATGAGCTGTGACCCAGGGCAAGTAACTTCAGCACTCTATGTTCCAGTTTATTCATCTATCCAGTGGTGACAACATGCCAATGTATTAGGAGTGCTGGGAAAATGAGATGCTGCCCCATGTGTCTGTCACTCCACAGAAAGGGTGGTACACAGGGCGCTTCATTCACGTTAGCACCCTGCCCTTCTCCTTTGCTCACTGTTCTAACCTAATTCAAATCTTAGCACTTATCCTAACCACAGGAAGAACCAGCTACTTTTATTTCACATCTACTGAAAACGAATTACACATAGGACCATGAAGTACCGTGGAGAGGAAAAAAAATATGTACTTTTCTAAAAAATCTTCAGTATGACTTGCATAAAAGGCTGAAATTACTAAAAATGTATCCTAATCTTTAAGACTGAGAAATAATTTTCAATTAAGTCTTTTTTTGTTAAAAAACAAAGGTACATGTTTTTCCGCATCAACTTAAGCAAATCAACATGCATATATCGATATGCATGTCATGTCCCCACTTGACATGCAAGTAGCATTTAGCATTTTTCCCAAGGTTTTAATCATTTTCTCATCTTTGCTGACAGCAAATGAGAACAAGTTAAAGTTCTTTTGGCATAGTAAAATCTGGCAGAATGCTATAATTAGGCTAACTGTATTTCACATTTTGGATAAATGAAAATGTATAAAGGTTTAGGGTCATATTCACAGATCAAGATAGCCAACAGTTGTAAGTTGCTATAAACCATAGCATGGCACCCTGTTTGGAAAACTGAAATTGTAAAAGTGACAAGTAGGAAATAACTTATGGTTTTCTCCAGCTCTTATAATTGGCAGATCTACTGTTTTATGGAAAGAGGGAAACACTACAATCTGAGTCCACTGTAATCTTATTAGCCTAAGTTGAAATGTAGCTTTGCAATATTAAGAATTAAAGAATAAAGAAATCAGCAAGCAAGTTATATTAACAGGATGAAAAATATTTAAATTATTAAAACAAATTTTGGGAAAAAGGAAAGAAATACAAATCTTTTATTACAAATGTATTTCATTTAATTGAGGAATCTTTCTCAGCAAATCCTTGTTGCTGGCCCCTGATGCTTCCTTTGGTTGAGGACTTTAAGAGAAGCTGTCTTTCTTTCCTTTCCTTTTTACTTTTTTGGCCATGCTGTGGCATGTGGGATCTTAGTTCCCCAATCAGGAACTGAACCTGTGATCCCTGAAGTGGAAGCTCAGAGTCCTAACCAGGGGACCACCAGAGAATTCCTTCTTTTAATTTTTAATTCAAACTTCTTAGTCATTCACACTTACCCTCTATCTCAATTGGTGTTAAGTCACTGAAAATTTCCTGTACTCACACCAATCAGAAATCAAATCACTGTCTAGTCAAGGAGAGAAGAATGATATATCTTCATATTTTAAAATGAATGTAGTATACTGTTATGACTGCCCTGCAGCTGGTGAGGAGAAAGGGGAAAATGTTTCAAGTTTGTTCAGAGAGCTCAGCATCTGTGTCCTTAATTTTTCTACATCCTACAGACTTGGTCATACCAGGACTGGCTGTTATTTTGTGATCAAGTCCATGGTAGGCCAGAGACATGGTAACAAGCATGGCAGGCAGGGGCAGGAAAGCCTGTGCCCTAACGCCCCTACCCTTTCAAGGTGCTTCCTTTGGGGGAAGGAACATCAAGGAATGTCAGAAATGTTCCAGGCCACAGGGGAACAGGAAGCTGTATATCACTGGTCACTTAAACCATTTTAGAAAATAGAAACTAACTGGAGAGTTTATTTTTGTTGCATTTTTTAAAAAACAAAAAACACAGAGCAGTTATCCTGTTCAGAGACCTCTGAGATTCCTTAAAAACTGTGATACAGGCTCAGATTTCCAGGTTGGCCAAGTAATAATATCCTCCATTCACTAGTGTCTACTGTGCCAGGGACTTCACTGTGTTCTTATTTAATGGGTGGGGAGGAAAAAAAACAGCCTGTTTCACGTTTATTGTGTAGAAAGGAAAGACCATCAACAACTTACTCACTCACATCCCCAGACACACACAAGTAAGTCTGAATTCAAGATTGGGTAAACCATGAAGAGGCTATAAAGTTAATATTTAAGCAGTAAGGGGCTAATCCATCGACATGTCTGGGGAACTGGAAAGGGTTTGGTTTGTTAATGGACAACCTATATTGGCAAAAGATATGCTTTGTTATGATAACCGCTAGCCTGTTTTCTAACAAAGTTTCCTGCTCTGAATACTATCTGGTGGATGACTTCCAACCAGCGTTCAGCAGCAGCAGTAGGGCTATGATGAACAGAGGTCAGGAGAGAGAGCTCCTTGCGCTTGAATCTGAACAATCTTTTAGCCTGTGGTCTTTGTTCACGCTCCTTCGCGCCTTCTGCAAGCATGCCCACTCGGTCTATTCGCCCTTCTGCAGAAAATCAGACTTAACCATCTTCAGCTCTAACTTTTGACCTCCAGCTGCCAAATCATTAGCAGCCCACTCAATCATGTGCATAGGCATTTAACTTTTAAGGGACCTTCATATTGCTTTTCTTAGTCTATTCTCATCACAGCTTCATAGAATATAATTATATTCCTTTTAATACTAAGAATGGGTGTCTAAAGTAATACCAAATAAAAACACGCAACAGAAATGCAGTTTCGATTCATAGCATGTGACTGTCTCAGTCCGAAACATCCTGCTTCCAAGAATTCAGTGGCATTCTGGGTGAGTAATGCTTTCAAGAAGGTTCATGTTGTTTTTCTTTTGTGCAACCCTGGGAGGTTAGAGGTATCTGAGAAGCTGCATAGCGGCTGGGATGTAGACTCCGCTGTCTCGCTTGTGTACCTGTTCATTTCTTTATTCCTTAATTCAACAAATCAACAAATATTACAGCCCCTAAAACCCATGGCAGAAACCAGTGAGTGAAACAAAACCGTTTTCCTGGTGGAGTTACATTCTAGTGAGAGAGGCAAACAGCACTGTACACACACCAAGACAACAGTAAATCACATTGTTACAATGTGATCTGTATTGTGAAGAAAAGAAACAAGAGCAGGGTTAAGGAAAACTAGGAGTGCCAGGAAGGTGGGGGGAGACTGCAGCAGTAAGTAGGTGGCCAGGCTCCGTCTAATTGACAAAGTGAGGTTCACACAAAGAGCTGAACTAGTCTTATTTCCGAGTTTATCCGCTGGAGGAACAGGCAGATGAAGAAACCAGTGCAAAGGCCTTTGGAGGTGAGTGTGCCTGGCAAATCCCAAGAGGAGCAAGGTCTATGTGACCAGAAGTGAGGAAGTAAGTGAGACGGAGAAAGGAAAAAGCGACAGACTATGAAGGGCCTTGAAGCCACGGTAAGGACTGTGAGAAGCCCAGGTGGGTTTTTTGGAGGAAAGAAGACTGATGTGATGTGTTCTAAGAGGATCGTCTCAGGGACTTCGCTGGTAGTTCAGTGGTTAAGACGTCACCTTGCAATGCTGCGGGTGTGGGTTCCATCCCCAGTTGGGGAGGTAAGATCCCACATGCCTTGGGGGCCAAAAAAACCAAAACATAAAACAGAAACAATATTGTAAAAAAAAAAAATTTAATAGGGATCTTAATAAAAGGTCCACATCCAAAAATGAATAAATAATAAAAGGACTGTTTTGTCTGCTAAGGGACAAAGCAGAAGGTGACCTTTCAAGAGTATTAATAAAAGATGAAGATGAGGATGGCTTGGAAAGTTAGCAGGGAGGTGGTGAGGGGTTTCCATGGAAGGTACCCCCAATGCCCACATACAGAGCCATGAGAAAGGGCATAGGCTGGCTTCTTTTTCTCACCCCTGAATGCTGTTTCCTAAACCACAGACCACAGGTAACCTAATACTAAAGGTTAGTATTGTTTTCACATGTTGGTGAAGGTTCATTTCAGTTTTGATAATGATGCATCCATGCCTGTCGCATTTCCACTTCACACTGTAAGCTCTGTTAGTATCAGCCACAGCTCTATTTCTTGAGGGGGTGAGGATGGTGGGGGAGGTAAGTGGATTTGCTTTCAATTTATTCAATTTATTACAAACTCTGGTGCTGCACTCGATGTTCCTGCCACCACAATCCACTACCATCATTGGTGACATGGTGCCAATGAAACATTTTCATCCCTTTGTTTCCTCCTAGAAAATTTAATAAGTTAAAGGGAAGTTACTTCAAATAAAGATGCCTATTGTCTTTGGATGTGGTGGCTGTTGTTCAGTTGCTAAGTCCTGTCCGACTTTGCGACCCCATGGACTGCAGCACGCCAGGCTTCCCTGTCATTGACTATCTCCGGGAGTTTGCTCAAACTCATGTCCATTGAGTCAGCAATGCCATCCAACCATCTCATCCTCTGTCGTCCCCTTCTCCTCTTGCCCTCTTTCCCTGCATCAGGGTATTTCGCGATCGGTCGGCTCTCCCCATCAGGTAGCCAAGATGGGATGTGGCAGAGATCCCTTTCTTAGCACAGTTGGAGAACCCCTGTGTCAGGGACACAATCAAATTTAGCTGCAAAAGTACCAAATGCTCATTTTAGTTCTGATTTTGTAATCACTGCATAATACTCCCTGTCATAGTCATAGTAAAGACAGCAAGAACTGGGTATCAGAGACATTGCCCTGATGGTGAAAAATTGCCCTGATCATTCTGATATTCGTTCATTTCCTCAATCTCTAGGGGTGACACATAATTCTAAGGCTCAGGATACAAAAAGAGAAACCATCTTCAAACAGTAACAACTATGACTACCTCTCTAAGCAGACACCCACGAATGGCATTTAGTCAATATATAAATGTTCAGCTCAGTTCAGTTGCTCAGTCGTGTCTGACTCATTCTAGCGAGAAAATTTGGTGGGTCTCCTTTCATCAGCAAAAAGGCAATTTATCTCTATAGCATTGACAACCCAAGATAAAAGTAAATTAAGATCTACCCAGTCACTGCCCTATCACTGAAAATCCTATTTTATATGGAGCCAGCAATGCAGTCACATGAACTGACTGTGATTTATATGACGGGTGGCAATAAGGGTAACTGATATATAGGGGATAAAAACCTGTAAAGGAAGATTTGATGAAAAAATTTCATCTCGCAACATGGCAGAGTGTATAGACTGCCATCCCAACTTAAAAAAAAAAAGAAAAAAAGTCTATTCCTCCAACTGCAAAATAACAAAAATCCCTAATTCCTTCTAAGCTCAAATAAGTCCTAGTTAGATGAGACATTTATAATGAGCAAATAAAGTTTGTGATCCTTACATGTGATACTGGACTCTACAAGAAAAAAAAAAAGAACAAAGGCACTTCCATGGATATGCCCTCGTATCACGCTTGTTTTATAGTCAGTGCAGTCATAGTGGGCAGATTATCAATGCACTGTGTGGACAGAAGGTAATAAAAATGTTATCTGGGCTATGTTTACTCTAGTCAAGCTTCATTTCTTTTTTATGTCTTATGGACAAGCACGGATGGGGGAATTTTGTCAAATATGTGAAATGAGATGAGTGCTGGTATGATTTTTATTAATATCTACATCCTGTTTAGCACAATGCACCAAAACCTAAGAGCAAGTTCAGTCTGAATCTGAAAACCATGTGTGAAGTCACAGTAACATTCACTGGCATTCAGGATGTCATAAGCTTCAGTTACTGTATTTTTGTCAACTTTTCAGAGCTAGGCTCCATTTCACCCACGGTGGACCATAAAGGGATGACCTGCCACAGTCACTTGACACTCCGTAGATGAGTTCAAAAAGTCAAGCTATTCAGTATCGTCCACTTTCATAGAGACTGTCGATCCCTGGGTCAGGAAGATCCACTGGAGGAGGAAATGGCAACCCGCTCCAGCATTCCTGCCTGGAAAATCCCATGGACAGAGAAGCCTGGTGGGTGGGCTACAGTCCATGGGGCCGCCAAGGGTTGGACACGGCTGAGTGACGCAAATAGCCATGAAAGCCGATACAATTCTTAGCCTCTATGGAGGTCTTCAGGATAAAACTAGTTTCAGTCTACGTCCGTCTTGCACAGCAATCTTTCCCTTCACTTGTGCATTTTGTTTTATTTAATTCTGGCACATCCTTGAGTCTCATTATATTGATAAAACTGTCAACTTATTGAAGGCAAGTACTGGGTTAAGTTTGCTGGTGTCCCTCGAAATTAAAGTTAGTAGCAACATGTCCCAGGCTCAACGGGCTTATTAAATCAGGGGTTGGCCTGCTGGTCTCTTTTGCTAAATAAAGTTTTATTGTAACACAGCTGTATCTATTTATTTACCTATTGTATGAGAATACTCTCACACTATTACTGACAAGTTGAGTACTTAAAACAGAGACCATTTTCCTGCACAACCTAAAATATTGACTTGCTGGCCTCTTATAGAAAATATTTGCTTTCTTTTTCCTGAATTTCATACTTTTATTATGGTAAAATATACATAACATACTATATACTATATTCACATAAGTTAGAGGTTATTTTGTATGATGATTGTGATGGAACATAATGTACATAATTTTAATTTATTTATTAAACTTTTTATTTTATATTGGACTGTGTGTGTTAGTCGCTCTTTGCGACTCCACAGACTGTAGCCTGCCAGGCTTCTCTGTCCATGGAATTCTCCAGGCAAGAATTCTGGAGTGGATTACCATTCCATTTTCCAGAGGAACTTCCCAACCCAGGGATCGAACCCTGGTTTCCTGCCTTGAAGGCAGATTCTTTACCGTTTGAGCTATAGGGAAGTCTTTTATATTGGGATATAGCCAATTAACAATGTTATGATAGTTCAGGTGGACAGCAAATGGACTCCGTCAAATATATCCATGTATCCATTCTCCCCTCAACTCCCCTCCCACCCGGGCTGTCACATAACATTGAGCAGAGTTCCTCGTGCTATATAGTAGGTCCTTGTTGATTATTCATTTGAAATACAGCAGTATGTACATGTCAGTGTCAGATTCTTTAACTATCCCTTTTCTTCGTTGCTGACTCTTACTGAGCTATCCACTTCTTCTTCTTTGGAAAGAGCTAAGGAAGAGAGCACACATATAAGAGCATTTTTTACTGTTCTTAGTAAACGAGATTTTTTTTTTTTTTAAATGCTGGTTTGCTGAGCAAATCAATTGTTTTCAATCTTAGGGTTTTTCACTGTGATAGTCTGGTGGAAAAAAGCATTGCTTTTATCCTGACAATTTCTGGATCCGAAAGACATGGCTTCTCATACTTGTCAATGGAACAGAATTTACTGGCACTGATGTGACACGTAATTTAATGCACCACTGTGTCTTTTAATTGTTTTTAATAATGCTTGGCAGTTTCATAAGAAACATCAGAGTTCCATTAGTATGAGAGAATGTGCTAACAGGAACTAATATTTGCTCTTTCACAGTCAGAAGAACAAGAATGGTGAAGAACAATGTTTCAAGTCTGGCCAAAGAAGAGATAGCCTTGGCGTTATGACAGGGCACTGCAAAGCTGGGACAGCACCTTCTATTCAAAGGCCACACAGTGGGCTATTCACTGCTTGCAAACAGCGTCAAAGACAATAACCTCAGAGTTTGGGGACAGTGGTTTGGCCTTATCTGATACGTTCCAATTGCTTTTATATTCTCTGGAGGTGTACTAGTCTATTTTGTGCTCTCTGGATCATTCTGATGTGCCTAGAAATCAACCTTTACCCCCTGCCTCCCCACCCCAAACCTGCATGAGGTTAGACCTAAACCTCTGCACAGACCCTATGGCCATGAACATGATCCCAAAGTGCATCTTAGATGTCAAGTCATCTGTGTAGCAAGGCCCCACGGCCTCTCTACAGATGGCCCTTCTCTACCATAAGTTGGGCTTCTATGAACCCAGGATGAAACAGAAGAGGTAAAGCAGGCGCACCTGCAACCCAGGGCTTTGCGGCTTTATTCTCTGCTTCTCTGGCAGTGCTTACACTGAAGCAGAGAGCTCAGAAGAGCAACTGTAACCTTTCCCTCGTGTGAATGTGCGTTCCGTCACTTCAGCTGTGTCTGAATCTTCGTGACCCTATAGACTGTAGCCCACCAGGCTCCTCCGTCCAAGGGATTCTCCAGGCAAGAATAGTGGAGTGGGTTGCCATGCCCTCCTCCAGGGGATCTTCCCCACCGCCAGGGATCGAATGCACACCTCCTGTGTCTCCTGCATTGCAGGCAGATTCTTTAACATTGAGCCACCTGGGAAGCCCAACTTCTCCCTTAACTTGCAAATACAGAGAGCTGGGATAGTGGACTGACTAACTGAATTTCATAACCATCTTTGAGAACTGGAGGCTTCTGACATTCTGACACTTCAGCAATGCCCTCAAGTTTATGGAAGGTTTACCTGTTTCTACCAGCCTGGTTATGTCTGAAACCAGATGTGGGCAAACTACTAGTCTAGCATCAGGGGTTCTAAGTGGGGTGCCATTTGTACTCCAGAAGGCACTGTGGCGAGCTCTAGAGACATTATTAGTTATCACAGCTGGGCTGGTGTCACTGTCATCATGGGTAGAGGCCAGGGATGCTGCTAAACATCCTCTAAGCGCAGGACGGCACCCACAATGAATTAAATGACCCCAGATGTCAGCCGTGTTAAGGTTGAAAGACCTCGAGTTAGATGTCATTTGTGCCTCAGCCCCGCTGCAGGGGAAAGGGCCAAAGATGAGTCATCGGTCCTTCCCTTTGGCCAGACCCTTTGGTGCAGCTGGCTGACTAGAAATTGGCATGGTACTCTTTGAAATTAAAAGCATCTGCTTGCTTTTGAGATGCAGTCTAATGGGAAGAACACTAGGGAAAAAAAGATCATGCTCTCATGTTTGAAACATGAATGTATCAATAAATATTTATGCAGAAATTTTATTGTTCATAAACACTGCACTGGGCCAACTGAATGTGAAACCTTGGCATCGTCCTAACCCACAAAACCCAGGTTTCATAAGATTTTTAATCCCAATGGAAAGGGGATTTTTTAAAGGATTCAAACCCATAAATTCATGAGTAAAATGAAAGTTCTTAGCCTCAGGTCTCTACCCTCTTACTTGCAGTTTATTATTTTTAAAAACATATTGCATTTTTTTCTTTATTTTTGGGCTTCATTGGGTCTTCACTACAGTGTGCAGGCTCCTTCTAGTTTTGGCATGCAGGATTAATTGCCCCACTGCATGTGGAATCTTAGTTCCCAGACCAGGCATCAAACCCATGTGCTCTGCATTGCAAGGTGGCTGTTTAACCATTGGACCAGCAGGGAAGTACCTCTACCTAGGGTTCAGATTCTCATCTATGATAACAAAACCAAAAAAATAATGAAGTGTCTCTTAAAATTGTAGTGTTCAAAAATGGTTTTTATGACAAAGATTTAAAATCTAGAAATGCCTAATTATAATAATAGGAAGTCTTGATAAGAAAATTACTGTATTCATAATGAAGACCATCACATTTTTTCTCCACGCAAGCAATCACTTTATCAGTTTAACTGAAGAGCTTTTTCTAGCTCGTTTCACACTTATTATTTGACTAGCAGCAACTCGGACTGAGAAACCTAGATTACCCACCTTTGTGAATCGAGATGTCCTCCAATTAGCCCTAGGTTGGTGAAGCAGCCACGAGCAAGCTTCAGCTGTCGAATCAAAAGGGCTTGTTCACCTTTCTCAGTTTGGTTCATTTTCTCTAACTCCAGCCTGCTAACTGCATTTGACCTCCAGATGACCATGAGTTTTTCAATTCAAATGTACAGCTTTGCTATAAATAAGAGAGCGGAGCTGTGCAGGCTATAAATAACTAGAAATTATATGCTTTCTCCTGGCTGTTTGCACTAGCACTGCAAAACCCTTCACTTTCAGTGATTGAACAGCCTCTGTAGGTAGACAAGAAAATATAGCTGCTCAAATCACTTCACCCTCCTAGAATGGAAAGGTGTTAGGATCCCAAACACAGTACAAGTAGAAGGAAAAAATAACTGGGAAAAAGAAAATTACAACAGATTGTCAATGTCTGTTGCAAAGACTTGAGAAAACAGGTACTCCATGAAAAGAAATTTATTGAACGATGATGCTCATTCCCAGTAATGAATAAAAATTGAAAAAGATAATTTTTTATGTGCTTAAAGTGATATAAAATGAAACTTAAAGTAAAAATAATGACTGTTTTTGTAAAAGGGTGGGAAAGATTGAATTTATTGATACAGGCTGTATTCATGGCATTTAGGAAAAAACGATTTGAATATTTGTCATCCATTTCCCACAATTTTCTGTACTCTTAAAATGAGCTTCTATTTGCTAACCTAGCAAACAGTATCAGAAACTGTTGGCCATTTGGAGCACAGGTCATAGCCACAGTATCATTTAGGTTTAAAGCTGGTCCTGCCACCTGTGATGCTATGATGGCTGGGGACAAGTGACCAAAGTTCTTAAAGCTTCATGTTTTTTCTTGCATGCACAAAGGAAATGAGGAAAATGGACATAAAATTCCCAAGAAAAGAGATGATCTATGAAAAATGCCTCATAAAATGCAACACTCCTTGCAGCTCATTGTACTCTCAATCTCACAATATAAAATCTATAGTTTTTCCTCATCCTTCTATGTCTAGCCATTTGCTGTACTTTCAACTAAAATTTATCTTTTTAAAGACAAGATCATTAGCTTTATCAATTGTGAGACTAGGTTTTTTTTCAGGATGATAAAGACAAATGCTAACTTTCACTGTATCCAAGCTACAACTCCAGTTGTGTCTCTCCCACCAGCAACCATAAGCATCAATGTTTTCTATCATCCCTAACCTAATGTTGGATGAATCTGTTTTGGGATATAATCCAAATTTCAAATGAGTGATTATGTATTTGACACCACATGTTTTAAACAAAGCTAAACAGATAAGCCAATTGAAATCATCACAATGCACAGATATTATAAGGCAGGTTGATATAGCATTTCTTTATAAAGTGCTTTCGCTGCATGTTAATGATGGAATCAGAAGTTGGGCACGTCTTTCCCACTAGTGGTGCATTCAGGGAGGGGAAGGAGAAGTCTTGAATTCTAGAAGTGACCGTTCACTTCCTAAAGCCTAACAGCTGTCTGTAAACAGACATACTTGAAGCCTCTGCATATGTATTAGTCCACATAGTTAGTACAATGCATGCACATTAAATGCTTAAATGAGTCACTTATACACACGGGCTCTTGCTAAATCACAGCATCTTGCGAGCTTTAGGAAGTAAAATAGTAATGCCAAATAAAACACAAAACAAGGCTGTATAAACAATATTTTATAAAACCATATGAAATAAAGAGGAAACTGATTAGAAATAGCTAGGTCAAAGCTCTCAGCCTGACACTGCAAGTTACCTGGCAAAATCAGACGGAATTACAAGCAAAGCAATGGAAATAAACATTTCTGTTCAAAGGCAGGTGTTCAAGAAACACAAAACCATGCAAATGTGAGGATGCTGGAGCTGCAGTCCAGCCATGCAATAAACTCCTCCCTCCTCCCTTCCGTCGAGTGAATGACAACATACGTTTAACAGGATCTTGGGGAAGAGGTTCCTGGGTGGTCTTGAGTAAACTGTGGGACACTATGGAGAAAATAAGAGAATATAACTAAAAACAAAAATAGAAACATGGGAATGATGGATGAAACTCAATGACATGATTCGGCTGACCAAAGGAAAAAACAGAAACAAAAACATTGACTTCAAAACAAAAAGTGAAACAAATATCCCGAGTTTGAGCCGTAGTACCAAACAACACGGAACCAAAGCAAATATACAACATTAGATATATTTCCACAAAGAATCATGGATTGTGGATATTCTGCCTCTGATAGTACATCCCAGTACCCTGCGGAAGCATTTCTTGCTCCCATCTAGCTGCTTAGTGTCAGCATCAGCAGTTCCCACCCGCCCTTTGGTATTCCATTCATTTCACCATTCTAAGGGCAGCCCTGGCCCTCAGCTCTGGCTACTTGTTGAGGCCTTTACTGTCCACTTACATCTGTCCACTCTTCTAACTGACCTTCAGCCTCTCGTTTGCTTTCTTGACATTATTACTCTATAACCCATCTCCTTTGAAACTAAGTACTGACTGCTTGTCCATTATACCTTCGTTGGGAGCATCTCTTTTGCAAACTTCTTGGCAAAGGATGTGCCATCCAGAGATTCCATCTGGTCTGTGATGCCCATGGCTCTGGCTCCCAGTTTGAGTTAACTCAAAATAGTCAAATGGAGATGCTGTGCTTTGAAGGTAATAGTTTGAAGGTAATGGTAATGGTTTTTTTTTTTTTTTGGGGGGGGGTGCATAATTTCTAATTTTTTTTGCGACACCCTGAAGTACATGGGATCTTACTTCCCTAACCAGGGATCAAACACGTGCCCCCTTCAATGGAAGCTCAGAGTCTTAACCACAGGACTGTCAGGGAATTCCTGATACCTTTTAATTCTTGAAGCAAATTCACAACTATTAATAATTTTTAATAGTTCTTTCTTATTATATGTATATATTTATACACATACCCATGCATATATATTAATATTCCAAAATGTAAATACACCCCAGGGAAAGGGGGAAAAAGTTGGACACCTGCCAGGAAGTCTCCCCCTAGCAGGGAAACCAGTTAGAATCACTATAACAGAAGTCCTCTGTTCAAGAGGCTCCAGGCAAGTCACCTGACCTAATTAACTTTTTTGTTTGAAACTGAAGAAAGGAGCCTTCTGAGCTGGAAGCCACAGTCTTCCCTTCAGAGCCAGAGAAGCCCTCAGGGCCACCAGTTCCTACACCTGTTCTCACAGCCAGTAGCCAGGGCAGCATCTCTCACATAAGAGACCAATAGGAATTTTTCCAGCAGATTCCACTTACACCAGGCTTCACAAGAGAAGGTCTTGATGGTGCAGGCCCTTTGTTGTTTAGCATAATACTATGATCACACTGGGAAACAATTTATATAATCCCTGGTAATCGTATGCAGGAAATGGCTGTCACCCTCTCCAGAATCATGCAAAAAAGGCAGGAGTCTCTCAAAAGAGAAATGCACACTTACTGAGTTTCACTTTTACTTTATCAAGTTGAGTAACTATTCCTTGAGCAGATCACACTGCCTCCTCATGGAATAGATAGATAGATACAGAGATAGATACATAGATAGATAGCTGCATAGGTGGATAGAGAGATAAGATACATAGGTAGACAGATAAACAGATAAGATAGGTAAATAGACAAGTAGTCAGATGGATGGATCGGTAGGTAGGTAGGTAAATAGGGGATTTAATGTGGAAGGCTGTTAAGAACAGAGGTCCCACATGTTTGGTGTGTTACCTCCAGAAAACTACCTCTGTGGAAATAGTATCAACTTCCATATAAGTCATCATGACTTCATTTATTTATCCCCCTGAGTTATGAAAAACTTAAAGTGGAAGAGAAAAAGACTTGGCAAATTATATTTCCTGAGTCTTATGTCATGGAACATTTCTAATGCTAAGTCAGGAGTTTTCTTCCGTCTATTTCCAAGAGAAGACATGAAAACTCCATGTTGCAAACATCCCTGGGTGAGCTTAGGGACCACTGGGTCATCTCTACCCTCTGGCATCCAACGTGCATGCCCTCTACCCAATCCGGTTCCCTCCATAAACATCACGTGTTATGAGATGAAGCTCAGCCCAGGCAACACAGCTTGCCAATGCAAGGCGGGCGATGGGGCGGGGGCAGCACCATCAGCCAGGCTGCCCGGTGGAAGCCCTCATTTGCACGTGGAGTGCACATGCAGAGAGCCGAACACAGAGGTACACGGACGAACACGCAGGGATACACTGGCAGAAAGAGCGGAGAAGACAAAAGGGCAACTCCAGCTTGGCTCAATAGAGAAACTCTCCAGAGTTCCTAGAGATGGCAAGACGGGAGGCACCACAGCTAGTGCGAGATACACATCCACGGCCATGCTTTGATTCGAGAAAGACGGAGATGTGTGCTCAGGCTGGAACGTGCCCGGCGATTAGAGAACTCGACAGAAACGTGGTTAGTGGGAGCAACACACCCCACCCCCACGCCCCCTTCGCGAGAACCAGGAAAACCAGTCGGTTACAGAGAGCAGAGTCAGTGGCGAGAAAAGATGGAAAAGGCGGCCAGGCTGGAGGGAGGTCCACTTACTGACGCTGCCACACACGGCCATGCAGTACTCCTCCGTGTCAAAGTTGTTTCGGTTGCCGCCACATCCGCCGTAAAAGAAGGGGGCGCACTTCCCTTCGGTCACATCAAAGTACCAGCGGGAGATCATTGCTCGGCATGGCCCCGTCTCGGCTTGTTCAGAGCACACCTCTAATCAGAGGAGACGTGGGGAACCACATTTAGCAAGAAAAGGTATGGCTGGCCGTTCACGCGCACGCGTTTACGTTGCTTACGCGTTAGTCCTCCCGACGGCAACCCGGGGCATCTGCCCAACATTTCCCGAGGAATTGAGTAACGACCTACCAGGACTTTCGGGAATGGCAAATCCACTCCACAGTATTCTTGCCTGGAAAATGCCAGGGACGGCAAAGCCTGGTGCAGGCTACAGTCCATGGGGTCCGCAAAGAGTCGGACACGACTGAGCGACTTCACTTTCACCAGGACTTTAGAATTACTTTGGCAACAAAGCATCGCAGGCTCCTCGGGTTTAATCAGTGTAGCTCCACTGTACTAATAAAAAGACTCCAGCTAGAGGTGAACAGAGCTTTAGGCTGCCTTTGGATGAACAGTCAGTGCCTAAAGATCGTCTGCACGTCAAAATAATTCTTCATGATAAAAAATAAACCTCTCGTTGAAAATAACTTCAACTTTAAAGGTGAAACGATTGTTGTATCTGGTAATGATGGCAAAAAGTTTAACCTGGTGCAAACACCTGATTGTTTTTCTTGAATAACTGACTGCCTTGACTCTTGTAATTCAAATTACACGTATTTTGAATGTGGTCTAGTTTTTAGAGAGAGCGAAAGTCAGCCTGTTCACTGACTATATTTGAAAACATATATATAACCTGCGAATGTGACTTAGAGTTGATTACGTTAAGTCTGATTAAAGATGAATTTGTACCTTAGGAAAAATGTTTCCATATAATAAAATATAGGCAAACCACAATTTGTTAATACAAACCCGACACGGTTTTTTACATTATACAGCTTACCTGCTAACATGCCTTGTCACCCTCCCCCGATTAGGTTCATAATTCCTGGTTGACTGAAAGTATAGCAATCTGTCCGACTCTATTTGTAAAGTTACTGCAATTAGAATTTGAACTCTGCCTCCTTTTTTGTTGCAGATAAAGACAATTTTCCAACCCGGTTTGTGCCCCACCTAGCTAGGCTTAAGGAGAGCTTGCTGACACCTTAGCACACTCAGATGTCTTTTCTTAGTTTTACTAACATGCCAGGGGGAAGCACCCTTCTTCTAAAAGATAAAAGCCATACACAACAGTAAAGAATCTGCCAGCAATGCAGGAGACCCAGGTTCAAGCCCTGGGTCGGGAAGATGCCCTGGAGAAAGGAATGGGAACCCGTTCCAGTATTCTTGCCCGCAGAATCCCATAGACAGAGGAGCAAGAGTCAGACACGACCGAGCAACTAACACGTTCACATTTTCATGCATAGTGCAGAGATTCTTATTAATATCCCAGATAGCTTAGTCGGTAAAGAATCTGCCTGTAATGCTGGAGAGCCTGGTTCGATTCCTGGGTCGGGAAGATCTGCTGAGAAGTGATACGTTACCCACTCCAGTATTTTTGGGCTTCCCTTGTGGCTCAGCTTGCAGAGAATTCGCCTGCAATGTGGGAGACCTGGGTTCAATTCCTGGGTTGGGAAGATCCCCTGGAGGAGGGAAAGGCTACCCACTCCAGGATTCTGGCCTGGAGAATTCCATGGACTCTATAGTCCATGGGGTCACAAAGAGTCAGATATGACTGAGCAACTTTCACTTTCACATTATTCAACAAACTGATCTCATCAATTACTCAAAGATCTACAATGTTGACCTGAAAGGAACTCCCGCTTTACTTCTCTATACCCACCACTCAATGCTCCTTCCGATCAAGGTAAAGGGGTGACAGCAAGACGGGAAGCTGCTGCCATCCTGATGCTGTCAACAGAGTAGGCAGGGGGAGTGAACACCGAGCCCAGAGGCAAGGGTCAGGGTCCCTGCAGGCCCTGGGCAACAGATATCTCAGGTGATTCTGGCTCTCTCTGGATGGCTTTAGGATGGAAATATCTGACTCCAGGAGCATCATGTTCAGGGTCACCTATCATTCAGGTAATTTCATTTGGTACAGTTCCTTTCACAGTCCATGCTTGCCAAGCCACGAGGTGTTTTAGTTAGCTCTCTGCTGTATGATAAAAAGCTGCCAACCTGTTGACACAAGTATTCCATCCACTTGCCAATTTGGTTTCTCCCCTGCAATTATGGAACTATCATTCTAACTGTCATAATAACTATCTAATGATAGTCATTCTAACTATCATTCTACAAAGGGTTAAGTTAGTTTTGGTGTAGGTGGGGTCTGATCACCTCTGAGTTACTGACAAAGCAGTGTCTGGGCTGCAGAGCTAGAAGCCACATGTAGTCCACGTGTGGGATCCCTGCAAGCCACAGCCATCAGCTGGCTCCACTCCTGGATGTTAATTCTCTCTCTCTCTCTGTTGTAAGGCATGGAATTAAGGAGGCTTTTCCCTCCTTCTCCTTTCTTTCTGGCAATGACTAGAACATCACGTTCCTAGAGCAGCAGAGCTGATTTCAGAAGGGATTTGAGTGGAATGGATCACTCTTCATGTCTCACTCATTTCTTTTTACTGTACTGCATGACTAGATTCAGAGAAAAAGAAATCTTGAGACATTTTATTTTACTGTATTTTTCAAGTGACATTTTAAATGCTTATGTTTATATTATTATTTTTCTGAATATAAAACTTCCTAATCTATGGGAAACACTGAAAAAATTCAGTGAAAAATGTGTTTCATGCTAATGACTATAATCAGCCAGTGGAAAATTATAAAATTCTCCACTAAATATAGAGCATGTAAAATCAGAGCTTATATAACGGTCACCTCAAACAGAATTCATCTGAAAATGAAAACCACAGCTTCCTTTTCTCATCCTCATTTTCTTCTCAAAATCTAAGCTAAGAAATGAAAAAAATACACATCTTAAAATTATTTGCTAAATTTATTTCTGAATTTAAAGTTACCTTTGCTTCTGTTCAAAGTAAATGTTGCCTATAATAATAAAGGAGAGAATCTGCCCAGAATTGAAGCAAGGATAATTTTCAAAGAGCATGTTTCAAGTTAGGTAGGAACACAGGCAAGACAAATATTTAAGAAACTAGAATTTCTGTTTATTCATATTTAATTCTTAAACTTTTAAGGCCATAAATAGTATCCACCTAGTATTCACCTAGCCTGAATTCTGCTGGCAGGGAAGGCTCATCTCTTTTCATAAAAGCTCTATTCACCCCTCTAGACAAATACCATTTAATAAACTGAAATGCTAGTGTACACACAGTTATATGAGTTTATGTGTTTAAAGAACAAGCACTATACGTACATTTTATATTTGATATTTTATATCATTTTATATTTTTCTGTAAGGTAGATCCTTGCTGATATCTGTGCTGGTTTCAACACCAAATCCCATCAATACTATACAGATATAATATGGAGAAAAGCTAGAGCAAAGCTAGAGCTTCCTACATTATATAAAATGATTATGCAATTCACTGTTCAAAATATAATGCTTAACCACAAATAATTAACTCTGAATAGATGTCAAATTGGAGCAAAATTTTTTGTGGACAACCAAACTTAGAAAGCTAATTTTACACTTAAAAAAATTTTAACATGAAGACAGCTGTGAAAGTGGCAGCTAGAATGGAAAGAAAAATTTTCAAGAGTACAATTATCATAATGCCTTCTTAAAAAGTAGAGTTATCAGATTAGCAAGTAATTTGCTTTAAATAAAACAGCAAATAAAGAATAATATAAAAATGTAAAGCTTTTTTATTATGATTTTAACAACTGAATTTCTCAGACTCTAGAAATGTATGTGCCATAAAAATGTGCATTACATGGAATTCATAAAATTTAAATTTACAAATTTTGAGAAAGTAAGCACTTGAACAATCAAACCAATCAAACTACAGAGTTACTTATAGAAATCTAGGAATTAAATATTCTGACATTGTATAAAAAAAGAAAAAACCCAAATTAGCATAATTCTTCCATATGATGCAAGAATATGGACACAATTAAGGTTTGTTTACATTAAAAATGACATATCTTGCAGTTTTAAACTGGAGTAGGAAGGGCAAATATATGAAGACAAAATAGTTTGGTTTCGTAACAAATCACCTGCTTCATGTTAACAGTAAAATAAAATGAAACAATGACAGAAGTACAGAAATCTACTAAATATGCTATCTTTAATATTTCAAATAAATGTTGAATTATCTGCCTAAGCATTCAATCCATTAATAATGAAATGGCTGAGCTCAATGCTGTTTTATAACAACTTTACTTTTCAGTCTGATTAAATTATTCCTACAATTTTAATATTATAATAGGGTGAAACAGCATGAAGCTAAGTTATTAGAATCCATCTTACAGTCTATTGAAGAATAAGTAGGCAAATTTGTGTTTGACTTTTATAGATGAAAATTTTACAAGTCAATATATTAGAAAACAAGTTATTTTTTAAGAGTGTAGTTTTTGCAACAACATGTACTTTCGATGGGAAAGAGAATTTATAATGTGCTTGCAAACAGTAATAAAAAACCATGTCCAACAGAAAATTTCTCTAATCAAGCAATAGTCATCAGATATTTATTACCTACTAATCATATTTTACTAAATAGAGGCATGTAAAATTAGGCAAGCAAATTTGAACTAAATACTTCTGACAAATCTCACTTAAGCCCCAAATATGGGTTGAAATATATAAACAAATGATGGGAACAGCTGCGCATGGTAATAAAATCACTGACTCAGTACGATATGACGGGAGCCAATTTGTCACAAAGTCTCTAGAAGATATCTGTGGTTGGCTTGCCTTCTACTGAATTGTGTTTATTCTCTAAGGCTACCCAGTACATGTGTCATTCCAATTATATCCAATCTGATTCTCACATTCCTCCATGATGAAAGATTAGTTATAAAAATGCCACTTGGAAAAATATTTGTGAAGTGTTAGACTAACCATACTCTTGCTGTTGAGCATTCACAAAAGGACACTGCTATTTGTCCTTTGTTTCCCGTTTATTATGGGAATAAACTTATTTGTCATCAAGCTGCATGGTTCCTCTGAAGAACAGCCAGAATTACAAGAAGCTCTAAACTCTGATCAGACAAGAGCCCATGTCCTTTGCTGGAAATAAGAGGAAATTATTTTTCTTCTTTGACTGAGAGGCAGGTATGCTGGGAAATCTGATTGTGTGTCCAGAAAAACAGAAAAATTAAACACTCTGTTTTATAGTGTTTGTCAATTTCTGGGGTGTGAATACTCCCACCATTGGTACTGCAAGCCACCAATGGCTGTGGCTCACAAAATTCCTCAATATTTTAATAATCAGCTTGTACAGGCTAGCAGGAGTTGGTTATATCGCATCATGAGAGAAAACGGGCACAGACGAAACTAGGAGCAATTATGTAGGTCCAGAAATTGTAAGGATTCGCTAATTTGCTTGCTCATGAGAGTTGGAATTTTACAACTTTGCTCAGTAAGTAGACATAACAGGATCCTTTCATACTTGGTGACATTTGATAATGTAGTAAGAACAATGACACCATAGTAAGGATGGTTTCACCATTATAGATAAGGTTGGTTTCACCATTATAGATAAGGTTGGTTTCACCATTATAGATAAGGTTGGTTTCACTATTACAGATAAGGTTGGTTTCACTATTACAGATAAGGATGGATTCACCATTATAGATAAGGTTGGTTTCACCATTATAGATAAGGATGGTTTCACTATTATACATAAGGATGGTTTCACCATTACAGATAAGGATGGTTTCACCATTATAGATAAGGATGGTTTCACTATTACAGATAAGGATGGTTTCACTATTATAGATAAGGTTGGTTTCACCATTATAGATAGGGATGGTTTCACTATTACAGATAAGGATGGATTCACCATTATAGATAAGGTTGGTATCACCATTATAGATAAGGATGGTTTCACCATTATAGATAAGGATGGTTTCACCATTATAGATAAGGATGGTTTCACTATTACAGATAAGGATGGATTCACCATTATAGATAAGGTTGGTTTCACCATTATAGATAAGGATGGTTTCACTATTATAGATAAGGATGGTTTCACCATTACAGATAAGGATGGTTTCACCATTATAGATAAGGATAGTTTCACCATTATAGATAAGGATGGTTTCACCATTATAGATAAGGATGGTTTCACCATTATAGATAAGGATGGTTTCACTATTATAGATAAGGTTGGTTTCACTATTATAGATAAGGATGGTTTCACTATTACAGATAAGGATGGTTTCACCATTATAGACAAGGATGGTTTCACTATTATAGATAAGGTTGGTTTTCTTTTTCGGTTTCTTATTCTTTGTCTCAATCTGAATCTGCACAGTATGGGGGACTATCATGCTACTGGAGACTGTTCCTCAAAGTGGAGGCAGCCAATGAACCAGTAAGATCAGCATCACTTGGGATTCAGGATCCATCCCAGACCTACTGTCTCTGAATCTAAGCTTAAGAAGCACTTCAGGTCACATTAATGTTGGAGAAGCACCATGACCAACTGTAACCTTTATGTGCAGTTAAAATGCCAGATGTGGGAGAAGGAAATGGCAACCCACTTCAGTATTCTTGCCTGGAAAAGTTCATGGGCAGAGGAGCCTGGCAGGCTGCAGTCCATAGGGTTACATGACTTAGCATGCATGCATGAGGGTGGAGGGAGATGGGTTGGTAGCAATAAACTGGTAGAACTAAAAAAAAAAAGTCAGAAGTTTATATATATATATATATGTAAAAAATGTCAAAAGTATATATATACTTATATATAACATACTTTAATAGTTATTTAATAGTTATATATATATATAACTTAAAGTATGTTATATATATATACACACACACATACATATATATATATATATATATATATATATATATGATTCAACCACTTTTCAAAAGGATCAGAGGGAAAGATCAGTAAAAAGTTGCATAGGTTTTCACTTATTAAAAGAAGTGTAGGTATATTTGGGAAATGAGGGGTAAACATACTTTGATAGTTAAAATATTCAAATGTGTACATATATAAAATCTTAAGAAATTATCATTACAATATTTCTTTTCCTCTGAAGTTCTATCTCGTGCAAAATTAAAGCAGCTTCAATACTTCTGCCTTAAATTGAACACCAATACAGTATTCTTCTTATTCATATTTGTCTATGAAAACTTAAACTTCTCAGAAACCCAAATTTAAGTGATTTTGTTCTTATAATTTGTCAGAACATTAGAATATCAAAAAAAGTTTTTATTTTTATTGGGGAAAAACAATGAAGAAAGCTGACGTAAGACTGAAGATCACTGAGCTTGGAATCTGCTTCCACTGCGTCCCTTCTCTGTAAGAAAGAATTATATGCCATTTCTGTTACTGTAAGAAAAGGATGTTTCTAGATGTGAGAGTCATGGGTTGGGAGGATGGTCCTTTTCTGGGGGAGACCAAGTGTGTCCATCTTGCCATGTTAACTTGTTCCTATCATGGTACCCGGCAGGGAAGAGTGGCTGGGTGGCTTCCAGCTGAAAACAGCAGTGTCCCTGCTTGCTCAATTGATGCTAACCTCCATTTGCTATTTTATAACAGGGTACCAGGCAAGAGTGAGTTTCTTTAGGAAGAATGAAAAACAAAACCAGGAAGGCAGTTTTTCTTTATCTCTCACTGCCTACATGGCACATCTGTATGTGTAATATTTAAAAAATAATAACTGTGTGTTGATTTGTCTCTAAATATAAACTATGAGACTATACATGACACATCTTATCAAATATCTGTTTTTATTTTACTAAATGAGTACTTAACTTTTTTTTTTTAGCATATATTTTGTTTATTTTACTTTTTCTTCTCAAATTAAAACAAATGTTCACTGCTACCTACAATGTGCAAAGCACAGAGTCAGGTGTCATGACTTACATTAACATGAGACACAGTATTGCAGGGGTTTTTCTCTGCTCATATGTTTAGAGCCAGAGAAGGCAATGGCACCCCACTCTAGTACTCTTGCCTGGCAAATCCCATGGACGGAGGAGCCTGGTGGGCTGCAGTCCATGGGGTTGCTAGGAGTCAGACACGACTGAGCGACTTCCCTTTCACTTTTCACTTTCATGCATTGGAGAAGGAAATGGCAACCCACTTCAGTGTTCTTGCCTGGAGAATCCCAGGGATGGGGGAGCCTGGTGGACTGCCATTTATGGGGTCGCACAGAGTCGGACATGACTGAAGTGACTTAGCAGCAGCAGCAGCATGTTTAAAGCCAGAGCTCACTGTCGATCTCAATATCAAAGCTCGGTGATTTGCAACCAAAAAGACTGTGCTTCTTATCATCTCCCAAGGGACATGTATCAAGGGCTAGAGATGCACTGCTGGTCATCACACCTCGGGGGAGCCACAGGAGAAGCCAGGGATCTTGCTAAACATCCTACAATGAACAAGACATCTCCACAACAAAGAACTGTCCGGCTTAAAACATTAATAATGCTGAGATCGAGAAACCCTGCCATAGCCCAAGCAAACACCAGGATTCATGCTGCGATTTAGGGATTTTGCCCAATCGTTTGACCAAAGCTACCATGTAGCAGTCAGCAACACCTCAGAAATCCTGGGTAACAAATGCTAGCAAATTCCAGAAGAGAGATCCTCATGAGAATTAGCCAGCAAGGTCTTCCTTTGCTTCTATTAATAACACGAGATATCAGGAATTTAATTTCACGTGCAAGTAGTGTGAAATTCCTGTCTATATTCTGTTCTCAGAAATTATATCCAACAAAAGCATAAGTGAATTTAAGGGAAAGAGATAAACCCATCCTCATAGTTAACACCAGCACTGTCTTGCTGTTATTAACTCAATATAGTACACTTCTTAACAAAGTGCACTATTTTTACCTCCTTTTATTGTTTCAAGAGTCTCCTAGTTTTTAAAATTTGCGCTGCTATCTTGAAGGCCAAGGGGTTTTCCTAAACATTGTTTTTAAGTGAAGTGTAGTTGACGGTCCTTATTGGTTATCTGTTTTATATATAGTAGTATGTATGTGTTAATCCCAAACTCCTAATTTATCCTTCCTCCCTGTCTATGCCTTTTGCCTTTGGTGTGGCCAAGTCTATATTGTATATAAGTTCATTCATATCTTTTTAATTTAGATTCCACATATAGGTGATATCATATGAAATTTATCCTTGTCTGGTTTACTTCACTTAGTTTGATACCTTGTTTGGTTTACTTCACTTAGTTTGATAATGTCTAGGTCCTTCCATGTTCCTGCAAATGGCATTATTTAGCCATAAATGAACCACTGAACATCGTTTTTATATGATATTTGTTCAGCTTTGCCTCTTCTTTACTTCTTACTCTTCCACTAATAGAATCACAAAAGGTCAAATGTCAGAAGAGGGGATAAATTTTTAGGGGGACAAAGAAACAGTTGTTTAGACTGAAATCCATCCTGCTTAAAAACTCCAGAAAGCCTTTTTCTACAAGGGAACTAAAGATTTCCATTAAAACACACAATTGTCACTTGCCTAAAGAATTAGAGCCTCTACTTAATGGAACATGTGGGTTTAGCTGAAAATGACATGTATGTTTAAATGCTCTATTCTCTCATTTGCTGGATTCTTTCACTATATTTGATTTTTTTAAAATTGCATATGCTGTGTGTGACAACATATACAACTGTCAACATTTGTGTATTTTTTGAATAGCAACTGATTTGGGGAAAAAACATAAGAAAGACTAGCATTTTTAAAAAACCTAGATTCTGGCCTTTAATTGAATTGGGCTGGAAGTTTTGTTTCTACTTTTAAGAAATTAGACATAATTGTGTTAAAATACCTTCAGCTGATTATTTCCTTTCCTAACATTGTATTACAGAATCTTGACACAAATAAAAGTGTAGAAGGTAAAACTAAGCACTATTGGCCATGTAAAATTTCAAGCAAAATCAAGTTCAAAAACAGAACTTTCTATGTGGCAATGAAGATATATTAAACCACTCACTTCTACATTCCACATTATGCAACCTATATTTCAATAAATTTGTTACTAAAAAATTATATATGTAAACACATCACATGCAGTCTTTTATATGGTTCTGTTTCTCACATTTCAAGTAAATTATCTGAGTGAGTTTTCTAAATTGGGGCCATGAAATGGCATGGAAAGAAGCTTGTTAATGCCATGCTTCACTCTGCCTTCACCAAAGCATATATCAAACAATCTCAAAATCAGTGGCTGCAGTGCCATGGGGCACAAAATAATAGGCTGCCACCTGTCACATCTCTGTCCTGTGTGGATACTAGTTTTCTCAAAGTCATGAAAAGGATGCTACGTGCTGGTCCAGGAACAGGAGTGGAGCTTACTTGTCTGTGGTCCTAACAGAGAAGGGTAAAGTCTTCCTCAAAAGGGAGCCCTGCTTTTAAACCCATAAGGGTGTTTTATTTTCATTTTGGGCTAGTGTGCTGCTATAAGAACCTCAACAAAAGTATGTGAGTATATTTCCACGTCTGCAGCAAGTCAAGCTCACAGCATCTCCAAACTTTATGAAAAGTTAAATACAAACAATAAAAAAGAATCCTACTAGTGAATGATGGGATACCTTGCAAGTGGCACATGCATTATAGACAGGTAACATGGGAGACGTGAAAATTAGGTCAACCTAAGATATTAAGATGGTAAAGCGTCTGCCTACAATGCGGGAGACCCAGGTTCAATCCATGGGTTGGAAGATCTCCTGGAGAAGGAAATGGCAACCCACTCCAGTACTCTTGCCTGGAAAATCCATGGACAGAGAAGCCTGGTAGGCTACAGTCCATGGGGTTGCAAAGAGTCAAACATGACTGAGCAACTTCACCTTCTTTCAAGATAATAATACAAGCCGTTCTGCTTTATGTATGGTACTTCTCAGATTTGTTCTATTAAAAAATCACTCAGATGACAACTTCTTGGCAATGCTGTAGGTGAAGCTTCTGTCTCTAGGCTGGGCACTTTCCTTCCCCTGGGCTGCCAAAGTTTCTCCCCAGTCAGGTCAGAGAGGCTGGTTTCTCCTGAATAGTGAGTATACAGCTCTGGTTGGAAGCAACCTGAGCGAGCCACCTTCATATCCCTGTGTTCTCAAGAACTGGTGTAATGCCCAGTTCCTAGGAGTGCCTAGTCTATGTTGGTGGAATGCACAGCAGCAAATCACACGATGCTTCTCAGAGGTGAACAGTAACCAGAGGGAGAAGAACAGTAATTTAATTCTGTGGAGGTCAAGTCACTCAGCCCAAGGCAAGCAACATTTAGATCACACTTTCAAACTTCATCATCAAATGGTATGCTTAAATTGTCTCCTCTGTCCATTTAATAGATGAACTTCCAAGAGGTTTAAAATACCCTCAAGAAATGAAACTCCACCTTGAAATGTAATGGCATTTAAAACTATCTTGATTCAATTTTCAGCCAGACATAAAATTGAACTGCAGATATTTAAATATATAATATAGTCACAAAAGGTAATTTAATCAAGAAACCAAGTTTAAGCTGTTTTCTCCTTAATATATGCCCATAAATAACAGCTCTATTATACAATAGAAATGGATACATCTCATTGATGCATTTTATAATGCAAAAAGACAGTCTGTTGGGTTACCTTTGGCATTCCTAATTAGGAATAAGTTAGTTCTCTGGGGATCAAGATGATACGCAGAACCAGGGCAACTACAGTTGTTATTGTTCAATTACTAAGTCATGTCTGACCCTTTGTGACCCCATGGACTGTAGCCTGCCAGGCTCCTCTGTCCTCCAACTATGGTAGCTTAGGTTAGTTGAGGACTTACTGTCTACCAGGAACAGTGCTAAGTGTTTCCTGTGAATTACTTCATTTAATCCTCACAAAATGGTTTAAACTAGGTGGGTATTATTAAATCTCATTTTTCAAGAGGGAAGCAATGAGGTATAGAGATTATTTCACTGACACAAATTTACACAGTCTGTAGGTTGTAAATCCAGGCTTTGACTCTAAGCAGCCTTTCCTTGTAAAACATACTGAAAATTTAGAATATGCCAGGCATTATATGGTGAATGCTTAGCATGGATCATCTAGAGTAATCACGTAAAAAACATGCAACACCATAACAGCATCTATAAAACATACATGAAAAAACAGACTCACCGAGGGTATCTTGGTAACTGGCCCAAGATCATAAAATTATTTAAAAATTTCCTCTTTAAACACTTCACTAGTTTATCTCTACCCATAATGAAACCACCTTAATGAAATTAACGTGGAATGGTGATATCTGAAATATAAAAACTCCCTAGTATGTTTCTAACGATCAGTATTGGAAGTTTCCTATAAAGGCCTGGATAGTAAATATTTTCAGCTTTTCAGGCCACATGGCATCTTTTGTGACTACTCAACTCTGCCTCTGTAACATGAAAGAAGCCCCAGATAACATGTAAATAAATGGGATTGGCTGTATCCTAATAAAACCTTTGTTTAGAAAATTGGTGACAGTCCATATTTAGCCTGTGGCCATAGTTTAATGTAAAAATAAAATAAAATGACACTATTATTATATAAATAAGCATTCTAAAAGTTAGGAAATGCTCAAAGTGAAACAATACCAAGATGAACCCCTGCCTAGAACAAAGCAACACACATTTACAAGGGAACACAGGTTAAATTGAACTAGTGTGTATTTATAAACAAAAGGAAAAAGAAAAAAAAAAAAATTGGGTGGTAAAAAATACTCTGGTCCATCTAAGCCCAAATCCTGGCTTCACCATTTACCAGCTTTGTGATTATGGACAAGGTTTAAAAAATTTCTCTCGGCTTTATTTGCCTTGGCTTTAAATGGGAAATAAAAATTCTACCACTCAGCACATTACAAGGGTTAAAAGACAGAATCCCTGCCCTAAAGGCACGGGGAGTGGTGATCCTGCAAACAAGAAATTCCAACGTGATCGGCCACGACACAGTAACAGCCAGCTCCCCATCACACCTGCTACAGCAGCAAAGTGCCAAGCCATCAGCAGAGGCGTGATAAAGGTGTACTTGCTGAATCGGTGAACATACAGAAAAAACCAGAGTTACTCTGGATGAACAAAACCGGCTAGCTAAATCATAGACTATGCCATTCATTACAACACCCACATCTAATCAGAGTTTGGGCTTCCCAGTGGTAAAGAATCAGCCTGCCAATGCAGCAGACATGGATTCAATCCCTGGGTCAGAGAGATCCCCTACAATACAAAATAGCAACCCACTCCAGTCTTCTTGCCTGGAAAATTACACAGACAGAGAAGCCTGGAGGGCTACAGTCCATGGGATCAAAAAGACTCGGACTTGACTGAGCACACAGCACACACACTTGAGGATTCATGGTTGAGTCACAGTGTACGCTGATGTCGTAGCTTTATGAAATGCAATCACTTCTCAAAACACAGAAAATTAGGAGCAAGTGTCTACATATACTAGGGATTTCCTGGTGCACAACTGCTGTATGCAAATTGGTATTGGCTTATTCCACTAGATCAAAACAATAGATCCTAAAGTCAGATAGGTGTGCTCACTTCTCAACAATCCCTTTCTCCTTTGGAATCAGTTAACAGAATCAGAATCAGAACTGGCATCTTCTGCTTTGATATCAATGATTCTAATACAATATGGCTGAAAATTTTATGACTATGTTGAAATGTCCTATATTTTTCTTCCCTCTGCCTATTTCTTTCAAATTGTAATGGGTTACAAAACTACTGAGCTTTTTTATGAAGCACATTAAAGACTCATACTAATAGCAATGTGTTGGTAATGAAGAATGTTCATTATTAAGTATGGTTGTAAATCATATTTTCTCTCGGGCACTGAAACATTAACATTGGAAACGAGACGGTAAGCCTCTTTTCAATCTCTTTTCTTTGCAAGTCATTTCCAACTTTTATTGTCAGTGGAGGAGCCAGCTATATGTTATTAGAGTTTTACAAAGTTAGCAGTCAGCTACGGCATTGACACTGTTCATCAGGAAAGAGCTGTGACTCACTTCCTATACCAATGGGGTGGAGGGAATGGCAGGAAACTGGTCGTTTTAATATGACCGTCAAAATCTTCTACTTCTTTATCAGAATTAGTTGGGAACACAGAAAACTCTGACATGGATGCAATATATACCATTAACATGTTTCTCCTCTTTCCCAGAAAGACTTGCCTAAATCACAGCTTTTGTCTTCCCTGGTGGCTCAGACGGTAAAGCGTCTGCCTGCAATGCAGGGGGTTTTATCCCTGGGTTGGGAAGATCCCTTGGAGAAGGAAATGGCAACCCACTCCAGTACTCTTGCCTGGAAAATCCCATGGACAGAGGAGCCTAGTAGGCTACAGTCAATGGGGTCGCAAAGAGTCGGACGCGACTGAGAGACTTCACTTCCACTTTCAGCTTTTGTCTATTTCAGGAGTCTTGAATGGAAGGATAGATTCCCATTAAAGGCTCTTCTAGTTCTAGTGTTAATAATCGGTACTTCCAAATGGTCAGGTATTTGTTTCAAGAAGGCCACTATTAATGCTGTTCTTGACATCAGCATTATTAACTTATCTTTTAAGGTTAGTTTCTTTTATTTTATAATCTTTAGCCTGGAGATTTTCTTTCTAAAGTTCTTTTTTAATTGTAGTTGTCTTTCTATAAAAAAAATACAAGAATGTATATGCCCTCTATTTCTATTTAATATCTAATAATGCTACATTTACAGAAAAACTGAAGCAAAACGAACTGGAATTATTCAGAATGTAATAAGACCATCTTATCTCAAGAGAATTCTGTCTGGGTCTGGAATTTGGCGTAAGTTTTTGTGGCATTCTCTCATATACTGCATAAATTATGTCACTTACTGCTTACCCATCCCATCAATAGCAGTACTATGAAACCAAAAATCTCTTGTTTTTACTGGAAAAATCCTCACCACATAATAGGTCCTGAACTGATTACACTCCGTCAATACCAACATTTGCCAGCCTGGCATTAAAGGTCTCCACATTTAAGTCCTAACTTACCTTCCTGTAACCCTCTTATGGAAGATTTACCCACTCTACTTTAATTGGACTGGCCTTATCTCCCAAGCATGCCATGTACCTTCTCAAGGCACCATATCGGTTTGGTAAAGAATTCGCCTGCAATGCGGGAGACCTGGGTTCGATCCCTGGGTTGGGAAGATCCCCTGGAGAAGGGAAAGGCTACACACTCCAGTATTCTGGCCTGGAGAATTCCAGGGACTGTATAGTCTATGGGGTCGCAAAGAGTTGGACACGACCGACTGACTTTCACTCAATGACCCTAAAGTAGGGTGCAAGACAATCTATTGGTAGTTCCACCACCAGCCCTTCTAGCCTGCCTTCAAATGCCATCTTTTTCATAGATCCATCCCTGATCAGTCTTCTGTACTGTGAAATAGGCTGTGGGCTCATACTTTTTACAACACAGACTCTGTATTTTTTTGACTTATGTTTCCTACTAGACTTTCACATCCATGAGGGTCAGCTCTCCTGTGTGTTCTCATCGTATAACTGATCCACTGAGCCCAGTAAAATGGCTTATTCAAAAGAGGTATTCAAAAAATGAATGTTGATTAAGTGGACAATAATTATGATGCAAGCAGCTATCCTGGTGGAGAGCACAAGAACTTGAGTCCCACAGCAGAATACTAGCTGCTGTAATTTGTAGCCACACATCCTTTTTTTGTTCACATATAAATTGCTTTATGCTGTTTAATAATTGTAAAATATTCCAAAGTATGGCATATAATAATTCTTTAGCCAAAATCATATTAAAAACTTTTAGGTTGTTTACAATCTTTGTTGTTTCAAATAGTGCTCAATAAATATCTATGTATATTTGCCATTTTTGAATTGCTAGATTGGGATTCACACTTTTTACTTCTGAAATGCATTGCTAAATTGTAGCACATTGTTTAAGAGCCATATCTTTTGTCCTGTGAATTGTCTCTCTTTATTTTTTATTGGATTCTTTGAGTCTGTTTTTTCTTTTTTTCATGGTATATCTTCTAAAGTAAAGCAAAATATAGTATACCTTTAAAACTAAAGCAATTTACAACCCTGAAACATAGATTATAGAAATAAAGACACTAAAATATATCTTATGATATTTCTGTAGCCATTTTAACTAGTAGAAGGCTATAGGGCCTCCAGTTAATTTAAAAGTCTAATAGGTATGCTTCAATAAAGCTGATTAAAATTCCCTTGTAACTGAATCAGTGATTAGTATCTATGAACAGTCCTATTTATCTTAAATGTATACTCACAGGTTGATCAGTGTAAACCTGAAAAGAATGTGTTATCAAACAATTATCAGGAGCAAAAGAAAAAGAAGCCCTGAAAAATCCATCTTTCCCTGCTAGGAAAACAGAAGCTAACAAGTTCATGTAGCTAGATCTGCACAGATGGTCCTAAGAGGTACACGGAAAATGTCCTGAAAAACAGTGCCTCAAACAAAATGCGCATTTATGTAAATGAACATTTACTTATGTGCTAAACTGAAGAAGTTGTCATTACTAGGGAATTACAAAGTTATGCGATCTATTTGGTATTCTATGTATATTTTAAGAGAATACGTGACATTGTAATAGATTTTAAGATAACTCTGAGTGTTCAATTCAGAATAATCTCACTTTTAAGAGCTACAAGTTAAAGAAATGCAGAACTTCAAAACTACTATGTTAAGTGAAAGAAGCCAGCCACAAAAGACCATGTATGACCCCACTTATATTAAAAGTCTAGAAAAGGCCAATCTCTAGCGACATAAAGAAGGTTAATGGTTGCTGAGGGCTGGCACTAAGAACAAGGATTCACGGTGAAGGGGTGTGAGGACTGCAGTGATGAAAATGTTCTAAGGTTGGATTTTGTGATGTTTTCACAATCTGGTACATTTATTAATGCCACTGAATTATACACCTCTGCACTTAAGATGAATGAATTTTATATGTAAATTATACTTCAGCAAAGTTATAAAAAATGCAGTGAAGGGAAGATGACATACTACAGTGATCGTTAGGAATCTATGTGAAGCAAAACGAGTAGCCTCTTTTAAGCTCCAATTTAACAATGGAGCAGAAAGCATTTTACATTAATAAAAGTGACCATAATGTTGTAGCATTTGTGGACAGACTTTAAAAGTACCTGCAATGCATTAAAACAATACTTCTGTCTGTACTCATTCAATCTAATCTTAGGGCCATCTTTTACTATTTGCAAAACAAACATATGCCCTTTAAGAAAGGCAACTCAACAATTCACTACTTTTCACTGTTTACTGTAAACTGAACCTTGCTTTTATTTCAGGGAGACAAAAAGGGGGTCTTCTAATTCATTCTGTATAGAGCATTTCCAATAGAAGCATTAATTAACCAGAAAAACACAGTCTAAGATCTACCTGCCTAAGAATGCACTGTCACTTCCCCCAGTAAACTAGCCTATAGACAACACAAGTCATCCAAGTTAAATTTCACAGCAAAAGATAATGTCTTGCTCTCCAAGTGGACGTCTTTTGCTTTAAAATTAAATTAAATCTAATCACAACTACTCACTCAACCAACATGTACTGAAAACTTTCGATAAGGCAAGCACCCTGCATCACACTAGGTAAAATCCAGCCTTTGGCATTAAGGAGCTCATAGTCTTGGTGATGAAAGGGGCCACGGAAAAGGGAGTATAATCAACACCCACTGTCAAAAGAACGCCAAGGAGGCCACCTAACTCGGTCCTTGTCAAATGACATGGCCCCCAGTTAGGTGGAGTTCTGCAGAACAACGTGCCAAGTAGCATCTACAAGGCACAGAACGGTCTGTAACATCAAGATTTCACATTTTTTTGAAATGAATCGTTGGATGCTTATTCAACCAAAAAGCGTTCCACAAGCACGAGGTAACGTTACCTCCCATCACCTGGGAGGCCGTGGTGGTAGGCCGGATAGAACTTTCAAACCCTGGTGTGATGCCTTCCTTTTCCCTGAGAAAGAAAAACCAGGTACGCAGTGGGTTACCTCGGACCACCTCTTCCACAGACTCCGTGGTGGTGGTGGTGGTGGCGGCGATGCTGGTGGTCCTCTCCGTGGCCTCTTCATAGGGTTCCTCAGCCTCTTCCTCTACTTCCTCGCCATCCTCATCGTCCTCCTCCTCATCGGCTTCTTCTTCCTCAACGTCCACCACTTCTTCCTCCTCTGCCAATTCTACGGCCTTGTCTTCACTGGAGCAGGAGGAGAAATGATAGCCACAGTCATTAAACACAGTTCGGGCAAGCAAAACGAAAACCGATGACAAGGAGTTTGGGATATTTGAGAGGGAATATGGCATTGAATTAAAACACATGGGAGGTCTGAAGCCAGCAGGTCACACTATGAATCCCAGGCTCAGGAGATCTGCAACTTTTTAATCCCTGAACACAGATCTTAGTTTACACCATTGCAAAAAGAGGATACCGGGATTCCAACTATATGACATTCTGGAAAAGGTAAAGTTATGGAGACCGTGGTTATGGAGCTATGATTTTTCCAGTAGTGATATATGGATGTGAGAGTTGGACTATAGACAAAGCTGAGTGCTGAAGAATTGATGCTCTTGAACTGGTGTTGGAGAAGACTCTTGAGAGTCCCTTGGACTGCAAGGAGATCCAACCAGTCCATCCTAAAGGAGATCAGTCCTGGGTGTTCATTGGAAGGACTGATGCTGAAACCCCAATACTTTGGCCACCTGATGCGAAGAACTGACTCATTTGAAAAGACCCTGACGCTGAGAAAGATTGAAGGGGGGAGGAGAAGGGAACGACAGAGGATAAAATGGTTGGATGGCATCACCGACTCAATGGACAAAAGTTTCAGTGAACTCTGGGAGCTGGTGATGGACAGGGAGGCCTGGAGTGCTGCAGTTCATGGGGTCGCAGAGTCGGACACGGCTGAGCGACAGAACTGAACTGAATGGAGACCACAAAAAGATCAGTGGTTGGCAGGAGTCTGGGGTGAGGAAGGAAGGCATGAACAGGCAGAACAGAGGGGATAGTGAGAGGGTAGTGAGACTACTCTGTAATACACGGTATCAGAGACGATATATAATAGTCCAACATACAAGCGTGCATTTGTGAAAACCCATAGAACTGTACAACACAAAATGTGAGCTCTAAAGTAAACTATGGATTTTATTAATGATATAGCAATATTGGTTCACGTGTACAATACCAAAGCAAAATGTTAATAATTCGTGAGGGAGGGCTCTGTATTTCCTGCACAAATTGTTTTCTAAACATAAAATTGTTCTTAACAATAAAGTATATTAAAAACTTTGGGTGGGGGATACCAAAACAAAGTTTACTGCAATACTGGCATTACTTTTTGTTAAACATGTGAAAATACCACCAAACGCCTGCATGGTAGATATTCAATAAGTGGATGTGGAAATTGGCTCAAAATTACTATTGAATGTTTACACTGGAAATGAAAGGGGAAGAAGAAATTGGTTTTTCCAGTAGTCATGTATGGAATGTGAGAGTTGGACCATAAGGAAGGATGAGCACTGAAAAATAGATGCTTTTGAATTTCGGTGCTGGAGAAGACTTTTGAGAGTCCACTGGACAGCAAGGTCAAACCAGTCATTCCTAAAGGAAAGCAACCCTGAATATCCACTAGAAGGACTGATGCTGAAGCTCCAATAATTTGACCACCTCACCAAAGAGCTGACTCACTGGAAAAGAGCCTTGACTACCCTCATGGCTCAGGCGACCAGGAGTCTGCCTGCAACACAGGAAATCTGCATCTGATTCCTGGGTTGGGAAGATCCCCTGGAGAAGGAAAGGGCAATCCATTCCAGCATTCTTGGTTGGAAAATCCCAAGGACAGAGGAGCCTGGAAGGCTACAGTTCATGGGGTTGCAAAGGGTAATTTGGCAAGTTGGAAGTGGTCAAACAGGAGATGGCAAGAGCGAACATTGACATTCTAGGAATCGGCGAACTAAGATGGACTGGAATGGGTGAATTTAATGCAAATGACCATTCTATCTACTACTGTGGGCAGGAATCCCTTAGAAGAAATGGAGTAGCCATCATGATCAACAAAAGAGTCCGAAATGCAGTACCTGGATGCAGTCTCAAAAACGACAGAATTATCTCTGTTTGTTTCCAAGGCAAACCATTCAATATCACTGTAATCCAAGTCTATGCCCCGACCAGTAACGCTGAATAAGCTGAAGCTGAACAGTTCTATGAAGACCTACAAGACCTTCTAGAACTAACACCCAAAAAAGATGTCCTTTTCATTATAGGGGACTGGAATGCAAAAGTAGGAAGTCAAGAAACACCTGGAGTATCAGGCAAATTTGGCCTTGGAGTACAGAATGAAGCAGGGCAAAGGCTAACAGAGTTCTGTCAAGAGAATGCACTGGTCATAGCAAACACCCTCTTCCAACAAGACAAGAGAAGACTCTACACATGGACATCACCAGATAGTCGACACTAAAATCAGACTGATTATATTCTTTGCAGCCAGAATGGAGAAGCTCTATACAGTCAGCAAAAACAAGACTGGGAGCTGACTGTGGCTCAGATCATGAACTCCTTATTGTCAAATTCAGACTGAAATTGAAGAAAGTGGAGAAAACCACTAGACCATTCAGGTATGACCTAAATCAAATCCCTTATGACTATACAGTGGAAGTGAGAAATAGATTTAAGGGACTAGATCTGGTAGAGTGCCTGATGAACTACGGACGGAAATTCGTGATATTGTACAGGAGACAGGAATCAAGACCATCCCCAAGAAAAAGAAATGCAAAAAAGCAAAATGGCTGTCTGAGGAGGCCTTACAAATAGCTGTGAATAGAGGGGAAGTGAAAAGCAAAGGAGAAAAGGAAAGATATACCCATTTGAATGCAGAGTTCCAAAGAATAGCAAGGAGAGATAAGAAAGCCTTCTTCAGTGATCAACGCAAAGAAATAGAGGAAAACAATAGAATGGAAAAGATTAGAGATCTCTTCAAGAAAATTAGAGATACCAAGGGAACATCTCATGCAAAGATAGGCTAGATAAACAACAGAAATGCTATGGACCTAACAGAAGCAGAAGATATTGGAAGAGGAGGCAAGAATACACAGAAGAACTGTACAAAAAAGATCTTCATGACCCAGATAATCACAATGGTGTGATCACTCACCTAGAGCCAGACATCCTGAAATGTGAAGTCAAGTGGGCCTTAGGAAGCATCACTAGGAACAAAGCTAGCAGAGGTGATGGGATTCCAGTTGAGCTATTTCAAATCCTAAAAGATGATGCTGTGAAAGTGCTGCACTCAATATGCCAGCAAATTTGGAGAACTCAGCAGTGGCCACAGGACTGGAAAAGGTCAGTTTTCATTCCAATCCCAAAGAAAGGCAATGCCAAAGAATACTCAAACTACCGCACAATTGCACTCATCTCACATGCTAGTAAAGTAATGCTCAAAATTCTCCAAGCCAGGCTTTAGCAATATGTGAACTGTAAACTTCCAGATGTTCAAGCTGGTTTTAGAAAAGGCAGAGGAACCAGAGATCAAATTGCCAACATCCACTGGATCATGGAAAAAGCAAGAGAGTTCCAGAAAAACATCTATTTCAGGTTTATTGACTATGCCAAAGCCTTTGACTGTGTGGATCACAATAAACTGTGGAAAATTCTGAAAGAGATGGGCATACCAGACCACCTGACCTGCCTCTTGAGAAACCTATATGCAGGTCAGGAAGCAACAGTTAGAACTGGACATGGAATACAAGACTGGTTCCAAATAGGAAAAGGAGTACATCAAGGCTGTATATTGTCACTCTGCTTATTTAACTTCTATGCAGAGTACATCATGAGAAATGCTGGGCTGGAGGAAGCACAAGCTGGAATCAAGACTGCTGGGAGAAATATCAATAACCTCACATATGCAGATGACACCACCCTTATGGCAGAAAGTGAAGAAGAACTAAAAAGCCTCTTGATGAAAGTGAAAGAGGAGAGTGAAACAGTTGGCCTAAAGCACAATATTCTGAAAACTAAGATCATGGCATCTGGTCCCATCACTTTATGGCCAATAGATGGGGAAAAAGTGGAAACAGTGTCAGACTTTATTTTGGGGGGCTCCAAAATCACTGCAGATGGTGACTGCAGCCATGAAATCAGAAGACGTTTACTCCTTGGAAGGAAAGTTATTACCAACCTAGATAGCATATTGAAAAGCAGAGACATTACTTTGCCAACAAAGGTCCTTTTTATTCAAGGCTATGGTTTTTCCTGTGGTCATGTATGGATGTGAGAGTTGGACTGTGAAGAAAGCTGAGCACCAAAGAATTGATGCTTTTGAACTGTGGTGTTGGAGAAGACTCTCGAGAGTCCCTTGGACTGCAAGGAGATCCAACCAGTCTATCCTAAAGGAGATCAGTCCTGGTTGTTCATGGGAAAGTCTGATGTTGAAGTTGAAACTCCAATATTTTGGCCACCTGATATGAAGAGCTGACTCATTTGAAAAGACCCTGATGCTGGGAAAGGTTGAGAGCAGGAGGAGAAGGGGACGACAGAGGAGGAGATGGTTGGATGACATCACCAACTCAATGACATGAGTTTCGGTGGACTACGGGAGTTGGTGATGGACAGGGAGGCCTGGCGTGCTGCGGCTCATGGGGTTGCAAAGTGTCAGACACGACTGAGCGACTGAACTGAACTAGATGCCTCAATTTTTGCCAATATACTGCCTCCTCATTTTTCTACAAAATCTTGGTGTACTGCTAGTGAATAAAGATGACTTAATGCATGCCTTGGGCCAGTTTCTTGTGTTTGAGCTCTCTTCTGTATTCAACGAGATCACAGTCACCAACACTCTTTATTTGTATTTTTAAAAGTTATTTGTTTTTAAATGAAGGGTATAGCTTTACAATACTGTGTTGGTTTCTGCCATACATCAGCATGAATCAGCCATAGGTATAAGGATGTCCCCTTCCTCGTATCCTCCGTCCCACCTCCCACCCCATCCCACTCCTCCTGGCTGTCATAGAGCCCTGGTTTGAGTTCACTGAGTCATACAGCAAATTCCCACTGGCTCCCTGTTTGACACATCATAGTGTATATGAAGGCACAGAGAACAGACTTACGGACACAGGGACGAGAGGGCGGAAGGAGAGGGTGGGATGAATGGAGAGAGTAACACGGAAACAGGTACACCAACACTCCTTAGTTCTCCAAATTAAGTGGGAAATTCACGGAAAACACGGGAGAAAAATCAAATCCAGTGAGTCTTCTTAAACTACAACGTGGGAAGTGTGGGTGGAATGCCAGGGTCCAGGTATGTGATCCAGGGTAAAGACAACAGTGGGCTTCTGGGCGGGATGATGAAAATAGGGCATCCCCAAAGTCCCCCCAACCATCTCTGTTATGACTTGAATGCTACATTTAAAACTCCAAACAGAAAGCATGTGTACAAAAACAGCTGTGTTTAAAGCGATCTGCATTCTGGTATGTGTCCAGCCATGGAAAAGAGTGAAATACATGCCTGCCATCTATCACTGCATCTGCCCGAGCAATTTCATGGCGTAATAACAAGGAACAGAGACACAGAACAGTTCAGCTGGCAGAGGAATTAAATTACTTGGCCTGAAAGAACTCACGTCCAGTTCTTATTACCATAGCTTTGATTTCTGGAATTAAATTTAGACGTCTATGAATTCAATTATCTCTTTGGACACCATTAAAACAGTAGCACACAGCTATGTTTTAATGATGTGGCATCTTCCCCTAAAAGCCCCACCATGCCAAGATTATAACTTCTGTTTGCAGTTTTCATAAATAGCTGGAAACGCAGAAAGGGAAAAAATAAATAAATAAACTTTTCCACCTTCTCTTCAACTGCTAGACAACTCTGTTCTGTGATGTGACCAAGGTGAGTCAGCTTTACATTTATTTTTTTATTTGGCTGTGTGTTGGGGCTTCCCAGGCGGCTCTGATGGTAAAGAATCCCCCTGCAACACATAAGACCCAGGTTTGATCCCTGGGTTGGGAAGATCTCCTGGAGAAGGAAATGGCAACCCACTTCAGTATTCTTGCCTGGAGAATCCCATGGATGGAGGAGCCTGGTGGGTTACAGTCTATGGGGATCACAAAGAGTCAGACACGACTGCGTGACTAACGCTTTCATTTTCACTTTCATGGGGCATGTGGGATCTAACTCCCTGACCAAGGAGTGAACCCAGGACCCCTGCATTGGGAGCTCAGTGTCTTAGCCACTAGACCACCAGGGAAGTCCCCAAGGTGAGCCAGAGTTACCAAAAAAAAAAAGCAAGAAGGCCTAGTTTCTGGAAATGTGAGGCTGAGCATCATAGAGCAATGTCTTATCAACAAGTAAACTCACAGTAAAATAGTACTTTGAGCACACGGTGGAATATTCATTCACTCACACATTTTAGCCTCTGTCAATTTAGAGTAGACAGCTTTTCCAGCCTTTAAATTCCAATAATGAAAACAATTTTAAGGCATGAGGGAATGATCTGAAAACGCTCATCCTCTTAGGAGCATCTGAATGTAATAAACAGGTTGAAGGGCCACAGGGACATTATTATGAGGAAATCAATCACTGAGGATGCAATTTTGTGTGTCAGCAAGTAAGACTTTAGGTGGGTGAAGGATACACTGCATCACAAAGGTGGTGTTCAGATTTCTAAGTCTGACCTTGATAGATCCCACTCATCACAGTTGGCTCCCTAAGACGCCCTCAAGACAAGAAAAGATTCTGATTCACTTACTAGTTTCAGTTGATTTTTGTTTAAGTCATGCAAAACAGTTCACCATTTGCATTCTCTAAAAAAGCTGTATTTATTCTTTCATCTTCTCCGTTAAGACTGATACCTTTTCTCTCCCTGCACTCTGTAGGACAATGGAGAGGAAAGGGCAGAGAGAAAGTTGATTCCCAGGGTTTTTGTGAATTCACAATCAGGAGACCTGAACTACAGCAGAGATGAGGGAAGAGTGAAGACAGAGCCGCTGGCAGCTGCCAGAATGTAAGGACCCACAGTCTCAACAGGAAGACACTCAGACACTTCTGTGTTCATCGAGAAAGGGCAAGAAAAGAGTCTCCCAGGGTAAGGGGATAGAGAGAGAAAGCAAACTTTTCAAAAAGGTAAACAGACAGTCCTCTCCCACTCATTCCAGCCGAGGTCTTAGAGCTGCCAGTTTAGCCTGGAAGGTATGATGGCTGGATACCTTTGTCCCCGTGGGAAGCAATCCCTGAAATTATGGCTGCTAAATTAGGAAAATTAGAAGTTGCCAGAAAATGTGAGAAAGTAGGAAACTTATTATTCACGGTTCTGAGTAAATGTTTCAAGAGAGGGGACAGCTAAGTAAGAAAAAGCCACTCTCTCCCCCATCTAAAAGGCACCATTAGAAACCAAACATCAGATACAAGGCACACTTCATGTAAATGATTCTATTTATATAAACCATGAAAACAGTTACTCCTCACCAATGTTAGAACTCAGAGGAGCTGTTACACTTTGGCGAGGGGAAGTTTATGACCGGGAGCAAGCAGAAGGGGGGCTTCTGGGAGTCGGCAAGTCTGTGCTTTGCTCTGGGCGTGTCCTGTTTTGAAAATCCATCGAGCTGTAATACTGTGTTAGCTGCGCTTCTCTCTGTGTACACTGTGTGCCTGTTTAGTTGCTTCAGTCGTGTCTGAGTCTTTGCAGCCCCATAGACTGTAGCCCGCCGGGCTCCTCTGTCCATGGGATTCTCCAGGCAGGAATACTGGAGGGGGTTGTCACTGTTACTCCAGGGGATCTTCCCGAACCATTGATCAAACCCACGTCTCCGGCACTGGCAGGCGGATTCTTCATCACTGAGCCACTGGGAAGCCCCTATGTACAATGTGTGCTGTGTGCTCAGTCTCTCAATCATATCAGACTCTTTGCAACCCCATGGACTGTAGCCCACCAGGCTCCTTGGTCCATAGGGATTCTCTAGGCAAGAATATTGGAGTGGGCATCCTTTCCCTTCTCCAGGGGATCTTCCCAACCCAGGGATCGAACCCAAGTCTCCCACATTGCAGGTGGATTTTTTACCATCTGACCCATCAGTTCAGCAAAAAGGATTAAAAAGGAGAGGACACGGCTACTCTTCTTACATACTCTCCCAGCTGGTCTAGGAAAATCAAACTGTTATTTTCAGGACCTACAAATCGGAAAAAATATACCTGCATTTCAAGCTCCCAACCCACTATGAGCAAAAATTATAAGGAGCTGAACACATTAAAACATAGAAAATTATAATACATATAAATTTGGCCTCATTGAATTAGTAAAGTTACTAATTCTCTAAATTAATTCATCAGTTTAGATATTTTGTAAGTGAATTTGATGCTCATAGTATTCAATCCATCATATGTTGATGATTACTAAAAAAAAAATACTTACTTTTAATACACTGTTAGACTCTCTGTTACCTATAGGTAACATCTAAAACTGACCCCCACAGATTTCTCTTGAGCAGTCTATTGAGTTTCAGTATAGTTGCTTTGATGGCATTTCTTAGGTGGTGGTGGTGGTGGTGGTTTAGTTGCTAAGTCGTGTCCAACTCTTGCAATCCCATGGATTCCTCTGTCCCTGGGATTCTCCAGGCAAGAATATTGGAGTGGATTGCCATTTCCTTCTCCACAGTATCTTCCCAACCCAGGAATCAAACTCAGGTCTCTTGCATTGCAGGAAGATTCTTTACCAACTGAGCTATGAAGGAAGCCCCATTCCTTAGGTAGTGGGTATTATTAACTTGTCAATGAAAGGATCTCTGAGAATCTGACTAACCTCTCCTGAAAAATGCCCTGTAGCAGGAACTCTTTGTACACTACGCTAAAGCCATTCTTAATTCCTTTCCCTATCCATTTTTTGACCAGAGAAAGTAAGAAACCAAATTCTCCATGGCCTTGTGGACAAGGAAAGCAAGGTGACCAAGATACTGCTGGATAATCTGATGCCAGGGGACACATACTTGAACTTCTAGGTGGAGCTTTCAGGAAAGTTGTTACTTTCCAGATGATAAGATTCCTACTGATGGTCAGAGCTCTTCAGTTCCTTTACCCCCTGCTCTTCTATTTTAACTGGTGGGGCAACAGCCATCTGTCAACTATTAGGTGATGAACATTAGGATGCAGAAGCTAATTAAGATGGTGAGGGGGAAAGATACAAAAAGGAGGGCTCTGTGTATCACCATGCTAGCCCAGCGCTCCCAACACCAATGACTGGGTTTCTGTTACTTGCAGCTAAAGGCATTCCTTACAGATTGTTCACTAGCTTCCTCTGGACCCCCGGTCATAGGTTCCTGGTTTAGGAAGATAAAGACCAAATTAAGACACTCAAAATTCATGACTCAGGCCTTAAGGGTGAGTTAGACAGGTCATAACCTTAATCTAAACTAGGATGCATGAACACTTACACATTTAATGAATCCCTATTCCGGCGAGAGAATCCACACTACTTACTGCTTAGTAGATGTACCATGTACTGAATGCATTAGAAAGTCCACGGGAAAGTAATTCTTGTGAGCTAGAGGTGTCAGGGCTGGTAGGACATGAAAAGTGAGTGTGAGTATGAGGTAGGAATATCCTGATAATGAACAACCAGGAATAACAAGTCCATCAGCCTGGCTACACCAGAATTTTCCATGGGCTCTGAATTTTAACAGTGATAGATGCTCAGCTGCAGAGACCAGGTATCCATATATTTTTTTTTCTGTAGTCAGTGAACAGTTGAGTATTTGAGTTGAGAGGGATGTGCACAAATTGATACTGAGCAAAAAAAAAGTGGGGGGGGGGGAATGCGTTAATTCGCCCATTCATCCAATCATCCCACTACGTGCATCTCAAAGCCACACATCAGTGGTTCTTTGTACCAAGTGCCAGGTGCTGTTGCAGGCACAGGGGGTGGAGGAGTGAACAAGACAGAGCCACCGCTTTCTTGGAACATGTTTTAGTAGGGAAGGCACAATATGGGCAGATAAATAACTATGCAAAAAATGCAGTAGAAAGGAAAGGCAAATGTGTTAACCAGTGACTACAAAAGATATGTGTGTGGTGGGGGATAGCTTCTCAAATAGGATGGACAGGGCATGGTCATGGAGAAAAGGTCATGGACATGAGACTTGGAACGCTGAAAGAGTCACGGTGGGTGTATGGTTAAGACAGGAGTAAGCGCGTGTGCAAAGACCCTGGCATGGGGGTGAGCATTAGCACAACCAAGGGAAAAAAAAAACAAAAGCCACAACAAAGAGCCAGTGAACTTGTAGAGGTGGGGGTGGAAAGCTGAGTGCCGAAGAATTGATGCTTTTGAACTGTGGTACTGGAGAAGACTCTTGAGAGTCCCTTGGACTGCAAGGAGATCCAACCAGTCCATCCTAAAGGAGATCAGTCCTGGGTGTTCTTTGGAAGGAATGATGCTAAAGCTGAAACTCCAATACTTCGGCCACCTCCTGCGAAGAGTTGACTCACTGGAAAAGACTCTAATGCTGGGAGTGATTGGGGGCAGGAGGAGAAGGGGACGACAGAGGATGAGATGGCTGGATGGCATCACTGACTCAATGCACATGAGTTTGGGTGAACTCCGGGAATTGGTGATGGACAGGGAGGCCTGGAGTGCTGCAGTTCATGAGGTCACAAATAGTCAGACACGACTGAGCAACTGAACTGAACTGAACTGAAGATGAATGGGAAAAAAACAAACAAACTCAAAGAAAAATATGTGACAGAGACTGTATATGGCCTGCAGAGCCTCAAATATTTGGCTCTTACAGAAATATTGCCACCCCCCTGGCATGGATGGTGGGTTGGGGGTGAGGAGGGGATGGGAAGCATGGGAGGCTGTGTCCTGATCTGGGGACACAAGAGACACGAGGAAATAAAGTGAGAGTCCTCATGGGCTTTAGGAAGTCCAAGTTCCAAAATTCTATTAATACAGCAGAAACCACAGTGATCTCTGCCTCTAGCCTCCTTCAGAGAGGGCAGCATGCAGGGTCCAAGGAGGCTGGGCTCTTCAGTATGGCAGAATGCATGAAAGTATGAAGTATGGTACCCGACAGCCTGCTTCTGAATCTCAGGTCTGTGACCATGAGCTAATTACTGAACCTCTCAGGGCCTCCTTCTCCTTATCTGTAAATGGCAAACTTGTAACAGGAAGCTTCACAGGGGTATCATGGAAAACATATGGGCTAAAATTTGCAAAGTACTTAGAAGAGCACCTGACCTACAGCAAGTCCCATGTAAGAGAGAAATAAAGGCAAGACCATGTGCACAGTGCGTGGCACAACACCCGGTCCAGGTGTGTGAATGAATGAATGATGCGTGACTAAATCCCACAGAAATATTCCTTCAAAACACTCAAAATCAATGTAATCTCTGACAACTATAAGCACAGTTTGATTTTCTTTATCTGAAAACAAAAGAGTCAGATGTTAGGCAGTCCTAGGAAAGATCTTAAGAGAGGGGAATACAAAATTACTTAATCTTTAGAGTTCAGGAAACCACTTTACCTGTCTCCTGAGAAGCCTGTATGCAGGACAAGAAACAACAGTTACAACTTGAGATGGAAAAACAGACTGGTTCAAAATTGGGGAAGGAGCAAGTCAAGGCTGTATATTGTCACCCTGCTTATTTAATTTATATGCAGAGTACATCATGTGAAACACTGAGCTGGATGACACAAGTTGAAATCAAGATTGCCAAGAGAAATATCAACAACCTCAGATATGCAGATGATACCACTTTAATGGCAGAAAGCGAAGGGGAACTAAAGAGCCTCTTGATGAAAGTGAAAGAGGAGAGTGGAAAAGCCGGCTTAAAACACAACATTCAAAAAACAAAGATCATGGCATCTGGTCCCATCACTTCATGGCAAATAGATGGGGAAAAAGTGGAAACAGTTACAGATTTTATTTTCTTGGGCTGCAAAATCATTGCAGACAGTGACTACTAACATGAAATTAGAAGATGCTTGCTCCTTGGGAAAAAAGCTATGACAAACCTAGGCAGCATATTAAAAAGCAGAGACATCACTTTGTTGACCAAGGTCCATCTAGTCAAAAGCTAAGGTGTTTCCAATAGTCATGAATGGATGTGAGAGCTGGACCATAAAGAAGGCTGAGCACTGAAGAATTGATGCTTTTGAATTGTGGTGCTGGAGAAGACTCTTGAGAGTCTCTTGAATAGCAAGGAGATCAAACCAATCAATCCTAAAGGAAATCAACCATGAATATTCATTGGAAGGACTGATGCTGAAGCTTCAATACTTGGGCCACCTGATGTGAAGAGCTGCTTCACTGGAAAACACCCTGGTGCTGGGAAAGATTGAGGGCAAGAGAATGTGGCAGCAGAGGAGGAGTTGGTTAGATAGCATCAGTGACTCAAAGGACACAAGTTTGAGCACTCTGGGAGATAGCAAAGGAAAGGGAAGCCTGGTGTGCTACAGTCCACAGGGTCGCAAAGGGTCGGACATGACTGAGCAATTGAACAACAACAAAGTTCAAAAACCCTCTGTGACAGACTGTATTTTCAGAATTCTATCACCCCGTGGTCTATTAATATGAATAGAATCCAGTGTTAAATTTGTGGGTGTGTTAGTTACTAAAGTTCTTGCAATTCAGAAAACAAATGGTATTCACTGCAGGATGCTAGGAATGAAAGAAAATTGAAGGAAAATTATAATAATGATAGCTTAGCATAAAAGCAACTTTGCCTCATACCAACTTTTAAAGGCTGCCCTGTTTAATCTAGTGAGTGTCTAAAACACAAGAACAGCAAAGAGAAAAGAGAAGCATTAAGGCAAGGCCTGATGTAACTAGCAGCACTCATTTAGGAATCTGAAAAACAATTTATCTTTTCTTCATTGTCTCAATACATACTCATAATAAGAAAAATATTCCAGGAACACAGAAACAATCTAAATAGAACCTCAAGGATATAAGACAAGTCAGAGGATGGGGAGTTTCTAAGAAAACTGGTACAGTTTCTTTGTTAACTTGGTGTCATGATATTAAAAGGGCTGTTCTGAATCCTAAGAGTTAAGGATGGAAGATGCTAGGTCTGGTCCTGCCTGGGATCTGGTGTGGAAAAACAAGCAGAGAAGACCAATTCTCAGGTTTAGAAAAAATCTATCTGATGCTATTTTTAAAATATTGTTAATTTTGTGGGTGAGATAATGTCATTAGGGTTCTGTTGAAAAATGTTCTTCGATTTTTGACATAGCCTAAAGTATTTAGTATACTTGCTGTCTTAACTTTAATCATAAAAATATGTGGAAAGGGAGAAAATGATATTCTAGCAAGACTTAAGAAATATTAAGGTTGGAATATAATTATTGTAAGACACAAAATTGCTTTTTTAAATGACTATCTCGGAGGCAAGAAAAGCCATATATAATCAAAAGCAGATTCTTTTCCTGACAGCTTCATGAACCAACCCGGACTAAAGAGAAGCACCTAAGGTGATTAAAAAGTTTCAGAGTCATTTAAAAATCTTGATACACGAAACAAAATCTTGGTTAACTAGACATTATGCCAGAAAACTTTGAATGAGCAAATTCCTCATATCCAAAAATTTGATTACGTGTATTTAGGATAGAAAGTTGACAATATATGATCCTTAGTCATTTAACATATTTGAGTGGGTTCTAGGTTCCAGTAAGTTTGTTCCAGACCCTGCAGTTATTGCTGGGAATAAAACACAAAACTACCCCCCCTCCTGGTTGTTTTTGCTGCTTAGTCACTAAGACGTGTCTGACTCTTTGAGACCCCATGGGCTGTAGCCCGCCAGGCTCCTCTGTCCATGAGATTTCCCAGGCAAGAATACTGGAGTGGGGTGCCATTTCCTTCTCTAGCAGATCTGCCAGACCCAAGGATTGGAGGGATACTGGGAGGTGGGGAAGAGACACATTAGGAGTTCAGGATTACCAGATACACACTACTATACAGAAAAGATAGACAACAAGGTCATGTGCATAGCACAGGGAACTATATACAATATCTTGTAATAACCTATAACGGGGAAGAATCTGAAATGAAAACTGAATCACTTTGTTGTACACCTAAAACTAACATAACATTGTAAATGTACTGTATCTCAATAAAGAAGGATAAAAGTACTAATAAGCGACTATGCCCTGAACAGGTGCCCTTTCAGCAAAGGCTACGTGCCTAGCATCCTTTTCCATGTGTCTACACACACAGGCACTAATAAAAAGCTATAGATGTTTCGTGCATGAAATGGCCACAAAGCCCTTTTGAAAAGCCACAAAGCAAGACCCAGCCTCACATTTCTTTTGAGAACACCTTTGAAGTATCTGCTCTTTGGAAAGGAGAGAAGCTCTCTGATTCTGTGGTTCCCCCCTCATCTCTCCTGTGAAAAAATACGTAGTTCTACCTGGGAAGCAATGACAAGTAACGCTGTTCCTTCCTTCAGCACAGGCAGAAACTGCTTTAAGCCCTCGTCTTGCCCTAGATTCTCAGGAAGAGGCCTCCATTCCCAGGAAGAAACAGATACAGGCAGACCTCGTTTTATCACTCTTCATAAATACTGCATTTTTCACAAACTGAAGGTTGTGGCAGCAAGCCTATCAGCGTCGTTTTCCAACAGCATTTGTGTCACAGTCCAGTCGTTCTCACAATAATCCCAATCTTTCTGTTATTATTATATTTGTCATGGTGATGTATGGTCAGTGATCTCTGATATTACTACTGCAAAAAGTTAACAACTGGCTGAAGACTCAGATGGTAGCATTTTTAGCAATAAAGCATTTTTTAAATTAAGGTATGCACACTTTTTGTGGACAGTGCTATTGCACACTTGAGACTACAGTATAGTACAAACAACTTATATACACCAGGGAATAAGAAAATTGTGTGGCTCCCCTTGCCATGATGCCTGCCTTACTGCGGTGGTCTGGAAGCCAACCATCGTGTCTCCAAGGTCTGTCTGTGCATCTGTCTACAGCCAACCTCAGGTGGTACCGTCACTAGGTGGGCAGAATGCAGGCTTTGGATACATTAGGGAGGACCTTGTATCACAGACTGAGGAGTCTGCCTTTATTCGACCAGTGGTACAGAGCCATGCAGAAAAGCTTTAAGCAGAAGAGTGGCAAGACTGGTTGCATTTCAACAGGTATGAGCTGGCAGAAGTATGAAGGACAGGTAAGTTTGGGGTGATGGGTGGGGAGGGGAGAAGGCTCTCAAGGAGTCTAGCTGAGGAGGGCTCGGGAAGTGAGAGCTCTGAGAAAATAACGCGACAGAACTGGTAGCTATTTGGATGGAGGGGGTTAGTGGGAAGATGAAGCTGATGTCTCCAGAGGGAGAGACTGGGTGGAGAACAGTTACTAACAGCAATGGAGGATACGGCAGGGAGAATGGATGGCCAGGAACAGAAATGCATGGGTTCAGCTTTGACCACGATGGAATTTGGATGCTAGATTCTTAAATCTATTGCAGAGGCCTCCAGGAGACAGCCGCAAATGAAGGACTAGAAATTTAGGACACAAATACAGAAATTTGGGAAGCACTGCTGTCCCATTTCCAGTAAGTACAATGGTGCTATACATTTTTGTTTGTTTGTTTTTTGGTGGGGGCAGTGAAGCAGAAAAGGATTACAGCTTTATTGCTTTTCCAGGGAAAGGGAGATACACTGGGCTTCTGCCTCGAAAAACTATTTGTCTCCCTGTTGTTGCTTTTTAAAATTGAAGAGCTACCCTTCTTAAAAGATCACAGATAACAGAGCAGATGGCCACTTACTTTCTGCATTGCTAATATGTTCTGTTCCGATACCACATGTAACTAGTAACAGACTCTGGCCTTCTGAGGTCTAATTATGCCATTCCTCCCTGACATTCCTCATGCCCTACAAGCATAATTCAATCTGCTTCCCAATTCCAAGATCGATGTGAAAAATTCCTTGAGAGGATACTCTCTAGTATGGATTAACCAGGGCATTTTACTATTTTTCAAACAATAGCATAATAAAAGGTCAGTCAAAATGTTATCAGGTACAAACAGTGGACCAGGCATTCGGCTAGATTCTAAGGCTCGCAAAGAGAAAAGGCTAAGGAGGTCCCTGCCCTTAGGAAGCTTACATTCCATTGGGGGACAGACAGACAATAAGCAAGTAAAATAGCAATGGTGTGATTAGCGTCAGGGCTAAATACAGAGGTAGGTAAGACTGAGCATATTGGGAGCAGGATGTCTTGAAAAGAATAATCGGGAATTCATTTTGAGAAGCTGAACAGAAATCCAGACAGCTGGGGGAAAACCTTTATAGTGAGATTCATCAGTCTTGGGGTGGGGAAAACTCACTGTGCTGACTCCTGGGACGTGAAGTCAGCAGCAGGGAGAGGGGCAGAGGGTGAGGCTGGAGAAGTGGCAAGGAGCTGAGTCAGAGAATCTTTATTCATTTATCTTTTTAAAGCTGTGGCATGTGGGATCTAGTCCCCTGACCAGGGAAGGAACCCGGGCTCCCTGTATTGGGAGTGTTGAGTTTTAGCCACTGGACCACCAGAGAAGTCCCATATCCTGTGAATATTTAGATTCTTCTACTCAGAGGCCACGCGGGCCCGTTTGTACTGGCACCTTGATTAGGGAGAGGAAGAGATTATGAGGAAAACTACTACTTCTTCAACTAATGCCAATGACAGAAAAAAAAAAACAAAACACCCTGTTTTTCTAATTAGGAGTCAGGGCTGAAGATCACAGATGTTCTAGATATAGTAATCATGACAGAGACGGGATATACAAAGTTAATAAAATTTCCCAACGTGCAGATTGGAAAAGAACATTTTCAAATGGAAGGAAGTGGGAAAGCCTGTCTTGTTAGGAATGGCCTGGGCCTAAGCACTGCCAAGTGTGTTTCGGTAGCGATAACGAGCTGTATTTGAGGTTGGACGCTCAGTGGGTTAGGTATATAGAGATGCTATAAAAGTGTGGTCTTGGCATTCTGCTCCTCTCTGACCGGTTCTACCATCATTAAATTCCTTCAAACGCAATGTTGCTGGCCTGTGACTATAAACATTTTCATAAAATCAAAGTGCTTCATTACCACTTCAACATGCATGTGACTTCTTGGCTCCAATTTTCTGACAATTTTAACTATAAAATTCTCCCGAAAACTACTTGAGGCTAACCGACTAACACTCAAAGGAGGTACAAACACTTTAAAAAAACCAGTGAACTAGTGTTCCAGGATGTAAAGGATTCAAACTTTGATATACATTTTCGCCAATTTATCAGTCAAGCTGAAGATATCATAATTCTTCTGAAACACTTTAAACATAAAATAGAAGGTCTTTACATATGCAGAAGTTGAAAGCAAAATGCTTTCCTGCTATTTGAACATCTATCAAATCTTTTTAAATGTCCAGAAGAGCTCTATTGATCCACATTAATTTTTACAGTCATTTTCCAATCCTAGGAAATCATATTTTCTACTATTCTTTTCCTTCCCTCAATTGAAAGCACTCCTGCATATTTAAAGTCATAAATTATCGTTACAGTTGTTTACGATCCAAGTTTATTTTAATAAGGTTCTTAGTCTCATCTAGTACAGAAAGTGCTTAAGTCATTATCTCTTATTTTTGATTATAATAATTACAAGGCCTACAATACTTTCTAAAGACCTCATTAAAAAGGGACATGTCATAATAGCCATGATTAGCAAACCAGAGGTAGGATATTAGTCACTGCACCCTAAGGAGAGCTTTTCTCTTTGACAGTGTGAGAGTGAGTTGATTAAGGAAACATCAGCCTCACACTGGCCTGTCCTCAAAATGCCAAGCTGTGCATTATAAACAAGTCGACTGTACATTTTACACTTCAACATACATCTATATCGATTCTTTAACTCAGTTCCGAAAGCAAGCACAGGTTATTCTAATTTTTCCCATGTTAGATGTTAAGAAACGGGCTCAAGAAAATTTTATTAAGTCCAAAGCACATTTTATTTTTACCTTTTAATTAATTTTTATTGGAGTATAGTTGCTTTACAATGTTGTGTTAGTTTCTGCTGCACAGCAAAGTGAATCAGCAATATTTTTACATATATCCTCTCTTTTCTGGATTTCCTTCCCATTTAGGTCACCACAGAGCATTAAGTAGAGTCCCCTGTGCTGTACAGCAGGTTCTCATTAGTTATCTGTTTTATATATACTATCAATAGTGTATATATGTCAATCTCAATTCATTCTAACCCCTTTTCCCCCTTGGTATCTGTACATTTGTTGTCTACAACTGTGTCTCTATTTCTGCTTTGCAAATAAGATCATTTAGAGCATTTTTTTTCTAGATTCCACATATATGGGTTACCTTTCAAAGATACTTCTGAAGCAAAGATCATCTTATTCACTAACAAGTTGTTTCTTTCCTAAACTACTTGGGTACACCTATTACATTAGATTTCTGCCTCCACACAGATTTTTTTTTTTTTTTAGTGCAAATGCGTTCTATCATCATTAAATGACCATAAATGAAATATTGCCCTTTTTTTTCACAAAAGAAAGTGAAAGTGAAGTTGCTCAGTCGTGTCCTACTCTTGGCGATTCTTTCATGATGATAGTCTTTTCCAGGCTTGTAGCTAGTATGTGTTACCATTTTTAGTTTCCACCAACATTAATCTCATGACTACTGGTATTGGAACAGCTGTCATAACGAGATAGTAACTCTCCACTGCAACCTCTACAACCACGTTAAGAGTTCTTCACACTGGCCTGGCAACCTATTGCTAAGCAGAATACATTGGAAAATGAAGTTCAACTAACAGTAAACAGTGGTCTCAAATGCAAAAGAAGACTTCATTATTTGCTATAAGGAGATACTTACAATAGCAACTCATTTATAAAATTTGAATTACTATCGCACTCAATAAAATGGTGTGCTGTGCTGTGCTTAGTTGCTCAGTCATGTTCGACTCTTTGCAACCCATGGACTGCAGCCCGCCAGGTCCCTCTGTCTATGGAATTCTCCAGGCAAGAATACTGGAGTGGGTTGCCATGCCCTCCTCCAGGGGATCTTCCCAACCCAAGGGCCAAACCCAGGTCTCCTGCATTGTAGGTGGATTCTTTACTGTCTGAGCCACCAAGGAAGCCCATGCTCTCCTATAGATATATTTTCAAGTAACTTCTAATACCACGGTATATTTGGGGATATCCATTGGCAAATCATTTCCCGAATTACACATTATACTTTACTAAAACAATTTAGTCAATACACAAGAATTTATAGCACATTACGTGCTCAGCATTCAGTTCTCCTTATAAGTACTTATATGGCACAATGTGTTGGATAAAACAGGACATAAATTAAGGCAATGAATGTCCACCTGCTGTATCTTCGAATGTGTAAAGATGGTACAACCAGATTGATGGCCTGAATGTCTTTATTTTTTTAATTTGATGATATTATATGTGGAAATACTTTATTGGAACTGACTATAAAGTTATATTGGGATTTTTCACTGTGCTCAGGGTCTGTGCTCCTAGCCCCTAAGCTGTTCAAGGTTCTGCTGCTGCTGCTGGTTGCTAAGTTGCTTCAGGTGTGTCCAACTCTATGCGACACAACAGATGGCAGCCCACCAGGCTCCCCCGTTCCCAGGATTCTCCAGCAAGAACACTGCAGTGGGTTGCCATTTCCTTCTCCAATGCAGGAAAGTGAAAAGTGAAAGTGAGGTCACTCAGTCGTGTCCAACTCTTAGCGACCCCATGGACTGCAGCCTACCAGGCTCCTCTGTCCATGGGAGTTTCCAGGCAAGAGCACTGGAGTGGGGTGCCATGGCCTTCTCCGTTCAAGGTTCTACTGTATTCCTATAAATCACACACATCCTCCATTACACTTTGTCATCATCAGATTATTTTCAACCTAATACCATGTAAATAGCTTTAAGTACAAAGTAAGTGCTATGTAAATAGTTGCTGGTTCGTGCACAGTAAATTCAAGTTTTGCTTATTTGGAACTTCTTGAAAAAAATTTCTTTGTGTGAATATTTCTGATTCATGGTTGGTTGTATCATTATAATACAGAATCATGAATACAGTCAGCTACTGTATCTGGAGATTATTTTCCAGATGACTGACTTCCTTTCAAAGGGTCAGGAAAGTTTTGCTAAGTTCTTTGTGAGAGGATCTTGGTACCAGTTTAGACTGAGAGTGGGAAACCTCATGTACTCCTATTTTCTGGCTCCTAGAAGCCAATTTACATATAACCAAGTTCAAAATAAAGTTCCAGCATGCAACTGATTGTTACAAGGGATTTGATGAGCCACATGGCTCAAGTGAAGGAAATCTTTTTGAGTATAATATGCTGTTATGTGGATTTTGAGGTCAAAAGAAAAAACAAAACAATAAATACATAGTTTTAAGGGCCACTGAGAAGGTCAGTTTTCATTCCAATCCCAAAGAAAGGCAATGCCAAAGAATGCTCAAACTACTGCACAACTGCACTCATCTCACACTCTAGTAAAGTAATGCTCATAATTCTCCAAGCCAGGCTTCAGCAGTACGTGAACCATGAACTTCCAGATGTTCAAGCTGTTTTTAGAAAAGGCAGAGGAACCAGAGATCAAATCGTCAGCATCTGTTGGATCATCAAAAAAGCAAGAGAGTTCCAGAAAAACATCTATTTCTGTTTTATTGACTATGCCAAAGCCTTTGACTGTGTGGATCACAATAAACTGTGGAAAATTCTGAAGGAAATGGGAATACCAGACCACCTGACCTGCCCTTTAAGAAACCTATATGCAAAAAAAAAGAAAGAAAGAAAGAAACCTATATGCAGGTCAGGAAGCAACAGTTAGAGCTGGACATGGAACAACAGACTGGTTCCAAATAGGAAAAGGAGTACATCGAGGCTGTACTTTGTCACCCTGCTGTATATTGTCACCCTGCTTATTTAACTTCTATGCAGAGTACATCATGAGAAATGCTGGGCTGGAAGAAGCACAAGCTGGAATCAAGATTGCTGAGAGAAATATCAATAACCTCAGATATGCTGATGACACCACCCTTATGGTAGGAAGTGAAGAGGAACTAAAAAGCCTCCTGATGAAAGTGAAAGAGGAGAGTGAAAAAGTTGGCCTAAAGCTCAACATTCAGAAAATGAAGATTATGGCATCTGGTCCCATCACTTCATGGCAAATAGATGGGGAAAGAGTAGAAACAGTGTCAGACTTTATTTTTCTGGGCTCCAAAATCATTGCAGATGGTGACTGCAGCCATGAAATTAAAAGACGCTTACTCCTTGGAAGGAAAGTTATGACCAACCTAGATAGCATATTCAAAAGCAGAGATATTACTTTGCCAACAAAGGTCCGTTTAGTCAAGGCTATGGTTTTTCCTGTGGTCATGTATGGATGTGAGAGTTGGACTGTGAAGAAAGCTGAGCGCCAAAAAATTGATGCTTTTGAACTGTGGTGTTGGAGAAGACTCTTGAGAGTCCCTTGGACTGCAAGGAGATCCAACCAGTCCATTCTAAAGGAGATCAGCCCTGGGATTTCTTTGGAAGGAATGATGCTAAAGCTGAAACTCCAGTACTTTGCCCACCTCATGCAAAGAGTTGACTCATTGTAAAAGACTGATGCTGGGAGGGATTGAGGGCAGGAGGAGAAGGGGACGACAGAGGATGAGATGGCTGGATGGCATCACCGACTCAATGGACGTGAGTTCGAGTGAACTCCAGGAGTTGGTGATGGACAGGGAGGCCTGGCGTGCTGTGATTCATGGGGTCACAAAGAGTCGGACACAACTGAGCGACTGAAATGAACTGAGATGTGAACAATGGTGAATTCCATCTAAACTAGGGGTTCTACATTGACGACAACCAAATCCAGATGTTGGTTTCAACAAGGAATTAGTGTTTGGGGGCTACTACTGCCAGAAACCTGTTTAAGGATCTGTATTTCCTTCCTTTGTAACTATTTTGTAATCCAGGAAGTTTGGATGGTTTAATTAAAAGACATTGGAGGGATATAAACTCAGGAGTGGAATTATTGGGTCCTATGGTAGTTCCATTTTTAGTTTTATTTTTGAGAAACCTCTATATTGTTTTCCACAGTGGCTGCACAAATGTACATTCCCTTTAATAGTAAACAAGGTTGCCCTTTTCTGCACATCTTTGCCAACGTTTGCTATTTGTGCTCTTTTTGTTGAGAGCTATTCTAACAGGTATGAGATAATATCTCATTGTAGTTTTTATTTGCATTTCCCTGATAATCAGTAACGTTGAACATCGTTTCATATGTCTGTGGGCCATCTGTATTTCCTCTTTTGAAAACTGTCTTTTTAATTCTTCTGCCCATTGTTCAATCATGTTGCCTGCTTTTTTGATGTTGAATTGTATGAGCTGTTTGTATATGTTGGATATTAATTCCTTGTCAGTCATATCATTTGAAACCACTTTCTCCCATTCAGCAGGTTGTTTTTCTGTTTTTCAATGGTTTCCTTTACTGTGCAAAAGCAGTTAAGTTTAATTAGGTCCCATTTGTTTATTTTCTTCCTTTTTTTTGCTATAGGCAGATGGATCAAAAAAAAATAATGCTGTGACTTATTACAAAGAGTGTTCTACCTATGTTTTCCTCTATGAGTTTTTATCCAGTCTCACGTTTAGGTCTTTAACACATTTTGAGTTTATTTTTGTACATAGTATCAGAGAATGTTCTAATTTCATTCTTTGACATGTAGCTGTCCAGTTTTCCCAGCACCACTTATTGAAGAGATTGTCTTTTTTCCATTGTATGTTCTTGCCTCCTTAGTTGTAGATTAATTGAGCATAGGTTGTGGGCTTCTTTTCTGAGTTATCTATCATTTTCCATTGATCTATGTGTCTGTTTTTGTGCCAGTACCATAGCTATTTGATTACCAATTTGAAAAGACATATGCTCCTCAATGTCCAAAGCAGCATTAACCTACATGTCCATCAACAGATGAATAGATAAAAAAGATGCGATATGTCTCTATATATTTACATATATATATATATACACATATATATAAAACATAGATACATGTAAAAAAACTATGGAACACTACTCATTCATAAAACACACACACATATATGTATGTATGTATTTATATGGATATATATATACAGAGATATATGTGCATATATGTATGTATACACACACACACACACATTATGGAAAACTACTCAGTCATAAAAAAGAACAAAAATTTTGTCATCTGCAGCAATATGGACGGACTTTGGATATGGAAGGCATCATCCCTGGTGGCTTAGATGGTAAAGAATCCACCTGCAACATGGGAGACTTGTGTTTGATCCCTGGGTTAGGAAGATCCCCTGGAGGAGGGCATGGCAACGCATTCCAGTATTCTTGCCTGGAGAATCCCATGGACAGAGGAGCCTGGTGGGCTACAGTCCATGGGGCCACAAAGAGTCAGACACTACTGAGCAAGTAAGCACACACACACACGCTAAGTAAAAAGAAGTCCAAACATAAAGATAAAGACAAATACTATATGATTTCAGAATCTAAAAAATATAGCAGGAAAAAGGAAGCAGACTCACAGATAGAGGGAACAACTCGTGGTTACTAGAGTAAAGGAGAGGGGGAGGGTCAATACTGGGCTGGGAGAGTGAGAGGCCAACTACTGGGGTAAGACAGGCAAGCGGATGCATTGCACAATACAGAAAATATATCCAATATTTTGTAATAACTGTATTCATTGCAGGGCCTGAGGCTGAAGCTGAAACTCCAATACTTTGGCCAACTGATGTGAAGAACTGACTCACTGGAAAAGACCCTGATGTTGGGAACGATTGAAGGCAGGAGGAGAAGGGGACGACGGAGGATGAGATGTTTGGGTGGCATCACCGACTCAATGGACATGAGTCTGGGTAAACTCCAGGAGTTGGTGATAGACAGGGAGGCCTGGCGTGCTGCAGTCCATGGGGCTGCAAAGAGCCGGACACAACTCTGTGACTGAACTGAACTGTAGATGGAAAGTAACCTTTAAAATCTGTATTAAAAATTAAAAAAAATTAAATATAAATATAAAAGACAATGGGAGTACAAAGAAGCCTTCCATGTCTCAGCAGTGTAAAATTCTCAGCAGTGAATAATCCAACCATCCAAACAACTTTTACACACGAACCATCCCCCAGCACCTCTCATTTCAGCCATATCTGGTTACTGGGCAGCTGGCACCATCAGATCTCAGTGAGCACAAGGATCACTGCCAGATGTAGCTTGGGATGGCAGCAATCCAACCCTGAACTTCAAAGGCATTTTCTCTTCCAACCATCACTTGCTTAGAAACCTAAACAAACCCCACTGGTTTGGCCACATATCTCTTAATCTGGTTAAGGCTATTAAAGTGTTTTGTTTTTCTTTTTGACATACATGCTATTCAAGCTCATTCAATCCAGAAATTCAGCATTTTTAATAAGACCTCAGAGCTGGCAGCCAATTCCCGCAAGAGAAAATGCTAGTCTCCTGTTCATCATTTTCAAATTAGTTCCCATATTTCAGTTCAAGGCTCAGTGATACAGTTACAGCCTCACAGTACGAGATACTGCCAACCCAGCACCCTGACACTTAGCTCTCAAAGCCACAAAGATTTGATTTATCAAATTTAGTCTTTTGACTCATCCACTGACAGAGATTTATGGTGGTAACATATCAGTTGCATGATTCACATTGTGAGCCTCCTCTGACGTTTTTGCTTTTTTTCCTCTCTCTGACTAGCTACTACCAGTTTCTGAAAATGCAGGATAGAAAAGCAGCTGAAAGATTATATACTCAGTAGATTTTAACTCTAGACATCCAGACAAGATATAAAGTCAAATGAAGTGTCTCTCTCTCAGAAGCAATTTTAAAGACTGAGAAAGTATTGATTCACTAATAGACACACAATCTCACAACAGCCTGAGATCATATAAGGCTACGACAACTTCCCAGACTAACTGGAAGACAACATGGGCATAACTTCCTCCATGATTCAATGACAAGTTTTCACAAACCACAAATAATGTGTTTGTGCAATGAACCCTCCACACTACCATCTGGTGCTTATTTTCTGAGAAAATTTCTTGGAGCACACAGACCACAGTTAATTTGACTTTCAACTATACCTAGCACTGTGCCACCCACAAATCAAGCCTCAGTAAGAACTTCTTAAGCTGACTGCAACAGTCACCAGGATCCAGACTTTATTCCTTATGTTGAGCATCAGTCGTGTTGGTCTTTGCTTAATTTTCTGTGAAATAACTAGAACTGGGATGCACCCAGTGTTATTAGCAACCCTCTGCTTCTGAAACAAAGGTCAGTCCCAACTCCCTACTGGGCCTGATAAATGGATTAAAAAAAAATCTCTTTTAATGGTGCCCACGTAGAGGGTACAACAAAATGTTCCCAGTGGTTGTGGCTAAGTCAAAGTATTCATTGGGGCACATGTCCTTGCAGGAAAGCTAGAGCAAGACACCATGAAACCATATACCTATTATTTACACTAGAACTCCATCAACAGCTCAAATGAACCCATGGATACAACTGTCCTCAATTCAAAGGAAGCTTATCATCATTATTTTTTATACTTTGACATGTTACCTTGAGTTGGGGCTACTGGACTATCATTTCCCCTTCATAAATAGTCAGGTTAACATGATGGGCTCAAAGGTTGTATTATCAGATCCATCCCTATCTTATTTGATTCAAATAATGTGATCAAATCAATAACACCATTAAAATGGCCAAGATATTGACCAAAGGGACATGTAATTTCTATGTATATTTCTCTCTGTTCATAACAATCCCATTCTTTACCAAAAAAAGACATATTTCTGTGGAACAATTTACACAGATGGAAAAGGTCAGTTTTCACTCCAATCCCAAAGAAAGGCAATGCCAAAGAATGCTCAAACTACTGCACAATTGCACTCATCTCATACACTAGTAAAGTAATGCTCAAAATTCTCCAAGCCAGGCTTCAGCAATACGTGAACCACGAACTTCGAGATGTTCAAGCTGGTTTTAGAAAAGGCAGAGGAACCAGAGATCAAATTGCCAACATCCGCTGGATCATGGAAAAAGCAAGAGAGTTCCAGAAAAACATCTGTTTCTGTTTTATTGACTATGCCAAAGCCTTTGACTGTGTGGATAATAGTAAACTGTGGAAAATTCTGAAAGAGATGGGAATACCAGACCACCTGACCTGCCTTTTGAGAAACTTATATGTAGGTCAGGAAGCAACAGTTAGCGCTGGACATGGAACAACAGACTGGTTCCAAATAGGAAAAGGAGTACATCAAGGCTGCATATTGTCACCCTGCTTATTTAACTTCTATGCAACTTCATGAGAAACGCTGGGCTGGAAGAAGCACAAGCTGGAATCAAGATTGCTGGGAGAAATATCAATAACCTCAGATATGCAGTTGACACCACCCTTATGGCAAAACGTGAAGAAGAACTAAAAAGCCTCTTGATGAAAGTGAAAGAGGAGAGTGAAAAAGTTGGCTCAAAGCTCAACATTCAGAAAACGGAGATCATGGCATCTGGTCCCATCACTTCATGGCAAATAGATGGGGAAAGAGTAGAAACAGTGTCAGACTTTATTTTTGGAGGCTCCAAAATCACTGCAGATGGTGACTGCAGCCATGAAATAAAAAGATGCTTACTCCTTGGAAGGAAAGTTATGATCAACCTAGATAGCATATTCAAAAGCAGAGACATTACTTTGCCGACTAAGGTTCGTCTAGTCAAGGCTATGGTTTTTCCTGTGGTCACGTACGGATGTGAGAGTTGGACTGTGAAGAAAGCTGAGTGCTGAAGAATCGATGCTTTTGAACTGTGGTGTTGGAGAAGACTCTTGAGAGTCCCTTGGACTGCAAGGAAATCGAACCAGTCCATTCTAAAGGAGATCAGCCCTGGGATTTCTTTGGAAGGAATGATGCTAAAGCTGAAACTCCAGTACTTTGGCCACCTCATGCGAAGAGTTGACTCATTGGAAAAGACTGATGCTGGGAGGGATTGAGGGCAGGAGGAGAAGGGGATGACAGTGGATGAGACAGCCGGATGGCATCACCGACTCGATGGACTTGAGTTTGAGTGAACTCCGGGAGTTGGTGATGGACAGGGAGGCCTGGCGTGCTGTGATTCATGGGGTCGCAAAGGGTCGGACACGACTGAACTGAACTGAACTGAACTGAAGAATAAGATGCCTTTCTTTCCTTTTAAAGAGAATTAGATTGAAGAGACCTCTAGTAAGGTAGAAGTTGGGTCTATAAGCTCTTTGTCCCTTCATTAATCACATCCTTCTCTCCCCGCAAACAAATCAATGGAAAGCAAGAACTTGTAGAGAAACAGCTCGCCTTTTTTCCAGGCATGTGTCCCAATGTATACACAGCTCTTCACATTTCCCAATGTATTAAACTAATCTAAAGCTTTAGAGTATCCTTGCCTGTAGAATCTCCATGGACAGAGGAGCCTGGTGGGCTACAGTCCATGGAGTCACAAAGAGTCAGACAGGACTGAGGCACTAAGCACACAAAGCTTTAGACTATACCTCCGCCCCCAACTTCCCTGACCAAAGTCACAACTAGGGCGGATTAAACCGCATGGAATCAGCATACACTGTACTATCAGTAATCATCAAAAATGTTCAACATCTCTCACATACAAATTATTTAATCCAAATTATTTATTTTTCTGGAAATTTTTTGATATAAAGTGAATAAGTTAATTATTATTAAAGTTATAATTTATATGGACTCAAGATAGAATGAAGAAATTTAGCTGAAGGAGAAAAGTACAGATTATTAATTATATTTCATTACTGTAGAACTAATGGAATGAAAATCAACAGAAGGGTACTGTTGGATTTTACACTCGAAATACCTGTAATATTTACTTGGCAGAAGAAAAAAAAAAGTAAATTCTCAAGAAGAGATAAATGAACACAAATCTGTTCCCAGAATAGGGAAAGCCCGAATAACATTCATTAAATCAGTCTACAAACAACTAACAGATATTAAAAAGCTGTGAACATTAGACAGGTTAATATATGCAAGGCATTCAGAACAGTGGTTTGCACATAGCAAAATTATGTAGTATCTCTTGATTATTACTACTTGTGTACAGACAAGAATATAAGGCGGCAACAAAATTTAGTCCATGCTCTCATCACATTCATAGTCTGAAAACCTGACGATATAAGGAAGGCATCATGTGCTTAATAATGATAAAAATCGAATATTGGTGAGTATGCAATGATGAAATACATTAACCTGCTGTCCAAACCTCACTGTAAGTGGGCATAAACATTTAAATAAATGTTAAGTACTGTCAAAACATTCATATCTATTGTTGTCCTATTTTTGGAAAACTATTTTAAAGCAATTATTACCTAATTTGGGAGGCAAATCTAGATTTATTAAGGAATTCAAGAGCTTGACATCTATAATATATAAAAAGAAGCAAAAAAAAAATCTGACAATGATGACACAAGTGAACAAATCTTGAAGGTATATACATAATTGAAGAGATACATATGAAAATTACAAAATGTATTTTGAAAATATCTAGATGTTACTTAAAAATGAAATTTTTATATTTTAAAGATAACTAAATAAAAACAAAAAGAAGAACAAACAGAAACATAGAACTTACAATAAACTCTAATTACAGGTGCTTCTTTTTGGCCCAAATCCTTCTGAAAGATCACCATATTTTAAATATTTTCTAATTAGATGTACAGGAAAAATAACTTTTGTGGAGCTCGTCTGCCAGGTCTCTAAATGCTCCAATATTTTGAACATGATCTTTTTTTCTGCAGAAAATACGTTAATATTTAGTATAGTCAAAATGAACAGTAGTGACACTAATAAAAGGAAAAAGACAAATGACATAATGATTAGATTTAATGAAGTAACTAGGTGCACATAAGAAGCCTTAATCATCCATTGTTTGGGAATACTCTTTCAGCTCTAAATGCACGTAGGTTTGGAAGGTTTATTTTGATCTCAAACATTTCCATCTGCACAAAAGCTGTGTTCAAAAGGCAGACTCCTGGGGTGTTTGCTTTTCTGTCCACAGGAGATCAGGGTAAGACAAAAGCTTGGAATGGAAGTTGTTGTTTGGTTATTGTTTTTTTTTTGTTTTAAGAATAATTTCCTTAGTTTTCCAGTACTGAAGAAAACTCGACACCAGTTTCTCAACCACAGCTCTACTGATTTTTCTTTCTTGTGGGGCTATCCTGTGTATAACAGGATGTTTAGCACTAACCCTGGTCTCTACCCATCAAATGCGAGGAGCCTCTGAGTCTCTCCCCTACAACGGAGACAACTGAAAATGTCTGCAGACATTTCCAAAGGTCTCTTGGGAATAAAATCATCCCCAGTCGAGAATCATTGCTCCAAACTAATGTTTGTTTACTCATTTTTAAAACTTTTTATTTTTCACTGGGGTATAACTGATTAACAATGTTGTGACAGTTTCAGGCGAACCGTGAAGGGACTCAGCTATACACATACACGTATCCATTCTCCCCCAAACTCCCCCCCACCCGGGCTGCCACATAGGCAGAGCTCCACGTGCTACACCGTAGGTCCTCGTCGGCTATCATTTTAAATATAGCAGTGCTTGCTGTTTAGTCGCTAAATCGTGTCCGACTCTTTTGCAACTTCTTGGACTGCAGTTCACCACGCTCCTTTGTCCATGAGATTTCACAGGCAAAAATACTGGAAGGGGCTGCCGTTTCCTTCTCCAGAGGATCTTCCTGACCCAGGGAAGGAACCTGCATCTCTTGCCTTGGCAGGCAGGTTCTTTAGACAGAAGTCCCGTAGCATGTTTATTTTTAAAATCACCCAATGCTTGCCAATAGCTAATGGAGCTGAAACTGTCTTGTGACTATACTTGTATTTCCTAAAATTCTTATCTATTGTTATTTTAAAATTTTTATTAATATCTACTGTTATTTCTAATAAAGAGCTCCAATTTGACACTAAGGAACAAAAAATGCTTCCTGCTTCAGATAAGAAAGTATCTCAAATGGATTTTTATCTGAAAGTTCAAATAAAGATCATAATTTCATTTACAACTCCAATTTAATTTCATTTTATTCTATTTTACTTACTGAAGCAATTGAAAGATATTCAATTAGTAACTACAATCAGTTCAGTTCACCTCAGTCACTCAGTTGTGTCCGACTCTTTGCCACCCCATGAATCGCAGCACACCAGGCCTCCCTGTCCATCACCAACACCCGGAGTTTACCCAAACTCATGTCTATCAAGTTGGTGATGCCATCCAGCCATCTCATCCTCTGTCATCCCCTTCTCCTCCTGCCCCCAATCCCTCCCAGCATCAGAGTCTTTTCCAATGAGTCAACTCTTCGCATGAGATATCCAAAGTATTAGTTTCAGCTTCAGCATCAGTCGTTCCAATGAACACCCAGGACTGATCTCCTTTAGAATGGACTGGTTGGATCTCCTTGCAGTCCAAGGGACTCTCAAGAGTCTTCTCCAACACCACAGTTCAAAAGCATCAATTCTTCGGTGCTCAGCTTTCTTCACAGTCCAGCTCTCACATCCATACACGACTACTGGAAAAACCATAGCCTTGACAAGACAGAACTTTGTTGGCAAAGTAATATCTCTGCTTTTCAATATGCTATCTAGGTTGGTCGTAACTTTCCTTAAAAGGAGCAAGTGTCTTTTAATTTCATGGCTGCAGTCACCATCTGCAGTGATTTTGGAGCCCCCAAAAATAAAGTCTGACACTGTTTCCACTGTTTCCCCATCTATTTCCCATGAAGTGATGGGACCAGATGCCATGATCTTCGTTTACTGAATGTTGAGCTTTAAGCCAACTTTTTCACTCTCCTCTTTCACTTTCATCAAGAGGCTTTTTAGTTCCTCTTCACTTTCTGCCATAAGGGTGGTGTCATCTGCATATCTGAGGTTATTGATATTTCTCCCGGTAATCTTGATTCCAGCTTGTGCTTCCTCCAGCTCAGCGTTTCTCACGATGTACTACTCTGCATAGAAGTTAAATAAGCAGGGTGAGAATATATAGCCTTGATGTACTCCTTTTCCTATTTGGAACCAGTCTGTTGTTCCATGTCCAGTTCTAACTGTTGCTTCCTGACCTGCATATAGGTTTCTCAGGAGGCAGGTCAGGTGGTCTGGTATTCCCATCTCCTTCAGAATTTTCCACAGTTTATTGTGATCCACACAGTCAAAGGCTTTGGCATAGTCAATAAAACAGAAATAGATGTTTTTCTGGAACTCTCTTGCTTTTTCAATGATCCAGCGGATGTTGGCAATTTGACCTCTGGTTCCTCTGCCTTTTTTGAAACCAGCTTGAACATCTGGAAGTTCATGGTTCACATATTGCTGAAGCCTGGCTTGGAGAATTTTGAGCATTACTTTACTAGCGTCTGAGATGAGTGCACTACAATAAAGGTGCTGTTTATAAATATTCCTATTGCCTCAGTATTTTTTTCCCCAGTATTTCTGGCTTTAGAGATTTCTGATGCAATTTCACTTAATTCTTGCATATATGGAATGATATTCGTTGGTAGTTTTTGTTTTAAAGGCCAGTTAGCTTAACCTTGAGTTATCAGTTATGTCTTTGTGTGTGTTTAACATGAATGCCAATTCAATTTAACTCAAATATTTACTGAGTACCTGGCTTGTAGAAAATTAGGTCAAGTATTTAATAAAATCACATAGGCCTCATAATCAATGCAATCTCTTGAATAAACAGGGTAGGATATTATCCCTACCTGAACATAATTTTTACATTTTAAGTTTCATTTTGAGCAGTTCTATCCACATCTAAGGGTCCATATTTCTGATTTTCATACTTTCTTAAAATATTTTTTAAATGGAATGAAACTCATTCTATGTTGTGATTACCATATCAATCAACTGGAGTTTTTTGATATCTAAGCTTTTTTCCACAATCTTTCTATTTTTTTCTCATCCCAGGAATTATTTCATCATTACTCATCAATTACTTCAACTGTGCTAAAAAGACCAAATAATAAGAAAATTAAAAAATAAGGGAATTGCCTAGAAAGATGATGCAATAGGGTAATTATCAGAGTTTTATTACTTTGTTCCCAAAATGTTGCATCATCTTTCAAGAGACAATGAAAGAAGTCTAGGGACTTTCACTGCATGCAAGTGAAAATAAAAAATTCTCATTTTCCACAGTGGCAAATAAGAGAAAATTGAAAGGAGACATGTTACAGTTATTAAATCAGAAGATGACTGAAATTGATTGCATAAGCAAAACCTCAGACCATGACTCTTCTGATGATGATGGTCTAGATGAATTTTCTCAAGCCCCAAAACTGCAAAGTGAGCAATGCATTTCTAAGAATAAAAAGAAAATATGGTATTCTCATTCAGTTAGTCATTCTACAGGAAGGATGACATCATTCAGCATTTTGCAACAAAAACAGAAACTATTGCTAAAATTGTTAAAACCATGTGGTAGTATTCCTTGTGTGTGCAACAAATTTTTATGATGTTTATACAACAGAACCAGTTCAGAAGTAGACAAATACCAAATGCATGAGTATCTTAGAAGCAATGAGAAGAACCAACATAAAATGTGTAAAATAAGGACTAGATTAATGCTGTTCATGAGTGTTTATAAATCCAAACTTGAAAATATTTTCTAATTTATAAAATAGAAGATAGCACTGCTTGTTCTTCAACAAAATTATGAACTCTTAAACTGAAAAGTATTGATTTTTTAACAATTCAGTTCAGTTCAGTCACTCATTCGTGACCGACTCTTTGCGACCCCATGAATCGCAGCACACCAGGTCTCCCTGTTCATCACCATCTCACGGAGTTCGCTCAGACTCACGTCCATTGAGTCAGTGATACCATCCAGCCATCTCATCCTCTGTGGTCCCCTTCTCCTCCTGCCCCCAATCCCTCCCAGCATCAGAGTCTTTTCCAATGAGTCAACTCTTCGCATGAGGTGGCCAAAGTACTGGAGTTTCAGTTTTAGCATCATTCCTTCCAAAGAAATCCCAGGGTTGATCTCCTTCAGAATGGACTGGTTGTATCTCCTTGCAGTCCAAGGGATTCTCAAGAGTCTTCTCCAACACCACAGTTCAAAAGCATCAATTCTTTGGCGCTCAGCCTTCCTCACAGTCCAACTCTCACATCCATACATGACCACAGGAAAAACCAGAGCCTTGACTAGATGGACCTTAGTCGATTACCAAGTGAAAATGCAGGTGCAACAAAACGACTAGGAAGTACGAGGTCAGAACCGAGCAGAGACGAATTTGGATCCTGGAATCAGTATTCATAAGATGGTTATAGTTTGGGTTCATGCCTGGCAGCTGATTAGCTGCTACTTTTTTTCAAAAGATAGTGCTCATTTCAGAAATCCTTACCTTCAAAACCAGGAAGAGATGAAACAAAAATCTAGCTTAACTATACTGCAGTTTTAATTCAAACTAAGATATTCACTATGTTAATTCTTACTAAAATTTCTAAATGAAGTTATTGCTCATTATCCTTTTAATTTTTGTGAATCGTTTGTAAAATAATTTTAAAACAAAAATTATATTAGTATAAAGAGCCCGCTGCGCCCAGAGAGTCACTGACGCGGGCCTGGCTTTTCCAGCGCAGTGCACGGCGAGGTGATCACTAGAACTGATTCAGTGAGTTCCATAAGGTATTGTGTGTTTCATGTGCACACACATGCATGTTCACCATCCCCTGCCCCTCCCGACATAACCGAGGAAACCACCCTGAGCCACCAATTACAGCCTCAAGGAAGGACATGGTAAGTTGCACGCACATGCAATCTCTCATCTAGCTTTATCATAATGGGTCTTTTTTCAATCAAAAGAAAAAAATATCATCTAATTATCCAGGAAGATATATGAGGTTACCTGTCAGCATGTTCTCACTAATGCCTGCAACTCTCAACATATGAAGCTATGTCTTTTGATTCTATTTTGAAAAAAATGTAAGGAAATAGCCCTGAGAGGCAAAGGCCATTATCAAAGAATTAGAGGATCTTCCTTTAAGGTTTTTGCTCTACTGAACTCTTCAACCCCTGTGAAGTATGTGGTTTCTAGTCAGATTCTGCTGTTCCAGATGGGAGAATCTCCAGGTACTCACTCTCAAGGTTAGACTGGATATGTGACTGGTCTTACATGTGAGTTTTTCAAGGGAATTTTCTCATGGCAAAATTCTTACCCAAGGAGGCTGGAGTCTATACACTATTAACATAAGTAAGCTGCATTACTGATCACATAACTAGGTATTCTGAGGTCACCTGAGAACTCAGTCAGTATGTGCTAAGTCACTTCAGTTGTGTCCCACTCTTTGTAACCCTATGGACTGTAGCTACCAGGCTCCTCTGTCCATGGGATTCTCCAGGCAAGAATACTGGAGTGAGATGCCATGCCCTCTTCCAGGTGATCTTGCCAACCCCGGGACTGAATCCCAGTCTCTTGCGTCTCCTACACTGGCAGGAGACCTTTTTACCACTAGCTCACCTGGGAAACTCTAATTACAACACCAGAGAAATAAACACTGACTTACTTACAAATAAATTTTGGGAACAGTAACTGATTTGTTTCTACTCAATCTTTGAAAAGACTTACCTCTTTTTCAAATGAGGTCATAAAACAGAGCTTATCCCATAAAGAATGTTTCCCTAAATGCCTCATTAGCAATAGGATAACATTCATCTTCCAAAACAAATCTCACTACCTACCAATCAACAAAGTGCATTAAGCTGTGGATCAAATTTTATTCTGGAGGAGCAGAGTTCTTTTTTCTTTTTCCCTTTTCAAGAACTGTCATATAGTGTCTCCTAAGGACTTGTCAAGCAGGATATGTGAAATTCTTATTGTGACTTGTTATGGAAGCAGGCAGCCACCAGCTGGCAGGCCCCCAGCTTGTGTGGGGGTCAGTGATGTAATATCTCTCTCGTTTTGCCCACTAGCTTTGCCAGAAGAGAATGAAGGCATACGTGCCTGCAGGGCTCACAGAAAAACACGTTCAAAAATGAAGTGAGGCAAGTGACCTGATATCTTAATTCTATTAGGGTCTAACAAATTCCTTTGTTCTTTTTGCAGTTTCAATTTGTCTTTTTTTTCTTTCTTTTTTTAAAAAAATTTATTTTGAAAAGTGAAATGTAGTTGATTTACAATGTTTCATTAGTTTCTAGTGTACAGCAAAGTAATGCAACTATAAATATATTTATTCTTTTTTGTATCCTTTTTCGTTATAGGTATTGAATATCCTATAATGATATATTGACTATCACAAAATATTGAATATCATTCCCTGTGCTATACAGTAGGACCTTGTTGTTTGCCTATTTTATATAGAGTTGTTTGTATCAGCTAATCTCAAATTCCTTATCTCTCTCGCCCCTCTTTACCTTTGGTAGTCATTGGTTTGTTTTCTATGTCTGTTTTTCTTTTGTAAATAAGTTTATTTGTAACATATTTTAGATTCCACATATGAGTGATATTCTGTCTTTAATTTCACTTATTATGATAATCTCTGGGTCCATCTATGTTGCTCCAAATGGCATTATTTCATTCTTTCTTAATAAATGAGTAATATCCCATTAGGGGCTTTCCTGGTGGCTCAGATGGTAATGAATCCACCTGCAGTGCAGGAGATCTGAGTTCGATCCCTGGGTTAGAAAGATCCCCTGGAGATGGGCATGGCAACCCACTCCAGTATTCTTGCCTGGAGAATTCCACGGACAGAGGAGCCTGGTGGGCTACAGTTCATGAGGTTGCAAAGAGTAGAACATGACTGAGTAACTAAGCACACAATATTCCATTTTGTGTGTGTGTGTGTGTGTGTGTGTGTGTGGAGGAGGGCATGGCAACACACTCCAGTATTCTTGCCTAGAGAATCCCACGGACAGAGGAGCCCAGTGTCCATAGGGTTGCAAAGAATCAGACATGACCTAGCGACTTACCACAGCACATACCTATACACACACACACACACACACACACACACACCATCTTTATCCATTCATCTGTCAATAGACACTTAGGTGGCGTCCATGTCTTGGCTATCGTAAATAGTGCTGCAGTGGGCACTGCTGGAGTTCATGCATCTTTCTGAATTAGAGCTTTCTCCAGATATGTGCCTAGGAATAGGATTGCTGGATCATATACAGTGCATGCTAAATCGCTTCAGTTGTGTCCAACCCTTGTGCAACCCTATGGACCATACCCACCAGCCTCCTCTATCCATGGGATTGTCCAGGCAAGAATACTGGAGTGGGTTGCCATGCCCTTCTCCAAGGGATCTTCCTGACCCAGTGATTGAACCCATGTCTCTTACGTCTCCTGCACTGGAAGGTGGGTTCTTTTCCACTAGTGCCACCTGGGAAGGACCAGTCAGTTATACATGGACATATATTCACTCCTTTTCAGATTCTTATCCCATATAGGTCAATACCAAGTATAGAGTCCAGTGAGATTTCTTTCATGATTTTGTAAAACTTTTTGAGAAACAAATCATCAACCACATTGTTTACACTCATAGGGTTCCTTTCCAGTATGTCTCCTTTCATGAACTTTAAGGGATTAACGAGTACTTTCTCACACTCCTTACTTTTACAAGGTCAATCTCTAGTGTGTGTTACCATGTGGGCATGGTTTTTATTTTTAGTTTTTAAAGGAACTTCCATACTGTTTTCCCTAGTGGCTGCACCAATTTACATTCCCACCAACAAAAGGAGGATTTGCTTTTTATCATGCCTTCTCAAGCATTTATTATTTGTAGCCTTTTTAATGATGTTAGGTCATCAAATAGTGATGATTAGGGGTATCCAATAACATTAACATCCCAGCTGATGTTACAGCATGAATAAGAAATGGAATTAACTGGTGGGATTACACATCAACCTTAGAAAGCTCAGAAGCAGTTAAAGGGAGAAGTTAATTTTCCCCACATAGGGAGGACTGATGAAAATATCTTTACAAAATGTTAAGGGTATCAATAAATCCAGGGTACTCAAAGGAATATGTAAAAATCCTTACCCCCTGGGTCCATCCTGGCCAGAAAGAATAAAAAAAAGAAAAAAAAGAAGATAATGAACTAAAAGCCTGAATTGGGGAGGTGATTGTTATAAAGGAAGGGTGAAATCCCTAGAACCAGATTAGTATTTTAGGTCTAGGATCAGAAGATCATATTTAGAGAGTAATGTCAAACCTGGAAACCCTGTGGGCACAGCATTTCTTAGTGATGACAAGGTTCAAGGTATAACTGCTGCAGACAGCAGAATGGCATATAAATGCAGGGGATCAGGAAAGATCAAGCTCACATTTCAACTGAATGTCCACTGGGATGGTGATATTACGGAAAACCAAAATGGGTAAGATGACCATATGACCTACTTTTGTCTAAGTCCTTCAGTTACGACTGTGGTACTAGTGTCAAATCTAATTTAATACACTTTATAGTTGCTCCAGTAATAGATAATGCAATAAATTAAAAGAAAAAAAAAAAGCAGTGTTAAAAAACCAGTATACTAGTGTTCTGTAGTTTCGTGACTGTAACAAAGAAGACACACTGTAGTATCATAACCAGAGAGATGGGTATCGAAGTAGGTATAGTTACCTACTTTGACATAGGAAAATAATAAATAATGAGAGACTCATAATAAATAAATGAGACTCGAGGCCAGAAGGGCAAGCCCTGTGGATCTCTTTCCAGGACTAGTGAGATGGGATGTAGGAAAAGAACGGGCCACTGAAGAGGGTTTCCTAAGATAATGATGTTAGTAATGCTTTCAATTAGTTCAGTACGTCAGAAGGAGGGTAGGAGGAAAAGATCAACATACCTTGAAATCTATTCTCAGTAGATAGTATGTTTTATAAGACATTAAAAAAAAATGTGTTAAATGTGGAAGAGAGCCTGGCAAAAGTCTGTCACTCTCAGGAAAAGCACGAATACCCACTTTTAATTACAAAAAGTCCCTTGTGTATGAATGATCACGAATGGTGGGTCAACAACCTTGATACAGGGTTACAAGTACACAGCTGGCTCCATATGATTTTAAGAGCAGCCATGGAACTGTCTTGGTTTATTCACCATCATCTGAGTTGTTTACTAAGTACAGAGTCAATTCAGCAATGAGATGTGATCGATCATGCACGCAAAAAACCAGGAGAAAAGAAAATGGCTGAACACCCCCAAATTTCCTTTTTAATACTGACTGCTCTGACATCGGGTAGTAAGAGCCCTCACAACAACTTTTTGACAAATTCACCCTTAAGCCTTCAAACCCATATATGACTGAGGAAGAATATGAAAAAGCCATCAATAAGAACTAAGCAATCCAACTTTTAGACAAAGTAGCAATGAAATCCAAACCAATGGACATTTCTATACCTGGCACAGGGAACACAGGGGAGGGGGCCAACCATGGCCTAGAATGCAATGCTCAGAAGCTTTCCACTGACAAACCCTGTTCTCACTGATGCTTCCTGCCCTGGGAGAAGGAGTCCATACTATTTAACTTACATCTCTTAGAAACATACGGAAATAATGCAAGCACACAGCTCGCTTTCCTTTATTTCTTTCTCTTGTGGTTTAGAATTTGCTTGTTCTGCTACACTGAACTCAATTTTTCCAAATCATGTGAAAGAGGGAACACAAGAAACCTTAACTAACAAGAAGAGAGTTACGGTAACAATGGGTAAGATACCAAAAAGAAGCCTGCATTATTAACTGATAAAAATGACTATCAGGGATCCTCTGTGTACATAGATTCTTATATAGCTATAAATAGATATGTATTTTTGTAAAACTATTTTAAAACAACAAAATTCTGTGAAGCAATTATCCTTCAATCAAAAGAAAAACGTTAAAAATTCTAAAATATATTATTAAAAACCCTGTGCTTAATTACATAAAAGTCAGAAAACTTTACCTTAATCACTATAAGCCCTACAAGTCATATTTAATATTCTACTTGGAAATTTGTAACATTTGGGAACAGCTGAGAAAATACTGAAGGAAAAAGTGAAGTGTTACAACATCATCACCTTCGGGGATGTGAATGAACCAGATGGCCTTTCTAACTCAAAGATTCAGATTTTATAATTTTATGATCTGAATACAAATGATGCCTTCAATTAAAAATAAGAATCTACAAATTATGGGATTTAGATTCCAAAGAAAAGAGGTGGAAATATATTTATTAATAATCACAGAAACTAAAGTCAGTTAAAGAATTTTAGCAAACATTTATGATTGCCTCTGACCTCATTTATAAAGGACAAGATGACAAAGGCAAAAAAACCCACAAAAACAAAAACCCACACAAACAGAAACAAAATCCTTAACAAAAATTCAGATTTAGCCAATGACTGATTAAATAATCCCCAAATCCCTTCCCCAAATTTCTAAACTACAGACCGAAACAGAAGACCATGTCATTCACCCAGCTCTCAAGTCTCTGCAGAACTACCAGTGACCTATTATAACATTGTTGGAATTTTGATCCCAACTCGTGAGGCTAAAATAAAATAGTTACAATTAATTCAGTGATGGCTGATTAATTATACTAAAATTAAATGGTAGGCTATAACCAGAACAGAACTTTATGGTTAGACTTTATTCCATAAAAGCAAACTTCAATGGAAGTGGGAGAGATCAACGCAAATAAGAAATGGGAAGACATACATTTATAGAAGAAACAAAACTGCATGTGAGATGTTCTGGCGTCTAGGAGAGACGAAACACAAAGTCCACTTACCTCCCATCTGCGTAGTCTGTGTCTGCTCCACCCCACCAGACGTCTGAGTCATCCTCCTCTGCATCTGCTGAGTCAACATTGTCACTTTCCTCGGCCAGCGGGCAACATACGAATTCCACCCCTCTGAACTTGTCAATTCCACAGGGCAGCAACATGCCATAGTCATGCAAGTTGGTACTCTTCTCACTACAGGTCTATAAAAAGGTAAGGAGAAAACAATAAGTACTGGAGTAGTTGTGCTTCCTCTTAAGAAAATCCAATTATAGCAAGACACAGGACCAGCATATCAAGACCAATTTTACAGTGGAAAGAATCATTTGCTTTTTGAGTGGATTTGCAGTAGTTTCTTTAGCACAAGCTACTTTGGTACCCTTAATTTTTAACTTTGGCACTTATTTAATAGAGATAGGTTGTTACGGGGCTTCCCTGGTGGCTCAACAGCATATAATCTGTCTGCAATGCAGGAGACATGGGGTCAATCCCTGGGTCAGGAAGATCCTCTGGAGAAGGGAAAGGTTACCCACTTCAGTTTTCTTGCCTGGAGAATCCTACTTACAGAGGAGCCTGGTGGAGTACAGTCCATAGGGTCGCAAATGACTTAGAGACTAAACAATAACCTGTTGTTATACTATAGAAACGAATAAAAACAATAGGAGTAGAAACAAATTGGGAGCTAAGATGTAGAGGAAACCTCCACAGTGAACAGTTATCAGAAAATCAATTCTTTCCAGCCTCGTTAGCATATCAGTAAGTAGTGATGGTTCCACATATATATCCCCCCAACTCACTTCCACTTCCTTTATGGATGGAAGCTACTCTCACTTGGATCTAGCTCGTTCTAGAAACTGCAACTCTCTTGGCTCACTTCCAAAGTAACAGTCTTGGGAAAAGGAGAAATTATCCTCTGCTATGAATCAGAACTTAAAGTCATTAGAGATTTCTCCTTCAAATCCTTTCGCTTTCCTGGGATTTGTTCAGTTCCCACAAATCAAAATTAACATAAAACTTTGAAAGCACCCAGTGGTGACAGAGGAAAGATTAATAATTCAACATAATAAGTAAACAAGGAAATTTTACAGAGTGTACTTTGACCTCATAGGAATTAGACTTGTTTCTCAGTGGCAAGAAATTTTTTTAAACTCAAGAAGAAATGAAAAATGAGGTAGTCAGATGGGCGTCTGTGTGTGCTGAGCTGCTAAGTTATATCTGACTCTTTACAACCCCACGGACTGTAGCCCACCAGGCTCCTCTGTCCATGGAATTTTCCAGGCAAGAATACTGGAGAGGGTTGCCATTTCCTACTTCCAGGAGATCTTCCTGACCCAGGGATCAAACCCACATCTCCTGCATTGGCAGACTGATTCTTTACCACTGAGCCAGCCACCTGGGAAGCCCAATCAGATGGGTACTGGGCTTTAAATCATCTAGGTTGTTTTCTTAATATCAATTAGCTCTGAAACATTTTTATATAAAGACAATGTTGCTTACAACATATTACATTATAAAAGACAAAACTAATGCTGAATCTTAAGTGGGTTTTTTTCGCCTAACAGCTTTAAGGCTATGATACAATGGCTAAATGGAGCTAGATCAGGGTTTCTCAACCTCAGTACCATTGACATTTTGGGCCAGATCATTCTAGAGGGCAAGGGACACTTGCCCTGTTCACTGAAGAATGCTTAGCAGAACATTCTGGCCCCTGGCCACTAAATGCCAGTGGTATCACCCCTTGTCACACACACACACAAAAAAACTGTGACAACCAATAATATCTCTAGACATTGGCTCATGTCCTTGGGAAGGGATGTGGAGCAAAACTGACCTCATTTGAGAACCACTGAACTAAATCAAGGAACCTAATTCTGGGAGACTGATTTCATTACAAAGAAAAAAAAAAAGTATACAATTTATCAGAAAAAAACTTCATAATATATTAAAGGAACAAAGCAGTTTTAAAGGCAACAATATCAAAAAGTGACATTTTACGCTAACTGCTTTATATAAGTCTTATTGGCTTTGTTAAAAGCAGGGGGTTAGCAAAAGTCAGAACTGGTGCCATAGACTTACTCCCTGTGGAGAAATGATGGCATCAGCGTGACACACTGAACACAAAATTGATGGCAAAACTCAGATCTAACTGCAACTTTCACGCCGGTACTGGACAAGCTACTTCCTCCTCTACCACTGTATTCCCCAACGGATAACAGAGAAAAAAGTTAAAGTATAAAAACTTGGCACGTGCCAAATGAAAAGACACAAAATACAAAAATTTATAAAAAGGTGTGTTTCAAGGTTTATAGAGTATAAACTTATAGTTTCTAATTTATAAAACATGACATAGCATAACAAATCTAACTAAACATAAAATACTCATGGATAGCTTTCTAAAATGATAATAATAACTTATTGATAAACACAGCTGTTGTCTCAAGATATCCTCTTAAAATATTCATGGAGATTTTTATTTTTAACAGTAATAATAAAAAAAAAAAACACATTTATCAACAGACAGCTGTTGCCTCCAAACATCCTCTACAGTGTCACTGTGCATCATCCCTAGGAAACTGTCACTTGACAAGGAGGAATATGAAAGGGCTGGTACCTCTTTGGCCACGGTGTGCCAGTGAAGGTGGGTTTCACAGACATCCATTCTCTCCTGGTGTAAGAATTTGCACTTGTCGGGAACAAGGAGGGCATCGCTCACAAACTCACCAACTGCAAACAAAGAAAACAGCTTCATATCATTCCGTCTGCATCCCAGGGATCTTATCCCGGTGATGGTATCAAGGAAAGACAAGCTAAAAGAACTTCAGAGAAGTTATGCTGCTTTTAGAATGATGAAGTAGTCAAACCAGGAAGAAGTATCTTTAGAATTTTGAGTCCTGCTTCCGTAAACAGCCAAGTTCCTTGTCACATTACCTTGATGGTTAAATACTTTCTATGTGTTTAAAGTGAAATTTTAATTTATTGAACATGAATCTCTGTGAATTAATCACACAAAAAGCTGCCACTTAATTGCAACTAGGGTTAAAAAATTACAGATTGACTTCGCCAAGGTGATCATTTGAGAAGAATCCAAATAAATAAAGAATCCAAATAAAAATATGTTTCTTGGACATATTAATCTGAAACTAACAAAAAGTTAGCATTTTTCGACTTTCTAAATAAAGTCTATATATACACATATGTGTATTGTATGTTTATATACATAATACTAGAGAAGGAAATGGCAACCCACTCCAGTGTTCTTGCCTGGGAAATTCCATGGACAGAAGAGCCTGGTGGGCTACAGTTCATGGGGTCACAAACAGTTGGACACGACTTAGCAACTAAAACAACAAACAGCATACATAATACATTTGTGACCCCATGTACTATAGCCCACCAGGCTCCTCCGTCCATGGGATTCTCCAGGCAAGAATACTGGAGTGGGCTGCCATGCCCTCCTCCAAGGGATCTTCCCCACCTGGGAATGAACCCAAATCTCTTACATCCTCTGCACTGGCAAGTGGGTTCTTTACCACTAGTGCCACCTGGGAAGCCCATATACAGATAGTTTTCACAGAGTTTAATTCAATTAAATCATGAAAACTGTTCCTTAGACTTTTGCTAGAGTTTTTTTTTTTAATTGTATATCATGCAAATTATTTTAGTACTGCTGGTTCAGCTATAAAGATATTACCTGAAGTCCTATAAGAATTCACATTCTCATAAGTACTTTAAGTTGGATAATTACAACATAATGTGTAAGCTGTGGGCTTAATTTTTATTTGTTTTGTTCACTACAGTATCCCCAATTTCAGTATAGATTCTGCACACAGTAGGCAATAAATGTCTTGATGAATGAAGAAATTAAATGCTATAATAGAGATAAAGTGATGGATCAACATAGTGAACACATCTTCTTGGGGATACTGGGGATGATCTCAAAGTAGAAATAACAGTAGAAATGAGTCTAAATGGATGAACAGGAATGGGCCGTGTAGGAATGAATGCAATGTTAAGACAGTATCTATCTGGTTTAACATTCTACTCCTAATCCATGGTCTAGTTCTAGCAAACATGCCCATACTGCATGTATGGGTGGATGGATGAATGGATACATGGCAAAAGGAAACCTTCTGTGCAAAGAAAGAAAAAAAGACAAAGCCTATCTGTAGAAGAGGCAGAAGTCCACTATAGCTGCAACATAAGGTAGGTGGGGAAAAATGTCCAGAAATAAATAAAAGACTGGAGAAATATGGGGGACTCTAGTTTTAGAGTCTAAGGTTTTAAATCATTTGGATGTAACACAGGCCGCAGGACATTTTAAACAGTAATGACATGCTTATTTGATTCCCAGATAAACTCTTTAATCAAGTGAAAGATGGACTACTGTCAAAAGATGATGAGTAATCAAGGAGACCACCTAGTAAAGTACCATGATCCTTCACGCAAGACATGCAAGAACAGATTAAAACCAACAACTACAAATGAGCAAGGAATACAAGTTGTCCACACATCAGCAAAGAACCACTTTTTTACTTTCATAGTATGTTACATGAAATTTTATGAAATGATACATAATGAGATAAAGGTTCTAAGAAGGGGGAGAAAAAGCAACTTTTCAAACCCTTTAAACAAAAGTATTCCTTAAAACTATCTTTCTAAACATGCATTTAAATTTTAGTCTGTCTCTAGTTCAAACATGCATGATGCCTCATGAAATTTAAGTATTTATTTTAATAAATAATACTTAGGTAAAAGTCTAAGCAAATCACAGGGGATAAAGAGCCTTATCATTCCTCAGATCTCTGAAACAATTGATGGTGTCCACAGCATTGCATTGTGGGTCACAGAGAATGCAAGAATTATGAGACACGGTGCCCCCAAGGGCTTCATGTGGGTGGTGCTTGGTGAGGAAGGAAACTTTTGAGTCCATGGAATGGCTGGCTTTCCACGTGCATCACTGCAATTCAGCTCCACAACAGCTGTGTGATGGATCTCTAGAGTGGGACACAAGGGAGTGACTAACACTTTCCCAAAAACACATGTAATGCCACCCACCTCGAGAAGGCTATAACCAAGCCCCAGAGACAAACATCAAGATATAAATTATAAGGAAACAAATGACGTAATAATGCAAATGATGTCATATTTTTCTTTTGCTTTTACATAGAATACTATAAAACAAAACAACAAATAAAACAGACCAAAAAAAAAGATGAGTTGGGAGAATGGAAAACAAAAATAACCTCATCAAAAACCAACACATCTTTCTCGAAGTGGACTCTTCATGGTTTCTCAGGGCAGGCAATCAAACATAGCAAGAATACTTTATACCAGAGGCATCCTATTTTCAAGGCCACAGGAGGCCGGAATTGACAGTAGCCTGAAGACGCCTGCCTGATTTACCAGCTCTGGACTGTCAAGCCATACTACCAAACATATCTGGGCTTCCCTGGTGACTCAGGTGATAAAGAATTTGCCTGCAATGCAAGAGACCAGGTTCAATCCCTGGGTTGGGGAGATCCCCTGGAGACGGGAATGGCTATCCAACTCCAGTATTCTTGCCTGGAAAATCCCATGGACAGAGGAGGCTTGCAGGTTATAGTCCATGGGGTGGCAAAGAATTGGACATGACTGACCAACTCAATGGACATGGGTTTGGGTGGACTCTGGGAGTTGGTGACAGACAGGGAGGCCTGGAGTGCTGCAGTTCAAGGGGTAGCAAAGAGTCAGTTACAACTGAGTGACTGAACTGAACTGAACTGAGCAACTAACATACACACACACACACACACACAAACATATTTGCAAACATCAGAAATACTAAGCAATATTTTTTAATTTTTTTACAAGTAGTTAACTGGGAAGATTCAATGCCTGGACCAAAGCTATTAAATCAGTTCATGAGACAATTAGGAGAAGATATCGGATACTCTCAATTTTGTACTGAAATAGTTTTTGTGGCATAAACTGGATAACAGCTGCCGAACGACAACCTGCCCTTTTTTACTTGACTTGAGGCCAATCTACTAAGGAGTAGATTTTAATGCAAAGTCAAAGTCACTGGAAGATATTAAAATCTAGTGTTCATCAAAAGGACATATGATTAATTTAATAAAAGGATATAGGATTTATATTTTTTATTTGGAAAATGGCATTTCATTTCACTGTGTGAAGATGCCCTTAGGTTTCTAATATTGCACATAGTCAAGAAATATATGTCCCTCAAATGAAACTGCTTTTTTAAAGGATTAATACGGGCTATTTAATAGGCCCTCAGGACTACTGGCAAAATAGAAAACTCATTGTACTCTAATATTAAAATAAAATTCATCAAAGCCTGAATTTTACAATCTTGTTTATATTACTTTCAAAACTGATGGCACATACTAGAATGTTACACATTGGAAATGTTAAAGCAATTAAACCACACAAATCTGTTAAAAATTTCTTTAATAAGGAATGAAAGAGAAGTGGTAAAAATATAACAAATCCTTTCTCAGAATTTGGTTTAGTTAAATATGGTTTACCTTTTCTCTCTTTTTAATTCTAAAAACATTATTCTTAAAAATCTATGATACAAAAAAAAAAAAAAAAAACTATGATGCAACAGGGGATATGTGGAAACTTATAGTGGCCTGTAGTGGCCACTCAGTTTTGCTGAGAATGTAAAATTGCTCTAAAAATAGCTTTTTAATTAAAAAAAAAAAATCTGATAGTATATTCCTGTAGTTTCCACATAGAACCATGCACACTTTTATTTTTATCTTTTACACTTTATTTATATATGTTTTTAAATTGGAGAATAATCACTTTATAATGTTGTGTTACTTTCTACTGCATAACAACGTGCATTAGCTCTATGTGTACATATATCCCCTCCCTCATGAGTCTTCCTCCTACTGCTCCCTGCTACCCCCTACCCCGTCCCACACCTCTAGGTCATCACAGAGCACTAAGCTGAGTTCCCTGTTTTATACAACAGCTACCCATTTATTTGTTACTGTTTAGTCGCTAAGCCATATCTGACTTTTTGTGACCCTAGGGCAGAAAGTGAAGAAGAACTAAAAAGCCTCTTGATGAAAGTGAAAGAAGAGAGTGAAAAAGTTGGCCTAAAGCTCAACATTCAGAAAACTAAGATCATGGCATCCGGTCCCATCACTTCATGGCAAATAGATGGGGAAACAGTGGAAACAGTGGCTGACTATTTTTATGGGCTCCAAAATCAATGCAGATGGTGACTGCAGCCATGAAATTAAAAGACGCTTACTCCTTGGAAGGAAAGTTATAACCAACCTAGACAGCATATTAAAAAGCAGAGACATTACTTTGTCAACAAAGGTCCATCTAGTCAAGGCTATGATTTTTCCAGTAGTCATGTATGGATGTGAGAGTTGGGACTATAAAGAAAGCTGAGCACAGAAGAATTGATGCTTTGGAACTGTGGTGTTGGAGAAGACTCTTGAGAGTCCCCTGGACTGCAAGGAGATCCAACCAGTCCATCCTAAAGGAGATCAGTCCTGGGTGTTCACTGGAAGGTCTGATGTTGAAGCTGAAACTCCAATAGTTTGGCCACCTGATGCAAAGAGCTGACTAATTTGAAAAGACCCTGATGCTGGGAAAGATTGAGGGCAGGAGGAGAAGGGGACGACAGAGGATGAGATGGTTGGATGGCATCACTGACATAATGGACATGGGTTTGGGTGGACTCCAGCAGTTGGTGATGGACAGGGAGGCCTGGCGTGCTGTGGTTCATGCGGTTGCAAAGAGTCAGACACAACTGAGCGACTGAACTGAACTGAACTGAGGGACTGTAGCCTGCAAGGCTCCTCTGTCCATGGCATTTCCCAGGCAAGAATAGTGGACTGGATAGACATTTCCTTCTCCAGGGATCATTTCCTGAACCAGGGATTGAATTGGGTCTCCTGCACTGGCAGGTAGATTCTTTACCACTGACTCACCATGGAAGCCCATCTGTTTAATACATAGTACTTTTAATTTTAAAACAAAATTTCTGTTTATTTGGTTTGATCCTCAGGTTAAAAAAAATGAACAGAATCCAAGTGAAAGAGACCACAATAAATTAAGTATTCTAATGAGAAATCATCTTTCTGCTAATGTTGAATTTTAGGAATTTGGCATCATTCAATCCTAGTAGTTTCCCCTGGTTGCTCAGAAGTGAAGAATTCAACTGCTAACGCAGGAGACATGGTTTGATCCTTGGGTTGGGAAGATTCCCTGGAGAAGGAAATGGCAGCCCATTCCAGTGTTACTGCCTGGGAAATCCCATGCACAGAGGAGCCTGGTGGGCTACAGTTCATAGAGTTGCAAAGAGTCAGACAGGAAATCAGTGACTAAACAACAAAAACAATCCCATTAGTTAAATTCAATATACAACTGTGCATATTTACTGGTAATCACACAACGTGGTTTCTTGTTTTAAACATTTACAATTTATATTACACACACTCCAGTTGAAAAGGAATTTTCACAGCTAAGGAACAAGATCTCTGCTTGGCTTCTTTGCCAAAAAGTCTTGGCAAGGTAAACAACAGCACCGAATTCATTTGGGACTCTGCAGGCATGATCCACTGGCTCTTAGGTGGTCTTTGAGAGGACTGTCTTATTCAAATTACCTCATTTTGCAGATGAGAGGAAAAGAACCCGGGTCAAGTGGCTTGCCCACAGAGCCAGTTGGCAGTGCAAGTGGCCTGAAACTCTCTGGACTCCAATCCAAGTGTGGTTACTCAACTCACTGTTTTTTCAAGTCTGGTTAAACTGGGTTACTTGGCCAATTCTCTTTGGCTTTTATAAAAGTGGATTCACTTTTAGACTATAAAATTATGTTGTGATCTACAATGTGGTCAATGGAACAATAAAACCAGACTTAAAGTAGCTAGCAAGTCATATAAGCAGTTAAAAATGCATTCCACTGCACAGAATGGAACGCATGGTAAACACAAAAGAGAATGCATGACAAATAGAGCATAAAGTCATGACAGAATTCTCTCTCCCACGAGTCTCACATTAAGGCTGAAGCTGCTGCAGATGTTCCATGATGCTCTCAGAGACTAGGTTATTCCTATATTTCTGCACTAGAGATTCCCTGGTGGCTCAGTGATGAAGAATCCACCTCCAATGAAGAATCCACCTCCAATGCAGGAGACATAGGTTCTATGCCCGGGTTAGGAAGATCCCCTGGAGAAGGACATGGCAACCCACTCCAGTATTCTTGGCTGGAAAATTTCATGGACAGAGAAGCCTGGCGGGCTACAGTCCACCGGGCTGCAAAACAGTTGGAGATGACTGAGTGACTCAACAACATCTTCCTGTTCTGCACTGCCATCCTTTGTGAGTTGGCTTTTCTCAACATGCTTTGTGATCACGAAATAGCCACAGGATATTAAGAGTTCATATTCAAGTTCCAGGCAGGAACAGGTCAAGGGATAAAGGTTTTCTATTTTTTTTTTTTTCCCCTGTTAAAGCTTTGTTGCTTCCCTGGGAGGAACATCCACCCAGTATCCACATCCCATCCGCCAGAGCTATGTCACCTGGCCACATTGAACTGAGAGGGAATTTGCAAACAATAATTTTGGTCAAGCACATTGTCTCCATGAATGAGGAAAATCTGGAATTCTTTTTGAAAGGAGGAATTAGGACAGAATATTAATCAGGCAAATACAGAGTCTCCCACAATATGAAATTTGAAGACAGGAATGCATTTTTGTTTCCTTATGTCCCTTTACAAAAGACAGATGATTCCAGGAAGATGATAGAGAGTAAAAGTACTACAACTAAAACCTAAAGGACATGGAGAAAAGGTGGGGAAGGGTGTTAGAGCAAAGAGCAGAATTTCTCAAAACCGAGTCTCCTAAATTTTTGAGTAGGAGTGGGACTGAACAGACTGAATGAAAGTTTCCAGAACCACATGTATGGTCTTCAAGCCAGACATTTCAAATGAATAAATTGTTTTTCTATGAATTCACAAAGATTAAACTGGTGTTGGCTAGAAACCTTTCAGGTCTTTGATTTCTGCCCAAGGTGTAACCTCCCTTCCTTGTCCCTAAAGAGTTAAAGGAAAGGGTGAGGGAGAATTCTAGCAATGGGATTCCTGAAAACTGGCAAAGCCTCAGATAAGATAAGCAAAAGGCAAAAGAAGTGAAAGCTACAAGCTTCTCCTAAACTCTATCTCTGACTTTTCAAATGAATGGAGCCAGGTCTGGCTTACATACACAAATGGCAGGTTGAGTGTAAGAGAGAAACAGTGTTTGACCCAGGTTCTGAATAACAATAGTCTTACAATCAGGAAAGCTTCCCAGGAGGCACAATGGTAAACAATCAGCCTGCCAATATAAGAGACACAGGAGAGGCAGGTTTGATCCCTGGGTCAGGAAGATCCCCTGGAGGAGGAAATGGAACCCACCCCAGTATTCTTGCCTGGAAAATCCTACACAGTCCATGGAATCACAAACAGTCAGACACGACTGAGTAACTGAGCATGCAAGCTGATGAAAAGACTGCAGAGGACACAGGTGAAAAAGACAGGAACAAAATAAACATTTGTTAGCCATTGTGCAGCTTTTTCAAAACCTCACAAAGGCATGAATTAATTCTGGTACTGCTCAGCCAGTGTACAATTGAAGAACTGTGTAAATAGAAGGTGGATGGTAGGACCAGGCTTGCCCCTGTCAGTGAAGTTTGCAGATAAGCCAGGGGAGAACCCAGAAAGATCTATGAAGTAACAGATCAGAGTTGGAGCCATAAGGATGAATGCATATTTAGCTTAATATACATACAGATAGCTAGCTACAGAAATATTCATACAAGCTGGACACTACACAAATATTATGCCTCACTCTGAGAGGCACCTAAAAGTAGATGTTCTAGTAGCAACAAGCACACCCAGTGCCCAGGTCTCTATTTTTAATATTATTCTGCAATAAGATAAACTAGAGTCCCTTGGAGAAATAGAGGATTCTAGGATTGGGACCTGAACATATGAGTCTGGAGCATCTTGTGGAGAAAACAATAAAAGACGGTATTTCAAATTAAGCACAGGAGCCAAATGAATGAGCTCCCAAAGGCCAAAATTAGAACAACCTGAGCAATTACGTGTGTGTATGTGTGTATATATATATAATTAATAAAGTAGTATTACATTATAACACAAAATATAAAATGTCTATGAGTTACTAAAACTGAATAAATAAAATGGGTGGTAAAAGGCAAACCTGTGTAGAATTAAAAATCATCTATACCCTCAGGAGGTTAAGCAACATTTTCTATTCCTTACTTGTGGGCTATGCCTAGTGACTTTCTTCTGAAGAGTTCAGTACACGATGAGGGGGAAAGAGTAGGTTTATAGTGGAGAAACCTGACAACCACTATCCCAGCCATATGATCAAAGTCAACAGAAATAGTGACAGATCGTGTTGATCACAGGGGCTCTTGATACGACATGATGAAAAAGGCAATCTATTTCTGTGGTCTTTCTCCCAGAAACCCGTAACTCCAGGCGAAGCATAAGAAAATTCCACCAGGAGCATCCTAAAAAAACGCCTGACTACTACTCCTCAAAATTGCCAAGGTCAACAGTGAGGAAAGTATGAGAGACTGTCATGGAGTGCTGATTAGATATGGCAAGAAAATTTCACATGGTGTGCTGCATGGGATCTTAGAACAGAGAAAGAATTTTAGGTAAAAACTAAGGACATAAATTTAAAAACACTTGCTCCTTGGAAGAAAAAGTTATGACCAACCTAGACAGCATATTAAAAAGCAGAGACATTACTTTGCCAACAAAATTCCATCTAGTCAAAGCTATGATTTTTCCAGTAGTCATGTACGGATGTGAGAGTTGGACTATAAGAATTGCCGAAGAATTGATGCTTTTGAACTGTGGTGTTGGAGAAGACTCTTGAGAGTCCCTTGGACTGCAAGGAGGTCCAACCAGTCCATTCTAAAGGAGATCAGTCCTGGGTGTTCATTGGAAGGACTGATGCTGAAGCTGAAACTCCAATACTTTGGCTACCTCATGCGAAGAGGTGACTCATTGGAAAAGACCCTGATGCTAGGAAAGATTGAGGGCAGGAGGAGAAGGGGACAATAGAGGATGAGATGGCTGGATGGCATCACCAACCTGATGGACATGAGTTTGAGTGAACTCCGGGAGCTGGTGATGGACAGGGAGGCCTGGCGTGCTGCAATTCATGGGGTCACAAAGAGTCGGACACGAATTAGCGACTGAACTGAACTGAAGGACATAAATGAAGGATGAGTAAAAGGACAGACTGTATCAATAATAATGGATCAGAATTGGTTCATTAACTGTAAGAAATGTACCACTTGATATTAATACTGGATTGGCCAAAAAGTTTGTTCAGGTTTTTGTATGCTTTTATGAAAAACTGAATGAACTTTTTGGCCAACCCAATTAGGGCAGACTGGGTGAGGGGGTATATGGCAATCCCCTGGAATGTCCTCTCGATTTTTATTAACATTAAACAATATTAAAATTTATTAAATCTAATAAAATAATACAAATGAATATAAATTTCATTAAATCTAATTAACATTAAAATTAAAATTTATTAAATCTAAAACTTAAGAGTGATGCCTACTTAAAAAAATTTGAAGGTCCACATCAGATTTTGATAAGACATACCTATTCACTTCCATGTCAAGATTCTGACTTTCAACAACTGTGAAATTACTGTCAACTGAAAAGAACTTGTGTTAAAAAGACGTTTACTTGGAGAAGGAAATGGCAACCCACTCCAGTATTCTTGCCTGGAGAATCTCATGGACAGGGGAGCTTCGGCAGGCTACAGTCATGGGGTTGCAAAGAGTCAGTTATGACTTAGTGGCTAAACTGCTAGGTTTATATATATGTCTTATAGTAGGAAAAGTCTCTAAAAATTTTTCACCTTGCAAAACTGAATCTCTATATTCATTGAATGACACTCTTGCTTTTTCCTCTCCCCAGCCCCCGGCAACTACCATTTTCCTTTCTGCTAAAGAAAAAATATTTTTGAAAATATGAGATAATTTTAACTTTTTCAATTTTAAGCTTCATTTTCATATACTGGAGAGGGTGTGGAGAAAAGGGTACGCTCTTGCACTGTTGCTGGGAATGTAAATTGATATAGCCACTATGGAAGACAGTATGGAGATTCCTTAAAAAACTAGGAATAAAACCATCATATGACCCAGCAATCCCACTCCTAGGCATATACCCTGAGAAAACCAAAATTGAAAAAAACACATGTATACCATTGTTCATTACAGCACTATTTACAATAACTAGAACATAGAAGCAACCTAGATGTCCATAGACAGATGAATAAAGAAGTTGTAACATATATATACAACGCAATATTAGCCATAAAAAGGAACACATTTGAGTCAGTTCTGATGAAGTGGATGAACCTAGACCCTATTATAGAGAGTGAAGTGAGAGAAAAATAAAGATAAATGTTGTATTCTAACATATATATGTGGAATCTAGAAAAATGGTACTGAAGAATGTATTTACAGGGCAGCAGTGGAGAAACAGACACAGAGAACAGACGTATGGACATGGGAGAGGGCAGGAGAGGGTGAGATGCATGGAAAGAGTCACATGGAAACTTACATTACCATACGTAAAACAGATAGCCAGGGGTATTTGCTGTATGGCTCAGATAAGTCAAAGGAGCTCTGTATCAACCTAGAGGGGTGGGGTCAGGAGGGAGATGGGAGGGAGGTTCAAAAGGGAGGGGATACACGTATACCTATGGCTGATTCATGCTGGAGGTTTGACGGCAAACAACAAAATTCTGTAACAAAATTGTCCTTCAATAAAAAAATAAACTAATTTTAAAAGAGGATTAAAAAAATAAATTCAAACTGCATATATGTTAATAAAATTGTATCTTAATATTTTAATTCTTTAGACATTACTTTTAATAGAACACAAATTATACGAAAAATCTTGACTGTAACATCTTAATTAGTGATTTAGTGCAATGAAGGCAAAAGAAATTTTATGGAATATATTATTTTGTATGAAAATAAAAGATCTTTACTAACACGGGCTTCTCTTCTATGACATCTAAAATAACGAGACAAAGCTTACTTTTAGATTTTCCTAGCAAATTTTCTGTTTCAATAATTTGTGCATGGGTGGCATTTAAATTCTTGTAGAAACTTTCAGAGTTTCTGAGTAATCACACATTTATCAATTATAAAGGAAATGCTTAAAAATTTTTTTGAACCATTTTTAAAGACTTTACTGAATTTGTTATAATATAGCTTCATTTTATGTTTCAGGCTTTTTGACCAAGAGGCATATGAGAGCTTAGCTCCCTGACCAGGGATGGACCTTGCAGCTCCTGCACTGGAAGGTGAAGTCTTAACCACTGGGACCCCCAGAGAAGTCCCTATAAAGGAAATTCTTTGCTTTCCAAGTTTAATCTAGTCTTAGAAATGTAAAAGTCACTGATCAAATTCAATTCACATTTACAAATTAGAAATCTGAAGCCTCATAGGGTCTCTGCCTAGTTAAAAAGAGAATCAGCTTCAACTTTGGACCTTGACTATGAAATGCTATTTCAGCAAAGAATTACAATATTCCATAGATTCTGAATCATGCCTTTCTCACCAAACCACTGAAGATTAGTTATGTGTTTTGCTCTGTTGCCTCTTTTTTATGGAGTTATTACTCATATTCTTGATTTTAGTAATAATGGATCTTATTACTCATATTTATAATTACCTCAACATCAAAGATACAGTTATGAAAATAATCTTTCCAGGTCAGGGGCGTTCCCAAACTCTAAGCTGCTTCAGAGTCACCTGGGATGCCTGATTAGACTGCAGATCCATCCCCTTCTGGCCCCAAGACCTGGACTGGATCCCTGTGCTTGGGATGCATGTGAAAACACACTTCCCCAGAGGGATTCAGATTCAGGCAGTTCATGGACCACACTTTGAGAGATGATTTGGAGCAGGGTTTCTCAAGCTTTAACATGCCCTTGAATCACCTGGGGATCTTGTTAAAATGCAGTTTCTGATTGGACAAGTCCAGGTGGGGCTGATTCTGTTTTTATAACAAGTTCCCAAGTGACTGGATTCAGCTATTCCTTCAGGTAGCATAGGTCTACTTAACAGAATCCATTATTACTAATCTTATTAAGGTTTTTTTTTAAAAGTCACAGGTTATTGCATTATAGAACCCTTTTTAGAATAGCTTTTTCTTTTTAATGGAGGCAAAATACACATAACATACAATTTACCATTGTAACCATTTTTTAAGTGTACAGTTCAGCTACATTAAGTAGATTAACATTATTGTGAAACTAGTTTCCATAACTGTTTTCATGTTGCAAAACTGAAACTTTATACCCATTAAGCAAGTCTTCAGTCCCCTCTCCCCCAATCCCCATGTCAGAGATGGATTCCTATGCATTCTCTCAGCTCAGACTTCTGTTCTCTCAATTTCTTTAACCCAGTATAGCGCAGTTTCTATCATTTCAACAATGTAATCAGTGTAAAAAGTTAATACTAAGACAGTCTACATTCACCACCAACCCTGCTACCAAGCAAGACTAACTCTTTGATATTTGATGGGTATATTCCACTTACAGCACACACGACTTTGAACTAGAATATCTCAAGCACTCTATAGCCACAGGTGGCTAGTGGTCACCATTGCACTAGCTTAGCATCAAGTTTTTGAAATCAAGGCTACCTTTCAAGGAATGATGAGTGGAATGGGGACAAGCTGAGGTTATAGAGGAAACTAACTCCAAAGAAACAGGTCTAAGCAGAAATAAACATAAGACTGAATATACTGGGAAGACTATATGCACAGTTCTATATGCCATCACAATATCATATATTTAATCACTGAAAGTGAAGTGAAAGTGAAGTCACTCAGTCATGTCCGACTCTTTGCGACCCCATGAACAGTAGCCTGCACCAGGCTCCTCCGTCCATGGGATTTTCTAGGCAAGAATACTGGAGTGGGTTGCCATTTCCTTCTCAGGGATATTAAATTTGTTACTGTGGTTAACTGTATTTACCAGCAAACATCGCTTCTTCTCTTATTTCTCTTTTTGCACTTCTCATATTATAATTTGTACTCATGATCATGCAATTAATTCAAATGCAGAAATTTAAATAAGGTTTCCTTCATATCTACTCATCATTAGCCTCGTTCAGTCTTCTATATTTTTGAGAGATGATGTGAAAGGCGCATACTGAAGAGATAACCTGTTCAATTCTCTATTTCATCTCTTGAAAATGCAAGTATCCTCACTGGTGGCTTCCTCCTAACACGTCTCTTTCTTTCTGACTTTCTAAAAAATTCCATAACTGATGGGTTTTAAAGATGCAATTGATGGGGGTTATATCACGGAGCTTTTAAAAACCCACATAATTGACAACAAAACACCAACTGGGCTGATGCTTGAGGACACAAGAGAACCACCGGTGATCACCAAAACCGTAAATTATACAGAGAAGTAAAAACATACAGTGTGTTTTGTCCACACACCTTACTCAGAAACCTATGTGTGAGGCAGGCTATAATCAAAACAGGCAGAGGCATTTTCACAGATAAACTTCTCAACAAAGTTACGGACTATCATTATGAAGCCTCTGACTTGCCCTTCTTCCTGGCTCATCACCATGTGGCCTCACTTCAACGATCTCCAATAATTCTTTTTTCAAGGTCAGTAGCAACAAATTCATGAGTCTCTTTTTCAGCCCTCAGATCAGCTGTCTGTTCTCTGCCAGATCATTTTCTTCCTTAAGTTATGCCTTCTCAGGCAATACGTGTCCTCCCATTCTCTGTCTGAAGCTAGTCATTCTGTCCCTCTCATCGACTCCTCTCTGAGCAACTGATTACAAAGGAAGATTCTGTCCTCAGCTTTCTGCTTGGCTTTCTCATATTTGTCAGTCATGGCCAAGCATTCAACAGCCTCCACACCTCTCCATGGCGACCTTTCAGTTGCCAGTTCCATTCCTTTGCTGGACACCCACACGGAGAACATTGCTTTCAGCAACTGTATTAGATTAGAATCCAATGCAATACCAACTGACCATCAGCTCCTGGAACTGTACAATACTGTACAAAGAACAATAAGCAATTCCTTATTGGGCCAAAATCTATCTTATGTGGAAGCAATATAAGGGAAGAGACCACCATTCAGCTATTTTTTTTCCACATACAATTCATTTGCTGTTTTCCAACTTACGGTTTCAAAGGCGAAAGCGAAAACTGTTAGTTGCTCAGTTGTGTCCTACTCTTTGAAACCCCATGGACGGTTGCCCGCCAGGCTCCTCTGTCCATGGAATTCCCCAGGCAAGAAAGATGGAGTGAGTAGCCATTTGCTTCTCCAGGGGATCTTCCTGACTCAGGGATCGAATCTGGGTCTCCAGCATGGCAGGCAGATTCTTCACTGTCTGAGCCATCAGGGAAGCCCCATGATTCCAAAGGCTTTCGAATATCACATTTTCATAACTTGTTTGTTGGTATAATAAATAACTTTAGTAGTTCGAATCAAGAGAGAGAGAGAGAGCACAGATTCTGAGCTGTTGTGATGATACAATACCTAGCTCTTCTTTACAGCTGGGACTCAGCAATTTGTTTCCTCTAGTTCTGCGGGTATTAGAGCATCTTCCTTGAATCTGGTACTTTGTGAGGTACCATGGTTTTTGATCTCTCACGGTCACATTCCTGTGACTTCTGAGAGGCTCTCTTGGACTCCAATCTTTCCTGCTTGGCCATGACACGTTCCCTTTGTGGCCTGCTGTAAGGGATCTCACAGTCACCCTGTCCTTTCACCTTGTAAACCCTAGAGATGTGCTCACATTCACCACGGCTTCACTGTAGCTCTCAAGTGGTACCCTGCCGATCCTGATCAGGCTGGATAAGGCCTTTCTCATCCTTTCTTTGGAAGATGTCAGAGGACCCTGGGGGCCAACTTCTTCAAGGGGACGCCTTACCTCACCTGTTTCATCAACTTCCTCTCCCAACTCTCCCAACTCAACAGTCTTCCGAATCCTCGGGAAGCACAATGTTCAAGGCAGTGTTTTTCCTCAACTAAGAGACTTTCTTAACATTTGAAAAGGTGCTCAGGCCTTCCAGCTTCCTGCCTTTCATAGTTTTTTTCATCTTTGCACACTTTTTGAAGTTCTCATGGTACACTTCCTGTTCAACCTCATCATTGACGATCACGCCTTCTTTTGGTTTTTCCCAGGATCTCTTGGCTTTGTAGTCTGGAGATGACTCTCCACCCTCTCTCACCCTATCACTCACCTGTCACCCTGGGCGGCTTCATCTACTTTGTTGATCTGGGAGAGCCGGGTCGGGGAGAGAAGGCACCTCTCAGGGTAGCCATTACTCTTCACCACGTCACCTTCATCCGGGTTCTTTCCCACCACTGACACCTCCTCGGCTCCTGTTCTACTCCTTTCTTTCTTCTTTTAAAACATTCTTTCATTTATCTATGGCTGTCCTGGGTCTTCCTTGCTGTGTGCGGGGTTCTCTAGTCGCAGTGAGCAGGGACTACTCTCTAGTTGAGGTGCGCGGGCTTCTCACGGTGATGGCTTCTCCTGTTTCAGAGCACAGACCCTGGGGCATTCAGGCCTCAGGAGCTGCAGCTAGTGAGCTCTGCAGGGTGATGCCTTCTGCAGTCGGGGCACACAGGCTTAGCTGCCCAACAGCATGTGGAATCTTCTTGGATCAGGGGTTGAACTCGTGTCCCCTGTATTGGGAGTTGGATTCTTAACCGCCGAACCACCAGGGAAGTCCGATCCTGCTTTCTAATGAAGGCTCAGGGGATCTCTAAGACTGTGCATCACATAACATTCAGCATATTGAGGGAGCTCCAAAGGGTGGTGCTTGCTGACAAGCTGGTTGTAGAACCCAGGTCCCCTGTCCCATTATACTCTGCTTCTATTTTGTCCCCACATATTTACCACTGATTCATGTCTCTAGCCCCAAGGGCTGTCCCTCTCTACTCCACTCCAATTATCCATATTCCTGAAGATGGATCTCAGATCATGTCACACGTAAAAATGTTCTGAAATTCAGAATTCCAGTAAACCATTTCCTGAGTATAAAAAACATTGTTCTAGCTCTCCCCTCTCCTTTCCACCTATGCATCTGCTCATCATGACCCCATGCCCTGGGTTCTTCATCACTCCCTAAGGTTAGCAGAGGAGCTTCACTGGCTTCATTCCATTTTCCTGCTGGTCTGTCCTAGTACCCTTGACACTATTCATCATCGGTGCTTACAACCAGCTACCACTCCATGTGTTCTCCATGCCAACTAGGCTGTTCCAGCCCAAACCTCTTCTATCTGGGAGACCCCTTGACACCCAACTGCCACACTGTGCCCCTTGGGAGCATATTAAGTACCTTCTGGATTCTCCTGTGTCTACCCTAGACCTGAAATGTCTAGTTTTAGGAGACAGTGGGGGTGTCTCCTGTCTCCTAAGAATCAGAGGAATACATGTTGCCCTGTATTTCAGGGATGTTCTAATTCAAAACTTTGCAGAAACAAAAATTACACCCTAAAAAGATGCAAAACTATTTGGGACAAGAGGAAGTAGATAAGGAGAGAATGACGCAGAAAAAAGATATCACAGCATTTAACAAAAGAGCTAGCCAGGAAGTATCTAGGATGCGGTATTTGGAATTAGCACAACCTTTCATTGGCATGAGAACACTGCTCTAAATTCCCAGGGCTTTGTTCAAGCATAGCAGAAAGGACTGGAGTTCTGTTACTGTACTCAAATCACGACCTAGGGGAGGGACACAATATCTCACAGAATTAAAAAAAAAAAAAGTATACATGATTCATCAAGTTCTTCAGTAAAAATATGTTTTAGAAATTACCCAGTCCTGAATCATCCTTCAAAAATGACATGGTCTTTTCATTGGGGATGGATCTGGCTAAATAAGAATCTCTCCCTCAGCTACCATTCGACTGTGGACTTAGGAACTGCCACTTAGATTTGTAAATGAGGCTTAGCTTCATTACTGTAAATCAGTTTGCCAGGGCTCACTGCTCCTGAGAGAACAAGAAGTGAATTTCTGGACTTCCAAGGAAGAGGGCTTGGGGCAGCAAATTACTGCATTAAAGCTTATATATATATATACCAAAAGGTACATCATAAACTATTTAGCAGAGAAATTGGAAAATCCTGATCCCACTCTCTAATCCAGTCTCTTATGATGGTGGTTTCTAGGTTTGGCCCTAGTTACCTGAGTTCTGTTTCATCTGCTGATTTGTTGTTATTTTTTAGATGCTCAGTCATGTCTGGCTCTTTGTGACCCCCTGGACTGTAACCTGCCAGGCTCCTCTGTCCATGGGATTCTCCAGGCAAGAATAATGGAGTGGGTTGCCATGCCCTCCTCCAGGGGATCTTCCTGACCCAGGGATCAAACTCACGTCTCCTGCGTGGCAGGTGGGTTCTTTACCACTGCGTCACTTGGGAAGCCCCACACCTGCTGGTGCTCACAAGTAAAGGCAAAGAAATTACTGTGGATCTCTATGGTAATGGAACATAAAGCCCACATTTTAACAAATCAATAATGGACTTGATACTAAGGGGGTACTGGAGTCTGTTTAAAGATACTATAAAAACGCTGGGTGGGGGTAACTAAGGTCAGTTAAAAGATTTGTACAATTTAAAACTATCCATCAGCACCTTCCTCAATAATGTAAGTATCAAAAAACTATTTCCGTATTGACCAAATCCTCCGTGTCATATAACAGAATGAGAACAAGGCTATTCTTGAACCTAGCGATTTTCTTTTACCACTGCAACTTCAATCATGGATGTAAATGAAAATTTCTGCTCACTTTGCTACTTTTCTGCTTGACTGAATTTTGTAATGAAAACGTCTGTCCCTTTCTAACAGAGTACAGGCATCATTCAGATTCTACTCACCAAGCAGAGGGTGAATGCATTTGTTTAGATGCAAGATCACTTAAATATGCATCACTACACGCTACAGCCCACTTAGGAATGCTGCAGTTTAAAATGTTCCTAAGGAATAAGGCAAAGCATCAAAAGAAGGTACATTCAGGTTTCAAACATTTTTTAGCAAGTTCTTCCCATCTGAACACAGCCAGCCCTGCCCTCCTTTCCTGGCTCCCTTCAACTAGAAAGCAGTGGAACTCTGCCAAAGCTCATTGCGTTACCTAAACATCTTCCGGGTCAATGGTCCATAGTCACATGACAACTCCATCTTCAGCTGACCTCTCCAGGGAGCAAATATTTTGAAGAGCAAGAATTCCAGGCATGCAAAAGCTCAGGCTTTGAATCAAAACTAAGTCTGAACAAGCTTTTCAAAGGAAGGCCTTGTTGCACAGAAAAGGCACACAAAACATGTTTGAAGAAGGCAAATCTCTCATTTGAGATTTAACATTTATAAACGAGGAAATTATATATGATTAAGGCTTTCAAATAGAGCAGTAATTTCAGGGTATCTCTCATTCCAAACACTACAGCTTCTGTCTTTCATTCAAAATTGTAAAGATGATTAAAAAGTAGATCAAAGGAAAATTATACTGAAGGTCTCAGTTGTTTTAACACGGAAATGTTGTGGTTTTGGGAAAATGCTGATGAAAGACTCGATTTTTGGTAAGAATAGCTGGGTATTGGAATCATCTAGAAAAGTATGTGATTTTCTATTTTCTGGCCCAAAGCCGGCTTTCTAATAATGCAATCAGGCTAACAGGTCATTGGATTTACATTACATAAAGTTCCAGGTTACCCACTTAACAGTTTAATGTAGTGTTTACTCAAGGTCACCTTTCCACAAGGCAGGTAGGCATATCTGCCTTTCTCCTAGTCAAAAGATGCATAAGGTCGGTTCCCCCTCTTGGCTTGACACCCTTCCCATTCACGTTATTACATGATTTCTGGATGTTTCATTTTTGATTGATGTTCAAACTGTCTGGATATTTCAAAGCCTTAGCTTTAAAATTTTCCTAAGCAAGGACTTGGCTATTTATACAAAGCCTTGCCTGCATGCTCAGTCTAGAAAATACCTAACGTAAAATCTATATACAGAAGGTCATCTCTTTGGCAAGACAGGGCTGATGTACTGAAAAGTCAACTGTACACCAGGTCAGTACAAAAGATATCTCGATAACAGTTCTCATATGCAAATGAACAATCCACTATTTGTTGGTGCTTTTCGGTTGCTAAGACATGTCTGATTCTTCGGGAGCCCATGGACTGCAGCACGCCAGTCCCCCTTGGCCTTCACTATCTCCCCGTGGTGGTAGTGGCTTGCTCGCTCAGTTGTGTCTGACCCTCGTGACTCCATGGACTGTAGCCTGCCAGGGTCCTCTGTCCACGGAATTTTCCAGCCAAGAATAGTGGAGTGGGTTGCCATTTCCTTCTCCTGGAGTTTGCTCAAATTTATGTCCATGAAGTCAGTGATGCCATCTAACCAGCTCATCCTCTGCTGCCCGCTTCTCATGTGGGTTCTCTTGGAATCTGAGCACTTGATAAGACTATCCTACCCTTTTTGAATCATTCAGGCAGTTGGTTAATTAATATAGTACCACATTAGGACTGTTTTTCATGCTTTGCTTCTAGATGATATAATTTTTTCCTTCCCAGTTATAAAATATTAGTACAAATGGAAGATCTCCTCACAGTGTAATATGGTAATTCCAACACTGATATCACAACTATACAAAAAACATATTTTGTAAAATATTTATATTTAAATTAAAATATTGAAAAACGTTTTGTAAAGTCAAATTTCAAAAGAATTTGATTGACTACATATCTTCATTTCTTTAAAAGGTGTGAGAAATAACTACATGAATATTTCCCAGAGACTTAAGTTTGATTCATCTTATTCTTACATAGGAGTTGTCAGTAACCTGCAGAAAAGCCAAGAAAAACAAAACAACAAAAGCCCTTGATGATGGTGGGGGTACTTTTGCATAAACAGCTATGTTTCTGCACTGAACTCAGTCAAATTCAATTAATTCCTTTGCATGAAATCAAGAGTCCAGGAGCCATTAAGAAAAGCTGAAAACAATCTTATCTTTTGCCTCAAATAGATTTTCATCCACCAAATAAATGATACAATAAACCAACAGGGAAAAATAAAAGATGCATATCCCATGCTTATGTGCTCTGTGTTTAATCTAAGATGCCCAAATCCGTCATTTACCGGTAAGGAAATCTCATATACATCTTAGAGGAAATGTCCATGAAAGCTAAAAGCCAATACTCTGCACAGTCTTAGCAATATACTGCATGCTCTTACCCTGAAGAGACAAAGCTAATTATCAAGATTCTGGGAGTCATAGCAAGTCTGATGACCAGTAAGTACTTGGGAGGCCTGGCCTGGATTTAATAACTCAGGATTCATTAAGCCAGGCCTTTGGGAAACCAAGGCACTGATGAGGTTTCCTAGTAAGGGTACTGTGAGAAAATGAACAACCCAGAAGGACTCATAAACATCAGTATTGAGAAGGCTGCAGAAAGAGATGAGCCAGAGGAAGAATGGGAGTCAGCAGAGACTGACAAAGCCAAGAGCACAATAACGGTGTGGGGAGAAGTCAGTGATCAGTAGGGATAGATACTGCTGAGACACAGAAGGACAGAAACATGTGTGAGCCAAGACCTCATTCACTGGAGTTGAAGGGCTAGATGCCTGACAGCAGCTGACTGGAGGGAGGTGAATGCTGCAAAGATAAAATAGGAGTGGCTGACTGGCAGGTCAAGAAGCACAGCTGTCAACGGGTAGAGCAAGGGTGGATGTTAAAGACACGGGATTACGTTACTGACATGAGGACCCAGGGGTCTCTGATGGACAGGAAAATATGAGAAGGCTAAAAGTTGCTGATATAGCAAATGAAATAAAGGGCCTACTGACCAAAGGTCATAATGAAGTCAAAGATCAGATACAATCAAGTGAAAGAACTTGCTGAAGAGAATTTGTGCACTGGTCTGTCTGTGCTCAGCTGTGTCTGACTCTTTGCAACCCCAAGGACTGTAGCCCGCCAAGCTCCTCTGTCTCTGGGATTCTCCAGGCAACAATAATGGAGAGGGTTCCCATGTCTTTCTCCAGGGGATCTTCCTGACCCAGGGATCGAACCCGCATCTCCCACGTCTTTGGCATTGCTAGGCGGAGCCACGTGGGAAGTTGCTCAGGGCACTGCTCCCATGCTTCAATTGAGACTCTGGACTGAAAATTTGCAATGAGAACCAAGAATAGAAAAAGAAAAATCGGCTAAAGTTATTTAAATGGCAAAACACAAGGATAACGTCTTAGCAGACTCAACATTGAGGCTACTGTATTAAATATGCTTAGAGAATGCAGAGTATCATAAGCCCTGAATAACAAGTAATTCTACTTTCAGTAAAGCCAGAGGAAAGAGTCCCTTGATCCACTCACAGAAATCTAGCAACCTAGAGTTAATGAAGCTATCATACAATAAATAAGATCTTCAGTGAGAGCCAAAAATAATTCCTCAAACCCAAAACAAGGTTGGACCATATTCTGTCAAAATAGTTAAGACTGAAGGGGAAGATTTAGGGGAATTTCAGGTGGGTAATGTTTTTGAAAATACATGTACCCTTAATTAATAAATAAGATGGTCCAAATTTTAGTGTTATGAGAATATTTAAACCTCTAAAAGGGGAGTAATTAATATCTACACGTCAAACACTTACTCAGGACCATAGTCACCTCATCACTTAAAAAAGGCATTTCAATATGATAGGAATTAATGATTAGTTTACATACAGATTATCCTAACTTTTAAGATACAACATAAGAATCTGAAATAAGCTTTTAGATTTCATTATCATTATCAATGATACTTAGAAGTGGGTTTCTGTTAAAATAATCCTTTATTATTAGCATTAAAAGCTAAAGATAAGGACACTCTCCCCAAAGAATCTAATGGTATGTCTTATTTCAGAATTCAGATGCCTCTGATAACATGGGTATCAACCTTTAAAACATAACAGCTTTAAAATATAATTTTACCAGCAAAATGAGTTTATTCAGGAATAGCAGAGGAATTCTAATTTGGGATAATTAAGCTATAGCAAAAATCAGGCTAGCCTGGCAAATGAAGGAGAGGAAGGTTACTTTACACAGGAAAAGAAGGAAGTTAGGAGTGGCTGATCTAACAAAAGACCGTTGACGGAAAACAGAGCTTTCAGGGTGGGGGATGGCTTCTCATTTGCTGCACTGCAGAGTCTTACATTGACTGCGCCTGTTGTTGGGCCAGGAGAAAATCTCTCTTCCTCCCAGTGTAGTATCAGACATTCCTGCTCAGAAATGTAAAGCTGTGACAGGTGGTGCATGCATGAGAGCTCCCACTTCAGGGATGCCTGACTCCATTTTATTTCTTTTAATTTAATTAAAAATGATTTTATTTTATGGACGAGTTGCACAGCTTGTGGTAGATCTTAGTTCCCTGAGCAGGGATCGAACCTGCACCTCCTGCAGTAGAAATTACGAGTCTCAAGCACTAAACCACCAAAGAAGTCCCCTGACTCCATTTTATTTGATTTTACTGAGATTTGAAAAGAATTTTTGTTTTAAGTAAAAGATACTTTTAAGAGATTCAAAAAGCAAATCCCCCAAAAAGGAAAATATATTTGCCATGCATGTTTCCATAAAAGAATTCCAATCTAGTAAATCCTACAAATTAAGGAGAAAAACAACAAACTTTTTAAAGAAACGAGTGAAAAACGTACGCAGGCTTTTAACAAAAGAGGATATCCAAATGGGTGAGTAAGCTTATAAAAACTATTCAAAGTTATAAAACATCTGCTGCCAAGTCACTTCAGTAGTGTCCGACTCTGTGTGACCCCATAGACAGCAGCCCACCAGGCTTCCCCGTCCCTGGGATTCTCCAGGGAAGAACACTGGAGTGGGTCGCCATTTCCTTCTCCAATGCATGAGAGTGAAAAGTGAAAGTGAAGCCGCTCAGTCAGGTCCAACTCTTCGTGACCCCATGCACTGCAGCCTACCAGGCTCCTCCGTCCATGGGATTTTCCAGGCAAGAGTATTGGAGTGGGGTGCCATCGCCTTCTCCATAAATCATCAGGAAAACACTAATTAAAACCACAATGGAGGGTTAAGGTGAGGGAGGGATCTGATTCTATCTTAAAAGAGGCTTTCTTTTTATTAAATTTTATACAATCTTTAAACTAGGTATGTCTAGGTTAGACCCTGTTCCTCAGAAATCAGAGTTTATTGTTCTCTAAGCCAGGTTAAGTGAAGAGGAGCTAAAAAGCCTCTTGATGAAAGTGAAAGAGGAGAGTGAAAAAGGTGGCTTAAAGCTCAACATTCAGAAAACGAAGATCATGGCATCCGGTCCCATCACTTCATGGGAAATAGATGGGGAAACAGTAGAAACAGTGTCAGACTTTATTTTTTTGGGCTCCAAAATCACTGCAGATGGTGACTGCAGCCATGAAATTAAAAGACGCTTATTCCTTGGAAGAAAAGTTATGACCAACCTAGATAGCATATTCAAAAGAAAAAAAAAAAAAAGCAGAGACATTACTTTGCCGACTAAGGTCCGTCTAGTCAAGGCTATGGTTTTTCCTGTGGTCATGTATGGATGTGAGAGTTGGAATTGATGCTTTTGAACTGTGGTGTTGGAGAAGACTCTTGAGAGTCCCTTGGACTGCAAGGAGATCCAACCAGTCCATTCTGAAGGAGATCAGCCCTGGGATTTCTTTGGAAGGAATGATGCTAAAGCTGAGGCTCTAGTACTTTAGCCACCTCATGAGAAGAGTTGACTCACTGGAAAAGACTCTGATGCTGAGAGGGGTTGGGGGCAGGAGGAGAAGGGAATGACCGAGGATGAGATGGCTGGATGGCATCACGGACTTGATGGACGTGAGTCTGAGTGAACTTAGGGAGTTGGTGATGGACAGGGAGGCCTGGCGTGCTGCGATTCATGGGGTCACACAGAGTCGGACATGACTAAGCGACTGAACTGAACTGAACTGAACTGAAGCCAGGTTAAAACAAACAAAAAAACCTAAAAAAACCCTTATTTTCTACCTATTCTGAGATTCTTAGGTTACTTCTTAGTTGTTAAATAAAACCTGTTCTTCCTCTATTGATCAATATTTATTTCTGTAATCTTGTAGATTCCTTTAGGCATGTGAAATTATGGTTTTATAACCTTTGTCTTCCTAGTGATTAGGCTATTCCTTCTTTAAGTTTTCTTTCCTTTAAAAATATTCAGCTAACTCCTCAATCCATTCATTGAATATGCACTTATTCAATGTACCACGACATACTTAAAACTCTTGAAAGATGTTTCAGTGAATGAAACAAAAATTTCCACTTTCAGAGAGCTAACATTTCTGCTTAAAAACAATTATTTCCAAAGTTACCAGCACTGCAGGAAAGCCTTCTTAGTCTTCAGCACCACGTATTGTTTATTCTCAATATTGCTCTATGATTATTCTTTTCCCTCAAAAGGCCCTCAAATCCACTAATTTAAAACTTTCTCCAACCTATTACTTTCTTATGGACTTGCTATTTAAATTCAAAAGATGTTGAGGCACTAAATGAACAGATTACTAGAATTTATGGAAATATTACTCTAGAGTATAAGGAGTTTTTCCTCTAATCTAACTGTACCATCTATTTAAAGAACTGGCATAATTAAAGGCTTAAAACCACATTGACTATTCAGATATTTTTCCAGACACCACATAAAAGAAACAATCAAATGAATTCAACGTCTTTGTGAATGATAATGTGATTTCTATACTATTCCAACGTTCAGAGAATGAAGATCATGGCATCCAGTCCCACCACTTCATGGCAAATAGATGAAGAAAAAGTGGAAACAGTGACAGGGTTTATTTCCTTGGGCTCCAAAATCACTGGGGACAGTGACTACAGACACAAAATTAAAAGACGCTTGCTCCTTGGAAGAAAAGATATGCCAAACCTAGACAGTGTATTAAAAAGCATAGACATTACTTTGCCAACAAAGGTCCAGCCACATAGTCAAAGCTATGGATTTTTCCAGTAGTCCTGCACAGATGTGAGATTTGGACCATAAAGAAGGCTGAGCACTGAAGAATTGATGCTTTAGAACTGTGGTGTTGGAGAAGACTCTTGAGGGGCCCTTGGACTGCAAGGAGATCCAACAAGTCCATCCTAAAGGAAATCAGTCCTGAATATTCATTGGAAGGACTGATGCTGAAGCTGAAGTTTCAATATGTTGGCCACTTGATGTCAAGAGCCGACTCTTTGGAAATGACCCTGATGCTGAGAAAGACTGAGGGCAAGAGGAGAAGAGGGCAACAGAGGATGAGATGGTTAGATGGCATCACTGAGTCAACAGACATTAATCTGAGCAAACTCCAGGAGATAGTTAAAGACAGGAAGCCTGGTGTGCTGCAGTTCATGAGATCGCAAAGTCAGACATGACTTAGTGACTGAACAACAACAAATACTATTTCAAACTTAAATAATCAACTATCTTAGTTCTATTCTAACTTGCCAACAATATGTACCAATACTACCAACACAAATTATGGTCCCCAGAACACATTTTCTAATTCATATATCTTCATTTTCTCTCCATATGCCTTAGGATCCATACCATGCCTCATTCTCTTTCCAGAACTTTCACTGTACACTCCAGTTTTACCTCCTATTTTTACAGTAATCACTCATCTTACAGAAAAAGTTGTTACCACCTGGTAATAAAGAAAAGCATTAACTGGAATTAGAAATTTCAACACAATTGTGTTTAGGAGAAAACTTCTGGGGAAGAGGAGTGGAGTTTTGATGGTGCTGTGCTTGGGTCCTTGAACAAACACTTGTCGTGAAATCAGCAGAGAAGACCAGCATGTTTCCAGAGTAAAAACAGTCACAACTACAAACCTGTACAACATCTAAAACAGTGGAATTCTGCCCTAAATTCTGTAAAATAGGTATAAAGTATATAAAGGTAATTTTATATAGAGAGAGTCATAAGTTTCACCCAAGGAGACACAAACATCTTCTAAAGTTGGTACATAAGCTCAGCTCCATGAAGTCACAGTTTAACTCTATCCAACTCAAAGTAAGCTAAATAAGGACACCCCTAACACTAGTTTTACTCACAATTTCTAATCTTAAAAGAAAATTTCTAGATTGAAAATAATGCCTGCAAGCCTAAACTCAACTTCTTCCTGCCACAGGTCAACTTGATAAATTTCTCTGTAGCAAAAAGAGGTAGCTGTGTCTCTACAGAGTTTATTGCTGAGCTCTGTACTTAATTAGTACTGAGTTAATAGTATACAATAGTATTTTCTTTGATTTTTCCCACTTCTAGTCTTCCGTATGTGAAGGTTGAGTCCATTTCTGCCATTCCCACATTCTTTCCAGTATATTTTTATTATCTCTAGAGCATCTATACTGCTCAGACCAGGGGAATGGCATCTCCTTTCCTTTTACAACTGTTTGCTATTTTTTTAATTTGCTTTTGCTTACATAAAGTTAATCCTCGCCCCATTTTTATATTTGCTTCATTTCCTCTGCACCCATCAGTACTGCATCTTTCATGAATTCTGTAACAGAATTCTACAACCACTCTTAAGTACAGGCAGGTCCATCAGTGCTATTTTTTCCCTGGAGCCCTCCCTCCTGGGATCCACCCCGTTCCCCTCCAATCTGGACTGGCTTCTCTCCAGACTGCACACAACTGTTGCCTTGGGATTTCCCTTCACCATCAGGTTTCCCAGCTAAAGCCTGAGACTCAATGACAGGGGGGAAAAAAAAGAAGGACACATTGTACCACCAGCAAGAGCTGACATTTATCAAGGGATGTAGAGAGAGGGAAAGTTTAATGAAGCTGCTTGTGACTAGGGTGATAAACAAAGATAACAATTTATTTCTCGACTCTACATTGAGAGCTTGCTCAGTTGAGTACTAAAATTTGAACATATCATCATTTTCTTTGATACTGAAATTGAAATACATCTTTACTCGGGCTTCACATGGACTGTCATCTTTATGACATTTCTAACATTCATGATTTTTTCTTTCTGTGCATACTTTATGCCTCAATGCTTTATGGTCAATTCTTTCATGATATACAAATATGAAATTACTTTTTTAAAAGGTGCTAAACTACCTCAGAAAAATTATTTCCCCAAATTTCACTTCACTAAGCTTGAAATAATTAACCTTTCCTTTTCTAAGAAATATAGTTATACTTTAATGGGTACTATTCAGAGATATTATAGAGATATGCTGTCCCTAATTCACAGGATCAAAACTAAAATTCTTTTAAGTCCACAAAAAAGCATTTCTCAGTTCTTTTCCTAAAGAAGAAATACATCAAAAATGTCCTATACTTTGTGATGGCATTAAGTCCATGTCTAATATATTTTACATATTATTTATATTAAATTTAAAATGTATCTAGCTAATTAAAATAAAATGGAAATGAGGGCTTTGTGGCATAGTCTGAGTTAACTAACTGAATTCCATTTGTTACACGGGGTTTAAGCCACTTTCTTGTCTTGCTGCTGCTACTGCTAAGTCACTTCAGTCGTGTCCGACTCTGTGTGACCCCATAGATGGCAGCCCACCAGGCTCCCCCATCCCTGGGATTCTCTAGGCAAGAATACTGGAGTGGGTTGTCATTTCCTTCTCCAATGCATGAAAGTGAAAAGTCAAAGTGAAGTCGCTCAGTCGTGTCTGACTCTTGGCAACCCCATGGACTGCAGCCTACCAGCCTCCTCTGTCCATGGGATTTTCCAGGCGAGAGTACTGGAGTGGGGTGCCATTGCTTTCTCCAACTTCCTGTCCTAAGAAACATAACAATACTTGTCTGTACCACTCTGAAAGTTTTTCTGACATATTCTCTTTCTGGTTACAGTTATTCATGTGGTATAAAGCTAAACATGGTGCCCTAAATCCTCCCAAATCTTGTACAACTGTCATATACAAGTTGTATTTTCCACTATAGTCCTTTGAAAAGTTATTTGCTAGAAAAAACAGTAAACAAAATCAGAAAAGATCTCAAATGTGTTGTTTTGGGAAATCACATGATGAGAATTGAGTTGTAAACACAAAAAGGAAATTCAGTTTCCTTTCTCTGTTGTAGGTAGAAAGTGACGGTAAGCAGCAAACCACTTAAAAAAGATGTTCCCAGAGTGCAAAGAGAACTCTGATGGACGTCCATTTCTTTCTTGATTCCCTATCATAATCATTTCAACTCAGTCACACCAGGAAAAGTCTATGAGGAAAGACACAGCGTGAGGTTAAAAGCTGGAAACATTATGGTCCAGTGTATTAAATTTATGTTAAAACAGCAAGACAACAATTTCCAAGATAAAATTATGCAGATGTAACTAGAAAGCAGCTGTTTACTGGTTGCCACAGAAAAGTACATGTTCCCAGACCATCAGATCTGATATGATAGTACTGATTCCAAATACATAGAGAAATTAAAAACTCAAAATATCCTACATCCACTCTAGCTGATGTGTTACTAAATCTAAAGGCATTTTTGCTCTTTTAAAATAAGGTAGGTGGGTAGGTTTAGTTGCTAAGTCATGTCTGACTCTTGCGACCCCATGTACTGTAACCTACTAGGTTCCTCCGTCCATGGGATTTCCCAGGCAAGAATACTGGAGTGCGTTACCATTTCCTTCCACAGGGTATCTTCCTGACTCAGGTATTGAACTCGAGTCTCCTGTAGTACAGGCAGACTCTTTACCGACTGAGCCACCAGGGAAGTTACTTTTTAAATTAAGTAGGTGAAAATGTGACCACGTGAAACTTCAGTTCCATGTGACTTTTTAACTTTCTTGGATGTCAGCATCTGTCTGTGTCTTTATATAAATGGAAACAATCTAAAAACAATAGAAAAAATAAAAGCAATAAAAACAAAATATATTTTTCATGAGTTAAGCTACTGTTTATAAAAGCAAACAGTAAATTATTGAGGTCATAACTTACTTGTATGAAGAACCCCTAATAAGCTCAACTTTAAAAAATTTCATATCCCATTATCTCTTGGAGAGAGTCACAATACATATATACAACTCAAACAGTGCAGGTATTTCATATAAAAATGGCAACCAGAGCAGCAGCTGATTCCAGAGTTTCTACTCATCTTTTTTTTGCTTATAATTGAATTATTAGCCTTTACTGGACAGTGGCAAATGCAGAAAAACATCAATTTCAATAATGGATCTATGACACCAGGAAAAGCAGTAATCCAAATGGAAAGTAACGTTTTGCAAAGAAAATATTCTCCTTGAATAATAATGATGTGCTTGAATCCTATATGAGATAATTAATAAAATGTTCAAATGACTAAGACAATCTTACTGTCTGGTGCCTGAGGCATAACTAAAAGCGAAGCATGAAATGAGAAAGCCAGCTGACTCCCAAGAGAAATCATCTACTTCATGGGAAGAAAGTGACAACAGCAACCTGATACACTGTCTCCATCCAGACAAGGGGTACCAGACACTGTAGAGCAGGGAAGCCCACGGCAAATACACCGCTTAGAGGAAAACAACCTAGTGCAGCACTTTTCCTGCACCTGATAAGGTCAGGAAGGTTACACGCTGAATGTGACACATTTTTCTCTCTTCTAGCTTTGTTTTGAATTTTAATATGCTTAATATTGAAGACAATCTTCTTTTGCTTTCTAGGTAGTGCCCGTCTGAGAATTAACTTTAGTAGAATTAACTTTAGTAAAATAATCTCTTTTGTGTAAAGGATTTATTTGGATACAGCCAGAAATTTTAGATGGTACTTATGGTAATGCTAAACAGTAATTCTTTATTCAAGCAGGAAGTAATACATAAATGTTCCTGTGTGCCCAGTCGCTCAGTGGTATCCAACTCTGTGACCACCCCCCTAGACTGTAGCCCTCCAGGCTCCTCTGTCCATGGGATTTTTCAGGCAAGAACACTGGAGTGGGTTGCCATTTCCTCCTCCAGGGGATCTCCCTGACTTAGGGATTGAATCCATGTCTCTTGCATTGGCAAGCAGATTCTTTACCAGTGAGCCACCTGAAAGTGGAAAGACTGATGCTGAAGCGCCAATACTTTGGCCACCTGATGTGACTAGCCAACTCATTGGAAAAGACTCTGATGCTGGAAAAGATTGAGGGCAAGACGAGAAGGGGGTGGCAGAGGATGAAATGAGTGGATGGCATCACTGATTCGATGGACAAGAGCTTGGGCAAACTCTAGGAGATGGTGAAGGACAGGGAAGCCTGGCGTGCTGCAGTTCATGGAGTCAGACATGACTTAGCGAGTGAACATCAAACCACACCTGAGAAGCCCCGTATACAAGAAGGTTGCCTCTCCCTAGCATAAAGTGGAAACCTGATCACACGAAGAGAACCATGGAGCTTCTAGAGATATGGCTGTGGCCTTTATGAGACATATCTACTGTGGGATTTTTTTTGGGTGTTAGTTATTGCCTCCAATTCAGTCTTTCCTCTATGATTTGATTTTATAAATCAGGTGGTTATTGGCTCTAATACGGTTTTCTGCTGACACTGGAAGGAAATCTAGATTGCGAATCAAAAATCCTTGGGCTTTGGTCCTGATTCTACTGCTAAACTGATGTGTGAGTTACTGCAAGAAATTCAGTCTTGCTGACTTTCAATATTTGTATCAGTGAAGTGAGACTGAAAAATCCAACATCACCTGCCTCACAGAGTATTTCAATGGGTGCCGTATGCAACTACAAAATGCTTGATAACCTCTCTGTGTAACAGATGTTAAATCTAGGCAGGCACAAAGAGGGAAGGAAAGAAGAAAGGAACAAAAGAGAAAGGAAGCGAAGAAAACTGGACAAACAATATTCAAATTATTGAGACCATGCAGTATGAATGAAATTTAAAAAATACAGAAATTACACCCATGTTTTTCCATTCCTTTTCCCGAAAACAAGACACACTGTGCATATTCATTGGGGTTATATTATGAATCACCTTTTGTAATACTTTTAGTTAAAGAATGAAATTTTGCCTTTTGCAACAACATGAGTAGATCTGGAGGGCATTAATGCTAAGTGAAGTAAGTCAGACAGAAAAAGACAAATACTGTATGATAACCACTTATATGTGGAATCTAAAAGAAACAACAAACCCATGAATAAAACAAAAGTGAAGTAGACTCACAGATAAAGAGAACCAACTAGTGGCTACCAGTGGGAAGAAGGAAAAGGGAGGGACAGTAATGGGGTAGGGAAAAAAACGGGTTGTTATGGGATTATATGACATCATGACTGTGAAACTTTTGAAAATTGTAAAGCACTATAGAATTTCCCTGGTGGCTCAGCTGGCAAAGAATCTGCCTGCCATGTGGGACAGTTGGGTTTGATCTCTGGGTTCTATCACGAAGATTCCCTGGAGAAGGGAGTGGCAACCTGTTCTAGTATTCTTGCCTGGAGTATTCTCTCCAGGCAAGTATTCTAGTATTCTCTCCTCTAACATGGATTGAGGAGCCTGGCAAGCTCTAGTCCAATGGGTTGCAGAGTTGAACACAACTGAGCAACTAACACTACTACTATACAATTTAAAGAATATTTTGTTCAATTTGAAAAATCAGGGGGAAAAAAAAAACTGATGGAAAATTTGCCATCACCTAGGGGTGAGGTAGTACGTACAATCCTTCATTCTAATCTAAGCTCAGTAAAAAAGTTGGAGGCATCATGTGTTCTGCTTGTCACTGTCATGTTACGGTCTAATTTTGGGTTCAGTAGAAAAATACCAGGGATTCATAAAATGAGAAAACATGATAAAAGATTCATATAGGCCAGGTGAAGTATATAATGTGAATATAGGCCTACTAGAAGTATATAATGATCATCCAGTCCCAGGAGTAGTCAAGAAGAGGTGTTGTTGATGTGCTAAGTTAACACCAGATACTATACCCGGCCTGGGAAAGTGGCTAAACACATCACAAGTGTTGTCTTCTTCAATTAGGAACAAGGAAACTCTTTAACTGCCAAATGTTTAAGAATCTGGTTTTGCGTATTTTCTTTATCATAAATCCATCAGATGAAATCTTCATACACTGAAGATTAGCCCAGTTTCCTATTAATGTCACAAAGTGTGTGCAGGCATCTACAGTAATCAATAGGTTCTTACAACATTCATGTTTGACCAAAGTATTACAGAATCTTTGTCATTCTGAATTTCTAAGTTTGCTGTTGGGGACTTTTTTTTTAAAGACCCTTTTTAGTTTTTACAAGACATTATTGGAATGAGTATCAATACTTGTCCACATCATTCTCAGATAAATCCCTATGCCCTTATTTACAGTCACCTTGCCAATGAATATACTTCTGGAAAACATCTAGATGCTGGCTATCAGATCAAAAGCTGCTGATTTCCCTATTGCCTAGCTACATTAAAAAAAAAAAAATCAACCAGGAAGAAACTAATAACCAGGACAGATTAAATGTGGAGTATGACAGTGTTTCCAGAGGAAAAAACACGATACTACATAACGCAACTCAGTTTTTAGAACAACAGTTTAAAGTAAAAGTCAGTAAAAAGTGAAAGCACACATTTAAATCTGAGTGATCAAACTGCTTCCTCCAGTTTTGATGTAAGCAGAATAACAAAATTTGCTCAACTCTAATTCCCCAATTATCATCAAACAGGAAGAGTAGTGGGCTGTTGTAGAAAGCGCTTTTTGAGAATTAGCAAAATGCACATTAGGCTCTCTCTTCTATGAAGTCTATATCAAGAAACATACAAGGTGTGAATTCTACTAATTCTAGACAATTTGGGTACGGGAGAATCACCTACAGAAATCGGTGAAATGAAGATTTCTGGGCCCCACCACCAGACATTTTCATTCAGCAGTTGTAGAAGAGGCCCACAATTTTTAATTAAAAGAAGCACATTAGGTAAATTCATTCTGAGGCTGGAAGCCTGGAAATACTGCTCTTTTATTGTTAGGACACAGGATACTTTAATAAGAGTCCAAAATATAGTCTAATACAGAGTGGCAATATGCTGAAGGAAGAGCCTGCATATCTGATCTAATCATTAGAGCATCCTTCCCGTTTATGCCCAAAGCCCATGGCCCATCCACGCCGGCGCCAAGGCCGGCCAGCTCACCCAGGCAGCGGTAGGGAATGACCATGTGTGCGTGGGTCTTGCACTGCTTCCGGCCCCTCTTGCACCAGTTCTGGATGGTCACTGGTTGGTTGGCTTCCACCACATTGGTGATCTGTAGTTCAGGGTAGACCTGGGAGAGCACACAGAGAGGGTACATTGTTACCTGAGGTGGGGCTAGCACACAGGCACCCGATGAACCACGGCTGCTACCCCAAGGGGTACAGGCTGGTCCTATACATTCGATATCTACGTACATACAGCCTATATATATACAGGCTGGCCCTATACATTCAGGCTGGCTCTATATATTCGGTAGTCAAGCTTGGGCTTCCCTGCTGGCTTAGATGGTTTAAAAAAAAAAAAAAAAAAAAAACCTGCCTGCAATCTGGGAGACCTGGGTTCGATCCCTGGATTGGGAAGACCCCCTGGAGAAGGAAATGGCAACCCACTCCAGTATTCTTGCCTGGAAAACTCCATGGATAGAGAAGCCTGGTTGGCTGCAATCCATGGGGTCACAGAGAGTTGGACACGACAGAGCGACTAACACTTTGGGGAATTCTGGGTAAAGAAAATGATCGTTCACTCAAAACATGATGAAATCTAACTTTTACTTTACACGACATGACGCAATCTAACTTTTACTTTACACGTACTCCTACTTCATAAGCACCCATTCCAGCTTAACATTTTTTTTTTTTTCTTTTTTTAATTTATTTGGCTGTGCTGGGTCTTAGCTGCAGCACATGGGATCTAGTTCCCTGACCAGGATTCGAACCTGGGACCTCTGCATTAGGAGTGCATAGTCTTAACCACTGGACCACCAGAGAAGTCCTTTAACCTATTTTCTAGTGGTTTTGTGGTTTTGTGGTTTCCGCTAAGCCGTGTCCGACTCGTACGACCCCATGGACTGTAGCCTACCAGACTTCCCTGTTCAAACATATTTTCTAGGGGAGATAAAAAAGAAAGGGAGGAGGTGCGAGCGTGCTAAGTCACTCAGTTTGGTTCAATGTGACCCTATGGACTGTAGTCCATTGGGGGGGGGGGGCTCTTAAAAGTATGGGGTCATTTCAATGCAAAGTAAATGGGTGTGAAGATAGTCTGTAATGCCCAAAATAATTTTTAAAACTATTTTTATTTATTTATTTGACTGTACCAGGTCTTAGCTGCAGCAGAAACTAGTTCCCTGACCAGGGATCAAACCCCAGACCCCTGCACTGGGAGCATAAAGGCTTAGCCACTGGACCACCAGGGATATCCCCCCTAAATAATATTATGGCAAATACACCTGAGAATATTACCATGACTGAAATTCAACCCAACCCTGTCTTAGTCAACTAGGCAAACATTTCACACACAGGATATGACACACAGCAAGATCTCTCTGTAAAAATTCCTCTCTTTGTTCAGAGTAATTTACATAAGAATAATTTATCAAACAGTTATCAGGAATGTCCTTTAGATAAAGAACTGCATTGATGAATCTCTTCCCTTGATAACTAACTACAGCTCTTCACTCTGATTACTGTTCTCAATAAATCATGGTGTTTACTGAACACTTGGAAGAAATGTAAAACTTGATAAATGAAAATGGGTTTATGAAAACATCAGATCACTTCTATTTATTAATAATAATGAGAAGAGATTTGAAGGAAAAACAGAAACATAAAAATTTGTTTCTAAAATGGTCTTGCCCTTGTATAAATCTTGCATTTCACCAGAGTTGCTGTTTTGCCAGTTAGATACAATGAAGAGAGAAAATATAAGAGAACTGAGGATAGAAGCAAGGAAATGGTTATAATGATGGGTTATTATAGAATCTCAAGTGGGGATGTAGGAAGAGTGGGATACACAGTTCAAAGACTGTAGTATTAGGACTTCCCTGGTGGTCCAGTAGCTAAGACTCCAGTAGGGGGCCTGGCTTTGATCCCTGGTCAGTCCCCTCAATTAAGATGAAAGCTCTCACATGCAGCAACTAAAACCCATCACAGCCAAATCCATGTAGTATCAATGAGTCCTGCTGTGGGCTACAGAATTCTGTCCTAAAGGTACCAAAAAAAAAAAAAAAAAAGTGGGTTGGATAGAAGCAGTAGTTGGACAGTCAGAGTTGAAATTAAGATTCTGGAGGAGGTACAGTCACTGGTATCTGCAAGGATTATAATATGAATTTCAGAGAGAATGGCTGAAGAACGATAAAAGCAAGATCACCGGAGGAATAAAAATCAAGGAACAGAAAAACCGGAATCTTGGAGCATCGAGGTTGATTTCAAAATCAGCTAAGAATGATGAAAGATGCGGTTGGCTGAATGACAGAGAGGGGGATGCCCCTGAGGCAGAACGAGCCCTTTGGATGCCTCCAACAGATGGAGGACAGGTGGGAACCAGTCCATCCACAGGTTGGGTGGGGGATGTTTTTTAGGGAGGAGGAGGAAAGTATGGTTTGGAGGTGAAAATGCAGGAGAAGGAAGATATCCCTGTGTCAACGCTGGGAGGGCTGTGAGGAAAGAATGACCTGAGAAGGCTTTGAGGGAAGCAGTGACTTTGGGGAAGAAGCAGGTCTCAGAGCACGAAGATACCGTCCACAGTGTGGGTTATGGATAGAAGGAATTTTGCTAATGATTGTCAGTGACGTTCAGAGGGAACTTTCTGTCTTTAAAACGTTGATCTTTTGTTCACTGTGGAGTTTGGGGCATTAATTTTTGACCTTTAAATAGTGCACGAAAATATGACTTATCTTAATTCCTGAGTGCCTCACTTGTCTTATCCTATCCCAACCCTGAGGTCAAATCTATTAAAAAAGTAAACCAGTGAAAACTGTGGTCCATCCAGACAACAGATTACCCAGCAGGAAAAAGAAAGGGGTTATAAAGCCATGAGAAGACACAGAGAAATCTTGGCTGCTGCTGCTGCTGCTGCTGCTAAGTCGCTTCAGTCGTGTCTAACTCTGTGCGACCCCATAGACGGCAGCCCACCAGGCTCCCCCGTCCCTGGGATTCTCCAGGCAAGAACACTGGAGTGGGTTGCCATTTCCTTCTCCAATAGAGGAATCTTAGTTGCCTATTAAGTGAAAGAAGCCAGTGTGAAAATACATGTATGAGTCCAACTATGTGACATTCTGGAAAAGGCAAAACTAGGGCGACAGTAACAAGACCAGTGATGACCAGCAATTAGGGGGAAGGAGGGATGAACAGGAAGAGCATAAAGGATTTGGTGGACAGCGAAGTTATTCTCTATGGTACTCGATATGTAGTGGTGAGTGCATGTCATTCATTATACATTTGTCCAAACTCATAGAATGTACACCACCAAGAGTGGACCCAACTAGTCCATCCAGCTATGGACTTTGGATGATCCTGATGGGCCCATGGAGGTTCATCAATGGTAATACGTGTACTATTCTGGGGACTTCCCTGGTGGCCCAGTGGTTGAGAATCTACTTGCCAATGCAGGGTACATGGGTTTGATCCCTAGTTGGGGACTTAAGGTCCCACGTGCCTTGGGGCAACTTAGCCCATTATTGTGTGCTGTGCTCAGTCGTGTCTGACTCTTTGTGATCCCATGGACAGCAGCTCACCAGGCTGCTCTGCTCATGGGATTTTTGAGGCAAGAAAACTGGAGTGGGTTGCCATTTCCTCCTCTAGGGGATCTCCTCTTGATCCAAGGATCAAACTCACGTCTCCCAAGTCTCCTGCATTGTAGGCAGATTCTTAAGCCACTGAGCCATCCTGGAAGCCCAAGCCCCTGGGCCATAACTACCGAAGTCTGAATGCCTAAAGCCAGGGCTCTGCAACAAGAGAGGCCACAGACGCAAGAAGCCCACGAACCCAACAAAGAGTAGCCTGAGCTTGACACAACTAGAGAAAAGTCCGAGCCCAGCCACGAAGACCCAGAGCAGCCAAAAAGAAATATATGTAAATAAACAGTGCAAAAAATGTACTATTCTGCTGGGGGATGTTGAGAGAAAGGGAGAAGCTACGCATGAGTCAGGGCAGGGGGTACAGAAGAAATCTCTGCACCTCCCTCTCCATTTTGCTAGCCTCTAAATCTGCTCTAAAAAACAGAGCGCTGGTCAGTGTGAAAGTGAAAGGGTCATTCAGTCATGTCCAACTCTGTGTGACCCCATGGACTACTCAGCCCACCGGGCTCCTCTGTCCATGGAGTTTTCTAGGCAAGAATACTGGAGTGGGTTGCCATTCCCTTCTCCAGGGGATTTTCCTGATCCAGGATCAAACCCATATCCTACGTCATTTATTGTCTGTCTTTCCTTCTAGAATATAAGCTCAACAAGGGCATCGACTTTGTATTTTTCTTGTTCACTGTTCCCCTCCCAGAACTTAAAATAGTGACTGGTACATTGTACAGTTTCAGTAAGTTTTCATTGGATGAAAACCCCTACCTTAATGTATGGGTACTATCCAACTGACTAAAATTTTACTGAGTACCTATGATGTGTCAAGCCCTGTGCTAGTAAAGTGCAGTGACAGAGTGGTTATCATCTATGATTTTACAGAGCTAACAATCACAGATAAAATTTCAGACAATTTTCTACTGAACAGGAATATTTTATTATTGATAAAATGTTATGTGATTACTTCATTAAGATTCTACAAAATTTAGTTCATTTAGCAACACTTTATAACAAAAGTTTATCTTCAAAATGCTGAACTCTTACCCTAAGATCCCAAATATTTCACAAACTACTTCAATTACTTTACCATCCCTGTTCCTCCATCACAGATTAAGTGATGTCAGCAATAGTAGTAGACTGAATATATCCTAGCCTCTACTTTCAAATTTCTCCCAGGCACTCTCCTTTGATACTTTTCCACACATTTTCTCTTTAATTAAAAAATATAGCTAATTTAATCTCATTTAAAAAAAAAACGTTGAGCACGTCTTCCCTATATATAATATGTTCATAGAGATAATCAGACCTTTTGAAGAATTACACACCAGTTCCCCTGATCATAGTAACTTTGCAGTATGCTGATATTACTCAAGGTCAGGTAGGCAGCTTCTAATTTTCCCTCACAAAACACATGGTAATAACGATGAAACACAGGACCTGGGTCACGGGATCCTAATGGACCAAATGGCTCAACACGCTTGTCCTTACCAGGATTTCCCTTAGTCCATGCATTTCTCCAGGCCAGAATACTGGAGTGGGTAGCCTTCCACTTCTCCCAGGGATATTCCTAACCCAGGGATAGAACCTAGGTCTCCCACATTGTAGGTGGATTCTTTACCAGCTGAGCCACAAGAGAACTGGTTTTTAGAGCAGCATCTAAAACTGCTCTAAAAAACAGAGCCGCTGGTCAGTGTAGTCTGAGGGAAATTCAATGGGGGCGGTACAAGCTATGTAAACACACAGAGAAGGATATGTAAATCAGATTCTGGATGCGTATTGAGAAAGTTATTCTTCCAAAATCCTTGCCAGCAACTTAGCGCTACATGGAAACAGCTCCTTCGCCTGATTTTATTTTGTTCTTAAGTAGCTTAACACTTCAACGCATGCATTTCCGTCACAGACAATGTTCAACTTGAAAATGCCACTAAAATTTAATATCCCCATGGCTTTTTTGTCCAACAGAATAAAAGGTGAAGTGGCTTTTGGGGCAGGAATATAATTCTCCCACCACCTTGTCTTGTTTATTACATCACAAAAGTACAGCACTCATGAGTCATAAACTCTGTGACACCAGAGAGCTCGCCCTGAGGGACACGACATTGTGTGCAGTAAAGTGTGAGTTACTGCATTTTTCTAAAGGGGTTCCAGCTGCCACTTCACAGAAATACTACCCTGCTGAGGCTTGTCTCAGGAGCTTTCGCTTTCTACCAAGGAGGACTATGCCTGCAGGAGGCACAGTCAAGTCATATTTTCTTCGTTTTAATTCTAAACCAAAAAACTATCAGTAGGGTACATATTGATAAGAAAACTATATATATGTGTGTGTGTGTGTGTGTGTGTGTGTGTGTATGGCGGTTCACACGCCTTCCATCTCAGTGTCCTAAGGTAATAACTGGCGCAAAAAGCAGTAAGTTATTTGGTAGGTAATTTTCTAGAACTGCACATGGACCAGTTAAGATGAAAGAGTGCTGAAGAACTGATGCTTTCCAACTGTGGTACTGAAGAAGATGCTTGAGAGTCCTTTGGACAGCAAGGAGATCACAACAGTCAATCCTAAAGGAAATCAACCCTGAATATTCATTGGGAAGTTTGATGCTGAAGCCGAAGCTCCAAAACTTCACCTGATAGGAAGAGCAGACTCATCAGAAGAGACCCTGATGCTGGGAAAGACTGAGGGCAGGAGGAAAAGGGGGTGACAGAGGATGAGATGGCTGGATGGCATCAGGAAACTCCAGGAGATGGTGAAGGACATGGAAGCCTGGTGAGCTGCAGTCCATAGGGTCACAAAGAGTTGGATATGACTGAGCAACTGAACAATAGCAACAAAACGATCAGAGAAGACAGGGCTTATTCCCTGAAGGCCACCAGTGCTCTACAAAGTGATCAGCCAAACACAGAATTTCCTTCCAGTTTCCATCCTAAAATCTAGGGCGTATGTGTTATTTCCTGCACTTTACCTTCTTTCTCTAGCATGGGGACATGGGCGATTGTTAACCGACAGTTGGAGGAAACTAGGAAACCACATGAATCCCATGCTTGGTTTGCCTACTGCTTAACAATGAAAAGGGAAGTGGCAACTACCACCCAAGCAGCCACTTTTATCCTGAGACAAGGAGCTATTAATTCGAATTTGCCAAAGAGAATAAAAAATTGCTGTTCTCAATTCAGGAAGTTTATTTAAAAGGGGGGAGGCACACCAAACATTAAAGACACGTAATTTCTTCTAAAGTACATCTAGTCCCAGTTAGGCACAGTGATTACCACAAGCACAAGGAACTTCCAAGTCAGAAAGAAAAACCTAACCAAAAAAAAACAATAAAAACCCTACTGAGGTTTCTGACCAAAATTTGAAATACTATATCTTCCTTGGTGGCTTATACAGTAAAGAATCTGCCTGCAATGCAGGAGACCTGGTTTCTATTTCTCGATCAGGAACATCCCCTGGAGAAGGAAATGGCTACCTACTCCAGTATTCTTGCCTGGCGAATTCCATGGACAGAGGAGCCTGGTGGGCTACAGTCCATGAGATTGCAAGAGTTGGACTGTATCTTACTTTTTATTAAACAGTGCCAGTATATGACCAGAGACAAAGAAGCATTTTGATGTTAGGAGACAAATAATTCATGACAAGCATTCTGTTTTCTTTGTGGCGTCTCACACCTTAACATAGGAAATAAAGATATCTGAGATCCCTGAGCTATGCACGTTGCATGCACGGTATGCTCACACAACAAGCATTGCTGAGAATTTGCTAAAACAGCAGGTATTAGCAAAGCCTGATTTTTATAGGGCCCCCATCCTTTTCCAAAATGTCTATTTGATCCCACTGATAACTATTTTTTTAATTATGAAAAAATTCAGATGATGACAGCTTCAGTAATCAATACTTAAAGCAGAAGCAAATTTAGGCTTGGGTCAGTTCCTTGAAAAGCAGACAGTCCACAGTTCCTAAAAACCCTTCCTGAATTACACAGGGCACTCACTGAATAAACACACTCGCTGTGCAACAAGCACACTCTTCTTAAGACCCTTACACTGCACTTCAAATGCTGAGGTCCACGAGGTTCCTCCCCGGGGACAAACCTCCTCCACTCACAGCATAATAGATGTGAACCCTTCTCGCCCACTTCAGGAATGCTTTCTGGTATTTATCGCAGTGTGCCTGACATTCGGGTTAAGTACATATGTGCACCACCTCCCCGTTGAAAATATACTTTGCACAGGCAGGAAACACAATGAGACCCCCACTCGCAGCCTCCCCGAGGTGGTCCACCTTCATGAACGTTGGCTGAATTGGTCAGAGGCTGCCAACATGCCTGCCCCTCTCTGCAGCCCTCCAGCCCCCACCCCCTTCCTCGGCAAGAGCTCTCCTAAGGGCCCATATTTTAACGCTGCAGCTCCGGCCCCAAAGCTGCTTACAGCCAGAGGAAAGCACTCTGTCAACTGCGTTCTCCTTGCTTAAGTGTTGGGAACGAACACATCCAGGCTCTGGTTAGCTAGCCTGGCAGGCAGGGGAAGTCACAGGCAGAGGTGGTGCCTGGCAAAACCACGAGGGGACAGGAAGCAGGCAATTGGAAGAAGCAAGAAAATAAGATGGACAGAGAGAGACACCAGGAGGAGACGGCTGTGGACCCAAGTCACAGAGATACGGAGCGGATGAGACAGGGACCACCTGATTACCTGTAACTCCAGTGAGGAGTGATGGGTCTCCTTCATTAAGCACACCCACTTTTAAATATTTATTTGTTTATGGCTGTGCTGGGTTTTCCTCGCTGCGTGCGGGCTTTCTCTAGTTGCGAGGTGGGGGCGGGGAGGGGAGGGTGCTACCTGCGCAGTTGTGCGCAGGTTCCCCATTGCACTGGCTTCTCTTGTTGCAGGCAAGGCTCTAGGGCTGTGGGCTTCCGTAGCGGTGGTGCACAGGCTCAGTTACCCCGAGGCATGTGGAATCTTCCTGGGTCAGGGATCGAACCCATGTTCCCTGCACTGGAAGGTGGATGCCTATCCACCATACCACCAGTGAAGTCTAAAAAGCCCCCCTCCTTTTAAACATAAGTTATTCTGGTAGCTTCATCTTCCTTCCGAATGAACAAAACCCAAGAAAAATGCCCCAGCTCAAAAGTTGGTTCACTAATATTCCCTTTCTTGAGCCCTTCAATCTCTGAATCCAAAGCACTTTATGCCATCACTTTTATCTGACCACCGGCCACTCACCTATGACAATGAGGCACCTTCCTGCCCCCTTAGACTATACACACACTCCTTGAAGGCAGGGACGGTATGATTCATTTTCTGTTCCCTCAGTGGTGGTCAACACTGTAACAGCACAGTGACTGCTTGATCAACAGGTAACAAATATTTCTGGCTAAGTTCAGAATCCATTAGACATAGGGAAATCTACAGGCTGCCGTCTATGGGGTCGCACAGAGTCGGACACAACTGAAGCGACTTAGCAGCAGCAGCATATATTAAGCACCTGTTGGATATTATCAATGTGTAAGATAATCTGAATAGTATGATATTATTGTTGGATTATAAGCTTTTGAGAAAAATAAGCACCTCAGGGTCGTCTAACATTGTTCTCTGAAGTATGATGTGGCCGCTTAGTCGTGTCCAACTTTGTGACTCCATGGACTATAGATCACCAGGCTCCTCTCTCCATAGAATCCTCCAGGCAAGAATACTGGAGTGAACCAGAATTGAAAGATACATGTGTACCCCAATGTTCATCACAGCACTGTTTATAATAGCCAGGACATGGAAACAACCTAGATGTCCATCACCAGATGGATGGATAAGAAAGCTGTGGTACATATACACAATGGAGTATTACTCAGCCATTAAAAAGAATACATTTGAATCAGCTCTAATGAGGTGGATGAAACTGGAGCCTATTATACAGAGTGAAGTTAAGCCAGAAAGAAAAACATCAATACAGTATACTAAAGCATATATATGGACTTTAGAAAGATGGTAATGATAACCCTCTATGTGAGACAGCAAAAGAGACACAGATGTATAGAACAGACTTTTGGACTCTGTGGGAGAGGGAGAGGCTGGGATGATTTGGGAGAATGGCATTGAAACATGTATACTATCAGGTAAGAAACGAATCGTCAGTCTACGTTCGATACAGGATACAGGATGCTTGGGGCTGGTGCGCGGGGAGAATCCAGAGAGATGATGTGGGGTGGGAGGTGGGAGGGGGGGTTCAGGATTGGGAACTCATGTATACCTGTGGCGGATTCATGTCAATGTATGGCAAAACCAATACAGTATTGTAAAGCAAAATAAAGTAAAAATTAAAATTAAAAAAAAATAAAAGAATACTGGAGTGGGTTGCCATTCTCTTTTCCAGGGGATCTTCCCAACCCAGAAATCCAACCTGGGTCTCCTATGTTGTAGGAAGATTCTTTATTGTCTGAGCCACTAGAGAAGCCCTACCAATAATAGTATCTTATATAAAAAGCAAAGGATTATTGTTAATAAATGTAAAAGTCAGGCTCTCCCTAGGCTAAGGGGGCCCATCTGACTGGGCCAGGCATCTGTAACAAGCAGCTAACTACTCTGGCCATATAAAGATGTTTTATCATTGACAGCAAATCTATCTGCACATAAATTTTAAAAATTTAAGGGAGTTGAAGAAATTTCAAATACCAACAACCAGGAGAGGTAGAGTAGAAACCATCTTAGATCCATATTAGAAGGTTATGGTTGGTAACATAATTAGCTTTCCCAGGAAAATACCTTAAAAACTTGGTCACCATCAGAACATTTTCATTCTAAATTTAAAAATTTAGAGTCTCCATTTCTCTCTTTATCTGAATTGAAAAAATATTAATCTCAGACAAGATGATATTTAAGTTGTTAAATAAGCAAACCAAGAAAAGATATGGATGATATTTAAGAAAGCCAAGAACTTACATATACAAAAATATAAAAAATATATCTTTAAGACATGTACTGTTAGAGTCCTACAAAAGCGTTCCTTCATTAGAAATATTAAGGACAAACAGGGGACCCCTTGGAGTATCATTTTGCAACAGGCTACCTGGGACAAGGGATTAATGAATGCCAAAAGTTGTATTTACACACAACTTGACTAAACCACCACCACCTTGGTACCAGGTCTGGACCAAGGATGTTTCCAGACCACAAAATCACATGTGGCCAATAAAAGGCTTAGCACAGTTAATGGTCAGGGTTGTGTGCGTTCATACTAATTCTGAAAGGAATTTGCTTACTGTTCTTTCTGGTCTTTCAACACTTAACAATCCACTTTTAATCAAATTCTCCAGGATATTTCTTTTTGAAAAAAGCTTCCCCGGTGGCTAAGTGGTAAAGAATCTGCTTGCAATGACGGAGATGCAGGAGATTTGCGTTCGGTCCCAGAGTCTGGAACACGCCCTGGAGGAGGGCATGGCAACCCACTCCAGTATTCCTGCCTGGAGAATGTCATGGACAGAGAAGCATGGTGGTTTATAGTCCAGAGGGTCACAAAGAGTCAGACACGGCTGAAGCGACTGAGAACACATGCTACAAATTACGTAGTGTTGTTGAAATAGTGTCTTAAACATGTAAGTCAGAAGTCAATAAATAACATGTGTTACTTTATTTTATCTTCATCAATTTACAGCTGCAAAAGAGATGAGCTTGCCCGAAATAATGCACGGCATCTGAATGAGGTAAGGTAGAGAACTGGGATTCCAGGGTTTTCCAAGAACAAGAATGATTAGATTTTATAATTATTGGAGTGATGAGCACAGAGGGAATATAATATACTATTCTTTCTACTTTTACATATGCTTGAAATTTTGAATTAAAAAGAACCAAAAGTTTAAAAGTTCTTCCTGAGTGGCTCAGACAGTAAAGAATCTGCCAGCAATGCAGGAGACCTGGGTTCAATCCCTGGGTGGGGAGATCCCCTGGAGAACTCAACATTCAAAAAACTAAGATCAAGGCATCTGGTCCTATCAATTCATGGCAAATACAAGCGGAAACAGTAACACATTTTATTTTGGGGGGCTCCAAAGTCACTCTGAATGGTGACTGCAGCCATGAAATTAAAAGACACTTGCTTCTTGGAAGGAAAGCTATGACAAACCTAGACAGTGTATTAAAAACCAGAGACATAAATTTGCTGACAAAGGTCTGTATAATCAAAGTTATGGTTTTCCTAGTAGTCATGGGCAATGTGAGAGCTGGACCATAAAGAAGGTTGAGAGCTGAAGAACTGATGCTTTCGATTGTGCTAGAGAAGACTTGAGAGTCCCCTGGACAGCAAGGAGACCAAACCAGTCAATCCTAAAGGAAATCGACCCTGAATATTCACTGGAAGGACTAACGACAAAGCTGAAGTCCCAATCTGTTTCTGTTTGTGTTCAAGTTTGTTTCTGTTCCATTGTGTCATAATTTAGATTCCACATATCACTTAGCTGTACAGCAGAAATTAATACAACATTGTAAATCAACTATACTTGGATCAAATATTTTTTTAAAAAAGAAAATATATCATAAACTTAAAAAAATAAAATGCCCTCAAATTGGTGACAGCCCTGAGTACTCAAGCATATTAACTCTAAGTTCTAAACAACTTTCACTTCAGCATCAAAACCGAAACAAAGCATGTCCAAGTCAATCTATTTCTGTTTCTGGATTAAAATAACATAGTCTCTCCTCTACAATTTTCTGGAATACAAAAAAAAAAAATCCCATCTCAAACTGTTTCTTAACATAAATTCTTGTAGTAATGAGAGATATTAGAGGCTATATCTAATCTAATTGGGAAAGAGAACTGGAAGCTGAAACTGCTCTCTGATTACAACTTAATGAGGAGCTGAGAGGCAAGACACAGCTGATGAAACACCACCGCAATATGGGAAAGACGTGCACTGCTGTGTTTTCACAATGACGACCTCATCTAAGAGCAAGGGACAGAAAACGCTTCAGGGTACCAGCCCATTTCCCATTAACGTGGCCCAAGTCTGTTTCTGACACTGTATGTAAATATACTGTCATATGCATACATTCATACTCAAGAGTTGGAAAATATTGTGCAAGAACTCTGTTCAAAGTATGAGTCACTATTATACCAACACGCTGAATGCAAAGACAAACGGGGGAGGGGGATACCAAAATAAACAGGACAGGACACGACTGAGAACACAAATAGATGTGTCCACATATAGCCAAGATCCTCACTGTCTTTCTGTTAATTTAGGGCTCATTTTCTCATTTTTAAAATGTCCAAACTATTGTTAACCAAGTATGGTCCAATATAAAATAAAAATTTTAAATGCACATAAACAAAAGAGCTTTTTAAAAAGCCCATAAAAGGAACAAAATTGGGTCATTTGTAGCGATGTGGATGAACCTACAGTCTCATATAGAGTGAAGTCAAAAAGAGAAAAACAAGTATCATATATTAGTGCATATCATATATTATATTAGAGAGTCTAGAAGAAGGTACTGATGAACTATCTGCAGGGCAGGGATAGAACACACGCAAAGAACAGTGGGGAAGGAGACGGGCGGACGAGCTGAGGGAGCACACACACGTGTGCAAAGCGTCCAGTCTATCTCAATAAAGCTGAAATGAAGAAAGAAAAATACAACACAGGCAAAACATTTTTAATAAATAAGAGGTCAAATATAAAAGGCCATAATATCACTGCAAATGTGTAATAACTGAGTATGCATTTAGGAAACAGCTAGAGAGTAACAAGGACAAAGGTTACATGAAACATTAATCTGATTAAAAATGATTAATGGTGTGCAAAGAAATATCCAAACTGATTTCATCTCTTTCACCTCTGAATCCTATGGTTTGTGCAAGCAATCCTTATAGCTATCCAGACCAATAATGCAAAAAATGTATCTGTATTCATGTACAGGTGAAAGTCGCTCAGTCACGTCTGACTCTTTGCGACCCCATGGGCTATACAGCCCATGGGATTCTCCAGGCCAGAATACTGGAATGGGTAGCAGTTCCCTCCTCCAGGGGATCTTCCCAACACAGGGATCGAACCCAGGTTTCCCACATTTAGGGCAGATTCTTTACCAGCTGAGCCACCAGGGAAGCCCACTCCCATATCCATACATGACTACTAGAAAATCCATGAGTTTGAGCAAGCTCTGGGAGTTGGTGATGGATAGGGAAGCCTGGTGTGCAGGAGTCCATGGGGTCACAGAGAGTTGGATACGGCTGAGCAACCGAACTGAACTGAACTCATATACAGGTAGGGTACCTCTACTCAAAAAATTTTCACATAATATGAATTCTTGCATCTTTCAAATACCAGAACAACTATTCATAGGTGCTTGTCATTTGTGGGTCAATTTTAAGCCTACAAAGCTGGACGGCACACACAGCAAAAATAATAACGGCCAACAATATTTCAGTATCTACTGTAGTAGCATGTCTACCATATGCCCTCAAAGTTGATTAGATTAAAAGCATCACATGTGTTTAATTAAGTTTAACTTCACATAACTAAAAAATGAAGAGAAGACAGCAAAGTTGACAAAGAAGTCTTGTCTGGGGTTATGTATTTTAGAGCAGACAGTTGAGCAAAGGAAATTGCTTTGTTCAACTCATCAGCTTTTGTTTGGGCCAGGCACTGGTGTGCTTTGTCTTATGATTCTGTTAATTTATAGACAAAACAACTGTTCATTTAGAGCAAGGAGGTTAAAGAAACAGAAAACACATACTGCTAATTGTGGAAAAGAAAATACTTAGGAAAAAGAAAGGATATCCATAATCTAATAGAAGAGACTAGAAGCAAAGCCATATGTGCTGGAAATCTCAGCCAGTGCTCAAGATTTAATCTGTTCAAACTCCCTCCAGAGACCTGTTTCCAGCATAAGCAAGCAGAGTCACTGACACCTGCTCTACACCCCTGAGTCCCAGAAGGTGCTTTGCATATTAGGGAGGGTCAAAGAGCCTATGTTTTAACTTTTTTCCTTAAAAGAAGAGAAAGAACAGAACTGAGACTTTTATTATTTTTCATTTAACTGACAACGTTTAACTTTTACAATACACACCTGTGCGCTCCTACCATAAAAGGGGGACATAGTCTAAGATCCATTAGGCAGCATCCTGGACTGCTCAGGTGTCAGAGTGAAGGCTTGCATTTGAATGCAGGTTCTAAAGAGAGGCCCATGCTTCCCTTTCACTGCACCAGACCCTAAGAGCTCCCTTATAACAGCATCTGGATGTGAGAGTTGGACTATAAAGAAAGCTGAGCACCGAAGAATTGATGCTTTTGAACTGTGGTCTTGGAGAAGACTCTTGAGAGTCCCTTGGACAGCAGGGAGATCCAACCTAAAGGGAATCAGTCCTGAATATTCAGCGGAAGGACTGATGCTGAAGCTGAAACTCCAATACTTAAGCCAACTGATCGAACAACTGACTCATTTGAAAAGACCCTGATGCTGGGAAAGATTGAAGAGGGGAGGAGAAGGGGACGACAAAGGATGAGATGGTTGGATGGCATCACTGACTCAATGGAGATGAGTTTGAGTAAGCTCCGGGAGTTGGTGATGGCAGGGAGGCATGGCATGCTGCAGTCCATGGGGTCGCAAAGAGTTGGACATGACTGAGCGACTGAACTGAACTGAACTGAGGAATCACATATGTGTTCATCTATACAAGAGCGATGGACAGGATCATCTTTCCCATGCCTTTCACACTAGCATCTTGAGACTTGAATTCCCTTCTCTTTTTAAATATTTATTTATTTAGGCTGTGCTGGGTCTTAGTTGCATTATGCAGGATTTTTTGTTGTTGTTTTTGCAGCTCTCCGGCTTAGTTGCTTCCTGGGATGTGGGATCTTAGTTCCCTGACCACCGATCAAACCCACATCCCCTGCACCGCAAGAGGGATTCTTAACCACTGGACACCAGGGAAGTTCCCTGAATCCCCTTCTCTTCTCAATTCAGATCACCCTTGCATATAGGTTAATCTTTCTATTAGTATTGTGACCAGAAAACTCTTGCTGAAAACAATCACATAGCCCTTACTCACTTCTAGGGTTAGATCCCAAATCCCCACAATCAAGATCGTCTACTTCACAGCCTCATCCACATCTTCAATTTCCTCAATTCTTTTCTCAGTTTATCTCATTGTATACTTAGAAGCTCCTTAAGATCCAACAGAGGCTTCCCTGATGGCTCAGATGGTAAAGAATCTGCCTGCAATGCGAGACCTGGGTTCATGCCCTGGGTCAGGAAGATCCCCTGGAGGAGGGCATAGCAATCCACTCCAGTATTCTTGCCTGGAAAATTCCATGAACAGAGGAGCCTGGCAGGCTAACATCCATTGGGTCACAAAGAAGCAAACATGACTGAGCAATGAACACTTTCACTTTCTCTGAGCCAAGAATGATATCTGGCCACTCAGCAACACCTGACACAAAATTCTATCCTTAATCAGTAAATATTTGCTCAACTGGCCTGAATTAAATTTGGTATAAAAAGTAAAAATTGGGGATGGAATGATACTTCAGATGAAGAACTGCAGTGTATTTTCAATTTTTTCTTCTCTCAACCAAAACCCTTTAGTTTAAATAAAACATTATTTGTTAAAGTCTCATTTCATCCAAAAGAAAGAGGACAACAAAATATAAAAATTCTAATTTTTCTTCCTAGCCTTTATAACATATGTTTCAAGGGGAATATTACCCTAGTTTGGATCTACTTATATTTATAAGACTCCTAGGTTCCTGAGGAATGATGAATAATTTCTATAGTTATTTTCAAACTGTTTCTGTGATGGCAGCACTTTCTCCATCTAGTATAGAATGAAGGAATTTTTTTCTATCAAAGGACCACAGAGGAAAACAGTCATCAAGGGAGCGTTTGTTGTGGTCATCTATTATTGCACACAGACTATCCCCAAACTTAGTAGCTTCAAACAGGAAGCATCTCTTATCTCACAGTTTCTGTGGGTCAGGAATCTGGAACCAGCTTAGCTGAGTGATCCTGACTTGTAAAAGGGTGCAGTCAAGATGTCAGCTACAGCTCCGGTCAAATGAAGGCTTCACTAGACTACAGGATCCACTTCCAAGCAGTTTCCTTGTTGCCTGGCGAGTGAGTGCTGGCTGCTGGCAGGAACACTCAGGTCCGTATTAGCACACGTACATGTCTCCAGAGCTACTTGAGTATCCTCACAACATGGCAGCTGGCTTCCAATAGAGCAAAAGTATGCAAGGTAGAAGCCACGTGCCTTTTATGATCTAGCTTCAAACGTCACATGCATCGTTTCTGTATCCTCCGGCACAGTGTGGGAGGAGACGATGCGCGGATGTGAATCCCAGAGGGGAGGCGACCACTGTTGGGAGCCACCTTAAAGGCGAACTGCACCACAATAATTTAGAAGTCCTGACAACTATGTGAATAGACCAAGTGATTCTTCTTCACATGGTATCAGCTAGAGTATTGCAAGCAAGGGCAACTGAATGAGGGCCTCCATTCTCTTCCACTCGGGTTTCTTCCCATGGCTTCCTTCCCAGAGTGCAAAAGGAGAAATTTCCAGGCCTTCTTAAGGCTTACACCCAGAAGTAAACCAGTGTCACTACCATTCCATTCTGCTGGTTAAAACAAGTCTCATGTCCAACCAAACCTGAAGGGGAGAGGGTAACTGCTGGAAAACACAATCCATCAACAGGCAACGGTAGAGCAAGGGCTTCCCTGGTGGTCCAGTGGCTAAGACTCTGAGCTCCCCAATGCAGGGGGCCCAGGTTCTATCCCTGGCCAGGGAACTAGACCCCACATGCTGCAATCAAGGATTTCTCATACCACAACAAAGATTAAAGCTCCCATGTGCTGCAAATAAGACCCAATACAGCCAAACAAAAAGAAACAAGTAAAAATTGAAAAGAAAAAAAAAGAGTACTACTACTAAAAAAAAAAAAATTCAACAGAATGTATTACCACAGGATCACATAAAGAATAATCTAGGGTTTGCTTCCTGTTTTCAGGGAGTGTATTTAGTGATCATTTGGTAGGTTTAACTGAATATTGAAGACCATGTTCACATGTGTATTGAGCATTATCACAGCACCTGCATCTTAACTGGGTAAAAATAAACTCAGGGCAAATGTGGACGATGGGCCAACAACCCCAATTCTTGCTAAAAATTTCTTTGGAATTCTGTCAGTGGAAAAAACAGTCTCTGCAGGAGAGGAGCTCAGGGTCATTTTATCGGGGGGTGGCTCTGCCATTTTAAGAGGGCTTCCCTTGTGGTTCAGCTAGTAAAGAATCTGCCTGCAATGCGGGAGACCTGGGCTTGATCTCTGGGTTGGGAAGATCCCCTGGAGAAGGGAAAGGCTACCCACTCCAGTATTCCGGCCTGGAGAATTCCGTGGACTGTATAGTCCATGTGGTCGCAAAGAGTCAGATACGACTGAGCGACTTTCACTTCACTGTCAGTGCAGGAAGCAGTGCAGAGCACCAGCCTCATTCAGTCCCAGTCTCTGTGCCAACAATAGGCCGTCCACAAGCAGCTGCTAAATGAGGACTCATGCTGAGTCAGCGACAAGTGTTGGTTAAAATGTTTTGTAAAGCAGGATCTTTAGGAACTGTAATTCTCAATGACACCTTGAGCCTATAATCCTTTTGCCCAAAGGAGTTAAAGTAAGTCCTAGTCTTCGCTCAGGCTACCTTAACAAACTATCATCAACTGGTTGGCTTAAGTGACAGGAATTTACTTTCTCACAGTCCTGGAGGCTGGAAGTCTTGGGTGCCAGCAGAGTGGAGTTCTGTTGAAAGTTCTGTTGCTGGCTTGCAGACTGCCACCTTCTCTCTGGGTGCTCACCGCCCCTCTTTGTGTGAGCAGGGCAGAAAAAGCAAACTCTGCAAGTTCTCTGGTGTCCTTTCTTATAAGGGCGCCAATCTCATCGTGAAGGCCCCACCACCATGACCTCATCTAACCTTGATTATCTACCAAAGTCTCCACCTCCAAACACTACCCCAGTGGAACTTACGGCTTCATCATATGAATTTTGGGCAAAAGTGAAAGTGTTAGTCACTCAGTCATGTCCTACTCCTTGTGATCCCACAGACTGTAGCCCAACCAGGATCCTCTGTCCATGGAATTCTCCAGGCAAGAATCCTGGAGGGGGTTGCCATTTCCTTCTCCAGGGGATCCTCCCCACCCAGGGATCAAACCTGGTCTCCCACATTGCAGGCAGACTCTTTACCCACTGAGCCACCAGGGAAGAATTTAGGGGAAGACACAAATATGTAGTCTATACCAGTCCTCATCTATACCAGTCCTCAATACACATTTGGTGGAGAGAAATAAAAGAATGGTACGCACTGTGCTAATTAAAAAAATATAAAGAAAATATTTATATCTCAAAAGTGCCCAGTATTTAAATGATGACTAGGCAGAAACATAACTATTATAATTAGGGAACAGGAGGAAATTTATGGGTACCAAGAATGTGGATGAAATGAGATAAAATGCTGATTACACAAACCTAAGTTTCAAACTATTTTCCCAGTCAAGCTTTATAAGGGCTTTTAGACAGGAGTTAAGGTGCATGCTCAGTGGCTCAGCTGTCCCAGACTCTTTGTGACCACATGGGCTGTAGCCCGCCAGGCTCCTCTGTCCATGGGATTTTCTAGGCAAGAATACTGGGGTGGAATGCCATCTCTTTATTCAGAAGATCTTCCCGACCCAGGGATTGAACCTGCCATCTCTTGCACTGGGAGGCGGGTTCTTTACCACTAGCACCACCTGGGAAGCCTCAATTTTTACTTTTTTCTTCCTAACCTTGCCCACAACCAATGATAGGACCAAAGAAATCAGGAGGCAAAAATGCCAGTATTAATAATAACAACCAGGACTTCCTTGGTGATTCAGTGATTAAGAATCTGCCTGCCAACGTGGAAACACGGGTTCGATCCCTCGTCTGGGAAGATCCCACATGCCACCCAGCAACTAAGCTATGACACCCTAGAACCTGTGTTCAGCAACAGAAGAAACCACTGCAATGAAAGGCTCAAGCATCAGAATTAGACAAATGGCCACCTTGTATGGCAATGAAGACCCAGCACAACCAAAAAACAAAATAAAAAACAAAAATAATAATAATGACAAAACAACCAGTAGCAGGGAGTACAAAACGAGAGAAGCAGGAGACTCTAAAGGACAAGGACTAGATAATTCACCATCAAAATACTAATATTTGACACATCACACTAAGGTAAGCACCAACAGACAGGAGGCGCAGCTATCCAGGCAATTCTTTGGAAAAACAAATTAACAAGTGAGTTAAACTGGTTAGCAAAAGGTCAAAATGAGGTCATAGTCATGAGTTCAGTTGCTTTCATTCTGTCCTAGGACCACAGACTGCTCACAGCTGCCTCTCTGACTCAGCCAGCTGTCTCTAAAACATCTGTGTTTTGGTCACAAGAGGAACTGAGAACATAAAGAAAAAAATGATTCATCACTATTGAGAGAAAATAATCAGTAAATGAAGAGCACCGTAAGTGGGGACAGTTTTGTATATTAAAAAAGGGGAATCTGCACAATGGTAGATGCCACGATATATATACCTTAAAGGTGTTAAACAAAAATACCCGTCCACCTGGAATTCTATACATAACTAAGTTATCATTTAATAAGAACAACTTCTGGAAATAACTAAGAGGACAGCATTCAAAGAAAGAGAGGAATCAAAAATATAGAAACTGAGATCCTTTGGTGAAAGGATTGGCTGCAAACAATGAATCAAGTTAAAGGCAGAACCTACGACTGTGAGAATTATGGCAATAGAACAGACCATAATATTAAACTTTAAGAATACAAAAATAATGTATCTTACAAAACCTGTGAAGAAAGCTGAAAAAATTATGAACAGTATTTTCCTTGGCTATATTAACAAGGAATCAAACAATTATCTAAAATAAAAACATAGAGTTTAAAGCAAAAAAGAAAAAAAAAAAAAAGATTTTCCAACAGCACACAAAAATATTCAGTCTTACAAATGAAAGGTATTTCTAGTTATAAAAGAAAAATTTCAGACTACCTACAACGTGGCAAATAGTAGGAAGACTCTAAAATACCAATAAGGAATGTTACAAGTTTAAAGGTTCTGAGCGAATATCTCACCAGCAACACCGCCCCCACCATACCTTCCCAAAAGTTGTTTAAAGTCATGATGCACTATGAATTTCCTCAGATGCCCATTCTCCAATCTACAAAGCTTTGAAAAGGCACTGTGTGCTTCTAAGCCCATTGTGTTGGGCTGTGGTCATTATTCTATTTTGCCTCCATGCCACTCATCACCCCTTTTTCTGGCAAGAGCTCCTCTCCCTACACCAGGTGGCTCTGCTTGGCTTACCAAACAAACCATACACCCTCATGACCAAGACAAGCCAGTCCCAGTACTGAGTCCTTGGTGGCTATGATACCTGGTCCAAAGATAGATGCATGACCAAAAGCAGGAACGAGAACCCCTGCTGGGAATTAAGAGTGCAAACTACCAGGATAAGGTTGGAATTCTAAACTGGGAAGGCACATTCCCAGAGCTACTGGCTGCCATTTTCCCTGACCTCCTAGGGGAAGCCCATCTTATGCCAGAGAAAATGAGGTGAACATAAAGGATAAGGATAAGCAGATAACAAGAGATCCCAACAGAGAAATTCCAGGAAGCACTGAGTTTCGGATTCCAGTGTCTGAGGATCCAGTTTCTGGATGCCGGTTTCAAAATTCTGTAAATTATCCCCACCCCAAGATTCTCTCCATCAGTAGGAAAAAATATTCTCCACGTACAAGTAGATTTCAAGCACCTGTCAACATAAACTGACTCAATTCACCCTTGTTCCTCATTTTTCTTTTCTAAGACTCAGCTAATCACTTATGAACAGGATCTCATTTCTCTCTATTTCTACTTGAGCCTAGTTTTCATATGATGGACACCTCCTCTTCCTACAATTTCCTCAGCTTAGGTTCCTTCCCTTTAAAAGACAAAGCCCAACAAACAACAAAGCCTCTCCCTTTTCCGGGAAGTGCTCACAAGTTCTTTGCCTCTTGGTCTTTCCTCAAAGAGGCCACAGATGGCTGCATCACCCAAACATGTCACTGTTCCCGTAACCTACCACGATTTTACTTTCCTCCAGTGCTATTCCCTCAAAACTGCTCTCCCATTTGCCAAGTGAGGAGGCTGTTTTATTATAAAACATTGTCCATGATTCAGAAATGGACCACAGAGATTATGTACTGGGTGTCTCAGCAGTGAGATATAAGTGCTGTTTTCCAGAGTCTGGAAGTGGTGGGGAAAGGAGATCTGATTCCATGGGGTATGTTCTTCTGACTGACTGGCTGTAGGCAACCCTGTTGCAAAGAGTAGGACATGGGGCTGGGCAACTGAACAACAGCAACAATAAGGCTACTCTGCATGGGTAGATACTAGTCTGATAGCAACGCAAATATTTCCTGTTTCATGCACTGCAGATCAGATGATTCCTATTCACAGCCCTGTGAATGAAATCTGTTGATAAAGAATTTAAATCTCTTCAAGTCAAACTAGATAACACCTTAGAGGTTATCTGATTAATTAATGAATTGAGGAAAATCCTTGATATGCATTCATTGTGCAACACAGTCATAACTTGCCTTGTCAAAAATTATACTTCAACTGCTTCTGGTTTGATGCTGGGAAAGACTGAAGGCAGGGGAGAAGGGGACAACAGAGGATGAGATGGTTGGCTGGCATCACCGAATCAATGGACATGAGTTTGAGCAAGCTTTGGGAGTTGGTGATGGACAGGGAAGCCTGGTGTGCTGCAGTTCACGGGGTTGCAGAGTAGCACATGACTGAGCAACTGAACTGAACCGAAATTCTGGTCTGCATGCCATTTGCACCCCCATCATTTCTCTCATTTAGATAATAACCTAGCTTGACTTCCAGCACGCAATACCTCCTGGTTCTGATCCTCAGTTTCCAGCTACTGTTTCTCCTCCACTAATTTACTTTGATTCCCTTAATGTTGCAACTCACCAGGGTTCTTTCTTAGGATTCTTCCCCAGAGGCATCATGAGGGCAAACACTTGGCAAGGTAGCTTAGTACCTTGTTAATGCTCAATAAAAGTTAGATGGCACCGGCATCATCAACATTATCACCATGTGCCAACATCATCATCACCATTCAATTTTCTGTTCCTAAAATTATTTTATAAGCCTTTCTCGCCCCTGAGATCCCCCTTTAAGAACAAGTCCTGTGTTCTACTTGTTATTGCATTTTATCCTTGGCACCCAGAGATATATGTCTGAAGAAGGAAGAGAGAACTATTGGGCTCTAGAAAAGTATTTGTATAACCATCTTGCACTTAGATATTTTTAACGAAAGGTATATTTAAAAAGTAACAAACAAGCACTTGTCTCTTAACATCCAGTCAGTCAGTTCAGTTGCTCAGTCGTGTCCGACTCTTTGTGACCCCATGAACCGCAGCACGCCAGGCCTTCCTGTCCATCACCAACTCCCAGAGTCCACCCAAACCCATGTCCGTTGAGTCGGTGATTGCCATCCAACGATCTCATCCTCTGTCATCCCCTTCTCCTCCTGCCCTCAATCTTTCCCAGCATCAGGGTCTTTTCAAATGAGTCAGCCCTCTGCATCAGGTGGCCAAAGTACTGGAGTTTCAGCTTCAACATCAGTCCTTCCAATGAACACCCAGGACTGATCTCCTTTGGGATGGACTGGCTGGATCTCCTTGCAGTCTTAATATCCAAGCACCAGTAAAATTCTTGGGGAAGGTCTGGGACGACTCCTCGTTTCTGGTCCCCTCTCCCACCTGCTAGATCGTGGGGTCTAAGACCCTGACAGCTTTGAGTCACTAGTAGAATGGGGTGGGGGGTGGGAAGAGTAAGCTCCAGTTGGCCGCCAGGAAACTGAGAAACTGGAAATGCAGTCAGAGGGACCAAGCAAGAGGGTGACTTTTGGAAATGCTAATGTAAAGTTATTCTCCTTTAACAACAACAACAACAAAAAAACACCTTCAAGGACACTTTTGTTGTCACAGATGTGAAAGTGAAAGAAGTATTAAGTCACTCAGTCATGTCCAACTCCTTGTGACCCCATGGACTATAGCCCTCCAGGCTCCTCTGTTCGTGGAATTCTCCAGGCAAGAATATTAGAGTGGTTGCCATTTCCTTCTCTAAAAGTGAAAGTTGCTCACTTGTGTCTGACTTTTTGTGACACCATGGATTATACAGTCCATGGAATTCTCCAGGCCAGAATACTGGAGTGGGTAGCCTCTCCCTTCTCCAGGGGACACTCCCAACCCAGGGACTAAACCCACGTCTCCTGCATTGCAGGTGGATTCTTTACCAGCTGAGCCACAAGGGAAGCCTGTTGTTAACAGAAGAGATCGAATTCATTAAAAGGGCTCACGAAGCCTGATGTTTGGACCCTTTCTTACTTCTCTAGCCTAACTAGCTATCCCATGTTGAAGGTCAGGAACGGCGGCAGTAAGGAGATACCCCTCGTCCAAAGTAAGGAGCAGCGGCTGTGCTTTGCTGGAGCAGCCGTGAAGAGACACCCCACGCCCAAGGTAAGAGAAACCCAAGTAAGATGGCAGGTGTTGCAACAAGGCATCAGAGGGCAGACACACTGAAATCATACTCACAGAAAACTAGTCAATCTAATCACACTAGGACCACAGCCTTGTCTAACTCAATGAAACCAAGCCATGCCTGCGGGGCAACCCAAGATGGGCGGGTCATGGTGGAGACGTCTCACAGAACGTGGTTCACTAGAGAAGGGAATGGCAAGCCACTTAAGTATTCTTGCCTTGAGAACCCCATGAACAGTATGAAAAGGCAAAATGATAGGATACCAAAAGAGGAACTCCCCAGGTCAGCAGGTGCCCAATATGCTACTGGAGATCAGTGGAGAAATAACTCCAGAAAGAATGAAGGGATGGAGCCAAAGCAAAAACAATACCCAGTTGTGGATGTGACTGGTGATAGAAGCAAGATCTGATGCTGCAAAGAGCAATATTGCATAGGAGCCTGGAATGTCAGGTCCATGAATCAAGGCAAATTGGAAGTGGTCAAACAAGACATGGCAAGGGTGAAGGTTGACATTCTAGGAATCAGCGAACTAAAATGGACTGGAATGGGTGAATTTAACTCAGATGACCATTATATCTACTACTGCGGGCAGGAATCCCTCAGATGAAATGGAGTAGCCATTATGGTCAACAAAAGAGCCCGAAATGCAGTACTTGGATGCAATCTCAAAAACGACAGAATGATCTTTGTTCGTCTCCAAGGCAAACCATTCAAGATCACAGTTATCTAAGTCTATGCCCCAACCAGTAATGCTGAAAAAGTTGAACGGTTTTATGAAGACCTATAAGACCTTTTAGAACTAACACCCCAAAAAATTATCCTTTTCATTATAGGGGACTGGAATGCAAAAGTAGGAAGTCAAGAAACACCTGGAGTAACAGACAAATTTGGCCTTGGAATGCGGAATGAAGCAGGGCAAAGACTAATAGAGTTTCGCCAAGAAAATGCACTGGTCACAGCAAACACCCTCTTCCAACAACACAAGGGAAGACTCTACATGTGGACATCACCAGATGGTCAACACTGAAATCAGATTGATTATATTCTTTGCAGCCAAAGTTGGAGAAGCTCTATACAGTCAGCAAAAACAAGACCGGGAGCTGAGTGTGGCTCAGATCATGAACTCCTTATTACCAAATTCAGACTCAAATTGAAGAAAGTAGGGAAACCACTAGACCATTCAGGTATGACCTAAATCAAATCCCTTATGATTATACAGTGGAAGTGAGAAATAGATTTAAGGGCATAGATCTGATAGATAAGAATGCCTGATGAACTATGGAATGAGGTTCGTGACATTGTACAGGAGACAGGGATCAAGACCATCCCCATGGAAAAGAAAAGCAAAAAAGCAAAATGGCTGTCTGGGGAGGCCTTACAAATAGCTGTGAAAAGAAGAGAAGTGAAAAGCAAAGGAGAAAAGGAAAGATATAAGCATCTGAATGCAGAGTTTCAAAGAATAGCAAGAAGAGATAAGAAAGCCTTCTTCAGCAATCAATGCAAAGAAATAGAGGAAAAAAATAGAATGGGAAAGACTAGAGATCTCTTCAAGAAAATTAGAGATACCAAGGGAACATTTCATGCAAAGATGGGCTTGATAAAGGACAGTAATGGTCTGGACCAAACAGAAGCAGAAGATATTAAGAAGTGGCAAGAATACACGGAAGAACTGTACAAAAAAGATCTTCATGACTCAGATAATCATGATGATGTGATCACTCATCTAGAGCCAGACATCTTGGAATGTGAAGTCAAGTGGGCCTTAGAAAGCATCACTATGCACAAGGCTCGTGGAGGTGATGGAATTCCAGTGGAGCTGCTTCAAATCCTGAAAGATGATGCTGTGAAAGTGCTGCACTCAATATACCAGAAAATTTGGAAAACTCAGCAGTGGCCACAGGACTGGAAAAGGTCAGTTTTCATTCCAATTCCCAAGAAAGGCAATGCCAAAGAATGCTCAAACTACTGCACAATTGCACTCACCTCACATGCTAGTAAAGTAATGCTCAAAATTCTCCAAGCCAGGCTTCAGCAATACGTGAACCGTGAACTTCCTGATGTTCAAGCTGGCTTTAGAAAAGGCAGAGGAACCAGAGATCAAATTGCAAACATCCGCTGGATCATGGAAAAAGCAAGAGAGTCCAAGAAAAACATCTATTTCTGCTTTATTGACTATGCCAAAGCCTTTGACTGTGTGGATCACAATAAACTGTGGAAAATTCTGAAAGAGATGGGAATACCAGACCACCTAACCTGCCTCTTGAGAAATCTGTATGCAGGTCAGGAAGCAACAGTCAGAACTTGACATGGAACAACCGACTGGTTCCAAATAGGAAAAGGAGTACGTCAAGGCTGTATATTGTCACCCTGCTTATTTAACTTCTATGCAGAGTACATCATGAGAAACGCTGGGCTGGAAGAAACACAAGCTGGAATCCAGATTGTCGGGAGAAATATCAATAACCTCAGACATGCAGATGACACCACCCTTATGGCAGAAAGTGAAGAGGAGATAAAAAGCCTCTTGATGAAAGTGAAAGAGGAGAGTGAAAAAGTTGGCTTAAAGCTCAACATTCAGAAAACGAAGATCATGGCATCTGGTCCCATCACTTCATGGGAAATAGATGGGGAAACAGTAGAAACAGTGTCAGACTTTATTTTTGGGGGCTCCAAAATCACTGCACATGGTGACTGCAGCCATGAAATTAAAAGACGCTTACTCCTTGGAAGAAAAGTTATGACCACCCTAGATAGTATATTCAAAAGCAGAGACATTACTTTGCCAACAAAGGTCCACCTAGTCAAGGCTATGGTTTTTCCTGTGGTCATGTATGGATGTGAGAGTTGGACTGTGAAGAAGGCTGAGTTCTGAAGAATTGATGCTTTTGAACTGTGGTGTTGGAGAAGACTCTTGAGAGTCCCTTGGACTGCAAGGAGATCCAACCAGTCCATTGTGAAGGAATGATGCAAAAGGAAAGAAACCCTGGGATTTCTTTGGAAGGACTGATGCTAAAGCTGAAACTCCAGTACTTTGGCCACCTCATGTGAAGAGTTGACCAATTGGAAAAGACTCTGATGCTGGGAGGGATTGGGGGCAGGAGGAGAAGGGGACGACAGAGGATGAGATGGCTGCATGGCATCACTGACTCGATGGACGTGAGTCTGAGTGAACTCCAGGAGATGGTGATGGACAGGGAGGCCTGGCGTGCTGCGATTAATGGGGTCGCAAAGAGTCGGACACGACTGAGCGACTGAACTGAACTGAGCCTAACTTTGGTCTAATCCATCTAAGACTCTGGCCTGTATGCATCCTTGTACACAATCTCTGTGGGTGGTAAGCTGAGACAAGCAGGGAAGACCAGAATTTCAAGACAAAGGAGAAACAACCAAGGTCTCACTCTCGCTCTCCCCTCCCACTCCCACCACGCTATGACCACCAACAATCTGGCAAAGTCTGGGACTGGAAAGAACAATTCTGTGGCTTAGCTCTGGAACAAGCAACAGACTAAAACAGGAAGCGAAGCTACCCAGGCATTAGTGGGATCTCTAAGTGGAGTGGGAATAAGGGTTGTTCTCTGCGTTATGAAGAGCGATTTTTATAGTCATCATGCAAGTAAAAACGTCTGGTTATTTATAACTGACACTGAAGAAAACCTTAGATGCCAACTATGATATGTACATCAAAAGAATCATTCAACAGAAAATGATGATGCAATCAATGTCATTAAATAAATGAGTTGCAGCCTCCAGAAAAACGTATTTAATATTCAGTAATGTGCAGGTGTATCCAGAAAAGTAAAACAGTATCTAAAACCTATAAGCATGCATGGAGAGTCCTAATTTATTAAACTCGTAACTTATCCACAAAACCATACTACAGGAACTCCTCAATTGAATGTGAATATTATTTTCAAAAATGTGTATTTTAGAAATGTCATAGCTGGGCAAAGTAAATTTGTTATCAGTGCTTATATAATAAATTTTTTTAGAAAAATATAAAGAATGCAAATATTAGTGATTTCTACTTAAACACAAAGAAGTATCTTTTCACAACATGGTTCATACTCCTTCAGGACAAAAATTACTTGATATGCAATATACTATAACACCACACCATTTTGCTTTTCAAAACACAGGAGTTAGAATTTAGAGATTGTCTTTTCGTATAGTGCTATCAATAAAAATATACATGTGGGTATATATATGTATAAATATATATATTTCATTAACACACATTTTAGATCCAAAAAGGCCAAAGAAAATTTTCTTGTACACAAAAGATTACAATAAAGAAAATGTTGGTAGATTATCTCTTGTTTATGGAAAGTAAGAAATTTTGCTTTGTCAAGAGGCATAAGACTAATTCCTTGAAATGTTCTCAAAACACAAAGAATCACATATTATAGGAATATGTAACTATCTAGAAATGTGGGACAACATGCCTTGCTGCTGCTGCTGCTAAGTCGCTTCAGTCATGTCCAACACTTCACGACCCCACAGATTTTCCAAGCTTTCCCCGACTCCAGTTATTTTAAACTGAATTAATTAAAAAAAAAAAAAACACAACACCGTATATAATAATGGCAAGAAAACTTGGAAAAATTACACGAAGGCTGAAGATCTCTACAAATGGCAAGGGGGTGATTTCCAGGATCTAAAAGTTATGTTAAAAAAACAAAGCACAGAACAGTACTTACTGTGAGCTATATTTTTTATAAGAAAAAAAGGAAAAGTATCCATTCTGCCTTTTGCAAGAAGGATAAATCAAGAATGATGAAAATATTTATTAATAGAGGATGGTGGCAAGTGAGATTTCAGAGGGCAGCTTCTTGCTTTATAGTGTTTCAGTAATTTAAGTGTTTCACGTTTTCAAATAGTAACAAGAAGGAGTGAAAAACTAAAATTAAATCTAAACAAATAAATGAGCTAAAGTATATCAAATTGATAACATAAAGTTAATTCTAGTCACTTTTATTTATTTCTAGAAAGTTTTTGTTGGAGTACAGTTCATTTATAATATGTTAGTTTCTGCTGTACAGCAAGATGAATCGGTTACCTGTGTTCTTTTTTAGATTATTTTCCCATAGATCATTAGTGTTGAGTGGAGTTCCCTGCACTGTACAGTAGGTTCTTATTGGTTATTTATAGTAGTGTGTCAATCCCAATCTCCCAATTTCTAGTTACTTTTAAACACAATACCTCGACTACACAGCCATAGCGGGATATACTCTAAAGATAAACAGAAGTGCCAAGACACCTTGAAGTTTGCTCAGTTGAGTGTTTTCTCTTTCTTAAAAAAATTGAAGTATATTTTACATACAAGATTATACTTAAGTTGGTTTTACTAATAGTTTAGTAAATTTAGTAAATAATTTCAAAACTATTTATGCATACTATAGGACAAAGCAAGTAAATATGGTATGGTGAATCATTAGGAACCAAGATGTTCACTGCAAGTGATAAAATACAAATATGAAAGAAGTGAACAAGAAACACGCATGGGATCCAACATGAGCCACAGGCCACCCGCGGAGACTTACTTCCTGGCAGTACTGCAGGATGCCCTCCTTGGTGCCAATGCAGGTCTTGGTCCCCGATGGATCCGACTCCCACTTCCCATTCTGCACGTTCATGTGCATGTTCAGTTTGCCACAGAACATGGCCACCTGGGGTTCTGCAAGCAGGCTGGCATTGCCGTCAGTGGGCACCTGGAAAAGTAACTTTCGGTTAGTTATAGAAATCCAGAGCTCTAGGGTGGAGGTTGGAGGAAGGGCTATGAAGAGAAACATGGCATGGAGATATGCGAAAAATAGCTCTATTCTTGGGAACTCTCAATTATGAATCTCTATGGGTTAAGCTTTATGTGTCCTGGGCTTCCCAGGTGGCTCAGATGGTAAAGAATCTGCCTGCAATGCAGGAGACCTGGGCTTGATCCCTGGGTCGGGAAGATGCCCTAGAGAAGGGAATGGCTACCTACTCCAGTATTCCTACCTGGAGAATTCCATGGACAGAGCAGCCTGGTGGGCTATAGTCCATGAGGTTGCAAAGAGTAGGATAGGACTGAGCGACTAAGCACAGCACAGCATATATATATATATATACACATTGGCCATGCCACACAGCTTGTGGGATCTTAGTTCTCTGGCCAGGGATTGATCCTGGGTCACAGCAGAGAAGCACTGAGTCCTAACCACCGGACCACCAGGGAATTTCCCATATAAATATTTTTAAAAGGGGAAAATGGAAGTTCTGAAATATCCATACTACCCCACTTATGAGGTTCTGATAGCTCAGAAAGGGAAAAAAAAAAATCAGCAAGAGATGAACAATAATTGGCAAGAGTGAAAGTCTTATTCAAAACCAAAGGCTCAAAAGACAGGACATGGTGGCCAAGTAATTCCTCCCTGGTTAAATCCAGCTGCCGAGGAAATGTGTGAGGTCCATGCCAAGAAGAGTTAACTTCCAACAGAAGCCATTCATGTAGCTGGGAACCGGGTGATTCTAGAATAACTTGTATCATGTCTAAAAATTGCTCACAGGAGGGAAAAAAACAACAACACTAAAATTACACCAAGAGATTTTGGTTAAAGAAAGAGCTTCCTGACACTTCTTCCCACAGAAATGTAAAAATAGATCAAACATCTGTCCATTCTAGTCATCATCATACATATTTTGTCCATAAATCCCTAAGAGGATTTTTACCCTTTAAAAAAAAAAAAAAATCTTGCATTGAACTCATCTGAGATCTCTCAGACCTGAGCAAAAGCTACTGGGCACAATCTCTAAAATCACGTTTCAGGTAACATTTTCTACATTTCTAGTTCTGCTTTGTAAAATGCATTTAGTAAGATTCTGCTTCTCTGATGCCCGAGGTAACAAATAGCAATAGAAGCCATAGTCCTGGACTATCAGCAGAGTAGCTGGGATCCCTCAATTCCCCAGTTTGGGGCTTTCCCCACCACCTATAATTTCCAAGTCGGAAGATGAGAGGCCCATGCTCCAACAGATGCAAAGAAACCGTCTGAGCAGAATGCTCCACAAACGCTAAGTTTCACAGTTTTCCTGAGGGAATAAGAGTAAATTCAATGCCTAGATCCTCAAAAAACAGCATATACATTTTGTCCATTTTACTGAATTAAGTAGTAAGATAGTAACATCGCAAGAAAGTCAAGTAGTCAGATACCTATAGACAAGGCCCCATATTAGATGCAATGAAGGACATAAAATTTATTTATAATATAGATAAATACATACAATTTATGTATTAATACATTTATTTTTAAATTCCACTGTCAAGGAATTAAAAATCTAATAATGAAATCACCATTGTATTCGCCATGGTACTTTATTCCACTCAAACTCATTCTTGTCCCAAAGACTTCCAGTCTAAGAATCTTGAGAACTTACCCCTAACCGAACAGGGAGACTAATGATCTTTTACCATGGTTGGTAATAATTTTGTTGAATAAACTCCCCCCCCTTCTCTATCTCAACACTTCTCTGTACTCAGATTCTCCACAGTGAGTTCACCACAGTTTCTACCTCCTTGTCAACACGAAGGCCCTTCATTCCAAATCCTCCCCTCAAGGAACATGAGGTACCAATTTCTCTCCCCCATGGCAGCTAGTTTCCAAGAGTTTCAATAGTCCCTACTTCCTAGATTAATGCTCTCATCACTGTCATCCATAAAAGATTCAGGGTTTTTCTGTTGCAGCAAATAAAAGAGGGCACAAATGATATATGTTTTCCAAGGCAAGGCTGTAAAGGGCCTTAGGGTTGCTTCGCTGCTCTCTGGGATCACTTGGTATTGGGGGGCGGTGTCCAGCTGCCATGTTGGAAGGACACTCAAGCAGCCCTGTGGAGAGGCCCATGTAATGCGGAATCGAGCTCTCCTGTTAACAGCAACATTAATGAGCTTGGAAACACCCGACAGCCTCATCGAGCCTTCACCTGCTGACATGACTGAAACCTCAAGGGAGAACTCGAACCAGAACCACCCAGAAGACACTCCCAAATTCTCGATCCACAGAAACTGAGATAATAAGTCTTTGTTATTCTAAACCATTAGTTTTGAGGTAACCTATTACACAACAGTAAGATACCCAATAAGTTCTTCCGTTTCTCCAGCTTCACAATACATCCACAAATATGCTCAGATCTCCTCTACTGAAATAAAAAGCAAACAGACAAAAAACATTTCCTCCCATTCTATTATATTCTAGAGCAGGGAGGGTCAACATATTTTCTATGTCAAAGGCCAGACGGTAAATATTTTAGGTTTTGTGAACCATACAGTCTCTTGTACCTGCTCAACTCTGCTGTGTATGCCCTGAGTCGCTTCAGTCATGTTGGACTCTGCAACGCTATGGATGTTAGCCCGCCAGGCTCCTCTGTCCATGGGATTCTCCAGGCAAGAATATTGGAGTGGGTTGCCATGCCCTCCTCCAAGGGATCTTCCTGACACAGGGATCGAACTTGTGTCTTTTATGTCTCCTGCATTGGCAGGCAGCCCTTAAGTCCCTTGCTGCAATGCAAAAGCAGCCGCAGACAACATGCGTGTAGCTGCTTCATAGGAACATTTTCTTCATGAAACAGGCAGTAGACCAGATCTGGCCAGTGGCCCCTAGTTTACCTATCTTTGCTCTAGAAGAACTATTATTTTTTCATTTTTTCCAACAAATCCTATCAGATGGTGATTTAAATGCTCAATGATACCACCTTCTTACCTGCTTCTTAAGACTCTTATAGTGTGGTTTACATTCCCACCCTTGGAACAATTTTCTCAAAGGTTACATATAACTTCCTGAGAAAGGGAAGTATTTTTCTCCAATACCTGTTACTTTTCAGTTTCTTTGCCATACCTGAATTCTTCCTTACAAGTCTTTCCCCTTAGCTTCCGTTGCAATGAACTAGCCTGGCTCTCTATTTTTCTGATTATCCTCTTACTAACTCAAAATCCTTCAATGCCACAAATAAGACATTCCTAAAGATTAGGCCATTGCTTCTCTTTTACCTACTTGAAGAAGTCTTTCACCTCCTTGCTGCTGAGTGGCAACTAAAATATAACAGCAAAAATACATAAATAAAGCAACCTACATTTCTTCATTCAGTAAATTTGAGTATACAATACATGCGAGGCACTGTGTCTTTAGGGACAAGGTAGTAAATCAGGCAAGTGCTTATCCTGATAGTAACATGACCAACCAGTCTGCTTGGGACTAAGGGGTTTCCAGGATATGAGACTTTTAGCGCTAAAACTGTCAGATGCACCGGTAAGTTGAGACAACTGGCCACTCTATCAGACAAACACATCAAATGTTTCTCCACTTTTCCTACCTTGACTTTTTACCATCTTTCTAGTTTTTCCATTCTTCATCATTTTTCTGTCTTTTTGACTTTACAATTATTTTAATTGCCATCTGTTCGTATGTTTCTATATTCCCACTACCAAATGGTGGTAATCACTCTCTCATTCCCCTCAAATGAATTGATTATGGCCCTATCATCTTACTGGAATACATCTTTAATTGCCTATGATTTTCTCCTTTTGACAATGGGAGTTAAGAAGACAAATGCTTCAATTCCTTTCAGATTTCTACCAGATGAGATTCAGTATTAACTTAAAAAAAAAAAAAGTATGGTGAGTCACGATCATTAACATGCCCATTTTCTTAGACTGGAGCTGTTTAATAGTTCAAACCTTGATTCCTCAATACTTAGGACAACTTATTATGCTGGAAATTATAAAACTGGCTGTATGTGCATAACTATGACATTTGACATTACAAGAAGCCCTTTATAAATAAATACTTCAATCACAAAAACGTATTTCTTGGACAAAAATTCTTTTCCAAGCCAACACCAGCCGTGTACAAGATCAGAGTAAGGGAATAGTAGAGAACAAACCGAACCTGAAGCTTTTCTATTCTTAATGAAGTCCACCTGCAAAGAATTTCAGGTTTTAAGTAACATATCCCTGGTTCAGTTAATTAAGACAAACAACCCAGGATCCTTACTGGTGTCAAATAACCCATCTAAGAAACAAAGCCCGGTTTCTGAGAGAAGCCCACTCACTCGCTGGCATGCAAACAGAAGGAGACTGTGACCACGGCAAGGGGGTCACACAGAGGATAATACCTAGCCTTCCAAGGGCCCAACAGGTTCACCCAAATCCCTTTCCCCGAATGAAGCCTCAAAAAATGGCTTAATACATCATACACAGTGTCCTTTTCAGGACTTGTTAAAATGAACACTCTTAAAAATGAAATCTTTCCATCCTAGAGTAAATTATTTGCAGCTAGTGACAATGCATAATACCCTGTCAAAGTCATCCTAAAGGTAATTATCCCTAACTTTTACAAAACATATCTCTTTTTAATAGAAAATATAAACTTGAGTGGATGGGAAATATACCCACTTGAATAACTATTACTTTAATTTTGCTTTCATCTTAACACCATCTAAAGTAACAACTTAATGTTACTTGGCAGAAATCTAAGACAACACATAGAAGATTGGCACCCTGCTATAAATGGCCATTCATAGTCTTTGCATTTCAGAGCGACTGAAGACGAAGATAATTCTTATAACTTGAATGACTTTCCACTGACATCATAAGACCAAAGATGCTTTCCCATGGGAAAACAGTGCTCAATGACAAGGAACAGAATAACCGGCTGAAACAAGGGCGCATGCACACTGCCTCAGAAGCAACAGGCTATTTACAGAATGCTCTGAACTACAGAGACCCAAAGCTACACCTAAAAAATGCTGTCAGTCTTTTAAAAACAACCATTTGCTGCCAGCTCTGTATTTTAGGGTCATCATATACAGACAAGCTACCCAAGTGAAAATGGACTTTCCAAAAGAAAGTTAGCTAGAGAACAGCTTTTAAAAAGCTGAAGGGGAAATTAAAACAAACAAATAAAATATATATACCTAATCTGGGCCACTCTGCAGAGGTGACCCTGGAAACATACACCTAGCTAGAATCGGTGCAATTTACAAGCACAAAACCGACTTCTCAAACAAGTTCTCTCACTGTCTTTCAAACTGGGTGTTCCCTTTCTCCAAAAAGTTTCTCTCTATTATCATCAAGGAGATCAAAATTCCTTATAGAGCTGGCTTGGCAGCATTCCTCCCCACACAGTCCCAACGAAAAGAGAAAGGGAACAAGGAACTCTCTGTTTCACTGGCCGAGAAGTCTAGCTTGGCAAGGAGAAGGCACAGATCCATAGCTTAGCATCCGTGGATTTATGTAATTTTAAGGTTTGTGGCTGACAAAAACCATCTGGTTTCTGCATTTAAACGAACTTCTCACTGGTCTGAATAGCTGGCCTCCTATAGTCGAGTATTGACTACTATTTAATCAGTACACAATTTCCTTGGAGTGATTAGATTTTATATAGTGAGTGTCTTTTAAAAAATACAACATGATGCTACTTCTATCACAGCCATGATTTCCTCATATAAACAATTTTCCGTTAGCCTGGGCATAATACAATTATACCCCCTGCGCACACACACACAAATATTTTAAAACATTCAAATTTTCCATTTTCAGTGTAATTATTCTGCAGCATCACAATCAAGAAGATTTGAGCATGAACTCCTTTCAAGGCCAAATAAAGTACCTCATTTAATTCTTAACAAACAAATTTTCAGTCTCCAAAGCAAAAGAAGATTTGTAAGGCTTTCCTTTAAATGCAAAAACAAAACAAAACGAAAAAACACCCCAAAACCCAACAACAACAGTAACTTAAGCAGAAGCAGACCATCTACAATTGCCCATTTTGTCTCCAACAGCGAACTGAAATTAAAATCAGGATCATAGAACTGAAAGAATCTGTAAAATCATCTGTCTCAACTCTAAGCAGAAGGAAAAGGCTCTGCAGGAATTTGTTTAAGGTCATAGAAGTATGAACAGGCAGGGCTGGGAGCTGGACCTATGCCGTCAAGGGTTTTGTTGATGTGACCAGGGTGACTCTCAAATTAAAACGGAAAATTGTAATTTTCCAAGGTTTGGCCCCTGTGTGTCGGTGCGTGTATTTGTAGTGAGAAAGAACAGAGTAGCTAATCAAAGCATACAGAAAACTGAAATGCGATTACCGAAACTGCACACACAGCTTCAATTCACCTGTGTGGAGAGGGGCTACGCTCCTTACACTCGTTAGCTGCTGTACAATTATTTCAGAGCTCGAAAACATGACGTGCGTAATCAGTGGTGTCCGAGTCTTTCATGACCCCATGGGACTGTAGCCCGGCAGGCTCCTCTGTCCATGGGGATTCTCCAGGCAAGAATACTGGAGTGGGTTGCCATGCCCTCCTCCAGGGGATCTTCCCGACCCAGGGATCGAACCGGAGTCTCCAGCATTGGCAGGTGGATCCTTTACCACTGTGCTACTTAGGAAGATCAGAGCTCAAGTTTCAGGCTTAAAAATGACTTGTCACAGAGAAGACATCTCTTTCAGAGATCTAATCCACATATTTCACTCCTTGAAATCTGACATTCTTTTAGGGACATCAGTGAACTGGCTTCAAATGACAGTTCTAGCTCTTTGATGGATCCATGGCCTCTACTGATATTGACAAACCTAATTCTTAAACAGAGACACACAGCCTGGAGGCCATCCCAGGGGTGCGGCCCACATCACAAGTCTACACCTATGTCAGCCTCCACGTGAGGGAAACACCTGTCAAGGAATCCTAACACACAATCAGAGTCCTCCAGCTGAGCCTGAAGCTTGATTTACCCTGAAAATAGGACCTGCTACAGTGGAAACAGTGTCAGACTTTTATTTCTTTGGGCTCCAAATCACTGCAGATGGTGACTGCAGCCATGAAATTAAAAGATGCTTACTCCTTGGAAGAAAAGTTATGACCAACCTGGATAGCATATTTAAAAGCAGAGACATTATTTTGCCAACAAAGGTCCGTCTAGTCAAGGCTATGGTTTTTCCTGTGGTCATGTATGGATGTGAGAGCTGGACTGTGAAGAAGGCTAAGTGCCGAAGAATTGATGCTTTTGAACTGTGGTGTTGGAGAAGACTCTTGAGAGTCCCTTGGACTGCAAGGAGATCCAACCAGTCCATTCTAAAGGTGATCAGCCCTGGGATTTCTTTGGAGGGAATGATGCTGAAGCTGAAACTCCAGTACTTTGGCCACCTCATGCGAAGAGCTGACTCACTGAAAAAGACTCTGATGCTGGGAGGGATTGGGGGCAGGAGGAGAAGGGGACAACAGAGGATGAGATGGCTGGATGGCACCACTGACTCCATGGACGCGAGTCTGAGTGAACTCCGGGAGTTGGTAATGGACAGGGAGGCCTGGCATGCTGTGATTCTTGGGTTCACAAAGAGTCAGACATGACTGAGCGACTGCACTGAACTGAACTGAGCCTTATAAGGAAATTCCCTTCCTGACCTCTCTATATAATCTATTACCATATTGCCTCTTTTAAAGCTCTATTGATACTATGTATAAAATAGATAACTAATGAGAACCTACTGTACAGTATTTTGCCAACAAAGGTCCATCCATATAGTCAAAGCTATGGTACACATGTACATATGTATAAATGTGAGAGTTGAATCATAAAGAACGCTGAGTGCCGAAGAATCGAAGGTTTCGAATTATGATGCTGGAAAAGACTCTTTGGAGAGTCCCTTGGGCAGCAAGGAGATCAAACCCATCAAACCTATTGGAAATGAACCCTGAATATTCAATGGAAGGTCTGATGCTGAAGCTGAAGCTCCAATACTCTGACCAACTGATGTGAAGAGCAGACTCACTGGGAAAAAAACTCTGATGCTTGGAAAGGCTGAACGCAGGAGAAGAAGGGGGAGGTGGAGAATGAGACCAGTTGCATGGCATCACTGACTCAGTGGACATGAGTTTGAGCAAACTCAGGACATAGTGAAGGACAGGGAAGCCTGGCATGCTGCAGTCCACGGGCTGCAAAGAGTTGGACGTGATTCAGTGCTTGAACAACAACACTGTGCAGCACAGAGAACTCTACTCAGTGCTCTGTAGTGACTTAAATGGGAAGGAAATCCCAAAAGAGGGGAAATACACATATAGCCAATTCACTCTGCTGTACAGTAGAAACTAACACAAAATCACAAAGCAACTATGCAGGCATGTGTGCGAAGTCACTTTAGTAGCAGTCGCTCTTTGCAATCCTATGGACTGTGGCCCTCCACGCTTCTCTGTCCATGGGATTCTCCAGGCAAGAATACTGGAGTGGACTGCCATGCCCTCCTCCAGGGGATCTTCTCGACCCAGGGACTGAACTCATGTCTCTTGTGACTCCTGCAGTGGTAAGCAGGTTCTTTACCAGTAGCGCCACCTGGGAAGCCCATAAAACAACTAAGCTCCAATAAGATTTAATTAAAAAAACTAAAGCTCTATAAACTCACTCTTGCCCCAAATGTCTTTACAACAATGCTTATAAGACACTGTACTCCTCCAATCCATGGACTGTCTTTCTCTGACTGAAGGACATCAAACTTATTACTAAATTATTTTAGTTTTGTTATTTGATAGCATCAAACTGTTTTTTTTTTTTTCTGCTTAAAGGATCGATATTATAAAATTGACCCCAGATTCCTTCCAACTTACAACAAAGGCCTGTAAATAAATTCTCGCTGCTGGTGCCCAGCAGAAAATCAAGAGTTGTCTTAACAGAAAAGTTTGTTATTCAACACTCATGCAATTAATTACCCATGTTTACAGCACAAATATTAGGCAGGCCCAAGAAGAGTGATGCCCACTGCCTGGAATAGATATAAAACTGGAATTAAAAAAAACAAAGCCTCATGTAGGACAACCAACCGAACTCTGTAGGCTATAGTTTTCTATCCAATTAATGCCCATTTAGTCCTAAGAGTAAATGTCCTATCTTTTAACTGAATGCATATATACATATACCTCATATACATACTATACCACGTATAATTGTGTTTATTGCGCTCTGGCGTAACAATCAAAATTCTTTTCAACGTCGATCACTTTGATGTTTATCTCTTTAATTCCGTCTTGTAGTTTTCCTGCCATGTTTCACACACAAAAAACATACTGTATCATGATTTTTATATTACTTTGACTCTGTCAATATTATTATATCTCATCAGCCTTGATCATATGAACATGAAGATAAAAACAGAGTTAAGGGCAAAAACGGAAGCATCTTCTTAGGCCTTTCCCTTCATTATCTTATTTGACTCTCAGAAGAACCAAGATAATTCACTTCCACATCTACTTAGATAATCAGAAATGCTCAAAACCTCCCTAAGAGTCTAATCACTGGTGTTTACTCCCAAGTCCATGCTTACTTTTTTTCATAGTTAACCAGCTGGCATTCCTGCTACTAGTTCTTAAGCATTTTTATTTTCAGTACTTGAATATTATTTTCAAATAAGTTTCTCCCTGATGATAGCAGTATCTTACAGTTCTTTGCTACTGGCTCTAAAAAAATATTTTTAGACCAAGTAAAAGGGCAACAAATTCAGTTTTTAAAAAAAGTTTAAATGTTTAATCTGCATTTTCTAAATTAAACTCCTAGACGTTAACACTTAGTAACCTTCGGTAGCTTCCTCTTTAAGAAGTGAAGTCGCTCAGTCGTGTCCAACTCTTTGCAACCCCATGGGCTGTAGCTCATCAGGCTCCTGGATTTTCCAGGCAAGAATACTGGAGTGGGTTGCCATTTCCTTCTCCAGGGGATCATCCCAACCCAGGGACTGAACCTGGATCTCCCTCATTGTAGGCAGATGCTTTACGGTCTGAGCCACCAGTGAAGTTCTCCTCTTTAAGAAGCTGCCCCAGAAATGAAAAGGGAAAACTTTCTCCTAAATTAGTTCTTACCTTAAATCAGAAACAGCTAATCGAATCACCAAAGTAGGGGCCCAGAATCCCCAACAGTCCAAATTGTGAATGCATATCCTTCAAGGCTTATGTTACTTTATCTCTATTTGCTAATTTCTCAACAATGAGCACATTCACAGGCAATGAGCATACCCATCTATGCATATCCCTGTACTGTGTATGTGTTTTAGTCACTCAGTTATGTCTGACTCTTGTGACACCATGGACTGTATCCCACCAGGCTCCTCTGTCCATGGGATTCTCCAGACAAGGATACTAGACTCGGTTGCCATTTCCTTCTCCAGGGGATCTTCCGGACCCAGAGATTGAACCCGGGTCTCCTGCATTGAAGGCAGATTCTTTACCATCTGAGCTAGGGAAGTCCCATATTCCTGTATTATACCTACTATAAAGCCACCTGTATAATATGTAGTAACATGGTGTTAATAGCAGTAATAAACAGAGTTTACAGGTAGAGAGAGCAACTAGAGCAAATCTCAAAAGACAGCGCTTTGCTAAAGGCACACTCTAGAGTTACTGCATTTAAGCCACATTGCTAAAAAGCTAAAGGACGTGGAAACTGGGCTCCATGGGGATGCTGGTTTGAATGGCATTCACTATAAAGGAATCTGATGGTACCAAATGAACTGTTTTCCAGTATGATTTCCATTAGTTCTGACAGCTAGGACAGATAAGCATTCAGCCCACAATGCTACAGAGAAAACTGAAACTCTATTACTTCTCACACTTTAGATAACAAGAGATAATTCATTCAATTTCAATTTTGTAAGTATCACTATTTTCTATCAAATTTGGCCAAACTCAGCCAAGATCTTCCTAATCAAGGGCTTCCCTGATAGCTCAGTTGATAAAGAATCTGCCTGCAATGCAGGAGACCCCAGTTTGACTCCTGCGTTGGGAAGATCCCCTGGAGAAGGGATAGGCTACCCATTCCAGTATTCTTGAGCTTCCCTGGTGGCTCAGCTGGTAAAGAATCTGCCTGCAATGCAGGAGACCTGGGCTTGATCCCTGGGTTGGGAAGATCCTCTGGGGAAGGGAAAGGCTACCCACACCAGTATTCTGGCCAGGAGAATTACATGGACTGTATAGTATAGTCCATGGGGTTGCAAAGAGTCGGATACGACTGAGTCACTTTCATTTTTCAGCCAAGATCAGGTGACTCATAGGCATGTGAGCTATAAAAATTATTACTTTAAGCCACTGAACTTTGGGTTGGGTTGTGGCTTAGCAGCATTATTGTAGCAAGAGAAATTAATACAGGCAAATATTATATACAGCAATAAAGTACTGACAGAACCAGGGCTCAATGTTATTTCAGAAGGATGATAATCAAACTGAATTTTTAAAGTATATGTGCGTTAGCTGCTCAGCCGTGTCCAACTCTTTTAGACCCCATGGACTGTAGCCTGCCAGGCTCCTCTGTTCATGGGATTTTCCAGGCAAGAATACTGGAGTGAGTTGCCATTTCCTCCTACAGGGGATCTTCCCAACCCAGGAATCAAACCTGCATCTCCTGCACTGCAGGAGGATTCTTCACCGATGAGGTTGTTTCCGAAAGTTTTTAAGCAATAGGACCTTATACTGAAATAAAATTTTGTGTGACAGCCTCACAGCTAAGTTCCTCACTTGGAACCTGGATGTCAGCCCTACCAGATTGCTGAGGCACTGGTCCCCTAGAAACTCTGCTTTTCTACTATTTGCTCTTAGTGAATTCTCAAAATGGTTATAAGGTTCCTCAGTACCCACAGGGGATTTGTTCCAGGTCCTCGCCACTGCCCCACCCTCTGTACCAAACCCAGATGTTCAGGCCCCTTATATCAAAGGACATGGTACAGTCAGCATTCCTTGGATATTGAACCCCCGATGCTCAGGGCTAACCATACTGGGAGCACCAGCTGGTTCAATGGAGGAACTGAACTGTTCATTTGAGTTCACCGTAATTAACATAAATTTAAATTGAAAAACTGATTACTCAATCCTATTACTGAAAAAATTTAAAGCAAATTTAGAAAAACTTGGATAAGCAAATCTACCCTGTGATTGTAAATTTTATATATTTTATGAAATTTTCCCAGCCAAAATTTAGTGTTCCAACTGAGATTTTGATGATAGGGTTTTTCTTTTTCTTTATATGTCTGCAGATGATAAACAATTTGCTTAAATGCACTGGCCTTAAGAAGAAAATAAATGCATTTTAACTCAATCAGCTTTTTTTTAATTGAAAATTAGTTGTTGTGTATGTTATAGGTGTACAAAATAGTGAGTCACAATTTTTAAAGGTTGTACTCCATTTATAGTAATTGTAAAATACTGACTATATTGCCCATGTTGTACCGCATATCCCTGTAGCTTATATTATACATAATAGTTTGTGCCCAGCCCCTATGTTGCTCTCCCCCTTTTCCTCTCCCCACTGGGAATCACTCATTTGTTCTGTATGTCTGTGTCACTCAATGTTTTTGAAAGGAAATACTTTAATGAATATGATGTAGTGCTATTAAATAGACGATGCTCCTGCTCATGTTTTATATGTGGCTGTGTGAATACAACATCAGCTCCAATACTTGGGTGACCTGATGCAAAGAACCAACTCATTAGAAAAGACCCTGATGCTGGGGAGAAAGATTGAAGGCAGAAAGAGAAGGGGACAACAGAGGATGAGATGGGTGGATGGCATCACCGCCTCGATGGACATGAGTTTGAGCAAGCTCCAGGAGATGGTGAAGGACAGGGAAGCCTGGCGTGCTGCGGTCCATGGGGTCACAAAGAGTTGGACACGACTGAGCAACTGAACAACAACAACATTCTAATTACACTTCTTCCAGGAAAGGACACGCAAATTTCATCCCCAAATACTCACTCCACTCCACCAACCACTTTGTGATTGCTGAATGCCGTGGAACAAAAGCAGAGAGAATTCTTGCCACACACAGCCCAGGCCCAGCTGTAGGAGGCAGGTGTGTGTGCAGAGAAAAGGGCAGGGTGAGAAATGGGGACATACGGAGTTCTGGAATGCTGTGGCAAGCACTTCTGTCATTTGATACCTCACACTGAGATCATACCACTTGGCACCAAACAAGCCTCAAAGTTAAAGTCTCCGTGTCACCTGAGTTTAGTGTACAGACATAGCCAAGTAAGTGGAACAGTTATGAACTCTAGATATGACTGATTTTATTGCCTACAGAATTTTCAAGCTAAATTGTTAGGACTATTCCTAAGGTGAGTCCTCTTACTATCAGACCCTGGATGTTGACAAATTTGTGGTACTTCATTCATCAACCTGGCAGACTCACAGAGCCTTTACTTTTTACTCAATATCATATGCCTCATGATCTAACACAGCTCTAAACCAGACTTTTGTCAACAGCACCTTATCTATCTATAGCACTACAATGAATTTTCAAGAGCATAAAACTTAGGCTTAAGGCACAAAACTTAGGCTTAAGGTACAAGTTTTAATATGTGTGTTGCTGAAGTGAGCACTACAAATTTTTAAAGTTTGTTAGTTCTTTTTTTCCTTTTTATTTCTTTCACTTACTGCAACGATGTAAAGCATAGAAGAAACAGAGGCCCCAGGGATTATTGGGTGGAGCAGGGAAGACAACAGTGTTTGAACAAGAGGCAGGAGGGAAATAAGCGGAAAACAAGCTTCCAGAAGAAGTCAATTTACAAACGGAGCCAGATCATTTAATTAGAACATGCACAGTAAGGTCATGTACAGTACACAGTACAGAAGTGGATATATTCATAAGAGTTACCCATAGTACTTGGACAAGGGAGAAAAGAGCATACTTCTCTGCTCTTTGTCAGCCCAGAAATTCATCTCTATTATTCTATATAGCCTCTACTAGGTTTCAGGTTTCAAGTCACTGTGAAACCAATGTAGGTGGAGAGACAATGAGGGCAAAAACAGGGAGAGGTGGTTAATGAGATTCCTAGTCTTCGGCTGTATGTTGTCACCCTGTTTATTAAAATTATATGCAGAGTAAGTACATCATGCGAAATGCCAGGATGGATAAAGCTCAAACTGGAATCAAGATTGTCGGGAGAAATATCAATAACCTCACATATGCAGATGACACCACATTTATGGCAGAAAGTGAAGAGGAACTAAAGAGTTTCTTGATGAAAGTGAAAGAGGAGAGTGAAAAAGCTGGCTTAAAACTCAACATTCAGAAAACGAAGATCATGGCATCTGGTCCCATCACTTCATGGCAAATAGATGGGGAAACCATGAAAGACTTCATTTTCTTGGGCTCCAAAATCACTGCAGATGGTGACTGCAGCCATGAAATTAAAAGATGCTTGCTCCTTGGAAGAAAAGCTATGAGAAAACTAGACAGCATATTAAAAAGCAGAGACATTACTTTGCCGACAAAGGTCCTTCAAGTCAGAGCTATCAGTAGTCATGTATGGATGTGAGAGTTGGTCCATAAAGAAGGCTGAGCGCCAAAGAACTGATGTTTTTGTACTGTGGTGTTGGAGAAGACTCTTGAGTCCCTTGGATTGCAAGGAGATCAAACCAGTCAATCCTAAAGGAAATCAACTCTGAATATTCACTGGAAGGACTGATGCTAAAGCTGAAGCTCCAATCCTTTGGCCACCTGATGCAAAGAGACAACTCACTGGAAAAGACCCTGATGCTGGGAAAGACAGAAGGCAGGAGAAGAAGGGATGACAAAGGATGAGATGGTTAGATGGCATCACCGACTCGATGGCCATGAGTTTGGGCAAACTCCAGGAGGGGGTGAAGGACAGGGAGGCCTGGCGTGCTGCAGTCCACAGGGCTGTGAACAGTCGGACACGACTGAGCAACTGAACAACAAGTCTTCAGCTGCAGTGAGGGAGCCAGTATCCATATCTGGACCCAATACATGTCAGACTATCCATATCCCTTAGTATCTTTAAATTCTAATACTAAAATAGCATGAAAATACTCCTAAGGTTGAAGATCCTTACAAAGATGCTCATTTTCCATTAAGATATAATGCTGTCCTTCAATGATAAGGATAATAAAACCTCAGAGCAGCAGTGTAAGGAGAGAATGAGACAAACTGTTGAGAGTACCACTAAACCATACACACTGCCATATGTGAAACAGATAATCAGAGGGAATTTGTTGTACGATGCAGGACACACAAACCCGGGGCTCTGTGATAACCAAGAGGGGCAGGATGGGATGGGAGGTGGGAAAGAAAGAAAGGGAAGTCGCTCAGTAGTGTTTAACTCTTTGCGACGCTATGGACTATAGCTCAACAGGCTCCTCTGTCCTTTGGGATTCTCCAGGCAAGAATACTGGGGTGGGTTACAGTTTCCTTCTCCAGGGGATCTTCCCAACCCAGGGATCGAACCCATATTTCCCACATTGCAGGCAGACTCTTTATCCTCTGAGCCACCAGGAAAGCCCAGGGAAGGTGGGAAGGAGGTTCAAAAGGGAGGGTACATGTGTATACCTATGGCTGATTTCTACTGATGTATGGCAGAAACCAACATAATATATTGTAAAGCAATTATCCTGCAGTTAAAAATAAGTTTAGAAAAATAAAGTTTTTAACACATTTCAAAAAAGAAATCTCAGAGCAGCTCACAGAGGGATGAAGGGCACTCATGTGAACCTCAGAGCCCCGCTAAACCCTCTAGGAAGTCATTTCCTTCAGATTTCCTACTAGCCTGGGGTGGAGCAGTTGAGACAGCTGGCATGCTGTTATAGACACAAAATTTAAGGTACTTATATATTTTAGCATGGGCCTGATAAAAACAGGGGCTTCTGTTTTATAAGATGGTACCAACCAGTCCTTGCCATTAGTACATGACCTTCAATTAAGAGTGTGAGGAAGATCCTAAGTGGAAGTGGATAATTAACACCTTTCATGAAAAAGTTTCTGAAAAATCTTTAACACAAGTCACATTACAGGTGATGAGGTCAATAGGAAGAGGAGGAAGAGGAAATAAAAGAATTTACTCTGTGAAAGCCAACTGAGACAGAGGATTTCAGATATTTACTATTTACTTCTGGTCTCTTCTCTTCATACATACACACAAATGCACACACTTCCATATTTATGTTCAGAGAATAAGAAGCCACCCTGTTGGAATAAGACAGAATGTAAATAAATACATTATATGGGATAAGAGCATCAAATATCTAGAATATCATCTTCCTCTTTTCAGAATACTGAGAGAATGATTTCAGGAAACAAAAATCATGAAGTATTTTGGATAAACACACAGGATATTTACATTCTATCCTTTGGTTTCTGTCCTTTCACCAAAGTTGCATAATATTTACCTATCTGCCTTTTCTGTCTGCTTATCACTTTAACACCACTGTGCTTTCATTACTGGGACTTTCTTGCATAGAAGAAAACTGCTTTGCAAACATAACAGAAATCAGAGAGAATGTTAAGTTGATGTAAAAAACCTAAGATAACTTTCAAACAGCATTCTTGCTCATTGTTCCAAGTGTTTTCTGTTAACTTATCATTTTTAGTGTAAACTAAGATTATCTCTCTTCCTCCAGGGTTATAACTGAAAAATACTCAAGGCTCAAGTTTCAGGCTATTTGCTTGATAAGCAAGGGTAGGTTATCATTCTTAAATAAGGCACCAAGGCACTTCAACGGGAAGAGAAAATAATTTATAACGAAGGAAGCAATGGATTTCTCTTTTCTCAGCTACAAAACCTTTGCAGAAACAACAGAAAACCAGGAGTCAAAACACACACACACACACACACACACACACACACACACACACATACACATTGGTGTCTTACTTTTCCACCTACTTTTAATGTTAGTTTCAGTGAACACAGACACTTAAGCCTTAGTTTCTTTACCTCTAAGTGAAGACAGAACCCACAGGGCTGTTTAGGGGTCCAGATATGACCTACATGGAGACAATCTGAAAGCAACAGTGAGAGTATTACGGGGTGCCATAATACTATCTATTGGGATAAAGATAATAAATACTATCTGTTGGGGTAAAGATAATGTCTAAATGATTCAAGTGTGTGGGATAAGCATTCCTTTTTTTTTTTTCAACGTAAATACAAACAAGGGGAGGAACTTCACTGTCTACTGGAGATCCGCCTTGATCTTTAACTATTCACCTCTCTCCCCCTCTCTCTCCCCCCCATATAAAGGCATTCAATAAATATTTATGGAAAATATTAAGGAATGTCTGGCATAAAAACAACAACAATAAGAAACTCAAGTGTAGAAAGTGTAATTATCAATGAGGGCGTGGAACAGTAATTCCACTTCCAAGCTTGTGAGATTTTGTTTTTTCTTGTGGCACCAGAATTCCTCAGGTGGAGAAATGAAACTGCAGAACCCACACTCCTGCCTTTACCAACTCCCCCGTGCCAACTACAACTCAGCTTGTTCAGGATCCTCAGACTCCTCTTAGGGAAAAAAAAAAAGTAGGGCACACAAAGCGAGGTGGTTCCACAATGTTCAGTGTTAATTTTCTAACTCTTTGAGAACACATTCCTGAAAGGAGCATGATTTTGCAATTCAGGTAGCATTTTAAAAATCAGATTATCTCACTAGACTCCAAGAATTGCATGAACAGTGTGGACAGCCAGACTCCTTCGAGACAGCATCCAATCAACTATTAAAAAAAAAAAAAAAAATTCTGCAGCTAAAAGCCCTCAGCGGCACAGAACTGATCCTCAGAGATTTCAGTATAATGTAACACCTCAAGTGAAGGCTCGTGTAAAAAAAAAATACACCTGAAAATACAACAGGGAAGAGAGAGAAACTATTTGTTGAACAGTCAGGCCAAATAGCGTATGCTTTTGATTATCACACAGCTGCCCTTCCCACTGCAAACAGACAAGCTTTCAGAGTCACTGGACTCCTGGGTTAAGTTTCAGGAACGTGCTGGCTTGAGGCCATATATTAAGATAAACATTTCGCTGGAACCAAATACATTCAAGGTTGGGGGTGAAGGGGTGAGCTGAACACCGCTGACTTCAATGAGCATGCAATGGTGGGGATGAAAACAAGGAGGATCCACTTGCTAATACAAGATGCTGGTGTGATTAAGCATTGACTAAGGTTAGATTTGCAGAGACGAGAATGGAGTTTGCACAAAGGATGCAGAACCAGAAACTGGTGCAGAAAATCTACACAGGATGAGCTGTGGAGAGGAGGCATAAAAGGGAGGAGGACAGTGTTGGGTCTGAATGACCTTGAATTTGTAAGCAATCTCCAAAGCCACGGGGAGCAGCAAATGCCACACTTCAAAGAGAGAAAGAACAGCATCCTATCCTTGTATGAAGGGGATGCGTGGGCTTGCGACATCTTCCTTGAGCCCGTTCCTCTCTAAAAAGTTTATTAAAAGCTACATTCAGTGGGAGGAGGGAGGTTCAAGATGGAGGGGATATAGATATACTTAAGGCTGATTTATGCTCTTTACGGCAGAAATCAACACAACATTGTAAGTCAATTATCATCAATTAAAAATAATTCTTTTTTTTTGAAAAGTTACATGTGGGAGGACTTCCCCTGGCAGTCCACTGGTGAAGATTTCATCTTCCAGTGCAGGGAATGTAGGTTAGATCCCTGGCCAGGAAGCTAAGATCCCACAGGTCTCAAGGATAAAAAACAAAGCAAGAAACAGAAGAGCAAATTCAATAAAGACTTAAACAAAATATCTTGGCAAAAAAGTTTCATTTGGGGACTGTGTTGGTTTAAAGATGAGTCATTCAAGCTGAGTCATGAGTATCTATTCATTATCATAGCCATTTTTTTCCCTTCTGATTCGAAAAGAAATGAACACTGAAACCTTTTCACCCAAAGCTTTCACTGTGCTTACTATGCATAATGGAGAGTGGGCCCTGGGATGTAGGGACAAAGGAGATGGGCACAGGCAAGACCACACAGAAGCAAGGTACGAGCAGTGAGGACAGAGCATGGCAGTGGAGGCAGGGGAGCTGTGAAGACTGGTCAGTTTCAGGAGCGAGCACATGGGGATGGTGGCAGGGTATGAGTCTGCAATGCCTTCCCAGCTAACAACAACGGGCCTCAGGCTAGAGGATGCCAGTGCGTCCCCTTGGGTTGGAAAAAGTAAAGCAACAGTTACACTGGTCACGCCCTTCCCAATTTATTAACAAAACAACCTATTCTGCCATATGGCTGTGCGCCCCAGACCACACTAGCAGGTCTTATACTCAATCTGGTCCCTCCACCCATTACATTTCTTTGCCTTGAGTGATAGGAAATTTTAATTTTCAAAACTACAGATGTTTAATGGAGCTGTGTAGGGTTGCTGTTCCATCATGGAACACTGTGCCTATGTAACCTGGGGACAGAAATATCCAGAATCTTGCATTGCTAATCCATTCTCTCGAACCACAGAGATGTCTTTCTGACCTGTTTACAGAAAAATAAGCCCTAAGACAGAGGAAGAGTTTGCAATATAATCTATATCCTGCCGTTAAGGGAGAGAGGAATTGTGTTGTGCTGGCAAGATTTAAGTTCCACCAAGAAAACTAAGTATGGGCTGCTTATGTGGGCCAGACTTTTTAAACAAATTTGTTCAAACAAACCGAGAGGCACACAGCTGTGATCTCTCTCATTCTCTCTCTCTCTCATACACACACACACGGTATAGAATTCTAAGAAATAAGAATCTTAGTAACTGGAATGGAAGCACCTTTTCAGATTTGTTCAAATGTTTTACAGGCATAGCATTTTTCTAAAGAGGGAATTATGCTGGTGTGCACGTAACACTAAACTCTTCTGGCCTAATGAGGGCGAACTCTCAAATATCCACAAGCAGCCGCTTTCTTTTATAAAGCATGGCCAATCTTCAGTAAAGAAATGCTTTACCCTGGCACCAGGCTTGCCCATATTATTCAGCTGTTCTCCATCATAGAAAGCTTGTTACCTACATGGATCATAAGCCATTTTGCTTTTTGAGCCCCATGTATTGATTCCAGTGGAGGACGCTCAAAGATCTTGGGAAAGCTGGTTGTCACAACTCGGGTGGTACTGTTGGTAGGTGGAGGGGAGGGATGTTTCTAAACATCCTACAAGGCACAGGACAGTCCCCCATATACACACACATGAAAGTGAAAGTCGCACAGTCAGATCTGGCACTTTGCGATCCCATAGACTGTAGCCTGCCCAGCTGCTCTGTCCATGGAATTCTCCAGGTAAGAGTACTGGAGTGGGTTGCCAATTCCTTCTCTAAGATCCCAGAGGATCTTCCCAACCCAGGGATCAAACCCAGGTCTCCTGCTTTGCAGGCAGATTCTTTATCAACCGACCCACTAGGGAAGCCCTATATAAACACATATACATTTTGTAAGGTACTTGGGAGATCAAAAGTAACTCACATTAAGCAGAATAACCACTCTACTCAAGAATAAGCCATAATTATTTGGTATAAATACTAAAAAGTTAACTTTATTAGCTCCTTATTTGTCTATTACAGTAATCTCTCAATTAAGAAGTCAGGGGTAATTATTCAACCTATACACACACATGGGTGGTAACTACATCTGAGCAAAATTCATGTGGAAGTAGGACCACAATCTTATAACTAGGGTTTCAAGACTAAGGAATCCAGCCAGATCATCTCTCCTTGAGTAGACGTTCTAACACTATCCAATCACTTCACAATGAATGAGCTGGGCAAAGAGAGAGAGGGCTAAACCACTGACATTCCTTTAAATAAGCCATTAGCTCTACTGGAATAACAAGCATACACTAACAAGTTACATACATCAATAACTGTATGACAAGTCATGACTAAAAATTGCCTGTTTCCAGAAACTTCTTTATGTCCTGTACTTGCAACTATGAACCTGGTTTAATCCATTACTTTCTAAAAGAGCTCTTAGAGACCTCAGGGGACTTACCGGTTCAGGCTGCCTGTAGCAGGGACGGTCTGAGGGAACCCACCCCTGAAGTTACTATTATAAACCTTGGAATCAAAAGGAAAACAGGCTGTGTCTAGCATGTAACTTCTGTTTGGGAGGCACTTGTTAACTTTAACTCTTGATTTCCTTTATCTCTAAAGTGGATATGTTAACACCTGACCTCACAGGTTATTATGAGGATTAAATTCAATAATATACATAAAGTGGGTGGTAAGCAATTTGTTTTAAGAGTGAACCACAATGACTCAGCTTGTTTCTAGTAAGAAAAAAAAAAAGCAAGGAATTCCAGTATGAGAAGCTTCTGGACATATCTGAAGAGACTGAATGAATATATTTCTAGTCTTTAAAATCTCCTGAGAGTTATCTCCACAAAGATGTCTGCTATTTATTCAAGAAGTCTGAGAGGGGATTTTCTGCTCTCAAGAAAATGCTGACTGCATAACCAGATATGACACACTGGAAAAGAATGCCTTATGCCACTTGAAACAGACAATCTTCCCTCGTTTATCTGCAAGATGTCTGCCTGCCAAGCTGTTTCTAAGAGACAAACCAGTCACAACAACACCCGTGTGTCCTCATACACAGCTATGACCTACAAGCTCAATGTGGCAGGTCTGACTCACCAGGTCTCAACAGTATTTTCAAACCATCTAAGATATTTAATTCAGGCAGGTTAATGGTTACTTTAGCTCTTTTTAAAATGTCTAATACACGTTTCATGAAGTCTACCCAGCGTACTATCACAACAATTCTTATCAGGGTGAAAAGAGCTGTAGCAATTTTCAAGATGCTAAGAATTTTTCAGTCTGTTTATTTAGCCACAGTATGAAATTCATTTTAATAGGAAGTTTATTTTACGTTAAGACAGTTTTTGTTGCAAGCTCATACCAATAAATTATTAAATATATCTGTGTGCAGGTATATATATATATAGGACTTCCCACATGGCTCAGGGTAAAGAATTTGCCTGCCAATGCAGGACACACAAGAGATACGGGTTTGGTCCCTGGGTTATGAAGATCCCCTGAAGTGGGAAACAGCAACCCACTCCAGTACTCTTGCCTGGAAAATTCCATGGACAGAAGAGCCTGGCGGTCTACAGTCCAGAGGGCTGCAAAGAGTTAGACATGACTGAGCACGCAACCATGCACACGTACATATTAGTATATACACATATCTCACTCATAGTGTATACTCAAAATGGCCCAGCAGAGTTCAAGACACCTTTTTCAAAGTATTTAAATATGCCTCAATTAATTTCTCAGTGTTCTCAAGACATTCAGTTATTTCCTACTGGAGGGGCAATTTCATTGTTAAACAAATATGAGAAGTGGAACCTTCAAGATGGATATTGGAGACTTTGAGAAAATCCTGTAATAATGAAGCTAGTTCAACTTTTTCTACACCAAGGTTTTGCAAACATATATTGGGCCATGAAACCATCCACTGTGGCACATTTAACATATCTGGAAGAGCTTGAAAAACACGGTAAGAGATTTGCAATGGATGATCAAGCAAAATTTAAGCAAGTCATTTTAAGTAAGACAAAAGATTGACAAATAAAAGCAAAAAGAAGTCTTGGAGGGAATGAGAGGGGAGAATATTATCCTGTGACCACAGAACTCATTATAAAGCATCCTATTTGGCTCTAAGCAACATAATGATATGCCATATAGAATGCAAAGCAAGAAAAGGGACGATAGGAAAGATGTGTGCACACATGCCCCAAATACTTCAAAAGCCAATCATAAGCATTCAGAAACATGCAAGACAATGAGAATCAAGAACTTTATAAAGTCCAATAAACTATACAGGTAAACTGAATTGAGGTTTCTTAAGTTAGATTTTGACATATCATAAATACCATATATTAATGCATATATGTGGAATCTAGAAAAATGGAACAGATGAATCTACTTGCCAAAAAGAAATAGAGACAAAGGTGGTATGAGCTGGAAGATTGGGATTTATGTACATACACTACTGATACTATGTATAAAACAAAAAACTAGTGAGAACCTACTGGATAGCATAGGAAACTCTACTCAATGCATTGTGGCAGCTACATGGGAAGGAAATACAAAGAGGAGGGGATATATCTACACATATGGCTGATTCACTTTGCTCTATAGTAGAAGCTAACATAGCATTATAAGGCAGCTATATTCCAATAAAATTTTTAAGTTAGATTTTCATTTAGTGAAATAAATATGACAGGGTTGATGATAGGTGCATGTACTTAAATCACATCCTGGGATTACAAAATTGCATTTCTAAAATTCATTAAAATGATGCTAAGTAAAAACAATGGGTGAATAAGGACTAAAAAAAGAAAAGGCAGAAGACATGGATATCATAACTCTGACCTGAAGCATAAACCCAGAAGAGAAAGACTTGGTGCTTTTGTTTCCACAATATACTGCATGAGAATTACTAGTGATGTCACAATAGAGAATACAGATTCTTTCTGACTTTCCCATTTTTATACAAGTGAGAGACGTCAGCCCAGCTCCTAAATAAGGAAGATCTTTTTTTTTTTTTTACAGATGTTTAAACATGTGTTTTCTGATATTGGGGAGCTCATTAACGATGATGAGTAAAAAGCATTGGACAAGTAAAGGGTAATTAACATCATACCCAGAACCTCACTATTTCTTAAATGGTTTCTACAACTATAACAGGAAAAAGTTGTGTTAATTTTGACTATGGGCTTCCTTGGTAGTTCAGCTGGTAAAAAATCTGCCTGCAATGCAGGAGAGCCCTGTTCAATTCCTGGGTAGGGAAGATCCCCTGGAGAAGGGATAGGCTACCCACTCCAGTATTCATGGGCTTCTCTGGTGGCTCAGACAGTAAAGAATCTGCCTGCAATGTAGCAGACCTGGGTTGGATCCCTGGTTTGGGAAGATTCGCTGGAGAAGGGCATGGCAACCCACTCCAGTTTCACTGCAAAGAAGATAAAAGCCTTCAAAATCACACAAAAGCCAAACCACTTATGTTTCCAATCAAAAACGCATATAACTCATCAGTTCAGTTTATCAGTTGTGTCCAAATCTGCAACCCCATGAACTGCAGCACGCCAGGCCTCCCTGTCAATCATCAACTCCCGGAGTCCACCCAAACCAATGTCCATTGAGTCGGTGATGCCATCCAACCATCTCATCCTCTGTCGTCCCCTTCTCCTCCTGCTCTCAATCTTTCCCAGCATCAGGGTCTTTTCAAATGAGTCAGCTCTTCGCATTAGGTGGCCAAAGTATTGAGTTTCAGCTTCAACATCAGTCCTTCCAATGAACACCCAGGACTGATCTCCTTTTGGATGGACTGGTTAGAACTCCTTGCAGTCCAAGGAACTCTCAAGAGTCTTCTCCAGCATCACAGTTCAAAAGCATCAATTCTTCGGCGCTCAGCTTTCTTTATAGTCCAACTCTCACATTCATACATCACCATTGGAAAAACCATAGCCTTGACTAGATGGACCTTTGTTGACAAAGTAATATCTCTGCTTTTTAATGTGCTGCCTAGGTTGGTCATAACTTTCCTTCCAAGGACTAAGTGTCTTAATTTCATGGCTGCAATCACCATCTGCAGTGATTTTGGAGCCCCCAAAAATAAAGTCAGCCACTGTTTCCACTGTTTCCCTGTCGATTTGCCATGAAGTGATGGGACCAGATGCCATGATCTTCGTTTTCTGAATGTTGAGCTTTAAGCCAACTTTTTCACTCTCCTCTTTCACTTTCATCAAGAGGCTTTTTCATTCCCTTTCACTTTCTTCCATAAGGGTGGTGTCATCTGCATATCTGAGGTTATTGATATTTCTCCCAGCAATCTTGATTCTGGCTTGTGCTTCCTCCAGCCCAGCATTTCTCATGATGTACTCTGCATAGAAGTTAAATAAGCAGGGTGACAATATACAGCCTTGATGTACTCCTTTCCCAATTTGGAACCAGTCTGTTCCATGTCCAGCTCTAACTGTTGCTTCCTGACCTGCATATAGGTTTCTCAAGAGGCAGGTCAGGGGGTCTGGTATTCCCATCTCTCTCAGAATCTTCCACAGTTTATTGTGATCCACACAGTCAAAGGCTTTGGCATAGTCAATAAAGCAGAAATAGATGTTTTTCTGGAACTCTCTTGCCTTTTCCATGATCCAGCGGACATTGGCAATTTGATCTCTGGTTCCTCTGCCTTTTCTAAAACCAGCTTGAACATCAGCAAGTTCACGGTTCATGTATTGCTGAAGCCTGGCTTGCAGAATTTTGAGCATTACTTTACTAGCGTGTGAGATGAGTGCAACTGGGCAGTAGTTTGAGCATTTTTTGGCATTGCCTTTCTTTGGGATTGAAATGAAAACTGACCTTTTCCAGTCCTGTGGCCACTGCTGAGTTTTCCAAATTTGCTGGCATATTGAGTGCAACACTTTCACAGCATTGTCTTTCAGGATTTGAAATAGCTCAACTGGAATTCCATTACCTCCACTAGCTTTGTTCGTAGTGATGCTTTCTAAGGCCCACTTGACTTTACATTCCAGGATGTCTGGCTCTAGGTGAGTGATCACATCATCGTGATTATCTGGGTCGTGAAGATCCTTTTTGTACAGTTCTTCTGTGTATTCTTGCCACCTCTTAATATCTTCTGCTTCTGTTAGGTCCCTACCATTTATGTCCTGTATTGAGCCCATCTTTGCATGAAATGTTCCCTTGGTATCTCTAACTTTCTTGAAGAGATCTCTAGCCTTTCCCATTCTATATTTTTCCTCTACTTCTTTGCATTGATCGCTAAGGAAGGCTCTCTTATCTCTCCTTGCTATTCTTTGGAACTCTGCATTCAGATGGATATATCTTTCCTTTTGTCCTTTGCTTTTTGCTTCTCTTCTTTTCACAGCTATTTGTAAGGCCTCCTCAGAGAGCCACTTTCCTTTTTTGCATTTCTTTTTCTTGGGGATGGTCTTGATTCCTGTCTCCAGTACAATGTCACGAACCTCTATCCATAGTTCATCAGGCACTCGGTCTATCAGATCTAGTCCCTTAAATCTATTTCTCACTTCCACTGTATTATCATAAGGGATTGGATTTAGGTCATACCTGAATGATCTAGTGGTTTTCTCCACTTACTTCAATTTCAGTCTGAATTTGGTAATAAGGAGTTTATGATCTGAGCCACAGTAAGCTCCTGGTCTTGTTTTTGCTGACTATATAGAGCTTCTCCATCTTTGGCTGCAAAGAATATAATCAATCTGATTTTGGTGTCAATCATCTGGTGATGTCCATGTGTAGAGTCTTCTCTTGTGTTGTTGGAAGAGGGTGTTTGCTATGATCAGTGAGTTCTCTTGGCAGAACTCTATTAGCCTTTGCCCTGCTTCATTCTGTACTCCAAGGCCAAATTTGCCTGTTACTCCAGGTGTTTCCTGACTTCCTACTTTTGTATTTTGAATCCATATAATTCATTCGAAGGCTGTATTCACAGAACTAGACAAAGAGCATTATGTAATTAATGTTTAAGATACCAACATTTGTATTGTCATTTTTTTAAACATAAATGGTACAATTAGGCCCTTATAGGTTGTCACAGATTACATTTAGTCCAAAGTTTTATACCACCTACAAACTTTTCTTGTCTTAAATTTCTGTTTGAAGATTGCCGAGTTTCTCAGTGTTTCTCTGGATAGCAACGCATAGCTTTTCAAGGGAGAAGCAATCCTCTATAGAAAAGAACAAGGACTATCTTCATAAGGAAATATGCTGGTCCGTGCTAATAGCAGCTTCTGGCTGAAGAGCACACCAACAATTGTCTTTGAATTTTTGGCATAGGCTCCGAGTAGCAAGTAGCTCTTATTTATAAAACTCATAAAATCCTCCAGAAAAGTTGTTTTCGGTGTTCAGAATTTCTGTAAGACATTCTGCAACATTAAAACTACTTAGAAATGATTCAACTGTTTGATTGTGATTATGTGTACAGCTGCTCAGTCATATCCCACCCTCTGTGACTCTATGGACTGTAGCCCACCAGGCTCCTGCGCTCATGGGATTTTCCAGGCAAGAATACTGGAGTGGCCTGCCATTCCCTTCTCCAGGGGCTCTTCCTGATCCAGGGATTGAACCTGCATCTTCCAGTTTTTCTAAATTGGCAGGTGAATTCTTTACCCAATGAGCCAACAAGGAAGCCTTGATTATGATGATGAATAAAGGCAAAGTCCTATTTCTAAATGTGTCAGCTCTGGATACCATAAATATGTGAGTCTACAGGACTTCCCTGGTGGCTGAAATGGTAAAGAATCCAACACCCCAACAAAGACTTTACTTCTATTTAGCAATTTGTATTTTTTATCAGTTAAATCTCCTTCCTACCTCCCTCACCACTACAGAAAAGAACAAAGCAGGATTTTTTTTTTTTAACCTAAACAGTCAACACTAACTTTTGATGGAAATTCACTACTAAGAAGAAATTTTGTTATTTTCCTTTCAGTATATCCATTTTTCAGCAATATAAATTTATGTTATCAATAAAGTAGTGAAAACGCCCATAAAATAAAATGCTCATGGCTGTCTAGCAAAATGTAACCTAAATTTTACAGTTTACGGTGGTTCCATGAACTTTTTTTTAAAAACAATTGAGTCTAGAAAAATATATTCAGCCAGTTGATCAAAATATTTGTTGGCTCCTTTCTCTAAGTCAAAATAAAGATTATTAAACTCTTACAGAAGCATCAACTGTAAAGGAGGCATGTTTAAATTGTAAGAAAATGTCTAATGAATAACATAAAATTTCAGCTTTGATGGACAACATTTGAGAGCCAAAATGAGCTACTCAGTAAAACACCCAGTCGTAACAAACTCCTCTGAATTATAGATCTTAGTTTATTGACAACTGACTTGAAATAATACCTAATTCACCTCAGAAATTCAACTAACTGTTCTCATAAGTGATAACTGTACAATATAAACGTTATATATAACACAATATGGTTGAAAGTCTGCAATCTCAAACCTTCAGAATGATAAACCATGAAGTTTATCATTTTTAAATTTATACAGATGGGTATCTACTTTACAAGAGATGGTCATAGTGTATTTTTCCCCTCGGATCTTATTTTCTAAAACATGGAATACTACAACAGACTCCTTATCAGATTAAACAGCTACCAAAAAAAAAAAAAAAATCCAAGCTGCCAATCTGATCTTTAGATGACAACTGATACATCTAGGTCTGCCCCTAAATAAAGGATTAATCTTGCAAATAGCGACAATTAAAAACAAACCAACTCAAGATAAAACAGCCCTACAGTGGTAAGAAGGTATACATACTCTTAAATGGCATTTAAGGTTCACCAGCCCTAAGGTGTGGCTTCCCCGGTGGCTCAGGCAGTAAAGAGTCTGCCTGCAATGTGGGAGACCTGGGTTCGATCCCTGGGTTGGGAAGATCCCCTGGAGGAGGAAATGGCAACCCACTCCAGGATTTTTGCCTGGAGAATTCCATGGACAGAGGAGCCATGGTGGGCTACAGTCCATGGGGTCACAAAAAGTCGGACACAATTGAATGAGTAACTTTCACTTTCAGACATAATTCACTTTAAGGGGAAATTAAACTGATAATATGTAAGTCATGTGCCTGAATTCTGATTTGAACTCAGCCTTATAATTAAATCTGTACCTTGTACTGATTAGCTCATTCGGCAAACTAAAGCTCTTTCAAACCAAAATCTACAAAGGGAACAGGGACCCATGTGGAATGAATTAAGACTTTTACAGTCCAAGATGTAAAAGTCACTCTTATTTAAGAAATTAATTTTAGTTCTCCCCTACATTAGGAAAAAACCTCTCCTACTTCTGAATTACCCGAGGACTTTGCATTTCCACTATGCGGTACATGATTATCTGCCTTATTACCTGGCTATTTGTTTAGCATCCACGGTGGTTCAGACGGTAAAGCGTCTGTCTACAATGTGGGAGACCCGGGTTCGATTCCTGGGTCGGGAAGATCCCCTAGAGAAGGAAATGGCAATCCACTCCGGTATTATTGCCTGGAAAATCCCATGGACAGAGGAGCTTGATAGGCTACAGTCCGTGGGGTCGCAAAGAGTCGGACATGACTGAACGACTTCACTAGTATCTGTAAGTCCTGAATCTGCTGACACAGCGCCACCTTGCCCAAAGAACATACACATATTTGGTTACTTAAACTTTTTTTTTTTAAGTTAGTTACATAGTATTAAGAGTTTTAAAGCCATATCTAAGGAAAATACTCTGTGCTGACTCACAACAGAATTCTCCTTGATGCCTGTGTTAAATTCTAAGTGCAAAAATCCCCAAGGTCAAAATGAATGAAGAACTGACTTGACCTGATATGAGAAAGCTACAAAATTCCCTGGTGGCTCAGATGGAGACCCAGGTTCCATCCCTGGGTTGGGAAGATCTCCTGGAGAAGGAAATGGCAGCCCACTACAGTATTCTTGCCTGGAAAATCCCATGGACAGAGAAGCCTGGTGTCTACAGTCCATGGGGTCGCAGAGAGTCGGACCCGACTGAGCAACTTCACTTTCACTGAATGGTAAGTAGTCTTCTAGCTCATATATCCTATACTAAAAGTTCACTATATATACATTGCTGCTGAAACAATGTCAAAGACTAAAAACCTGATAATTCCTGAGTAATCAGAAGGAACCTATTAACATCATATATACAATTTTTATTAACACAGTGGTCAACATCTTGATTTTAGGACTAGCCTATATTTGTGTGATGCTAGATCCAGACTATGTTTGAATGTCTTAACTGTTCATTACAATGTATACGGAGATGAATCACTAGGTTATGGATTAGGTGCACAATCTTGTTCCTGCATCTTTTTGGCTGTTAACTGATTAACAATGAGAATAAGGCTCCTCTGGTGGCTCAGTGGTGAAGAATTCGCCTGCCAATGCACGAGACACAGGTTTGATCCCTCGTCCAGGAAGATTCCACATGCCACAGAGCAACTTAGCCTGATAATTGAGCCTACGCTCCAGAGCCCAGAAGTCGCAACTACTGAATCCCGTGCACCTCAGAGGCCATGCTCAACAAGAAAAACCACTGCCAACTAGAGTAGTCCCAGCTCACCACAACTCAAGATAAAGCCCGCATAACAATGAAGACCCAGCATCAGTTCAGTTCAATTCAGTCGCTCAGTCGTGTCCGACTCTTTGCGACCCCATGAATGGCAGCACGCCAGGCCTCCCTGTCCATCACCAACTCCTGGAGTTCACTCAGACTCACGTCCATCGAGTCCATGATGCCATCCAGCCATCTCATCCTCTGTCGTCCCCTTCTCCTCCCGCCCCCAATCCCTCCCAGCATCACAGTCTTTTCCAATGAGTCAATTCTTCGCATGAGGTGGCCAAAGTACTGGAGTTTCAGCTTTAGCATCATTCCTTCCAAAGAAATCCCAGGGTTGATCTCCTTCAGAATGACTGGCTGGATCTCCTTGCAGTCCAAGGGACTCTCAAGAGTCTTCTCCAACACCACAGTTCAAACGCATCAATTCTTCAGCGCTCAGCCTTCTTCACAGTCCAACCCTCACATCCATACATGACCACTGGAAAAGCCATAGCCTTGACTAGACGGACCTTAATCAGCAAAGTAATGTCTCTGCTTTTGAATATGCTGTCTAGGTTGGTCATAACTTTTCTTCCAAGAAGTAAGTGTCTTTTAATTTCATGGCTACAGTCACAATCTGCAGTGATTTTGGAGCCCAAAAAAATAAAATCTGACTCTGAAATAAATAAATAAATAATTTTAAAAAATTAGTATAAAGGAAAACCCTCCCCTTTCAATATCAAACCCTTTCAATATCAAATCAAGAGTAAGAAAGCTTTCCTCCATCAAAATAGAGATCTGTTTTGGATGACTAAATAATAAATCTCTCTCCCTGGCTCTGATCTAGAACTTTAACTTGATTAACCACTTTGATTTCAGACATCTAATAAAATAACATTCAATATTTTACACTGACCTCAATGATGCTGGAATCCCTTTGCCAGAATTTTCCAAAGGTGCTAAGGCAGCACAGCACTTAAGAGAAAAAGCAATGTTTGCCTGTCTACAATTATTTATATATTTGCTTCAGTATCCAGTGCATATTTTATGTTTTCTTAAAAGCATCATTCTAACATACACTCTTAAAGATAATTACTGAGAATAACAAATATGAAACCACCACTATTATTAATATCTGTGAAAAGATAGCTGCAAGCCAATTAAAAGAGCACATAATTTAATTAATAGGTAATCAAGCAACACATTTTAAATGGACAAGAAGGTCATTTTCTAAAAGCAGAATTTTAAAAAAATATTCACCAATTCTTGAAATTCTTCCTATGGAAGTTTTCAACCCTTAGCAGTTAACAGGAAATATAAAAGCTTTACATAGCAATTTTCTAAGTGTGATTCTAGCGGAAAATACAGAGTCCCTCATTTCTTCCCTTCAGTTCCTGTCCCCTGACCCAAGAACACTGATAATAATTTTCCATGATTACTTTGTAAAAATCTATTGTGAATAAATAAAATTCAGAATAAGAGTATTATGTTTTTAACACAAGATACACAAATATTTCTCCCCCCAAACACTGCTGATCATTTTCCTGGAGTAAAAATATTTGCTATTTCTTATAACTTAAATGTCTCCAAATATCTAAGGGGTCAGAAAGATTAAAAATGAAATTTTTACCATTCCACATTCAATAGGAACTTCTCAGATGGCTCAGTGGTAAAGAATCTGCCGGTCAATGCAGGAGATGCTGTTTCGATCCCTGGGTCAGGAAGATCCCCTGGAGGAGGAAATGGCCACCCACTCCAATATTCTTGCCTGGGAAACACCATGGACAGAGGAGCCTAGGGGTCTACAGTCCATAGGGTTGCAGAGTCAGACACAACTGAGATTCTCCTTCAAAATGGTCCACCACTTTAACCTTTCATCACCTGTATGTATATACGAGTGCCCATAGAGTTTTGCACTCACACTATTGCTAGTAAAGAGGGAGCAAGTGATATTATCCCTTATTATAATTATGCTCTGTGCATAATCAGATAGTAAGACGAAGATAAAGCCAGGATTAGAACTACCTTCTTAAATTCTTAACTTATCAAGAAGGTAAAGCTGGCAAATATGGATGATTACCTCTAAAGTAGTCTCAGAGTTTTTCACCCAGGAATTCAACACCTTCCCCATCTATCAGAGAGCTTCCAGAGACTGAAAACAGCATGCTACATACATAATTTTCACAACTTAGGACATTCAAGTATGTATCAATATAAATCATTTAACTGTATACAACTTCGTAACTAGTAATCATAGAACCATGAAAAAATAAGAAAAATTCAGAAAAGCTCTTTGGCTAATTTAATGCAAATTCTATCCAATTATTTCACATAGACCTACTTCATTTTAACTATCATAAATTCTCCTTTTTTAAATTTCCCTATTCATGTATCACGGCTTCCCTGGCGGATCATCAGTAAAGAATCTGCCTGCAATGCAGGAGAAGCAAGAGATGCAGTTTTGATGGGTGGGTTGGGATGATCCCCTGGAGGAGGGCATGGCAACCCACTCCAGTATTCTTGCCTGGAGAATCCCATGGACAGAAGAGCCTGGGGGGCTACAGTCCATGGGGTCATAAAGTCGGACACAACTGAGCACAGTACACACATTCATATATCAGGAAAAATGCAAACTAGTCAGAGAAGTGAACACACTTGGGCTATTATCTCAAACTCATCCTTAAGTAAATATTTTCATTTGCCGCATGGGGAGTCCCTAACAGAGGGTAAATGAAAGCCTCACATGGAAGTTACTGGAAGTCTAAGAGCTGTGTTTGCCTTTCCCTCTAGGTTAAAGCGTCTGCCTGCAATGCGGGAGACCCGGGTTCAATCCCTGGGTTGGGAAGATCCCCTGGAGAAGGAAATGGCAACCCATTCCAGTATTTTTACCTGGGAACTCGCATGGACGGAGGAGCCTGGTGGGCTACAGTCCACGGGGTCGCAGAGAGTCAGACACGACTGAGCTCCTTTGCTTTCACTTTCTTTCACTTCCTTACCTCAGACCTCCGTCTCCCCAGCTTCACCACACTGGGGGTGTTTTGCATACACGGAACTGTCTGTTAGAAATAGTTCTGTCACATGTACATCTGCCATCCTCCCATACCACACCCCACTGCCTGTTAATAACACTACACACACATACACACAAACGTGTGTTCACATAGAGATAGAAACCCCCCTCACATCCTCCACATACCACACCCACACCTCAAACACAACCTCCCTACCCCATCACACAGTGCCACACACAGCCCTGCACGCACACACACCCCACACAACCCTCGACATACCACACCCACATATATACCGCATTCCACACCATCTCACTTTACACAATCCCTCCCTACCACATCACACACACACACACACACACACACACACACACACACACACACACACACCCTGCTACATACATATGTAATTATCAGGCATGATAAATCTTTAAAAAAATAAATAATTTGATGATGTTATTTTTAAAATGGGTACAAGCTTATTTAGGCTCTTAGTAAGTTACTGCACTGTTTTATTCCCTTAGAAAAACTAAAATTTGAATTTAAGACAGAACTAGACCTTCGTTTCATCTTTGGCATCTACAGCAATTCGATTCATCAATGATTTTCAAACTGTGGAGTTTTAAAGAATAGCTTATTGACCCTGTGTCTGCCTAATCTATTTTTTTTTTCAGCAACATTATTGTAGAAATTTGTGCTGATCACTTCCCTGTGTCTAAGCTTTAGGTAACTTACAAAGCAGACACTGTATCCAGAACACAGGCTGGTTGTTTTCCCAAAAAACAAAGCAGGTCTCTAAGCTCGGATCGTGTCTTGGCCCTGACTCCAAGCCAAACCTGTCTTCTGCTTCTAGATCTCTAAAGGATTAGCAAGCCCCTTTCACAGAGAAGCCACACACTGGCCCCCTTAGCCAGCTGGTTTTCAAACTGTGCTCTCAGGAACCCTAGAGTTCCTTAGAGGTTTTTCAGTATTTGAAAGGAGGCCAAATTAAAAAACGTTTTTAAGTTTTCCATGAAAGCAAAAAATTTTTAAACCTCTTTTATAAATTGAGGTCCTACCCAATCTATATTTTTGTTTGAAAGAATTGGTTATGTTGCCTTTTCTTTAAAGTCCAAGTGAGAAGCCATGCCCTGCACACGGACTAAGTGTGCTGCATTAGTCGCTCAATCATGCCCAACTCTGTGAGTCCTGTGTCCCACCAGGCTTCTCTGTCCACTGGGATTCTCCAGGCAAGAATACTGGAGTGGGTAGTCATTCCCCACTCCAAGGGCGCTTCCCAACCCAGGGATTGAAACCAAGTCTTCTGCACTGCTGGCAGATTCTTTACCTTTAGCCACCAGGAAAGCCCATATGGATTAAAAATATAATTAGAAGTAGGATTCTGTAACTATGTATGATGATAGATGCTAACTAAATTTATTGTGATGATCACTTCCCAGTTTGCACATATATTTAATCATTATGTTGTTCACCTGAAATAAGTCAATTATATGTTTTTTTTTCCAATAGAAAAATCACACTCCAATAATTTTCACTGCCACAGAAGAAATTAATGGGATGGGTTGGGGTGAGAGAGGTTCCTCATCATGACAAGAAAACTCTCCCAGCAGGACCCCCTCCCTGCTGGGAATGAGAGAACCCTGCAGAGGCTGAGAGCAGAAATGAAGACATCAAAACCAGACAAATTAGAGCAGCTACAATAGCTCATTTGAAAACTCTAGATAGAATAAAAAAGCAAAGAGTATATATTTCTAAAATTCAAATAATGTAAGTCAAAGTTAAAAAAAAATACTTAGCAATAACGTAAAAATATTCTAGTCACCCATCCCGGGGATAAGTTAAAAACACAGAAGAGGGATGCTATTTCTGTTTGTTTAGTGGATATGAGTAATGGCTGTCACTAAGACTTTACTGATGAAACAAAAATACCTATTTGTTCCATAAACAAAGGGGCTCCCTAGGGAACTTGTCTTCTCCTGAAGTGAGAGAGCTCTGAACTTACAAGGACTTTAATGTATTTTACAATGATGGTATAAATTAATATTAAAACATAGTATTATCTGGTGGCTTTTACCTTGTCTCTGCTGTTTGAATTATATCAAATACTTTTAGGAACCTATGGGCAGAAGTATTTACAAATAAAATGATACGATGTTGTTGTTGCTTCGTAGCTCAGTTGTTTCCAACTCTTTGCGACCCCATGGACTGGAGTGAGTTGCCATTTCCTTCTGCAGGGGATCTTCCCAACCGAGGGACTGAACCCACATCTCCTGCCTTGGCAGGGGAATTCTTTACCACTGTGCCACCAGGGAAAACCATGATGCTTGGGACTTGCTTTAAAACACCACAGAAAACAAAAATGTGTGTGTGTTGGGGGTGTGTGCTGAGCAGATCACTGAAATATAGCCAACTGCTGAAGCCAGGTGAAATTGAAATTTAAATTTTCCACAGGAAAATATTTAAATACTTTTGGAAAACAACATTATATATAAAGTACACATAAATATTATACATATGCTAGGACCAAAACATAGCATGAAAGCAAAGGATTAAAAGAATTTATAAAGTATCTTCTCAATTTCACAAGTAATCTGTCAGCAGATAAGTTTCCAGTGGATTGAGCTATACAGTATTGATTACTCAATAGTTATCAATCACAAACACAAAACAGAATTCAGAGAGTCAAAAAGCAAACTCAGGTTTGTTTGCTTTGCTTATTTGGTTCATGGGAAGGAAAAGGAAGGCTTTCTTTAGCATTAGTGCTGACTTCTTGGCAAGCAATAAGGTCTTTACAATTTTATGCAGACTGGAGGAAAAGACTGTGACGTCATTATGTACACACACAGTCGCTCAGTTGTGTCTGACTTTCTGTGACCCCATAGACTGCAGCCTGCCAGGCTCCTCTGTCCATGGAATTTTCCAGGCAAGAATACTGGAGTGGGTTGCCATTTCTTACTCCAGGGGATCTTCCTGACCCAGGGATTGAACCTGCATCTCTTGTGTCTCCTGCACTAGCAGGTGGATTCTTTAACACTGGGAAATACTGGATTACTCTGAATCATGATTTTAGATGCAGTCTATATATTTTTATATCGCAGAAAAGAACAGGGGCTAAAAGAAACACCATGATATAAGTAAGAGATGAGAAGAAAGAAAAGATGTGTCAATGCCCCAAACCAAATAATTGGAAATAAAAGGACGGAAGAGCCAAAGATGCAATGCCCAGACCCAACCTTGAAAAGAATGTGTTTTATCATGAGGATATACTTTAATTTCAAAAGTATCTCATTATCAAATGATTATGTAAAAAAATCATCCTTTACCTTGCCAAGGATATAAAGCATTGTTTCTTCTAGAAGCTCAATCGTCAACAGACTGGAGCTCTATATAAAACTACACTGTTGTTGGTTCTCAAACTTTAGCTTGGGTCCCAATCAACTGCAGCGGTCCCTAGCCTTTTTGTCACCAGGGACAGGTTTCATGGAAGACAGTTTTTCCTTGGACCAGACGAGGGGGTGGTTTTGGGATGATTCAAGCACACTACATTCATTGTGTGCTTTATTTCTATTATTATTACATCAGCTCCATCTCAGATCATCAGGCATTGGATCCCAGAGGCTGGGGACTCCTGAACTAGAGGGACTGTTAGACAGGTGGCTGTGCCACCCCCAGACTACACTTGAGACCTATGGGATATTCCATGAACATTTCCTGCAAATTATCAGACTTTACAAGCAGCTGCAATTTCTTAAAAACTCAGTATATAATTTATGAGAAGCATTAACCAGAATTTTCAGGCAGAGCAAGGGTGTTTTACAAAAAGAATTATCACCTTGGTTAGAGAATTTCATTTCACAGACTAACAAATCAAACAGGTACCAAGGAATGGGTAAATGCCATTCCTACTTTGGTCATTACATATTTTTTACATTTTTTACCTTTTATTGGAATAGAGCCGATTTAAGAGTGTTGTGATAGTTTCAAGTGGAGAGCAAAGGGACTCAGTCATACATATACATGTATCCATTCTCCTCTAAACTCTCCCATCCAGGCTGCCACAAAACCTTTCTATAATATTGCAATTTACAAGAAGATAGCAATTTCTGAAAACACAATTCTCAGATACAAACCTAAACAGCGACTTAATCCCGCCTTCACAGAACTCACTTAAACAGCTGATAAACAGAGTGCCAAGTCTTCTGATTGGTCCCTTAGAAGCTGAGAGAGGGCTGGCCCCCAAACACCTTCAATTACATCAGCAGCTGTGGAATGCTCCTGGTGGTCAACAAGCCCTTGCTGCAGTGACCGCAGCTGACCCACCTCAGAGCTTCCCTCCTTGGCAGGGTGAGTCAACCGAGCATCAGAAATAGCTAACCAGCCCGATTTCCTCTTGGCACAGCACAGCGTGGATCACAGGCACTGGGGACCAGAGATGGTACAGAGTCAACAATGGACAGCGACAGCTGGGGTATTTAAATCAATTTCCTTTTCTAAATTTCTTCACACAAAGCCCAGTGTCAGGGGTGGAGGAGGCAGAACAGAATGCTAAAGAATTGTTGGCCAGAATTCTACCTAAGGGTTTACCAGTGATTTAATTCCCACTAATTCCTAATTCTGGGCTTCGCTGGTGGCTCAGAGGTTAAAGAATCCGCCTACAATGAGGGAGACCTGGGTTCAACCTCTGGGTTGGGAAGATCCCCTGGAGGGCATGGCAACCCTCTCTAGTATTCCTGCCTGGAGAATCCCCATGGACAGAGCCTGTAGGTTACAGTCCATGGGGTCGCAAAAAGCTGGACACGACTGAGTGACGAAGCACAGAACACAGCGCATACACAATTCCTACCTCTGGCTTCCCAGACAGCTCAGCGATTAAAGAATATGCCTGCCAATGCAAGAAATGGATGAGATACAAATTCAATCCCTAGGTCAGGAAGAACCCCTGGAGAAGGAAATGGCAATCCGCTCCAGTATTCTTGCCTGCAAAATCCCATGGACAGAGGAGCCTGGTGGGCTACAGACCACGCAGTCGCAAAGAATCCCATACATCTTAGCAGCTGAGCACAGCAGCACAGCTTCGACCTTTAAATCAAGCTTTTGATAAAACAGTTGTTAATAATTCAAGGTTTCAACAATCCAAGATGACATTCCGATTCCAACAAGTTCGAAGTCTACTGAATCTGTATCAAAATGAGAATAGTTTATGTTAATCAATACAGGAAGACTATGAGGCAGATGACAAGTGAATGAACACCTTTAAAAGTTCTGGTTTTAAAAAAGCAGCAACTTAAACTACCTTTTCTTACCAGGTTTTCGTGCTCGTGTCAGTTCACAGGCTTTCCCTTAGTTTAAACTCAAATTACCTCTTGAAAGAATGGCAACAAATACTGCAAACATTATGGGGTGTGGTGGGCTTCCCAAGTGGCACAGTGGTAAAGAATCCACCTACCAATGCAGGAGATGCAAGGTCTGATCCCTGGGTTGGGAAATGGCAACCTACTGCAGTATTCTTGCTGGAAAATCCTATGGACAGAGGAGCCTGGAAGGCTACAGTCCATGTGGTCGCAAAGGATCGGACACCACTGAGCAGGTATGCACAGGGGGTGTGGCTGTGCTAAAGGTTCTCAAGTTCCTTTCTTTCAAACCAGGCTCTCCTGCATTGCAGGCAGATTCTTTACTGTCTGAGCTACCAGGGAAGCCCCTTATATGAGGAAAGAAAGAAACAAAACCAAAGGAAAGATAAATTGATTTTAATTTTCTATTGAAAAACAGAACTGTAAGACAGATAGATGATTGAGACTTCCCTGGTGGCTCAGACGGTAAACGCATCTGCCCACAATGCAGGAGACCTGGGTCGGGAAGATCCCCTGGAGAAGGAAATGGCAACCCACTCAAGTATTCTTGCCTGGAAAATCCCATGGATGGAGAAGCGTGGTAGGCTACAGTCCGTGGGGTCACAAAGAGTCAGACACAGCTGAGTGACTTCACTTTCACTTTCACTGTGGAGGTTAAGAGCTGATGCTGAAGGCAGAAGGTTAAGAAGCCTATTACATGCTTGTCACATAGACATGTCTGTGTACCCTGGCAGAGCCAGTGAAAAATGTCTGGCAAATAGAAGGTGTTATAAGCCAATCATCAAGGCTGGCTGGCACAGGAGTAATACTGAGGATATACTATGTTTTACAGGCTGTACTATTTTTTTTAATCTTCACAACAGCTCTAGAAGTTATGTACTTTTCTAATTATTCCCACTTTACAGATAAAGAAACAGAGAGGTGTAAGGTAAGTTTTCAAAAGAAATGGTTATAACATCAAAGAGATTCACAAATAAAAAGCATTCAAGAATTTAGAAAGACTTGTGTAAGGCCCTTGACCTGCAACACCTCAAAGACAACCTTGTGTCTGCCCAGTTAGATCCCCTCTACATGGTTGGAGGAGCACATGTGAGTTGCCGAGTCATACTATGTAATCTAAGAACAAGGCTGCAAAATGAAGGAAAAGAAGTGGTACCCAGAATCCAGATGTTAGTTCCCAAGGATGGGGTATCACGAAAGGAGCTTCTACAACCACTAGGATGACTGCAGAAACAGACTCAGACTTAGAGAAAGAACTTACGGTTGCCGGGAGAAGAGTGGGGAGAATAGGGGGATATTAGGGAGTCTGGGATCAACATGTGCACACTGCTATATTTAAAATGAATAACCAGCAAGTTCCTCCTGTATAGCACACGGACTTCTGTTCAATGTTATGTGGCAGCCTGGATGGGAGGAGAGTTTGGAACAGAATGAATACATGTATATATATGGCTGAGACCCTTTGCTGTTCATCTAAAACTATCACAACGTTGTTCATTGGCTACAATGGTGTCTGGTGCTCAATTGCTCAGTCATGTCTGACTCTGCAACCCCGTGGACTGTAGCCCACCAGGCTCCTCTGTCCATGGGATCTTCCAGACAAGAATACTGGAGCGGGTTAACAGTTCCTACTCCAACCAGAGTGTCCTCAATCTCTTGTACTGACAGGTGGATTCTTTACCATTGTGCCCCCTGGGAAGCACTATATTCCAATATAAAACAAAAAGTTAAAAGATGATATGTTGGAGTTTCATTCTAACAGGTTTCTTGGTATAAGTGGCTTGGTAAATACACATTGGGTGTTAAAGCTAGTGGCCCATCCAAGACAGATGAAAAACCACCTTGGCAACCAAGCTGAGAACATTGAGAAACTAGGAAAACTCATGTTGCACCACCAGACATTCTTGGCCTGAGGTCTCTTCTTGATGAGCTTTGCCAGCAATATCACTGCTGATTAACTGCAGAAACTAACACTTTTCTAAGATGGGAATATTACATGCTATTTTCATCAAGCTTCATACCTATTATTCTCCAGAATCATTTCAATCCTATTAGATGTTTCCCCTTTCGAATTAAGGTAATGTCACTCAGCATCACTTACAAAAATTAGTGAATATAAATCCTATCTGTATTTCAGAAGCAGGAAACTTACAGTGAAAATAGTCAATACTAGATTTTTATTAAAAGAGGATGAATTTTTTCAATCACTGACCTTACAAGAGATATAAAAATCTTTATTCAGAATCAAAGAAGCTTTAGAAAAACTCAGTATTACTCTACTTGCTCTAACCTCCAATTTTTATAACCAATGTGGAATGGAAATGAACTCTAATAGTTCTGATCCATAAAATGACTGAGAAACTCAACTTTAAGACAGAAAAAAGCTTAAATATTTAATATTTACACCAAAGAAAATGGTAAGTAATGAAGATCCTTCAAAAATAATGAAGTTTTGAAAATGAAAACTTACTGGTTATTGCCCTTTTAGGCTTTACGACAGGAGTTCCTGGAGAAGGAAATGGCAACCCACTCCAGTACTCTTGCCTGGAGAATCCCATGGACAGAGGAGTCTGGCAGGAGGCACTCTATGGGGTCGGAAGAGTCGGACATGACTTAGCGACTAAACCACCACCAGAGGAGTTCCATACAGGCACCCTGCTTAAGTCACTTCCATATTAAGTAATAGGAACCTGGGTTCCAACCTCAACTCAATTACCTACCACTATTTAGAGCAAATTATGCAGCCTCACTGAACCTAATTTTCTTCATATTTTATTTTGAGAGAGTTTTTGCCTTGCCTTTCTTATGTAGTTATAAAGAATATCAAATCTGTGAGTCTTTATACTACAAACATCCTTGCAAATTGCAAAGAATATTCTCCATGTTTCATATTTGGTTTACATTATCCCCAGTACAATCTTAATTTATAATCTTAATTCAGAATAATACTGAAATATTTTCTATCTTACACAATGTGCATTTTATCACAGTTTCCCACACCCAAAGAGTCATTAAAACATTTGTTATTACTTTAAGAGGGTCTCTCAGTTCAGTTCAGTTCAGTTGCTCAGTTGTGTTTAACTCTTTGCGACCCCATGAACCACAGAACACCAGGCCTCCCTGTCCATCACCAATTCCCAGAGTCCACCCAAACCCATGTCCATCGAGTCGATGATGCCATCCAACCATCTCATCCTCTGTCGTCCCCTTCTCCTCCTGCCCCAATCCCTCCCAGCATCAGGGTCTTTTCCAATGAGTCAACTCTTCATATCAGGTGGCTGAAATATTGAGCTTCAGCTTCAACATCAGTCCTTCCAATGAACACCGAGGACTGATCTCCGTTAGGATGGACTGGTTGGATCTCCTCGCAGTCCAAGGGACTCTCAAGAGTTTTCTCCAACAACACAGTTCAAAAGCATCAATTCTTTGGCGCTCAGCTTTCTATATAGTCCAACTCTCACATCCATACATGACTAATGGAAAAACCATAGCCTTGACAAGACAGACCTTTGTTGGCAAAATAATGTCTCTGCTTTTTAATATGCTGTTAGGTTGGTCATAACTTTCCTTCCAAGGAGCAAGCGTCTTTTAATTTCATGGCTGCTATCACCATTTGCAGTGATTTTGGAGCCCAGAAAAATAAAGTCTGACACTGTTTCCACTGTTTCTCCATCTACTTCCCAGGAAGTGACGGGACCAGATGCCATGATCTTCGTTTTCTGAATGTTGAGCTTTGAGCCAACTTTTTCTCTCTACTTTCACTTTCATCAAGAGGCTTTTTAGTTCCTCTTCACTTTCTGCCATAAGGGTGGTGTCATCTGCTTATCTGAGGTGATTGATATTTCTCCTGGCAATCTTGATTCCAGCTTGTGCTTCCTCCAGCCCAGCGTTTCTCATAATGTACTCTGCATATAAGTTAAATAAGCAGGGTGACAATATACAGTTGGAGAAGGCAATGGCACCCCACTCCAGTACTCTTGCCTGGAAAATCCCATGGACAGAGGAGCCTGGTGGGCTGCAGTCCATGGGGTTGCGAAGAGTCAGACACGACTGACCAACTTCACTTTCAAGCATTGGAGAAAGAAATGGCAACCCACTTCAGTGTTCTTGCCTGGAGAATCCCAGGGACGGGGGAGCCTGGTGGGCTGCCGTCTCTGGGGTCACACAGAGTCGGACACGACTGAAGCGACTTAGCAGTAGCAGTAGCAGACAGCATTAAAAAGCAGAGACATTACTTTGCCAACAATGGTCCATCTAGTCAAGACTATGGTTTTTCCAGCAGTCATGTATGGATGGGAGAACTGGACTGTGAAGAAAGTTGAGCACCAAAGAATTGATGCTTTTGAACTGTGGTGTTGGAGAAGACTCTTGAGAGTCCCTTGGAGTGCAAGGAGATCCAACCAGTCCATGCTAAAGGACATCAGTTCTGGGTGTTCATTGGAAGGACGGATGTTGAAGCTGAAACTCCAATACTTTGGCCACCTGATATGAAAAGCTGATTCATTTGAAAAGACTCTGATGCTGGGAAAGATTGAGGGCAGCAGAAGGGAACAACAGAGGATGAGATGGTTGGATGGCATCACTGACTCAATGGACATGAGTTTGATTAAACTCCAGGAGTTGGTGATGGACAAGGAAGCCTGGCGTGCTGCAGTCCATGGGGTTGCAGAGTCAGACACCTCTGAGCAACTGAACTTAACTGAATAATTTATGCTTCCAATACTTTTAAAAGGAAGTTTCAGTATATAAGAATCACTTACCTATGAAAATAAATAGATAAAATTCACTGAAATCACCTGGTTTTATGAAATAAGAATCACATCAAAATATATGTATTCCTAAAATTAGAGATATTTTTTAATGGAAAAGGATGGCTTGTCTCTGGAAGGTCTCAGGAGACAACTGTTAGAAACCGGCTGATGACCTAGAACGGATGATAGAACCAAGGGGTTATATATCCAACATGCGATCACGGTGGGACCCCTCTAAAGCGTCTGCCTATAGTTAAGAAGCTTCAAATATTACAGAAGGCAACAATGATAAATAAACATGTACTACTTTCTCTTCCATTCCACTATCTCATCACCAACAGGCAAGTTTAGTTAGATTTACTTGAATATTTCAGATATGTTCTATGCACTTACATTTTATTTTATAAATAAAACTTCCCTTAATGCAATTTATTATGCCTGCTTTCTGAAAATTTCTCTTCTCACTTAATACTATATTTCATTTATGGCACAGTATTCCAGTTTGGTGCAACACAGTGAAAAAAACGGACATAAGTGATAAAATAATGTTCCACCAACATTCTCATCTGTGGGCACTTATATAATATCCTATCGTTCTAATTCCAGAATTGCTAAATCAAGGGGTGTGCACATACAGCAGTGCATGGCTGCTCTTTATTGACAGAAGGAGAAAATGTGTTTTGTCACATAGTTCCTGACTCTGGCAAGACTGTTTAGTTTTCTGTCGATCAGAATGTTAAAAAAAAAAAAAAAACTTATCTCACTGTTTTAATTTGCATTTCTTTGACTACTAATGAGATTGAGCATATCTTTAGAGGTTTATTGGCTATGTCTATTTTTTTTCCTAAATAATATTACTTATTAAAATTTATTTGGTTTTTGGAGGGGGCGGTCTGTTTCTTTTCAATTCTTTCAGAGGTTCATAATGAAATACGTATAAATAAAATTATACCACTGAACTTATTTCAAAATAACCCAGTGAGGAACAGGAGGATGAGGAGGGGATATGTGTACAAGAAAACAAGATAATAATAAAGTTAGCAGTAAATTTGTAATTTCTGAGACTGGGTGACAGATATGTACGGTTCATCACACTATTCTTTTTCGCATATGTTTTAATTTTTTTCATAATATTGACAGAAGTTCTTCCAAGTGTTTTGTTCATTTTTCTCTTGTGAGGTTCGTATGTAATACTTTTCATAATTCTTTTCCAGTATGGTTTATTACAGGATACTGATTATACTTCCCTGTGCTATAGAGTACGACTTTGCTGTTTATCCATCCTATATATAATAGTTTGCATCTGCTAATTCAAACTCCCAATCCTTTCTTTCCCCATCCCCTCAACAACCACAGGTCTGTTCTGTTTCTGTGAGTCTGTTTTTGTTTTGCACAAAAGTTCATTTCTGTCTTATTTTATATTCTACACCTAAGTGATATCATATGGTATTGTCTTTCTGACTTAACTTCACTTAGCATGATAGTCTCTAGGTCCATCCATGTAGCTGCAGACAGCAGGATTTCCTTTATTTTATAGCTGGGTAATACTTCATTGTGGGCCTTCCCTGGTGGCTCAGTGGGAAAAAACAAAAACATCTACCTACAATGCAGGAGATGTGGGTTCTATGCTTGGGTCAGGAAGATCCCCTGGAGAAGGAAATGGCAACCCATTCTAGTATTCTTGCCTGGGAAATCCCATACACAGAAGAGCCTCATGAGTTACAAGCCATGGGGTCACAAAAAGAGTCAGCTACGACTTAGCGACTAAACAATATCCCATTGTATACATATATACACCACATCCTCTTTATCTATTTGTTGATGGATATGTAGGCTGAGTCCATGTATTAGCCATTGTAAAACAGTGCTGCTATGAACATAGATGTGCATGTATGTTTTCAAACTATAGTTCTGTCTGAATCGTGTACAGTCATTGTCACTAATTTGTAAGAACACTTTGCAGAATATAGAAATTTACCTTTTGTTACAGAAACTAAATAATCTCTATGGACAGATAATCAACATTATTGAATAATCCATCTTTTCTCCTTCTGATGTGGAAAACCACCTTTATCTTAAGTTCATTTCCAATTTACAGACAAGTTTATGTGACTTCCATTTTGTCCTTTTGATCTGTCTTTGCATATGCTATGTAGTTTTAATTTCTATATCCTGACATATTTCCTGAATTTTTGTGTCCATTTTTACCTGATGATTTTCTAGGTACCTATTATACTTACAAATATCCCTCCCTCTAAAACTGCTTCTCTAACACAGTGTAGCTTGAGTTTCTCTTTGACATCAGTATGTTTTCATGTTTCTACCTGGAGTCTCATCTTTGCATTCAGATTCTGAATTCAGTTGGCCAGCACAGAAATGTTAATTCTTTTCTTAGTGCAAAAAAATATTTATTTAGCTACTGTGAAAGGTCAAACGGCAGAAACAGGGTGGTATAACATTTGAACACTACCATTTATACCAGCTTTAACGAATGAGCATCCGACTAGAAATTCAATAGAAGAGTGTGGCGTAATCAGTCAAAGACCTTAAAATACAATAAAGTAATATTTGTCTTAAGCATTTCAGTTTTAGTTGATTGCTCTACGGCTTCACAGGAACATGTGACTTCTTAAAGAGAAAAAATATTTTTTATATGGCTTGATCCACTTATTAGAAATAAGTAGCAGAGAGCATCTGCGTTCACACACCAACTGTTAAATTGATCTACGTGAAGTCAGCCTCAAAGCACTTGGCTGCAGCTACAGGATGTAGATGTTAACAGGCTCGCACAGACTAACATCTGATAGGGCCATATACTTGCCAGGTCAGAAGGAAGAAATGGAGAAGAGGGGATGTATATCCTTCTAGAACCAAAATATCAAATACCCCTGCAGTCTCCTGGAATTGTCTTGAAAAACTCAATTCCTCCTAAATCCAGATTAACTCCTCATTCTAAAATAACCCTCCCCAAAACAAAAACAGGCCACTTCATTCAATTCATACTTTGTCAATTAATAAAATTTAAGTCACCTGAAACCACCAAAAGTGCACTGTGATTTTTTTCCCCTGAAACTGATGTCTGTATGACATGAGAAGCACATTGATAAAATGTGAAGAAAAGGAGACATTTCTAATTCACAGTATGAGAGACGTGTGAGCAGGTCCCCAGGGATTTCAGTTAATTCTACCTAAAATCTGAGCACTACCATTTCTAGAAGCTTCTGCAGGTGCTAGAAGCCACAGGTCCCATCAGAAAGAACTCCCAATTATCTCTTGTCCAGTCTCCTTTGATATGTGACAATCTCTTTTTTATTTTCAGAGGGGTTAAGAGAGATCTTTGGAAATACCCTGGTGCTGGGAAATATTCAGGGCAGGAGGAGAAGGAGCAACAGAGGATGAGATGGTTGGATGGCATCACCGACTCAAAGAACCTGAGTTTGAGCAAACTCCGGGAGATAGTGGACGGGGAAGCCTCGTGAGCTCCAGTTCGCAGGGTTGCAAACAGTCGGACACAACGGAGCGACTGAACAACAGAGATCTTTGGAAGCGAGCAGCCAGGAAGTTTGTGGCTGCCTCCAGCTGGTCCCAGCAGCCAAGGCTGTCACTTGTGCAGGGTCACTGCTGAACATGCCAAGGAAGGGGCAGGACCGGGAGGGGCAGGAAAGTGGACAGGGGAGAGAGTCGCATCCCGGACATGCAGGCTTGGCATTCCTTTCCTAGTTGATTTTCTTCTGCATTCACAAGCACTTCCAACTTGAACAATGTGATCCAAGTTTATGAGGAGTTAGACTAGGTCATTCCTGATTTCAGATGTCAAAAATGTTATCAACGAAATGGTGACATACTACATGCAGCCTTCCAGATATCTGATAGCCCTGAAATGTGAAGCTAAGCAGGGCAGTGCCATGGGCCACTGGGCCGCTTCCCCAGCCTCGGCATCATCATGGGGTAAAGGGGGCTGACTTGACCATCAAGGATATTTGTGAAAGATCCGAGAAGAGGAGAAGTTACAAGGAGACTTCAAATGGAAACCAGAGCCATTTATTCTTTCAGGGCTTCCTATAGGGTCAGGCTCCATGCTTCGTACCTGATTCCTAACTGGCTTTTCCTCCTGACCAGCTTATTTATAGATACTCTGTAGATGTGGAAATTTAGGTTTAGGGAAGCTAAGTCATTTTCCTGCTATTGAAGGAGTTGTGACTCAAATCCAAGGTCGGAATGACTTCAGTGTCTACACTCTGGACAATCTTATTTGGGGTTGAAAGGGAAGAGGTGGGATTGGGATGGAAGGGGAGGGTGTAGAAGGGGAGAAGACACCATGTAGAGACAGCGGGGCTCGGAAGTTCCTGCCGGTGAGGCTGGAGGGAGGAGATGCTGCCAGGAACTGAAGGTGGAACAGAGGAGACCTTTCTAAACAAGCAGCCACTGTAACTCTGGACTACTTCCTCGAGGAGCTAGCTGCCTAGTCCAAGAGGAAACACCAGCTGAATTCTGTTACTCCATTTTGCCAGAGGCAGATGAGGTAAGTGGTTAAGAATACAGACAGGGAAGGCAGAGGGCTTGAACCTCATCCATTTCCAAGCTCCTTCCCCACTGATACTTCATGCAAAGGGGATAACTTAGCAGTAGCTCCCTCATGGGCAGCTGCTGACTACATAAGAAGCCCTTCCAACAGTGCCCGGCTCATAGAAAGAGCTAGATAATTGTTTATTATGATTGCAAAAGCCAAGAAAGCATCTATTTTTACTTATGCCAGAAATAGAGGTGTTTATTCCAGAACTAATAAATCACAACAGTGTGACATGATGGACTGCCAAATGCTTGCTAGAAACAAAAACAAAAAACCTGAAATAGCTGTAGAACAGTAGTTCTCCCCGTCTTAAATTTTTAAAGCGAAGCAAAGATGAATTATTATATACTCGAAGAACTCTTTTAAATGTTTAGAATACAGACCGTCTTCCATAAATCCCTCTTGATTAAAACATGCATTCTTCTCCAACACTGAGTAAATTCAATATGGAAGACACTGACCATTAGTTTCATAAATGATTCAAGAATGTGAGCCATCACTGATGAATTATACAGACATAATTCATGAGATATTTGTAACAATTCATTGACTTATTCAGACACCTCATAGCCTTTGCATTTATTAATACTATTCCTACAGTTGAATACTTGTAGGAGTGGAAAACAGTTTTTTCTCTACCCTGTTAGGTTTAGTTCCTGGGTCTGTGCAAATTAAACTGACAAAAGACAGATTAATGGAGAAAAAGCATACACATTTTATTTGGTTAACATTTTTACATGAGTTGAGGGAGACGGAGTTTAAGAAGAGGTTCACAGAAAAGAAGAGACAACCCTAAAGAAACAGTTAGGTCTGAGAGACTATATATCATTTTAATAAAGAGCAGTTAATTGTGGAGACATGACAAAACAAAGAAAAACAAGTTTGGGCTTGCAGGGGTAACATTTATTTATTGTCTATTTAGAGTATTCAATTTCAGCCAACAACATAATCCTTACTCCAAAAACCTATGAAATGAAATATAGTATGCTGTAATTGTTGATGTGAATAGTAGATAAAAATCAAAGATTAATATGTGTCTAGCTGAATGGGTTCCACAGCCCTAGAAGGGTTCTATGGAAGTGGCACCTCACCACACACATGGTTAAATTTAAAGACAAATGTTCTTCTTTTTTGTAGCTAAAGATTCTTACCTTTGGGAACTTCATGGAATAAATCTTCCCAACTTTTTTTTTTTAATTAGCATGATTTTTATTCCTTTATAGATATTTTTATATTCATTTTGGGGTCTGCAGAGTCAGACAGAAAACATGTTTCCTATTTGCCCAACTGATTTTTTAACCACATAAAATCAGAAGCAACTTGAACACCAAGGAGATGAAAGGAGGAAGCTTTATTTACGTGTGTGTAAACACGTTACCTAATTAGCGCTCCTAATGAGGGGCTCTAGAAACTGAAATCACAATTTTACTGACTTCCACATTCAAGCCCTGACTACATTTGCTTGTCAGGTTTAATAGCGTCTTACAAACTTCTTTCTACAAAAGTGATCATGGAACTACTAAATAAGAGGACTGCTTGTTTGAATGACAAGATCAGGTTTCCTTTATTTCTTTATCCTTGTTAATCTCTACAGTCCTTGCTCATCTCTTCTCCTTTAAGTCATTCACAGCTGAAGGACCACTGTGTTGAACACTACTCGAGGGCAGCAATTTAGATCATTCAATAAATACTTTAAAATATTAACAAGTATTTGGCGCAAGCTCCCTCCCTACGTCACTACTTTCATCCTAACCTCGGGTTGGAAATGCCAAATAAGGAAAGCACATGTCCACAATTACATAGCTCCTGTTGCCCTAAACAGATTCATATATCCATTAGACATAACATTTACAAAGAACTTATAACATCAGAAGATTAAGGAATAAAGGAATAAAATGCAGGATATAAAATGCAATCTACAGCATGCTCTGAAAAATGCTTTAAAACATGAAATAAAACAGGCATTTATGCATGTTTTTATATTTTCTCCAGGTTACCTACAATGGAACCTGGAAAAGGTCTTCTATTCCAGGCCCAAAGAAGGACAATACCAAAGAATGTTCAAACTACTGGACAATTTCACATGCTAGCAGGGTAATGCTCAAAACCCTTCAAGTTAGGCTTCAACAGTACATGAACCAATAACTTCCAGATGTACAAGCTGGATTTAGAAAAGGCAGAAGCACCAGAGATCAAACTGCCAACATCCCTCGGATCACAGAGAAAGCAAAGGAATTCCAGAAATACATCTACTTTTGCTTTATTTACTACCCTAAAGCCTTTGACTGTGCCGATCACAACAAACTGTTGGAAAATTCTTAAAGAGATGAGAATGCCAGACCACCTCATCTGCCTCCTGAGAAACCTGTATGCAGGTCAAGAAGCAGCAGTCAGAACTAGACATGAAATAATAGACTCGTTCAAAATTGAGAAAGCAGTTCGTCAAGGCTGTATATTGTTGCTCTGCTTATATAACTTATATGCGGAGTACATCATGCGAAATGAAAGGCTGGATGAATCACAAGCTGGAATCAAGATTGCTGGGAAAAATATCAACAACCTCAGATACGCAGATGATACTACTCTGATGGAAGAAAGTGAAGAGGAACTAAAGAGTCTTCTGATGAGGGTGAAAGAGGAGAGTGAAAAAGCTGGCTTAAAATTCAACATTCAAAAAAACTCAGATCACGGCATCCGGTCCCATCACTTCATGGCAAACAGAGGAGGAAAAAGTGGAAACAGTGACAGATTTTATTTTCTTGGGCTCCAAAAATCACTGTTGATGGTGACTATAGCCATGAAATTAAAAGACAGTTGCTCCTTGGAGGAAAAGCCATGACGAACAAACCTAGACAGTGCATTAAAAAGCAGAGACATCACTTTGCCAACAAAGGTCTGTATAGTCAAAGCTATGGCTTTTCCAGCAGTCATGTATGGATGTGAGAGTTGGACCATAGAGAAGGCTAAGCGCCGAAGAATCGATGCTTTTGAACTGTGCTGCTGGAAAAGACTCTTGAGAGTCCCTTGGACTGCAAGGAGATCTAACCAGTCTATCCTAAAGGAAAGTCAACCTTGACTGATGCTGAAGCTTCAATACTTTGGCCACCTGATTCAAAGATGTGACTCACTGGAAAAGACCCTGATGCGGGGAAAGACTGAGATCAAGAGGAAGAGGGGACAGCAGAGGATGAGACAGTTAGACAGCATTGCTGACTCAATGGACATGAGTTTGAGCAAACTCCGGGAGACAGTGAAGCACAGGGAAGCCTGGCCTGCTGCAGTTCAAGGGGTTGCAAAGAGTCAGACATGAATGAGCGACTGAACAAGACCTACAATGAACCTACAATGAAATCGTAATACTTTTCTAATTCAAAAAACTCTAACATATATAATTTGAAAAAATATGATTCCCCCAAACAGTTTAAAGCTTTAAACTTCTGTAACTCTTAGTTATATTTATTATGAAAAAATATACGGAAAACTGGTGTTTAAAAAAAAAAGTGGATCTTTTTAAGCTTAAAGACAAATTAAAATTAAAATAGTCAACCTCCAAAGGAGATACAGATACCCTTATACTTTTAGCTCATTCCTGCAAGCCCTGCATCCTCTAGGCATTGTCCCACACATTAGCCTTTGCAAAGTGCAATTATTTTTGAACACAATATGAAGAAAATACATGCTTAACTTAAAGATCAATTACACCTTGTGGGTAAAGTCTAGCCACAGTCGGAAAGTCTTAAGATTTAAATAGAAAAATTGTCAAGTTAACACTACATCTAAAATCACTAAGCCTAAATCACTGAATAAATGTAAACTTTTTAAAGCACTCACACCATCTACTATATCCAGGCTGATAAATATTTTAAAACGACTTCCAACTTTAAAAGTTCACTCATGGAGCTTCTTCATACCGTAAAACAAATACTTAAAAGCAATGATCCCAGAAGTACATTAATCCCCTGTCTTTACCAACCCACAATGCTGTGCGGTAACCATTCCAGAATGCTTGCATTTGGCAAACAAGTATTTTATATGCCACTGGGCTTAAGTTGTCAAAAAACATCATACTTCAAATATAATTGGATAGGAATTATGGGCACACACATGGGCAGCTTTCCAAAAAAAAGGGAAGAAAAAAGAAAGAAAACTTAACCCAGTGTTTCCAGGAACAGACCTCACACACACAACAAACTGTACATAATACATAATGCCTTGCTGACCTCTTTTCCTTTCAGTGGGCAGATGATATTTCAATGACTTCTGAGTCACATGCTCTGGGTCCCAAAGGGTCCACTCAACTTGTACTCCAGCAGTGCTCACACCAAAAAAACAAAACTGAGCACTGGGCCCAGCATCACCTCACATTACTATTCCACTGAGAGGTTCTCAGTATGCCTGGTAATTTTATTTACCCTGCCCCCAAACAGTTGTCTTGATCAAGCCTTGCCTTCCTCAAGTGGGCCAGATTTTTTTAAAGCTCCTGGCTCAGTATTTAACTGACAGCAACCACCAAATGTGAGTACATATTCAAATGGACACAGCAATGGCACCCCACTCCAGTACTCTTGCCTGGAAAATCCCATGGATGGAGAGCCTGGTGGGCTGCAGTCCATGGGGTCGCTAAGAGTTGGACACGACTGAGCGACTTCACTTTCACTTTTCACTTTCATGCATTGGAGAAGAAAATGGCAACCCACTCCAGTGTTCTTGCCTGGAGAATCCCAGGGACAGGGGAGCCTGGTGGGCTGCCGTCTCTGGGGTCGCACAGAGTCGGACATGACTGAAGTGACTTAGCAGCAGCAACACAGAAAAGAAGAAAGAAGAAACAGCATGATGAAGAAAGATTAGAAACCACAGGACAGGGATTAGGGCTCAGACCCATAATTTTCAAGCGATTATCAGACAACTCAGCATCATCAGATCCCAGTTTCTTCATCTAACAAGGGGGAATAGAAAGGAGGTCCTATGGATACTATCTGCACCAAAACCTGATTCTTTTCCTAGACAGTCATAAATTGAGTTGGCCCTTCTACAGCTGCACTGTCCAATATGGCAGCCACCGGCCAATGCGGCTACCGACTGCATGAAATATGGCTGGTCAGACTTAAACTATATTCTATGGGTAAAATTTTGAAGACATAAAATGAAAAAAGAGTGTAATATATTTCATGAATAATTTTTATAGTGACCATATATTGAAAAGATATTTTATATTTATTAGGTACAATACACTAATTTGGGCTTCCCTTGTGGCTCACCTGGTAAAGAATCTGCCTGTAATGTGGGAGACCTGGGTTCCATCCCTGGGTTGGGAAGATTCCCTGGAGAAGGGAAAGGCTACCCACTCCAGTATTCTGGCCTGGAGAATTCCATGGACTGTATAGTCCATGGGACTGCAAAGAGCTGGACACGACTGAGCGACTTTCACTTTCTTTCAGTGTTACGCACTACTTCTGCCAGTTTCTTTTGTCTTTGAGGTGGACACTAGAACACTTTAAATTACACCTGTGGTCCCATTATACTTTTATTGAACTGCTTTGTTTTGGAGTTAGGCCTGGCAGTAAGGGAGGGCCAGAGGAATTTTGAGATGAAATGACATCAGGAAGGTATCTGAATGGAAGTTGCCATTCCCTGGTTCTTCACTATTAGGACCTGGGGCCTATCATTTCCAGATAATATTTACAAACCTCTGTTTTAAAGTTTTGCTATTGTTTTCTTATTCTACTCACCAACAATGAATCAATAGCAAACAATATTGGGCCTGAAAATAACCAATACCACTTCATTTACTCTAAGGCTAAATCTTAATTATCAGCTGTAGGATTATAGGACTGAAGCATAATCTTAAATGGATGTGTTTTCACAGAGGCACAACTGTTTTCCATTTCCTTTGAACTGAATATAAATTTAAAGTAATAATTGAGTTTCCCTCATAAAGATGATCACCATCTTCTTTTTAAAATCATATTCAAATTTAATAGGAACAATTAAAATAACCTTGCATGGGTGAAGCCTGTTTCACTGATAGCTAACTAGAAACTTTTCACTGATTTTTGCAATCTGTATCAATTAATGTATTCTAAATGATCAAAGAAGCAGAGATCATTTCTAGAGAGTTTGTTTACTTAGCAATACAGCAGACTGTGAACCAACCAATAAAATATTTGTAAGACTCGAGTAAGTCAAGAATGAATATTCTCAGAAAATTTTCTTGGACTTTTGCAACTAAGAGATTTTAAAGAGATGGGAATACCAGACCACCTAACCTGCCTCTTGAGAAGCCTGTATGCAGGTCAGAAAGCAACAGTTAGAACTGGTCATGGAACAACAGACTGGTTCCAAATCGGGAAAGGAGTATGTCAAGGCTGTATATTGTCACCCTGCTTATTTAACTTCTGTGCAGAGTATATCATGAGAAATGCCAGGATGGAGAAAGCACAAGCTGGAATCAAGATTGCAAGGAGAAATATCAATAAACTCAGATATGCAGATGACACCACCCTTATGGCAGAAAGTGAAGAAGGACTAAAGATGAAAGGGAAAGAGGAGAGTGAAAAAGTTGGCTTAAAACTCAACATTCCAAAAACTAAGATCATGGCATCTGGTTTCATCACTTCATGGCAAACAGATGGGGAAACAATGTAAACAGTGACAGACTTTATTTGGGGGGGGGGGGGGGCTCCAAAATCACTGCAGATGATGACTGCAGCCATGAAATTAAAAGACACTTGCTTCTTAGAAGAAAAATTACGACCAACCTAGACAGCATATTAAAAATCACAGTCATTACTTTGCCAACAAAGGTCCGTCTAGTCAAAGCTATGGTTTTTCCAGTAGTCATGTATGGATGTGAGAGGTAGACTATAAAGAAAGCTGAGAGCCAAAGAATTGATGCTTTTGAACTGTGGTGTTGAAGAAGACTCTTAAGAGTCCCTTGGACTGCAAGCAGATCCAAGTCAATCCTAAAGGAAATCAGTCCTGAATATTCATTGGAAGGACTGATGTTGAAGCTGAAACTCCAAAACTTTGGGCACCTGATGGGAAGAACTGACTCACTGGAAAGACCCTGATGCTGGGCAAGATTGAAGGTGGGAGGAGAAGGGGACAACAGAGGATGAGATGATTGGATGGCATCACCGACTCGATGGACTTGAGTTTGAGTAAACCCTGGAAGTTGGTGATGGACAGGGAGGCCTGGTGTGCTGCAAAGAGTTGGACAAGACTGAGAGATTGGACTGAGAGAATGAACTGAACTGAACTGAACTGAAACAAAAGTATCCATCTAACTGCCTACAAAATCAACTATCAATTGTTTAAAAGCAAGCAACAGTCTCTAACTCTGAAATCCAGAGCCAAATAAAGGCACAAGCTTTTCAGACTGGGCTTAAACCATGGCCAGTAATTAAGTACAATATTTGTAGATATATGAAAGCAGAACACATTTCAGAATAAAATATATCTGTTGAGGAAATTTTAAATAATAAATAATAAAGTTTTAAAATAAAGTCTCTCAACTTAGATAAACTATGTGACCATTATAAAACTATTCAGAAATTTAAAAAACAAGACTTTCTTAATTTTCAAATTCCAGCTAATAGAGTTCACACAAATTTTCAAACTTTCATGGTATAAATTATCACTCACTCTTTTTATGGGGGAAAAAAGTACAATTTCAAGGGTGATGGGAGATTTATGTTCAAACACATACTGGCTCCTCTTTCTGATTCTCATGATTAATCAACAACTGTTTCAGATACTACAAATTGTCAACTGTATTTCAGAAGGCAGTCTCTTGAAGTGATGAGACAAAATATTTTCTTTGCTAGACACTCCAAAAATAAAAGGAAAACCAAGATTTAGGATGATCAAATTGAACTAAGATTTCGATTACTTAAAGAAAACCAAGGGTTCAGAAAGAAATAATGCAGAAAATAAAACCTAGAGTAGTTTTTGAGAAACCAGGATATTTTAGACATTTCCTTAAGACAGAACCATGTACAACTATTAGGATGCGATTTAAATAAACCTTGAAGTGCTGGTAAAATGCCTGCTCTGTGTGTGTGTGTGTGTGTGTGTGTGTGTGTGTGCGTGCGCGCGCACTCAGTTGTGTCTGACTCTTTGTGACTCCACGGACTATAGTCCACCAAGCACCCTTGTCCATGGAATTTTCCAGGCAAGAATACCGGAGTGGGTTGCCATTTCCTCCTCCAGGGGATCTTCCCCATACAGGGATCAAACCTGCATCTCTGCAGTCTCCTGCATTGGCAGGCAGGTTCTTTTCCACTAGCACCACCTGTTAAGCCCATGTCCATATCAGGCATACTTTAAAAAACAGAACAAAATACCTCACCACTTAGCTGTCACTGAAAATGGCACTGGCCGGTAGATTCTTTACCACTGCACCAACTCAGAAGCCCCAGAATGTCTGAAGGTGAAGTGAAAGTTTGCTCAGTCGTGTCAGACTCTTTTGCGACCCCATGGACTGTAGTGCATGGAATTCTCCAGGCCAGAATACTGGAGTGGGTAGCCCTTTCCTTCTCCAGCGGATCTTCCCAACCCAGGAATCGAACCAGGGTCTCCTGCATTGCAGGCGGATTCTTTACCAGCTGAGCTAACAATGAAGCCCAGAAGTCAATCACAAATGCCCTAAGAAAATCTGAAATAGAGACAAAACATCCTGCATTAAACTTTCCCCTCATCTGCTAACAAGAATCAATGCACCGGTCCGGGTCAGCATTTCACGTTACATTTCTAAGATGAATAAGCAAATCAGCAACAGAGGTTACGTTTTAAGTTTTCTTAAAAAGCATAAACAATTTAACAATGGCAATAAACCCTGAGTCTTTTTCTTCTCCAGGAAAAGAAAAACAAACTTAAGCTAAAATATTTTTCTCTTCATTGGCTATTTATGAAGTCAATAAATACAACTAAGAACACACACACACAAGAAATACTCTCAAGAAGCTGAATACTTCCCATCTGTATCCTTTTACAGCACCACCCAGAAAATTCACAAAGATACAAATTTGACCTTTGTCCAGGCTCATGAAAGTGAAGTGAAATGTTCAAATGGCAAATACAGACAAGGAAAGGAATTTCTTGGAAACTGGGTGGGTCTGCTTCCTACATTGTTTATTTAAGAGTCCTCCCTATTCATTATCTTTGTCCAGGATGTCTGGAATGGCCCTGTTGACTAATAACTCAGTCCCAAGTTCCAGGAGGGCTTCCCTGGTGTCTCAGAGGTTAAAGAATCTGCCCACAGTGCGGGGGACCTGGGTTCGATCCCTGGGTCAGGAAGATCCCCTGGAGAAGGGAATGGTAACCCACTCCAGTATTCTTGCCTGGAGAATCCCATGGATGGAGGAGCCTGGTGGGCTACAGCCCACTGGGTCGCAAAGAGTCGGACACGACTGAGCGACTTCACTTTCACTTTCAAGTTCCAGGAACTTGCACTACCTCAAGGTAGCTTTTGCTTCTACTGTTTGAGCCATCTAATCACATGGTCACCCTCTGAGAATTCCCTCCTCGCATACTTCACTGAACAAGTATGCAGTGATTCCAGAATTACAATTTTGTCACAAAACAACTCTTGAAACTGGAGCAATTCACAATTCCTCACACCAACAGAAATACACAAGCTGCCTTCTTGTTCAATCATCTTATCAATTAGCCAAGAACCCACCCTGCACAAAACAACTACAGGGTTTTAAATTTTAGTTCACTTTTATTGGATTGAAATTTTCTGGATTCCGTGGTGTAAGAGGATTTAACACTTGACACAAAACATTAAAAACCACCCTGAGAAAACCCTGGTAAAACACAAAGTTAATCATAATGACCTCAATTAGATTTTCAGCGCCTGTCAAGTTAGTAGCATATAGTGGGATGGCTTCAAGCCCTTGAACTTGAAAAGCACAATTCCTTGAGAGTAGAAATAACAGAATTTCAATTTTTTTCTTAAAGAACCAATTTTGATCCTAGTTCACACTAATGTAAAAGGCAAGTATTAGCAGTAAAATGGCAAAAAAAAAAAAGAAGCAAACTGCAAAAAGCCAAATTATAATGAAATTTTCATTTTGATGGCCGCTCAATTTCACTCCAATACACAATGTCTTCTCTCTAAATTTCACTATCTTGATCAAAGAAAATCATTTCTAAGCACCTTCAGCTGAAAATGTCCCAATCAATCAGAGGACTGATGAAATATTTCAGGAACAAGGCATTTTTTTTTTTTTTGGGGTCAACTGAATGTCTGAAATAAAGAGTTGCAAATGAAGTTACTGACAGCATTTCATATCCTTTTCACAATAAAATGTTTTAGAAAGACTGAAAGAGTAAATCTTATTTAAGAGGCTTAATTTTTTTGGTTAGACTTGTAGTTAGGTGTCATTCACAACTTTTTTAAACATAAGAAAAGCTAGCTTTCAAGAATCAAACATAATTATCACTACAGTATAAAATTCCCAGAGTCTTCATTTAGAAAATTTGTCAAGTGTTTAGTAAATACTAAATGTAAGGCACTGCAGTGAGCTATGAAACAAATTACAGGAAATAGTCTGTGATCAAGTTTAATGTTAACTTCTCTGCCCCTCTATTTTACTTTTAATATCTAACCACCAAAGTACACCCTTGTTCCTGGTTATGGTTTTACACCAAAGTGAATAAATAGTTCTTTCCTCCAGATATCTAAGTTTACATTTGGGTCAGAGAACTTTCCTGATAATACCATATAAAGTATCACATTCATGGCAGATTTCCACCCCGCATTCACTGATGATATCCTTGCCCAACTTAATTTTTTCCAAGTTTTCTACTACTTTTTATTCTTCCATTGCTATTTATTCTGTCTACCCCTCATTATACTGTAAACTCCCATGAGGGGAGGGACCTCAAAAACACTGGTTAAATGAAGGAGTGAATTTTCCTTTTCTGGCTGTGCTCATAAAAACCTAAGTTTCAATGTATGAAACACACTAGTAACTTCTCTATAAAATCTGATTTTAAGTTGCTCATTCATCTAATATGTATCAGAATAAATTATTCCTAGAATGATTAGTCTACATATATGCAAGTTTCTGTGGAAGTCTCTTAAAAACTCATCACTTACATCTTCAAACCAATACACTGCAATGACAAAACTATTTGCCTAAAAAAAAAAACAAGAAATTAAGAGCATCAGCATGAGAAATATTAGCTCTCAAATATAGCTTTTCCTATGATAAGTTTTTATGTTAGTCACTGAAAAATTAAGCAAAGATTTCAATAAGTTTGCAGCAGTTTTAAAGGCTCAACCTCCAAAGTAGATAAAAAGAATTTTTGTTGAAAGATGAAAAAAATCAATGTTTACAATGGCAGTTATCTATCTTTATCATGTGTGCCTATTAATTCCATTACAAAACAAAACAATAATTGTGCTTTTGAAAAGCTGTCCAATGATAAGAACAAACACAAAAAGTCCTTTTTTAGACTAACCAAACCTCAACCAAGACTACTATTTTCTTCATTTTTGACTAAAACAAAAACTACATTGTCCTGTTAATTTTATTGTAACCCAGTCATACGCAGACAGGAGAAACAACAAATGAGTCAGTGGTCACTTGGGGGTAAGAGGTCAGGCCTAAAGTAGACAAATGCATAGCAAGGGTAACCTCTTGTCTGTACTCCCATAAAATGTCACTCTGGGGTCAAAATATATCTTTAAAGCTTTGAAATTTAACAAATCACCAAGAGTAACAACGCATTTTCTTCACTTCATGCAAATGACTTTTCTTGATAGAGTATAGATTTCTTATTCTTATAAACATCCTTCCCAAGAATACTGGAGTAGGTTGCCATGCCCTCCTCTGGGGGATTTTCCCCACTCAGGAATCAAACCAGGGCCTCCTGCATTGCAGGTGCATTCTTCACCAGCTGAGCCACCAGGGAAGCAAGGATGAAAAGTAATTTACCAGTCCTGATCACCAAAGGTACCTTAAACATTCTTTAGTGGAGATACAATGTAGATTTCTATGGAAGCAAAATGAAAACATAGGAACATAGTATTAGATTCTCCATGAAAGAGACTCAAGCAAAGAACAATTTCATATCAATAAAATAAATCACTAAAAAATTTTTTTTCTTGCTCAGATTTCTCAGCTAAATGCCACCTCAACTAGAGAAGAAAAAATAAATCGTGAGAGAAAGACCACACGGAAATGAGAAGATACAAACACCGGGGTTCATCACTAAGAAGACCTAAAGAGTTCTACGATTTGCTCATCTATAAAATAGGTTTGTTGTTCTTTTCCCTTTTCTGAAAAGTTCATCTTGCTTATTCTCTCTCCCTGCTCACAGACCCTGCATATGTGGTTGTGGTACTTTCATTCCTTACTGTATCTGCTCTTGAGAAGCATGCTGATTTCAAACATAGCTACAATAACTGCATCTTCCTATTTGAACCCACTTTTTTGATCCAGCAGGGCAGTCATAAATGAAATACATAAATTGTAGTGACAAAAAAATATATATATATAAACTCATTTGGACTTCACTTATTGATTCTTCAATACGTTGATCATACCCTAACCACAGTATCACCAATTTGGGGTATCCTTAAATATCTTCAGCCTAATTTTGAAACTGGGATTGCAAACCTTTTATAATGAGCAGAATGTGCTGATTTAAGAAGTATGCTTTTAATTAAGCAGTAGGTCACTACTAAATTTTATAGTAGATCTCTATAGAATTTATCATCATCTAGCTATTAATATCAGAGAAGGCAATGGCACCCCACTCCAGTACTCTTGCCTGGAAAATCCCATGGACCGAGGAGCCTGGTAGGCTGCAGTCTATGGGGTCGCCAAGAGTTGGACACGACTGAGCGACTTCACTTTCACTTTTCACTTTCACGCATTGGAGAAGGAAATGGCAACCCACTCCAGTGTTCTTGCCTGGAAAATCCCAGGGATGGGAGAGCCTGGTGGGCTGCCGTCTATGGGGTCGCACAGAGTTGGACACGACTGAAGCGACTTAGCAGCAGCAGCTATTAATATGGGCTTCCCTGGTGGCTCAGAAGGTAAAGAATCTGCTGGCACTGCAGGAGACCCAGGTTTGACTCCTGGGTCGGGAAGATCCCCTGGAGAAGGAAACGTCTACCCACTTCACTCTTCTTGCCAGGAGAATCCCATGGACCAGGGAGCCTGGTGGGCTACAGTCCATGAGGTCACAAAGAGTTGGAAAAGACCAAGTGATTGCGAGAGAGAGCTATTAACATAATTCATTTTATTTTGAAAGTTGGTTTCTTCCAAAAGTGTTGCCTTCTCAGGCAGTCTTGCTTTCAGGTTTCCTTGTCCTCTGGTGAAAATTATTTAAAGCTTCCAATCTAGGTAGGACCAAAATTCTTTTGCTGGCATCTGATATCTTCCTTGGCCAAACTGGTTTATTCATTTTCTAGGGAAGGTTATACTGAGAATTAAACCAAGTTATTCAAAGCTCTCTGCACACAGCTGACAGTCAATAGCTGAGTTAATAATCAAGCCAGAATATAAACTTGCTCAGTTTTAGACATGTGTAGCTAGCTGCCAGGGTGCACATATTTAAAGTAGGTCTTACTCATTTGTGTAACAACTGCTTATGTTTTTTACATATTTCTGTACTGTTCAAGTTTTTCTATAAGCATGAATTGTTTTAGGGCTTTTCAAAGAAGCCAACTAAAATACAAAATAAATATGAATATTTAATATTTGTGTATGTTTTAATTTTATTTGTGATACAAATTTTATCTCCAATGTCTTTTTTAAAATTTAAATCAAATTAATTCATTCTTCTCATGAACAAATTGCCAAGTTCCTATACAGTCTTAACTGGTTGGTAAGTGCATTGGTCAGTAGGTGAAACATCATATAAATTTTAACTTTCAACAATGTATAGGATTTTACATCATCATCATCATAAACAGTAATTGTAACTAACATGGGCTTATAAGATGCCATCTTGTTATATATTAACTCTTTATATATTAACGCTTTCACTGTTTCAAGCATTTTACATACATATTAACTCAATCTTCAACAACCATAAATATTATCCCCATTTTGCAGAGGAACAAACTGAAGTATGAGTTAGCTCACAGTCAATAGCCTGACCAATGTGGAATGCTGCCTTCCTAGGAAACATGAAAAATTCCACGACTAGGTTTCTGACCTGACATTCTATTGGTTATCAAAATCAAGGCTATAAATGCAGGAACGATTACAGTACTTTCCATAGAGCTGGCTTTTAAAAGCCTCTCATTTTGTTCATTTCAACCACTATCTTCTTCCATAAAATACTATAATCCTAGAAATGCTCAAGCTAAATCTGTATTTCATGCTTCTTCCAAATGTAGCCACACAAAATAAGTCTAAGTAAAAGAGCCTCTTATTTCCCATCTCAGCTAAGAATACATACATGAAACTGAATCCTCTGTACCCCATTCTAACTATTCAACATCCCCTTTTCACAGATCTATTACTTCATAAACACATCCAGGCTGGGTTTTTTTTTCTTTCCTAATGAATTACTTTATTCCTAGAGCAGTCCATTCAAATCCAGTTTATCGTGCATGTCTACTTCTAAAAAGGTAACAGTAAGCATATCTATTCACCTTTAACCTTTTTTCAAAGAGATCTTTTTTCAAAGGAAAACGTCAGGGTCTTCACTGAAATGGCTGTTTCTTAAAGCATCCACATTAAATTGAAGAAACAGTTACATAACATTTTCCCCTTCATCCTGGTTTTCATTTCCAAATTCAGTTTGAGGGTTCAGGTACTATTTGCTTTCCTTTTACTAACAAATACAAGGAGAATGAAGAAATATACATTTTCTGGCTTAAGCTTGCTACTCATTCAGGAGGACGGGGGCTCTAGTCATTCCATCTCTTTGGCCGTCTCTGCCTGCCAGCCTATCTTCCTCCAGCCACTGAGGAGGGTGTATCTGGATACGAACCATTAAGCCACAGGGTGACAGCATCCCCGAGGATTTGCAGAAGATGGTGTGAGTATCAATTCCCACTCCATCCATATGGAAGAATGTATGGAGGAATACTTCCACAAGCATGTGAGGTCCTACTATGAAAAGAAAACCATTTCATAGTCAAGTGGAACATGAAGGTAGAAAAGAACCAGGAAAAGAATCAAAAAACAAAAGAAACATTTTATTTTCCCCATGTTCCTTGCTGCTGCCCAGTGAATCAGTTTGTTCATTGGGTACCCACTTCTTCTGTCAAGGTTCTAATGAAGATGCTGCATCAGAGCTCTTGGCCCCTCAATCCTTATTTGGAATTCCCTATTCCTCTCCCGGGCCTCCCTGGTGGCTCAGGGGTAGGTAAAGAATCTGCCTGCCATGGCAGGAGACCTGCGTTCGATCCCTGGGTCAGGAAGATCCCAGGGAGAAGGAGATGGCAACCCACTGCAGTACTCTTGCCTGGGAAATCCCCTGGAAAGAGGAGCCTGGTGTGCTACAGTCCACGAGGTGGCAAAGAGTCGGACATGATTTAGCATCTGAGCAGGCACTCCTCTCCAGGGTGTATCCTACACCTTTGCCATCTGTCCCATCTGTCACAGTTCATGAGCACACATGTAGGATGATTTGTTTATCCTCTGTCTTTCCCACTAGACTGCAAGCTTCCTGAAGCAAGTGACGGTTTTTGTTCACCAGGCTATCTCCAGAGCTATAGTCCAGAGTTTGGCCCCAAGGGACTCAACTTAAAATGGCCCTAATGAATAAATAGGGACACAAGGAAAATCAAATCCCACAATGGCTCTGCCCATATCCTCAGGGGTATGTGTTCGGGAGAGAGGTGTGTAAACAGATACTATAAATGCAAAGACTTAAACTCCCTTCCCCAAACCTAAGATACAAATCTAGCTGGAAAGGAATCATCAGGAAATTCTCGAGGATTATCTCATCCCATGGTTCCTTTATTCCTTATATACAGATGTTTATACTGTTAATACTTTTACTCAGTATACCACTTAATCAGCACTTTCCTCTTGGTACTTAACATTTTCTGTTTTCTTTTATAATCATGTGCCTGTCTTATTTACTCTGCAAACTTCCTGGGAACAGGAGAATACAGTATGCAAGTCAAAGTAAACCTTACATCCTAGAGCTTTATTTATAAAGTACATGTGTAAGGTTTACCTTTGCATTTGTAACTGATACAACCAGGCAGAGATTAGAGAAGTATAGTAATCGAAGATGCTTTCTAAGTCTCTTAAAGTAATACATCTCCCCACCTAGATCAAATGTGCAGAAAGAGACAGTAGATTTCTATTGAATTTTACCATACTCTTCAATGGTAGTTTAACAGCCACAGGAAAGGTACGTAATAGCTCTGCTTATTTCAAGAATGACTGACACCTTCATCTTCATAAAAATATCTGCACAGAAGTCTCTAGTACACCATAAACATAAAATAGAGGCCCTCTAGCAAAAGGGAGAAAGCCTTTTTCATGAGGATTACCTCTACATTTTTATTTTTTTCTTTTCCATATGGTTTATTACAAGGTATTGAACATAATTCCCTGTGCTACACAGTAGGACCTGTTAATTATCTATTCTATATATAAGAGGTTGCATCTGCCAGTCCCAAACTCCCAATCCAACCCCCGCCTTCCCCTTACCCCTTTGCAATCACGTCTGTTCTCTATGTGAGTCTGTCCTGTTTTCCTTCAAACCAACAGTCAGTGGACCTCATCCTTTCTTTTCAGTCATTCCTAATTTAACCTTGTGATCTATTTAGTCATATGTTTCTCTTTATTTCCGCAGTCAGAACCAGGGATCATTATTCTGTCTGGAGTACTTCTCTGCAGTACTAATGGCCTCCCAAGTGCCCATCAGGCACCTCTGCTCAACAGGGTGACAAGACAGCCGCTTGGGTGCCCTACGGTTATCATGGCTTCCCACTGGTCAGCCAGAAATGGTGACTCCTTATAGCTCACCATCGAATCTGAGCTTCCCAATTGTGAGCCCAGGCATCCACCATTAGGGCTGTTCTGACCAGTGTGAGTAGGTATCTATACTCTCTAATTAGCACCACAATCAAAGCAGATACTTGTGAATTAGGTTAAACCCCACAATACTGGAAAATAAAATTTAAGAGGAAGCCAGTTTAAATAAATGTCAGGGCCTTTTTAACTCATACTCTGTCACTGTACCAGGGAAAATCATCAGCTCAGGTAAAATGATGCTTTTCCCAGAGGCCGAGCACCCTGTGATCATTGCCCTTATTCATTTCTTGTCTCAAGTCACCTGCAGCAGACCTATTTTCTAAGCCCTACAAAAGACAGTCAAGTTATAATTAACATCTTTTCAACGGACAGTGACTGAGTTCCAGAAATCCCCTCAAACCTCATCAGAGTGAACTGCCTACCTTAACGCCTTGCAAAATGAATTAACATGCATCTCACCTCCACCCTTTGAAGGAGGTGACAGTAACCAGTGAAAATGTCCAAACAGATGGAAGAGCAAAAACTGCAAACAGGCTGAAAAAGAAATCTGAATCATATTTGCCTCTTTCACACAGAAAAATATACTGCTCAAAAAATGTAAACATCTACTTTTTGACAAAAGTTTCAACTATAAAAGCTTTTAATTACTTAATTTGTGTCTTTCAACATGTAATAAGACAATAAGAAAACAAATAATTGTAGGAGTAAATTTTAAGTACTGAAAAAAGCCTAGCTCCCTTAATTAAATGCATTTTTTAAAACAGAATAACCAAATTCTCCAACTCTTAAAACAATCTGCCTTAACGAGCCCCGAGGTGATTCTTGAGCCACTGGTAGGAAAAAGAAGAGGAAAAAGTTCAATGACCTTGTAAATTAGGGACTAAAACGCTGTCCCGGTGTGAGAGTCATACAGTCTCAGTGGAATTACAGGAAAACGAAATTGTTTTTTTGGGAAAATTACCACAAGGAAGGGGAAAAGTTGGGGGTAAAAACGGGGAAGGGAGGTGACGAATGGTAAAATACCTAATGGGAACCCAAACGATGCAAAATTACGACCTTTTTTTGCCCCAGCTGTCAAGCAAACAACTTATAAGCATCTTCAGATAAAAAGGAAAACGGTGATTTGGCACAGGCGTCAGCTGAACGTTGGGAGAGTTGGATGAATGGGGCAGACTTGTTATATACACCTAGTGGTGGGTGGATTTCCCAGGCTGCAGCCTCCACAGCTTTTCTTTGCTGCACTGCAGAGGCGCCATCTTCTCCGTCTTAATCTTCGCTCAATTTCCAGCCTTTTATGTGCACCCTAAAAAAAAAATGACCCCGAGGACCCTCCCCAGCAGCCCGCGCCCCCCGCGGGGAGCTAAATCACAGTATCCAGCGCTGCCAGGAAAGTGGCCGCGCCTCGATCCGACAAACGCCTTCTTTGATGCACAGGAGGGGAGAACTCGTGCAGCCCCGCCACCCGCCCGTGCCCTTTCCAGACGCACGCCGCACTCTCCGCCTATTTTTCCCTCAAGGACTTTGCAACCGAGAAAAGAATGAGCCAGCCTCGGAGGTGACGGGGGTAAGGAGGGGAAGATGAGGGGTTCCGAGACGCCGCCAGCGCGTCCCCCAGCAGCGCCCCAGCCCCCGCGGGGACGGACTCGCAGCGCGGGGAAGGGAGTCAGGCAGGACGCTCGGGTGGCGCCCAGACCACCGCGCCCCGGGGCTGGCGAAGGCGGGGTGTCGCGGCTTTTGTTCCCGGGGACCTTCTCCCTCTCCGGGTGAATCCGAGGGTGCGCGCGAACGCCCTGGATGTCTAGGCTTGGGGAAGGTGCGAGGTGGTTGTGGGTCTCCGACCCCTCCCATCTCTCGCAACTTAACACAAAAGGGAGACGCCGAGAGGCACAAAGTTTGCCCGCGGAGGGTGGTGCGCGACCCTCCTTGGGGTCGCCCTCGGGAGCCTCCGCTATGAGGACGGAGGAAGAGGTCTGGCGAGGAAGGGGTGGTGGGGATGGGAAAGGAAGGTGAAACAGGGCGGAAAAGGCCAAGGGAAACGAAAGGGTGGGGTGGGGGGTGCCCAGCCTCCCCGAGCCGTCCCGACTCCTCCTCCCCCGGGCCCGAGAGAAAGGAAAGGGCAGCGATTAAGAGCTGGGGACAGAATACAGGGACTCCTGCGTTTTCGGTTTTCCCCACGTGTTCTCTCGGCCCCCACCGCCCCATCTCCCATCAGTATGTCTCTTGCCTCCCCCGGGCCCCGGCCCCGAGGAAGGAGTGAATCAGGATCTGAGCCTAAGAGAGCCTCCTCCTCGACTCGCGCCCACCGAGACTGGCGCGGACCCCGGGGCCCGACGCCTCGCCGGATCTCTCTGCGCCGGCCGGAGCGTGGGTCCCCGGGGCAGGGCTGGGCCGGAGGAAGAGATGCGCAGGGCGCCCGCAAGCGGGGGCGTAGGGCGCAGAGCCGAGAGCGGGGCCCCTCGATCGCTCCCCCCAACAACCGCCCCGCTTCTCTGGATGAAAGAGGGAGCCGGTCCCCTCCATCCTCCACCTCCCTCCACCGTCACCCCATTCCGAGGCGCGGCACTCACCTCCAGCGCCCGAGCCGTCCAGGCGGCCAGCAGGACCAGTGCCAAGGCGGGCAGCATTGCGACCCTGCGCGGGGCACCGAGCGAGCTGCCGTGCGAGGAGGATCCGCCGCGCCCGTGCTCTGCCTGTGTCGCCGCCGCCGCCGCCGTCTCCGGTGGCCCCGCGCTCTGCTGCTCCGGGTGCTCGCTCTCCTACCGCTGCCGAGGAAACTGACGGAGCGGCGGCGCGGCGGCGGGGCTCGGAGCCCGGCGAGTCAGCTGATCCGGCCCACCCCGCTCGGCACCCGAGAGAGACCTCTAGCGGAGCCGCCGGGGAGCTGCGCCCGCTCGGCCGGGAGGGGCCCGCGCCCCCGAGGCGCCCACAGGTGCGGCTCCTGCGGCTCCCCCGTCTCCCCCGTCTCCCCCGCACGCGCCTTCCCGGGCCTCCGACCGCCCGGGCCCCGGAGCAGTAGGAGGGAGAAAGCTGGGTCGGGAGAGGGATGGTGCAGGGGCAGGGAAAGGGGAGTCCTAGAACGTCTGGATTCCAGAAAAGTCGAGGGCGCTCTCCGCTCCTACCCGCGAGCTTGATTCATCGGACCCCGCAGGCCTCTCGGGGGTGTAGTATAAAGGACTGCTGCTGGGTGCGTTTTAATCCACATTTCGGATTTTTTTTTTTTTTTTTCCTCTGTCTCGGTTTGGAGAGGTCTGGGAGGCGTTTCTGGAAGAGAACGAGACAAGCTTAAAGGAAATAGGATTTCTTTGCTTGTTAGGACAGCAAAAGCCTCCACCCCCCTCCCCCGCCCCGCTCCAGTCAAAAGCAGCCACGAGGAACCTGGAATTTCTATCTTTAGACCGAACCGAAGGAGAAAGGCGCCGGACCTGGAGAAGAAGCGGCGACCTATTTAGTTCTCCTTGAGAGAAGATTTTGTTTAAAAAAAAAAAAAAATTTTTTTTTTTCTTTTTTTTTTGGTTTGAGAAAGGGAAGACCATATGGGTCGTGGTGGTGGTGTTTTTTAATCAGGCAGGGATGTAATATCTGAGATGCGGGTGAAGTGAAAGTTAAGAGGGGAAGGGTCTGGAAAGATGACTCCCGTTCGACCCCAATAGCTCAAACTCTGTCCTTGTTCTTGCTTGTGTCTGTCCTAAATCACAGAAATGAACCTTCTGGGAAGCCACTTTCTACTCGATTAAACACAAACCATCCAGTGTCGGGTTAGTGTCCGGTGAACCTAGGATGGTCTAGAACTGCCCAAACGTATCCCCTGCTCTTGACCTAAAGGGGCCTCAGTCACCAAGGCAGGGTCCCCAGCCGGCCTGCAGGGAAAGGAAAGAAGCCAGGGAGTCAGAGGTGGGATCTTTGCTCAGCCAGAGGTTGCCTGCTTCCTTCCGGAGGACTCTGTGTTTCTCTGCCAGCTGCCTTAGATGTAGTCTTCTGTTTTCAGCCCCCTAGGTATCCAAGCCTGACTCGTGGATTACTTTTTCCCATGAATGACCTTTGACGGTCCTCCACAAATAATGACAAATAATTTGTTGCCTCGAATTGTTTGTTTACTTTTATTGTTGAGTTGCACAGTCTCTTCCACTCTTTGCGCCCCCATGGAGTGTAACCCACCAGGCTCCTCCGGCAGTGGGATTTCCCAGGCAAGAATACTGGATTGCCATTTCCTTCTCCAGGGGATCTTCCCAAACCAGGGACTGAACCCGGAATTGTTTACCACTGAGCCCAGGGAAGTCCATTTGTTGACAAGCTTTATGTCATTTCCTTTCCATGGAAGCCCATGAGGCCCTTACTGTTATTCTTCCCATTTATAAATTAGGACTCCGAAGACCTCCTCCTGAATCTGACAACAAGTAAGTGACAAGTAGCTGGGACTGCAGGGGGAAAAAAAGCCCCAGTCACAGCAAAAACCCAGTTTCTTCCAGACATGTTGACCCACCACTACTCTGTCCTAGGCTTATAGGAGCAACTGAGGGCATCTGCATGCAAATAGGAGTATGACTTAAAGATGGGGAGGGAGCCAGGCCAGCTACACAATTTACAGGGTCCAGTGCAAAACTAAACAATGGGACCCTTTGTTCCCAAATTAAGAATTTTAAGATGGTAACAGCAGAACGTTAACCACGCATGGTGCCCTGAGCATGGGACCAGGTGTGACCCAACAGACTGCATGTCCCTGGAGCTAGTCCTGGCAGGGAGAAAGCATTTTTGGAAGAGTTAAGGGGCTTTTATTGAGCACAAAACTCAAAAATAGAGAAGTGAGGTTATAATCTCTGAAAATACAAGTTCTGTGGTGTGGCATATGCCCTTCCCACTGTTGAGACGCACCTCACTCACCCATCCCTGCAAAAGACCTTCCCCAAGAAAAGATGAAGCTGAGTCAGAAAAGCTGCTGACTGAGTCAGAAAGATGGTCACTCTTCACTCTTTTTCCTGCTTCATCACCACTCAAATCCTGTTGGTTTTGCTTTTCAGCCAGTGTCTCTGTTCTGTGTTTAATGCCATTTCCTGCCCCGAGGTTATCTTCAGGAGCCTCTGAGGAGTAAATACCAGAACTTCTCTAGTTAGAACTGTAAACCCTGGGAAAGGGACTACCCACCCATTGGCTTCAATCTCCACAACAGTTCCAGGCCAGACCCAAAGGCCCCAGCTTAGGAGACATTCACTAGCTCTTCAGACAATGCATTGTCTTTGAACTGCTCTGGTTACTCGAAAAGTCCTAACTTAAAGCCACATCCTTTTCCTTTAACCTCCCACTCCGATGTCCCTGTTGCACTTCTGTGACCAAGCCAAGCCAGTCTTTTCCACACCACAGACCTCCGCAGCAATAAAACCAGCAGTTTTCATGTTACTCCAGGGTCCCGTCTTCAGAAAGTAACACAGCCGCTCCCTTCCACAGCTGTGCGCGTGGCACAGTGGCACCTGTTTCTGGTTCCTTCCACACTCCTCTGAGTGTGGTGTGTCTCGTGTCTCTTCACAGTGCTCCAAGGCTGCTGCGGTCGCTGCCGTGTGAAGGAGCCCGCTGCCCACCTCAGTCTGCAGGTGAGTGTTGAGCTGGATTGGGTGGCCTCACATTGGTCACATCTGCTACCAAACCTCCCATCTGTTTTATGTGTAGTGCTCCTGAGTTGCATCTCTGTCACGTTATGTTTAGGGTGTTATCTATGCCCTGCAAATATCACCAAAAACAATCTTTTTTTTTTTTTCTAATTGGAGTATGTGTGTGTGTTAGTTGCTCAGGCGTGTCCGACTCTTTGCAACTCCATAGACAATCGCTCGCCAGGATCCTCTGTCCATGGAATTCTCCAGGCAGGGTTACTGGAGTGGATTTTCCCAACCCAGGGATTGAACCCAGGTCTCCTGTATTGCAGGCAGAGTTTTTACCATCTGAACCACCAAGGAAGCCCTTATTGGGGTATAGTTGATTTGTAATAGAAGTTGCAGGTGTACAGTGTAATATTCACAGTTTGTAAAGGTTATACTCCACTTATAGTCATTGTAAAATATTGGCCATATTCCTTGTGTTGTACAGTATATCCCCGTAGCTTATACATAGTAGTTTGTACCTCTCAATCCCCTACCCCGGTCTTGCCCTTCCTTTCTTCCCTCTCCCTACTTGGTAACTGCTAGTTTGTCTTTAGCTGCGAATCTGTTTCTTTTCTGTTACATTCACTAATTTGTTTTAGTTTTTCCATTCCACATATGAGTGATATCATACAGTATTTGTCTTTCTCTGTCTGACTTATTTCACTTAGCATAATACCCTTCAAGTTCAGTCATGTTGTTGCAAATGGCAAAATGTCCTTCTTTCCTGTGGCTGAGTAGTATTCCACTGTGTGTGTGTGTGTGTGTGTGTGCGCACCACATCATCTATTCACATGTTGGTGGACACTTAGGTGGCTGCCATTATCTTGTCTGTTGTAAATAATGCTTATAGTGCTTCTGTGACCATTGGGGTGTGTGTGTCTTTTTGAATTAGTATTTTCCCTTTGGGGGTATATACTCAAGTGTGGAATTGCTGGGTCATGTGGTACTTCTGTTTTTAGTTTTTTGAGACACCTCCTTCTGTTTACCACAGTGGCTGCACCAGTTTAGATTCCCACCCACAGTGTACCGGGCACCCTTTTCTCCACATCCTTCCCGACACTTGGTATTTGTGTTGTTTGGGATTTGTGTTCTTTCTTGCTTTCGCTGTTCTGAAAGGTATGAGGTAATATCTCAATGTGGTTTTAAATTGCATTTCTCTAATGACTGAGGATGTCTAGCATCTTTTCTTGTGAGTTTTAGCCATCTGTATGTCTTCTTTGGAAAAATGTCTATTCAGGTCTTCTGCTCATGTTTTAATCAGATTTTTTTATATTGAGTAGTATGAACCGTTTATACATTTTAAATATTAAACCCTTATCAGTCATATCATTTGCAAATACTTTCTTCCATTCTGTGGGCTTTTTGTTTTGTCAATGATTTCCTTTGTTGTGCAAAAGCTTTTAAGGTTAATTAGATCCCATTTGTTTATTTCTGCTTTTATTTCCTTTGCTTTAGGAGACAGAGCCAAAAAAATATATGGCTACAATTTATGTCAAAGAGTGTTTTGCCTATGTTTTCTACTAGGAGTTTTATGATTTCCTTCAAAACCAATTGTAGTCTGAGCCAGAAAGTGGGGGCTGTATTAGTTGGCTAGAGTTACTATAACAAAGTATCACAGTCTGGGCAGCTTAAACAGCAGCAGTTTGTTTTCTCACAGTTCTGGAAGCTAAAAGTCCGTGATAAAGGTGCTCATAAGGTTGATTTCCTCTGGGGCCTGTCTCCACTTATAGATGGCCACCTTCTCCCGCTGTCTTCACCTGGTCATCTCTGCATGCCTGTGTGCCGATTCTCTCTTCTAAAGACACAGGTTGTATTAGATTAGAGGCCACCCCGAAGACCTCATTTCAACTTAATTGCCTCTTTAAAGACCCTATCTCTGGAGCTTCCCTGCTGGTCCAGTGGTCAAGACTCCAAACTGCCAGTGTAGAGAACTAGGGCTCCATCACTGTGTTGGGGAGCTAAGATCCCACATGCCACACAGCGTAGCCAAAAGATTTTTTTAAAAAGGCCCTGCCTCCAATTGTAGTCATATTTTGAGTTACTAGAGGTTAAGACTTCAACGTAGGAATTTGGAGCAGGGGGATGGGGACACAATTCATTCTAGAACAGATGCTCATTTAGAACAGCGAGGACTGGCTCTATAATCCTGACACTGTTCTCTGATGTTTAGTACCAGTGATCAGTGGTTCATCTGCCCTTTTCAGTTGGAAGATCATTCAGCTCAATAGAAAGAAATTGAGGAATTCTACTTTCCTTCCATCGTTCCTTGACATTGCATCATGATCCCAGAAGCTAGTTTATCCAAGCAACCAGCTTAACCAAGATCATCTGGTTCTGCAAGTAAAGAAAATGTTCTTTTACATTACTTCTTTGATCATTTTTAGCAAAGCTTAAGCTTATATTGACATTTAAAATCTGTATTAGTTTGTTAGAGCATGCCACAGACTGGATGGCTTAAGCAACATAAACTTGTTTTCTCGGTTCCAGGAGGCACAAGTCCAAGTCGGGGTGCTCTCAGGGCTGGAGGCCTCTGAGGCCTCTGTCCTTGGCTTACTAATGGCCATGCTTGCTGTGTCCCCACTGGGCCTTTCCTCTGTGAATGCACACCCTTGGCTTCTCTTTCAACACATCCTAATCTCCTCATCTTATACGGACCCTGCTCAGATTGGATTAGGGTCCACTCTGATGACCTGATTTTAACTTAAGCACCCCTTTGAAACCCCCTATCCCTCATATAGTCAGATTCTAAGGTCCCGGGAACTAGGCTGCAGCATATGAATTTAGGGGGAACACGCTTCAGGCGGTGTCAGAATCCCTGAAACTATCCTCGCATTTAAGCTACTCTGCTATTTATTCTTGAGGGTAGAGTCTTGCCACCTTTTATTCACGTCCTTTTGAAACCAGCATGCTTCCCAGGTACCCAGAGTGGTTTCTTTGACTGCCTTTCAGTTGAATATTCAGTTGTCTTGGTTACTCCAGATTCCTAATAATGTTGTAAATTATGGTACCTTCTGTAGAGGTGCTGGTGGGCTGAGTATTAGCTGTTATGACAGATACTGTGACGTATTTGAGAGTTTCACATGCTTCTCAACTGATCTTCCTTTCTAGAAATTCATGCTGATTCCTCTTTGTGGCCCAGAAGTCGATCTTGAGTTGCGTTTTTCTCTCATCTCTTTTTACCTTCTCTAAGACAGAGGGCTGGAGAAGGAAATGGCAACCCACTCCAGTATTCTTGCCTAGAGAATCCCAGGGACAGAGGAGCCTAGTGGGCTACTGTCCATAGGGTCTCAGATTTGGACACGACTGAAGCAACTTAGCATGCATGCATGCATTGGAGAAGGAAATGGCAACCACTCCAGTATTCTTGCCTGGAGAATCCCAGGGACAGAGGAGCTTGGTGGGCTGCCATCTATGGAATTGCACAGAGTCGGACACGACTGAAGCGACTTAGCAGCAGCAGCAGCAAGACAGAGGGCATTATATATTTCTTCATCTCCACTACAGCCTTCAGGATCTATAGAAGTCTAAACTATACATAGCATTCAAGGTTTTCATAACAAAATTCTTTCTCTCAAGCGTGCATGCAGTTTTTCACATCATAGGATTTTTTTTTTTCTTTCTTGGTAATAAGCAGCCATAAAGAAAATTTTAAATGAATAATTAACCCTTAACTGCATGTAGCTAACAGATCTTCGTGTATATAGAGGCTGCAACATTTTATTTGCCCTGTTTCTTAGGTCACTGCTTCATTAGTGGATCTTAATTTCACTAGTGCATCTAAGAGTTCATATTTCTTCAACCAATACAACACTTTAAACATTAGCCCTCTGCAGTTACTACACACAGCTACTTCAGAGACAGCCTTCAGCTTCAGATAAGAGATAGTTTGCAAATGAGCTTAGTGTATTTCAGGAGTAATTCTATGCGACAATAATATTAATATTAAATGTTTAACCAGAGACCACTGCTGGCAGCTGGTTTACATGACTTTTTTGAAGAATTATGGTAATTCCAAGACTGCCACAAGGACTCAGTTGAAAGAATATTTCTATATTTTATGGAATAACAAGAGTGGACAAAAAAATAGGCCATACATGCCAACCCCAGAGGTAAGAAGTGAGAAAAATCGATCCAGTAGCAAGAAGATTTAATGGAGACCATATGAGCATTACATGGGTTTGCTTCTTTAGAGGACTTGGGTAATAGGGCAGCAATGTGTATTGATCGTAAAGGACTCAGACTTTGAGAAAACCTGACTTTTGCATATAGTTGTGGAACCTACCAGAAACTCCGTTTCTGAAAATTCATCAGGTGTTGTGACAAATGGAAATCGCCCAGCACCATGCATAGTTTGCAATAGAAACCAGTTCTCTTCTCTTATGAGAACAGGAGTTCACAATAGCTGTCACCTGGGTAACCAGGATAATAATATCCTTGGATTGATCGTGCATTAATCTTTCCAGGGGCTGCCAGTGGTTACAGTGACTTTTAACCCAGAGTAAGTTAGATGGGTCCCCGAGTAATGTGTTGCTAATAAAAGTTCCAGATTTGTGAGTGATTTAATTTTTTGACCCCAAAATGAGAGCAGACTCAAGGTTACTGTTTTATCAGACTGCTCATTTGTATTCCAATAATGTAGAATTGGACAATATGCCAAGAATTAGGGGAAACCCTCCACCACTCCCCAGGGCATGTGCCAAGTACATAAAAGGCAGGCATCCTCTCTGCAGAGGGCACAGTACTTGAAAAGCCTGCTTGCTGGAACTGCTGAGAGGATTGCATGGGGCTGACCACCTCCTGCAAGATGGAGGACCAATCACATCCCATTCATGTAGTCAAGAAGAGTCTCTCCCCTACGCTGCTGCCAGAAGTCCCAGCTCTCACCAGGATTTCCATGGCCTGGGGCCACAGCCAACACTCAACAGTGAGATGAACATTGAGCCTGAGGGCTCTTGGGCTCCAAGGCAACCAGGTCTCTTTATCTCCACATATCATGCCTTTTCATACTGTTCATGGGGTCCCCAAGGCAAGAATACTGAAGTGGTTTGCCATTCCCTTCTCCAGTGGAAGAGAATGGCAAAGCTTCGGAAGTTGGTGATGGTCAGGGACGCCTGGTGTGCTGCAGTCCATGGAGTCGCAGAGTTGGACACAACTGAGTGACTGAACTGAACTGATCTAATGCCTAGGGGTTGTTGCCCTTGGTCTCCTTTTTAGAGAGAAGTTCTTGAGTCTCCCATGAGTGGATTCAGCTTTCAGAATCCTAGTGAAGGCGGTAGCTAGGCAAATGTTACCTATACCTAAAATGATTGGGAAGATTCCAGACAGATAAACCTTGAGTATTCCTGAACACATTTTGTAAATAAACTATATCCTGAATGACAGAGCAAATACACAAACCAACAACCAAATAAATAAAAGCTTCACAGTTATTTGGTATACAACTTTTGCCCCTAAGTAACCACCCCAACCTTGCTATAATCTAATTTGGCTGTATCCCTCAATTAATATTTTCTGTCCCATATGTAATTTATTCCAAAGTAAATGTAACACTAGACTCAAGAAGGAGTGGATATATATTTACACGCACATGTATATACATAATTATGGCTGATTTGAGTCGTACAGCAGAAACCAACACAATACTGTAAAGCAATTATCTTCCAATTAAAACATAATAAATATAACTCTTAGGAATGAAAGTGTGTAGTATTGGTGTGCTTAGTCGCTTCAGTTGTGTCTGACTCTCAATGACATGGACTGTAGCCAGCCAGTATCCTCTCTCCATGGGATTCACCAGGCAATTGGATCAGTCAAAAGTTTTTACACTTCCACTGCGGGCAGAGTGAAAAATTGATGCATTCACTCCCCTTAAAGAGCTTATGTTTATGTGAGAAAAGTATCTGCAGGAATAAAAGCCATAGTGAATGGTGATCATAGTTAACAGTACTGCAGTGTGTATTTGAACTGGAGAAGGAAATGGCAACCCACTCCAGTGTTCTTGCCTGGAGAACCCCAGGGACGGGGAAGCCTGGTGGGCTGCCATCCATGGGGTCACACAGAGTCGGACACGACTGAAGCGACTTAGTAGCAGCAGCAGCAGTGTGTATTTGAAAGTTGCTATCAGAGTAGATCTGAAAAAATTCTCATCACAAGAGAAAAAAAATGTGTAGCAGTGGTGGTAAAGGATATTGACTAAACTTACAGTGATGACCGGGCTTCCCTGGTGGGTCAGTGGGTAAAGAATCTGCCTGTAATGAAGGAGACGCAGGTTCAATCCCTGAGTTGGGAAGATCCCACTCCAGTATTCTTGCCTGGAGAATCCCCGTGGACAGAGGAGCCTGGCTCGCAAAGAGGTGGACGTGACTGAAGGGACTGAGCGCACACACATTGTGGTGAGCATTTCACAATATATCCATATATCAAATCATTCTTGTATAGTTAAAACCAATACAGTGCAATGTGTCAATTATCTCAATTAAAACATTTGTAAAAAGGAAGAGTGAAAATGTGCATCAGGAAGTACAACTTGCAAATGTATACATGAACTCATCAGAGGAAAATTAAAATCGTAGACCTGTTTCACTGGAAAGGGTTAATCAGAGACGTGAGGAAGAGGTGTTCAAGGAGGAAAATGTTTTAAGGAAGGGTTATGTGAATACATCAAGAGGGTTCTTGTTGGACCTGATAAGTGGGAGTTAGCGGTGGGGGAGATGTGTTAATATTTCAGGAGCTGAGGAACCTTGGTCAGATGAACTGGGGTTGGAGGTGGGCTGTTCCTCACGACAGGTTTTCTAATCATCTGACATATTCTAACATTTCTAAAGCAAGGTCTGTCAGTAGAGAAGTTGTAGGGAAATTTGGAGGATGACAAAGTTGGGCTTGGGAAAATAGAAGGGAATTCCAGAGATTCCAGGTATGACTGGAAAAGTTTGTGAAGACATCATGGGAGGGCACTTTATGACTGCTAAAGCGTCGAGATTGCTGTTGACCAAGCTGGGGACTTTAGACACAGGATCTCACAGAATACTTACTTGTCTGTGCTGTTGGGTGACCCTCCATGTCACAAATGAGGTGAGAGAGGTTACATCAACCAAAAAAGGATGGCGGAGGGAAGATTTGTACCTGCTTTGTCTTATCGGCACATCATTGATTATTTTTTTAATGAGGGGAATAACAAATTCAATTTTTAGTTTTTATTTAGGGGTCAGAAGTACATACAAGACGACGTACCTTAAGTATGACAAAGAAAAACAAGGAAAGGCAAGTAAGTGAGAGATGAGCAGCGAAGATGTGACTTTGATTGATAGATAATTTACCCCCAGCTGGTGAGCTGTTGCCAATTCAGATGAGGTTTTTGGTTTTTTGTTTTTTTAAAGAAGATATGCTTTGTGTTTGCGTATAAGAACCAACTAGTCACTTGGAAATTTCCTATTTGTGAGATGAACCTTAGATACCCCTGTAAATACAGTGTGAGAAAGAAGTGAGCTGTATTTCTATCTCGAGATTATTTTCCAATACAGGAATGCATTGGAATTATCTTTTTTGGAAAAATAAATAGTAGGGACTTCTTTGGTGGTACAGTTGTTAAGAATCCACCTGTCAATGCTGGGAACATGGGTACGATTCCTCAGTCGGGGAAGGGTCCACGTATCATGGTGCAACCAAACCAGCGAGCCTCAGCTATTGAAGCCCGCTGGGTCTGCAGCCCGTGCTCCGCGAAAAGAGAAGCCACCGCAGTGAGAAGCCCACGAGAGCAGGGCCTACTCATCACAACCAGAGAAAGCTTGCTCACAGCCTCGAAGACCCGGGGCAGCAAGCAATAAATAAATAAATAAAAATTTTGAAAAATGAAGAATTTTGAATTTTTGAAGGAAAAAATGGCATCATCTAGCACAGTTTCCAAACTGTGTACTGTGGAACCCTAGTATAGCAGTGTATTACCATTTATTTGTTCGTACAGGGAAAGAGTCTGTAATCAAATAAGTTTGAGAAAGAAGCGGTTAAATAAAATAAAATGCCTTTTTCTTTAGAATGCTTACAGCCCTTAACAATGATGCTGTGCACTTTGAATTTTAAAGAGGGTAGCTTCTGAATGCTGTATCTCCCCCTCTCGTTTTGGTTTTGTTTACCACATCGACTCCTGGTACCAGTGTTGCATGCTGCAAGCAGCGTTAGGGAACTCTGCTTTGAAGGCATTTAATAGACTCTCGGAATATTTATTTATTTATGTATACCCTTGCACAAATGAAGGTTTATAGCGTACATTTTTGCCAAAGCAGATGGATTCTTTCCACTGAAAGGTGTTTCCACGCATGACCTTGAAGATAAATGAATAAAGGAAAAAGAGTAAAAATATTAGGTTGACAGACATTTTAAAGTAGGGGATAACAGATGCCATAAAAAGCATTCTGAAAGTTTAAAGTAGGAGTTAAAATGTGTATTATATGGAAGATACCAGATTAGAGTCTTTGAATATTTATAGTCCAAACATGCAAGTATTTGACCAGCTTCTTCCCAGTTTGGGGGAGAAATGGGACAGAATCCAATTCACAGTTGAGACTGACTCCCTTTAAGTTTTCTTATGTGAAAAGCAGGAAGTGTTGCTAAGTTTACAAAGGTAAGCCTCAGGATAAGGCTTGAGTTTCCTGTGCTGCCTTTAATGTTTTGGCATAGGGGCCCTTAAGAAGAGGCCAGGACCTGAAGTTGATACCTGAAGAGTTCCAGGAAGGAGACGGCTATTGGATTAATTTTAAGATGCTTTTGCTGAAATTTTTCATAAAGAATGCATAGAAAGGAGACTTGCCGGTGGCTCAGTGGTAAAGAATCCGCCTGCAATGCAGGAGACACAGGAGACCCAGGTTTGATCCTTGGGTAGGGAAGATCCCTTAGAAGAGAAAATTGCAACCCACTCCAGTGTTCTTGCCTGGAGAATCCCAGGGATGGGAAAGCCTGGTGGGCTGCCGTCTCTGGGGTCACACAGAGTCAGACATGACTGAAGTGACTTAGCAGCAGCAGCAGCAGCCAGTATTCTTGCCTGGAGAATCCCATGGACAGAGAAGCCTGGCTAGGCTATAGTCCATAGGGTTGCAAAAGAGTTGGACACAGCTGAATGACTGAGCATGCATGGATACATAGAAAGCAAAGGCATAAGGAGAGAGAGGACTCTTTGGGTCAAAAAAATAAATCTGAACTTCTGCAGTTTTTCTCTGTTAGTCCTTATTGAAAAATTCACTTACCACTAGTGGTGTCAAGGGCCCTGTCAACCTTCATTATTGTACCAAAAAGAAAAATAAGGAAAAGGCTTAGGGAGCCCTGTCAGGAAAGGAATGTTATCATTTCTGTTTTCCAACTATCTGTAAAAACAGGTTGTGTTATCTAAACCTCATGGGACCAAGGATCCAGATAAGCACCTTGCTCTGGTGAGTTTGTGAAGCCTGGTAAGAGATACTGATGGAATAGAAAGGGGAACCAGGCAGGCTTGCTTCCTTTCACAGAGGAAGAGTAAAATGAGATGGAAATAAACAGGAACAATGGTGAAAACACCAATCTTGGTTTCAGATAATTCTAGAGCCCAAACAGCTACCCTGGATTAAATCTTGGAGAATATAAAATTCGCTACTAATTTTGGGCCTTCATAACAAAAGAGGTCCTAGATTTGCTTAAAATCAGTTATACCATTTCAATCTCAACCACTTGGAAGCTACTGGGAATTTAAAACAAAATCAGATTCAATCCACATTGCTTGGTACTTTTCCACCAAAATCTCTAAACAGCCCCCAAAGCCATATGCAGGCCATACGTAGCAGAAGGGAGATCAAGATGTTAGAATTGGAGCTGGAGTAACTCAAGTCTTTACGGCTGTCTTGTTAGTCTCAATTCAACACCTAGAAAATGTCCATGAGAGGTGTTTTTCTATCAAGATGAAGAAGCTCAGGGAACTTCCCTGGTGTCAGTCAGTTCAGTTGCTCATTCGTGTCCAACTCTTTGCGACCCCATGGACTGCAGCATGCCAGGCCTCCCTGTCCATCGCCAACTCCCGGAGTTTACTCAAACTCATGTCCATCGCATCGGGGATGCCATCCAACCATCTCATCCTCTGTCATTCCCTTCTCCTCCTGCCTTCAATTTTTCCCAGCATCAGGGTCTTTTCCAGTGAGTTGGTTCCTCACATCAGGTGGCCAAAGTACTGGAGTTTCAGCTTCGACATCAATCCTTCCAATGATTATTCAGGACTGATTTCCTTTAGGGTTGACTGGTTCCAGTGGTTATAAATCTGCCTTCCAATGCAGGGGACGAGCTTTCGACCCCTGGTCTGGGAACTAAGATCCCACCAAGGAGCAACTAAGCCCGCGAGCTGCAACTACTGAGCCCACGTGCTGCGGAGACTGTGGGCCATAACGAAAGATCCCACAGGCTGTAATGAGGATTCTGCGTGCTGCCACTAAGACCTGAACTAAGACCTACAGGCAAATAAATAAGTAAATATTAAAAAAAAAAAAAAAAAAAAGATGCTCAGGCAGGCACAGTGATATGCATTCGCTCACAGGCTGGCTTCTTTCTGGAATTAGTCTTCAGTGATAATTATTCCGTGTATGACTAGGTCTCCAGGTACTGCAGCATAGCCAGGTCTTGTTTCAGACCCTTGGGAGTCAGACACATTTCCGGGTATAAGTAGCAGTTTCATCCTGGAGCTCCTTCACCTTTCACACCACTCAAAGAGAAGATGTTGGATGGCTGGCCCTTAGGAACTTTTTCTCTCATTCATAGACACCTCTGGTAGAAAATAATTTGATTTAACATGATTTTCCTTCCATGTGAACATGCCAGGGTACCGCCTCCCTATCTCATAATACCCTGTGGCTGTCTTTCATCTCGACTCTTTTCTAGTTCCTATGAGTTGAACAAGGACCTAGGATTACAGTGTTTAGAACAGAAAGGTTATAGCGCTCATCTGTGCCAAGCCTTTATTTATTTATTTTGATGTGAAACTTTTGGAACTTTCTGGAACTTTTTTTCCAAATATGCCATTGGTTGAATCCACGGGTATAAGAATGGCTGATTATATAAGCAACAAATAAAAATAGCCTATTTCTGCTGCCACGTAATAGAATATGCATTGTGAATATTGAGATAAAGCTAATGAAGCTCTATGCCATCTCATACCCTAGCTTTTCATGTAGCTGGTATTTTACAACGCTTTATTGTTTGTGAAATCATGACACATGTTAAGATTCTCTTACAAACAGCAGAATATCAGAGAGTGCAAGATTAGTTTATTGACCCTCACTCCTCACACTGGAGCTCCTCACACAGGCAGATTTATAAAGTAATAAAGGCAGTGAAAACCACTGAGCTTGTTCCAAGTTGGAATTAGCATTCCAAAGAATTCCACACCATAATAGGTTACATGATTGAGAAGCCTTAGTGATGTTAGCGTTCCCACACACTCAAGCCTGACCTTATACTTCTGGCGCCCCATGCATTTTATTTGGATGAAAAGTATGCATGGAAGCAGTTTTCTGTATTCCTTCTATAAACCACATGCTGAGATATTGACCTCCTCCTGGCTTTTAGGTGATGCAGATGGTTTGTTTTTTTTTTTTTAATACTGAGATAACTTTAAAATCTCACTTCATGTACAATATTTGCAGTCATCCTCAAATTTGATATACTTACCTTGGGCAGCTTTATGTAAGTTTGTGAAGACAAGGCTACTAAATACCAATCAGTTATAAGGTTTTTATTAAGATTGTCCAACCAGGCATGACTATATCTAATTATGTTCTTATCTAACTCGATATAGCTTGTCCATAAAAGTTTCACAAGAGTCTTAGTCATATGTTCTGTTAAGGTCCAAAACTGCCATGCCAGCCGTGCTTATCCAATAGAAGTAAGTCTGGCATGCATTTCTTGATGAATCTGTGCCAACTTTGGCTTCCAGAGATTCCTGCGTCTTTTTCTACCTGTTCTCACGTCAGTCTTTTAATAATCAGGTCTACATGTTTGCTCTCACTTGTGTGGAGGTGATCTTATTTTCTGAAAGCTGAAGTTCCTGACTTTAGAGGAGAAAAGAGGATGAAAAAGTGAACAACCGCTTGCCATATAGGTGGTAACAAAGCTGGATTTAATTGATTGGGACCTGAACTTAGTATTCTAGAATATTCCAAGCAAGAAGGAGCTTGCATTTCATGGAGGAGCAAATGACGAGAAATTGGCCAGTCTGCTTTCAAAATTGCCAATTGGGGGAGGTGGGGAATGCATCTAAAGATGCACCAAGGAAATGGGGAAAAGGTGTAATGTAGAAAGAGAAGCAGCAGAAAAAGAAGTGTCCTCAAACATCCTCACATAAAAATAGCAAGGATGAAGATTAGGGAATAAAACATGAGTGATGCCTCTGATTTCTGTGCCAGTGCTCATTGTATAGGATATAAGCAATCGGATATCGTAACACAGAAAGTAAATATGGCTTTAGAGTAAATTTGGCACCAAATTCCACCAAGTGTTGGTGGAATAGGGCTGACAATGAGAACTGAGAACAAAAACGTGAGTCTTTTTCAAAAGAAATTGACCTGGGCACATGCAATTGCTTGCTCAGCTAGAACAAGCATTTAAAAGCACCCTCTTCAAGCAGACCGCCTGAGTGGTCCCAGACCCGGAAGAACTGTCATTGTGCAAGCCATTAGGGCAGGCTTTTAAACAGGAGTCTTACAGCGCTGTTCCACACTGGAACATCAGATCGTGTTGTCTTTATCAGACAGTCCATTATCTCCTTTATTCCCTCCCTTGTGCTACATTTATGCGTTTCTGTCTGCCATGCTAGACTTTGAGGACACAAACTGGCAAATAGAGCACAGATCAGGTAAATCACACACGTACCTTAAACCTCGTTCTTTCAGTTCCCACATAGTGACACCATGGCAATTAGCTAAGCTCTGTCCCATATCATTCTCTATAAAATGAAGTGATAGGACCAGCTTCCTGGGGTTATGGTGAGGCGTAGAGATGACATATGCTAAGTGCTTGGCACATAATGGGCATGCAATAAATGTGAGTTTGGAATTGAAACTATGGATGTGGCATAGACAGGAACTTTTATGTGGTTCAGCTGTTTATACACAACAGCAAAAAAAGAAAAAAGAAAAGAGTTCACAATGTAGTAGCCGGCTTAAACAGGTTGAGTATTAATGAGCTCTGACTGGGGCCTTGGAAATAAGCTGGGTAGAAATGAATCTGGAATATCATCAGCAAATGCCTGAAATGAAATGAATCTTGTTAACATACTGGGAGGATTGTTATGGGTGGGTTTAGTCTGAGATGCTTTCAGCATTCTCTCTCCCTCTTGTTTTTAAACAGTGATATGGAGAGCTGACTCACTGGAAGAGACCCTGATGCTGGGAAAGATTGAGGGCAGGAGGAGCAGGGGACGACAGAGGATGAGATGGTTGGATGGCATCACCAACTCGATGGACATGGGTCTGGGTGGACTTCGGGAGTTGGTGATGGACAGGGAGGCCTGGCATGCTGCGGTTCATGGGGTCACAAAGAGTCAGACACGACTGAGCGACTGAACTGACTGACGGATTAAGGTATAATTCATGGTATGGCATACAGTTTACCCCAAAGCATTAGTGAAGTGTACAATTCAGTGGAAATTAGTATGTTTACAGATGTGTGCAGCTATAGTCACAATCAATCCATCATCTCTAAAAGAAACCCCATTGCCTTTAGCTGTCATAACCCTACACTCCCTCATTGCACCCTAAGCTGCTGGTCATCCATTTTCTGTCTCTATGGATTTCCCTGTTCTGAACATTTCATATGACTGGTATCATGCAGTATGTGCGCTTATGTAACAAGCTTCTTTCATTTAGCATGTTTTCAAGGTTTATCTATGTGGTAGCATGTATCAGTCCTTTATGGCAAAATAATGATGCTAGGAGGGATTGGGGGCAGGAGGAGAAGGGGACGACAGAGGATGAGATGGCTGGATGGCATCACTGACTCGATGGACGTGAGTCTGAGTGAACTCTGGGAGTTGGTGATGGACAGGGAGGCCTGGCGTGCTGCCATTCATGGGGTCGCAAAGAGTCGCACATGACTGAGCGACTGAACTGAACTGAACTGAACTGAATATTCCTTTATATATATATATATATATATATATATATATACACACACACACACACACACACATACATCACAATTTGTTTATCCCTGTGTTGGTTGGCAGACATTTGGGTTGTCTCCTGTCTTCTGGCCATTATGAATGCTGCTGCTATGAACGTTACTGTATATTTTGTGTGTGTTTTTATTTCTCTTAACTGTATACTTAGGAGTAGAGCTGCTGGATTTCAACCCTCTTTTGATACTCATAACTGGGAACACTGAGTCTGTGATTCTAGCCTGTCTCCCTAAAACACTTTCCTGTGACAATCGTAGATTTTCTGCATTTTATTCACTTAATAATTACTGAGAAATTATTGCAAGTCAGGTAATGTTTTAGGCACCAGACAACTTTGGTGGGTTCTTTAGGTTTTATACTCTTCAAGATCTAGCTGGAACCTGACAGTTGGGGTATTACATTTATCTGTACCAAGGATAATTATAGACCACCTTAGCAGGAAAATAAATATAACTCTTAACCTGCCTCTTTTTTATGATCCAAATAAACTATCATTTTTTCTTAGCTCCTTTGTACACACTGTCTATAAGTTTTTATAGAAGCTTCTTGTTCACACTGCTTTTTCATATATTTGTATTCATCCATTCACTCACTACAAATTTAGTAAGCACCTACACTCTGTTAATCATTATACCAGACTTTATCAATATAAAGATAAGACACTCACTGTTCTTTGAAGAGAAACCATATATAAATAGGTATTGGGATGTTCCTAACCCATTTTGACATCCCTGGGAAAGTCTTCTTGAAAGGTGAAGATTTACAACATGGATTTAGAGACAGGCCAGGGTGAGATGGGGAACTTTCCATGAAGAGGGAACAGTGTAAGGAGATACATAAATAAGAAACATGATGGTAAAGTAGTTAAATACTGCTGGATCATAAACTGCATCTAAGATAAAGAATTTTCAAAGGAACAATATACTTACTTAACATGTAGCCTGCCAGTGGGAATTAATGATTAAGAGAACATGATTATGCAATAATGTACAACTGCCCACTAAATAGCTCTGTGACATCAGACAAGCCATTAACCTCTCTGTGCCTGCCTCATTTGTCATCCAGTGTTGAGTGGGAAACATTTTATGAATATCTCCTTTTTAAAGTGACACATAGATTGCTTTTAAAAAGTCCCAAAGAGCATTCTAGTATGTCCCAACATAGCCAAGGCTTGGACAGATAGAACTGTATGAGATGAAGGAGATAAGTCATAGATAAGATTTTTGATTAAACAGATTGAAGTGAAGGACTCTGAGTAAAGGAAGCAGATGAATTTCAGACCTGGCTTGGTGCCCCAGCAGTGCTGACTGCCTACAGAAGAGAAGTCCCAACTCCTGCATTCAAGTCTGCACTTATCCTTCGCAAGCCCCACCTTCCATGATGCATGAAAAGGGCACACCTATTATCTGACCTCAAATCCTCTCCTGATACTTGATTTGGAATCTTGGATGTGTCTCTGCAGACTGTGGGTTGTGAGCCTCTCCCATTCTATTCATGGAACTCATTGCTTCACAGATCAAGTGTTTGCTCTGTTCCCTTGTAAAATTTGGATATTTCTAGGTCTTCAAGATCATATACAGGACTCTATCAGGGTCTGTATCACATTTTACTCTTTCCAACACTTTTATTGGGGTATAGTTGAGTTATGATGTTGTGTTAGTTTCAGGTGCACATTTTGTTCTTATTTGTATGCTAGCAGTGGTCAATGGTTCCTCCTTTTCTTTTTGAAAGCTATCCATAGTTATCTTTGACCTTCATTTGCTGCCTCTAGGTCAAGGCAGTGACACAACAAGCAAATACAATAGAAAGGGCCTGATACTGCCACAGAAACCCTTTAAGTTGGGCACATGCCAGGCTCCAGAGCCTTGGCCCTCATACTTTGGTCCATACTGATAAGCCACAGGGGACACCAGGGGGTAGCCTTGGTACCCATACATAAATGTCCCCAAACACTCAGTCAGAAATGTACAGAAGCACAGGAGAGGCGGAGAAGAGCTCTTGCCAGTTCTTCCAGCCACTTGATATACCCAAGGGATAGTCTTGCTTTGCTTCTTTAATCGTTCTTTTTATGGCTGAGTAATATTCCATTACATACATGTCCTACATCTTCTTTATCCATTCTTCTGTTGATGGACATTTAGGTTGCTTCTGTGTCCTGACTACTGTAAACAGTGCAACTGTGAACATTTGGGGTGCATGTATCTTTTTGAATTATGGTTTTCTTTGGTTATTTGCCCAGGAGTGGGACTGCTGGGTGAAATGGCAGTTCTGTTTTTAGTTTTTTAATGAACATCCATATTATTTTGCATAGTGGCTATATCAGTTTACATTCCCATCAGCAGTGCATGAGGATTCCCTTTCTCTGCACCCCCTCAAGCATTTATTGTTTTGTAGATTTTTTAAAATAGATAACTAATGAGAACATGCTGTATGATACAGCGAACTCTACCTAATGCACTGTGGTGACCTAAATGGGAAGGAAGTCCAAAAAAGAGGGCATATATGTATATGTATGGCTGGTGCATTTTGCTGCACAGCAGACGCTAACACATTGTAAAGCAACTATATTCCAAAAAAAATTAATTAAAAATGGTCAATTTTGTGAAAGAGGAACAAGCAATCTATGGCATGCAAAATGAACAGAGAAGAAGGCATGATGAAACCTGCAAGACCCTAAATGTGTGTTAGTTCAGTAAGTAAACTCTGTCACTCTAAGATCATATAGTGCTCAATGGGAAGGGCCACTGCTAAAGTGAGCCCATTGCCTTTACTGAAGAGAGAATTTACCCGGGTAAAAGGAAAACTTCTACCTGTGCTGGTAAGTCTGCTGCTGACTTAAATGTGCTACAGAAGCTTCTGGAATTACTACCACTAGTGGTAGTAAATATCTGAGAGTCGTTTTATTTTTTTTCTTTTATAAAAGTTTGCATTATTTACTGAAATTTGTACTCTGTACAGAACTGAATTCCTAGGATAGGCTACATTTGGAATTTAAGGTTTTATTATAAGCACCACTTATGCTTTCTATTTTTATCTGCTTTGTAATTTTTTAGTTGTCAGTGGTGGGTTGCCAAATCACTGCCGTTTTATTCAGTAAAATGTTTACATATTGAAAACATGGTTCGTGCCTGTATTACTAAGACAGCAAAACAACCACCAAGCCGTAGGAATCTCTTTTTTTCGGGGGAGTGTGTCGAATTAAATACCAGGAAAAAACGCTCTGGGAGGCTTGCATACCCATCCCAGCTACTGTATGTTAGCTGCTAGAGGGCACAGCTGCCTCATTTGCTAGAGAATTTATTATAGGGAAGAACTGATGCCATGTTGGATCTGTTTCTTTTACTTTAACCTTTGCTTCCTATGGCTTTAGTTCAGTAAAAGCATACTGTTTATATATAATAGCCTACCTTGGGGAACTCTTCTCTTCTGCCTGAATGTTAAACCAAAATGCCTTTGTTCAGTACGCTGTCTACCTGTGGATGGCTACAGGAGGGAAGAAAGTAACACATCCTCTCCCCAAGGCTGGCCATTCCAGAAGATATTTGCAAGATTAATGGCCTTTTTACTTTACTTCCTCAACAACCCCCCAACCACATTCTGTAAAAGAACCTGGCATCCAGACCCAGTTAAGATGGTTATTTTGAGACATTAGTCTGCTATCTTCTCAGTCTGGCTTTCCAAATAAAGTTGTGTTTCTTGCCTCAACACCTCTTCTCTTAGATTTATTGGCCTGTTGTGCAGTGAGCAGAGCAATCAGTCTTGGATTTGGTGGTAACAAATTTCCTCACCTGGAGGAAAACACCCCTCACCCCCAACCAAGGGCAGCACGCAACCAACTCGACTGATAAGGAAATACGAAAGTCCTACTCTTTTGTCTCAAGGTAGGACAATGTCAAGGTATGACAGTGACTCCTTGGGAAAGACCCTGATGCTGGGAAAGATTGAAGGTCGGAGGAGAAGGGGACAACAGAGGATGAGATGGTTGGATGGCATCACCAACTCAATGGGCATGAGTTTGAATAAGCTCTGGGAGTTGGTGATGGATAGGGATACAGTTCATGGGGTCGCAAAGAGTCGGACATGATTGTGCAACTGAACTGAACTGAAGGACAGTGTCTGGTGTCACTCTTGTTTCAAAACTCTCTACAGGATCAAATTAAGACTAGAATTCAGCTGACACCATATCTTTTCTTTGCTTTCCCCCTGTGTCTTATCCTTCACTTCCTTCCAAGTGAAGCTTCCTTCACTTTCTTCCTTATTAGTTTCTTCTGAAACGCTTCTACAAAGAATTAGTGACTTTATGATCCTTATCTTGTGCTCAGCCTCCGAGAAACTCAAATGAAGACTGTGTGTGAAAATATTTATCAGTCCCAGGGGAGGATAACTTTTAAAAAAATGTTAAACTAAAGTGATATAAACCATTTTCAGAAAAAGGACATTTACAAAGTATTATAATAAAGATATCCATTTAAATATATAAAAAATAAGCATTTTGTGTTTGGAAATTTTGACATACAGTGACAGAATAATGTGAAAATTGTGTACAATTGTTGATATTCAAGTAATAGAAGCATAGAAAGTCAAAGGTTAGACATAGATGACTCCTGTCAAGCACAAATGTGTTTGTCCATGAACCTATTTTTAATGGCCATGACCTTGTCAGCTACATCCTGTTTGACATTTACAGAAAGATGTGTGATAATAAGATTGATGAATTTATTAGCATTATGAATCATGCAAAAACAGAATCTTCAACACATTTTATTAAGCATTGACTAAAAACTGTTGGTTGGGGAAAGACAAAGATTAGAAATGTTTTAAATTGGTTTCCCAAAGGGCAAGGAAGTTGAATAATTTCTCTAAGTGATTCATAATTTTCTCTAAATGATCAGGGGATGGAAAACACATCTCCCTGCCATATTGTGCTTCTGTGGACAATATGGCCAGAGGAGTTTATGTACGTTCAGAAGAGCAAGATACTGGGAAATGAGCAGAAAGGGAAATGTCATATTGCTGAGTCAGGCACTGAACAAGGAGTTCTGTTCTGATTTTTCAAAAGAAAATGACTAGATTTGAGATTGAGGCTCATTCATTGATCGATTCAACCAATATTTAGAGAGCACCTCTTCTGTGCTGGAGTTCTGTGCTCGTTGCTGTGGTTACAGACATGAAAAGGCAGAAATGAGCTCGCAAGCCAAGTTTGCTGTATTGTAATCTTTCCTGATCTGACTTACATGCTTTTTGCAAATGATTTCTGGAGTTTAAAGGCTCTGTCTGCATTTGTGTGATTTTCTAGGGTTTTCAAATATTTAACCATGTCTGAGCTGTTCCCAATTGCCTGAAGCTCTTCAGTTAATTCTCATTCCAATATTGTCATAGGAAAAAATTAATCTCTCTCCTACTCCCCTTAAGTACCCCAACCCTACAATTATGGTAATTTAATGGTGAATAGTGTTCATTAAATGTTCTGTATCTTAATTGTTTTTCCCAGAGAATATGAAAATGCTACTTCTATTTCTGAGAGTCTTGTGCTGAGTGCTGGCATCCAAGTTGTAAAACTGTTCAAGATTTTTGGACCCAAGAACTCCCACGTGTGAGAGATCAGACCATCTTGTGTCATGCTTTAGAATTTGGTGTCTGATTTTCTTTATTCTGTTCTAGCCCTAATTCATCTGTATTTCAGTAATCACAGCAGCTAGCTTTTGTAGATATCTTTTCATTATACCTGATTTGTCACAACTTTGATTTTATTTTAGTAAATTAAGTATCTTTACAGGGTGCATAGTTTTGCAGAGTAGAACAGTTAGGATTCTGAATATGTAGTTAGAATGTAACCTTCTAAAGAACAGGAGTTTGTTTTATTGTGGTAAATAGTTTGTTACCTTTTGATGAATATTTTGACTCACTTCAGAGATGAATTAATATGGATAAATTTTTCTAGTACTTTAAATAAAATCATTTATGATGGTTCTTACATCTGTTACTGGAAGAATGTTATTTTTCTCAATGATTGTAAGAATTGTGTATCTTAATTTTAAAATAAAAATTTTTACGTAGTAAATGAAATTTGGGCTTTGAGAACCAAGTACTTTGAATTTCCATAAATGACTTTCTTTTCATAAACCACACTGTATGAGAACTCACACACTATGGAGCCTTCATTTAGTGTGTAAACAGATTCTTTGTAAGTTAGCTTTATTGATAGAATCTTGCTAGTGTGTTTGTGCCTATGTCAACTTAATTCTTATAGAATCTCTGGGGATTTATGGGTTATTGGATTTTCAAAATCCATTTGAAGCAAGTGGATTCTCAATAGAAGAGTAGATATCTAGTTAAAAAGAAAAGCAATATTTCACCTGATGTTACAAAGAGCTCTTCATTTTTGACATTCAATCGCTGAGAAAGTTAACTTATGAGGAATAAATAGTATTATTTAGCAATCTTCATTTTACCACATCATTAAAAGGTTATATTCCACAAATAATTCACATAATGAAACAATGGGCATAAGTTATATATGTTAAGAAAGGTTAAAAATTCAAATAGTTATAACCTGACTCAAAGGTCATTTGTTCTAAATCAGTACTTAGATTGTTAATTTCTAAGAAAATGAATTTCTAAGTAAATTGTTAACTTATAATAAAACCTTTATTAATGTTGTATTTTATTCAAGAGGATCTTGAAGTAGTAAAGATATGTTTTATAGAAATTCTATATTTTATATTTTCCATTCACAGATTCTACAATACATATATTTCTACTATAATATATTTACTGGTTGATTGATAGCCAATAAATAGCTTAAAATTTTCACATGGTTCATATTCCTGGGGTTGATCTTCAGGTGTACATATCAGAAAACAAACACAGAGATGGCTGAAATTGAGCCGGTTTTTATCACTCCCAATGAAGAGTACCTTATCCTAGTGAGTGCAAAACTGAAATCACAAATTGAAACAATACCAAAATAACAGTGTGCTTATTGTGTATAATTTCTGCACTATTGTAAACATTTTCTATAAATTTAAGGCAAAGATGTTGACAATTTGTTAACATGTCTGAAGCCCTATGATAAACAAAAATCTCCAAAAAACCACAACAAAAAAATTGTACTAGGCACGGTGAGAAAATGAATAAGAAATTAAAGTTTGTCATTTACAATTTAAATAAGCCAATATCTTGAATGAAAATGAAGAAGACATAAGGCAAGTTCAAAGGAACCTAAGAAATTGTCTTGCTTGGTACTGTAGTATTTTAGGAGTGGGAACTGAGACATACTAGGATTAAGTGATTTATCTGATATCATGGTGAGATTGTGGCAGAGTCTGCTCTGGACTCTTCCAGTCCACTTTTTCGTTGCTTACCACTGCCTCCTATGACAGGAGGACACATGCCAGATAATGGTAAGTGCTTAAGAGAAACTGTTTGGAAAAATGGTGGACTGTAATCACATATGGATCACAATAACAGTATTTGGGAGAGGCAGCACCATTCTGGATCATCCATCTCAGACTTGGCAAGCTGGAATGACAACCTGCAACATTAGTTTTTACCAGTTACCAGTCACTGGTGTAATGAGACAAATGCTACCAGAGAAACTTAATGAATCAAATTTTAATACAAATGTTTAAATCTTTTACAAAGAAAGGAGGCTGTATTTTCTTCAGCCATAAAATTCTTTCCTTCTTCCTTTTGATTTGAGGTAACGCAGTCAGATCTGTATGGAAAAATCCAAAGAGGGCAAAACAAGTGCAACAAATCTCATTTTTGCAAGAGTATGAAGCTAAATAGAACTATATTCTATTGAATGATTTCCTCAACTTCTCCTTAGGTGTGGTTTAAGGGATAGGCAATAGCTGAGTCAAATTTAATTTGTTCCATTTCTCCCCATTCTCTGTATTATTTATGTCATATAGTAAACTAACCTGTTTTTAATTTGTTTTAATCAGTTGGTTTTGATCTAAACTTTAAGGTAGGGTTTGGGCTTCCCGGTGCCTCAGTGATAGAGAATCTGCCTGCCAATGCAGGAGACACAGGTTTGATCCTTGGGTCGGGAAGGTTTTCTGGGGAAGGAAATGGCAACCCGCTCCAGTATTCTTGCCTGGAGAATCCCCTGGACGCAGGAGCCTGGTGGGCTATACTCTATGGGGTCGCAAAAGAATAGAATACAACTTAGTGGGTGTCACAACAACAACAAGAGTAGGGTTTAGAATGAGAACATCATTTAAATGAGAACCTAGTTATGTAGGTTATACACATTTGTTTCATTTTATGGGAATTAAAGTTCATATATTTTATGCCCTTATAAATTTATACCAAATATTTATTATAACGACTCATTAAACTTAAAAATTTTTGAAACAATCAATAAATTATAAGAAAGCTGAAAGAGTAATGCAAAGAATTTTTGACTCCCTAATCTATTTGAATGCAATTTTTCTCCTATTAGCTTGCACTAGAGTTCATGAATCTTTGGAAGGAATATCACAAAGTGGTGCTGCTATTTCCCATTGCATCGTGTCTGTGGTATAGGACTGTGACTTGTCCAATTACAGGTGATGTGCACTTTGATAATTAGGTTAAAGTAATACCCACCAGGTTTCTTCACAGTAAACTTAGTCTTTTTTCATTTGTGAATAGTAACTGTCTTATGGTGGCAGTTTTAAAACAACACAAGCATCTCAGTCATCTTCAGATTTTCAAGTTATTCCTTTATTTGTGTATGTCCTTATGAACTATGGTCAACTATTTTATTTTATGGACTAAAATCCACTGCTGCTGCTGCTGCTGCTACTGCTGGCACTTCAGTCGTGTCCGACTCTATGTGAACCCAGGGACTGTAGCCCGCCAGGCTCCTCTGTCCTTGAGATTCTTCAGGCAAGAATACTGGAGTAGATTGCCATGCCCTCCTCCAGGGGATCTTCCTAACCCAGGGATCAAACCCACATCTCTTATGTCTCCTGCACTGGCAGGTGGATTCTTTACCACTAGTGCCACTTGGGAAGCCCCAAATCCTCTACTGTCTTTATTTATTTTGATGCTTAAATTATTGTTATGGGAGCCATTTTGATTGTTTATACATTTTTTTTGATGCTTCTCTGTTATTCTTTGAGCATTTCTTTACTTTGTAGTACAACATAACATTTGAGGCCTATCTTATACATTCCCTGGTTTATCTTAGAGTTGGTCATTTTTCTAAGAAGTCTTGTTTCTTTTCAGTGAGAATAGTATTTTGAAGCCAAGAGCAGGTGTTTAATGTGCTTATTGCTATTGAGGTGTCACTGCTTTCACAGTATCTCAGAGGGTAAAACTAGGGGAATATATGATAGTATGTACACATATACACATATATATTTCTTTCTACTTCAACCAATCAATCAATGTATATATTAAAATCCATGAGTTCATACCAACATTTTCAGTGTCTGCCCAACACCACTGAGCTTTCCTGGTGGCTCAGAAGATAAAAGAATCTACCTGCAATGCAGGAGACCTGGCTTCTATCCCTGGGTTGGGAAGATCCCCTGGAGGAGGGCATGGCAACCCACTCCAGTATTCTTGCCTGGAGAATCCCCACGGACAGAGGAGCCTGGCAGGCTACAGTCCACGGGGTTGCAAAAAGTCGGACACGACTGAGTGACTAAGCATACATCTAACACCATTGAGTTCTTTCTATTTGTTCCATTTCTTTGTTTGTATCTTCCCTCTCTAACAGCGAATAGCTCCAATTATATTGAATGTGTGTACTTATTTGATCACCTTCCCCATATGTAACCCGGCTTCCATTGCCCCTGCTATTCTCTGCTCTGCATGGAAGCTCTCATCACTCTGCTTGGCCTCGCAGCCCTGTGCCAGATGACCCTCCCATGAGGATGCTTCTGCACTCTGGGCTGTGACACCATACTCTGGGTAGCTTTCCCACACATATGTCCTTACTCACTTCAGTTTCTGGCACCCTGAGCTGGACCGTTCAGCTCTCTACACCCCAATCCCTACTGGCTTATTTGCTTACTTTACTGCACCCTATGTCCTACTTACTGGATTTATTATTAAATTGTCGAAGAAGGAGAGGAAGAGAAAGGGAAAACAACTCATTAGATTTTAAAATTAAATGTCAAACTTATAAAATATTTAAGTGACTCAGTATGTTATTAAAAAAGGATGAAGTGTATTCCTGGAAAGTTTTTTTTTTTCCGTATTAGTTATAAAAAGAGTGCTTGATGAAGACTAAGAAGACTAAGCTTTGTTCACAAATTTAATTTCAACACCTGGAATAAGAAAGCCTTGATTAATAGCTTAAAGTTGGTGGAGTTGAGTGATCAATATAATTTCTACCAAGGATGAAGCTTTAGGACCTTCTTCTCTTCCTTTGGTCAAGATTCACTTAATCATCCTTTTGTTGTTGTTGTTGTTTCAACAATTACTTTTTCATTTGTTGCTGAGAACCGGTCCTGGATTTTGTGATCACAAAAGATTTGCTTTTCTGTACCATCAATGTTAATGCTCTTAAGTAATATTTTTTGGAGGCGTTCATTCATTTCAGTGATTTTTTAAAACTATTCCCAGTCACAGAGCACCAAATACATTTTATATGAGGGATGGGAATCCACTTCCAAAAAATATTAATGTAAAAGCTAATAAGATAAAAGCATAACAAAGTCAACATAGTCACACAGAAGCAAGTTATAGGGTGTCCATGGACCTACAGAGGGGCCCTAGTGTTAATACCATACCATGTGCTTGATTAATGGTCACTTGTTTCCTGAGCATCAGCATGTCTCTAAGATTTGCTCCAGTCAATCAGGCAAATGCAGAATGCCATTAAAGTGATAAATTCAAACAGCCCACACAGAATTGTCACAGTCTGTCATGTCAGGTCCCACTTTAGAGAGATTTTTAACTGTATGGATCACTGATTTGATAAACCAAAATGAGTCCTTTAAAGCTCTCCTTTTTTATCAGGTTGCTGAACTTATCAGCATTGCATGCTCAATGAAACTCTCTTTCCTGGAGTCTGAACACCTCAGAGGTGACCGGTGTGTCTTCTTGATAGACTGATGTATTTACTTGTTTCTGCTGTTCATTCCATGAAGGTGAGATTTATGTTTGTCTCTCTTTTTTTTGAGTAACATTGCTGAGAAATATGCTTCTACTTCACTCTGTGGAATTCTTGAAATGAGTTTTGAGGCATTCTCCATGGAAGTGTTAATACTTATGAGATAAAAGACCTGGAGCTGGAAGACCTAGATTTGAATTCTGACACTGGTACCTATTAGCAATGCTGTCTCAGTTTCCTTGTTTGTGAAAGTGGGTATTATCATTATCTCATAAAGTTTTTTCTGAGCCTTAATTATGCTGCAATTCATGAGGTCGCAAAGAGTCGGATGTGACTGAGCGACTGAACTGAACTGAACGGAAAAAAAAATTAAAGTCATTTCAGTACTTGAAAGGACCATGCAAATGTGAGGTATTGTAAGTATTTTGTGAAAAAATCATTTCTTTAAAGGTATAACAGTTCATTAAAGAAGAGTCCAAATGAAAGCAAAGTAATAAATAAAATTACCGTAAGAACTATTGAGAGAATTTGGGTTTTGCCAATCAAAATTTGTTTTCATATTTAGTTAATGCAAATATATTTACTCTTCAAATGTGTAACTAATACTATTGTAAATTTTTAAAAGTTTCAAGAATGTTCATTCCAAAAAGTCTTTGCCTTGTTTTGAAAGATTTAATTTCAAGGACAATATACCTACTTTCCCCCCAAATCAACTCTAAGCAATACGTCTAATAGTATTAATGTAAGTGCAGGTGTTGACTCTTAGAATGAACTGAATAGCGGATCCAAGTCAGCTAGTATATATTCTAAGGCAGTGAAAATGAGGAACAATGACTTAGAGATTCAAAAAAGAGTGGGGTCAGATGTTACTATTTGTGGGCCAATTGTTGTAACTCTCTCAGCCAATATGTGATAAAATTCTTCATCATGGGAAGACTGTATTGACCCCAGCAGAGTGGCAGACATGTATGTCCCTAAACAAACCTGATGTTATTAGACAAAAAGAAGAAGTGTTTTGATTGTCATCATCCTAGATAAGGGGACTGTGAACTTTAGAGTGTCTCACTCATGATTTCCGGTTGTCATCAAGAAGACGGGCTTTATTTGAGTCTCCCTGAAACCAGGGCATGAGCCAATATGTGGACACACATGGTTTACCTGGGAGTTAATCCCAGGAAGCAGGGGTGAGGGGGTGGGGAAGTGAGACACGATATGGGAGAAATGCCAAGTTACTGAGCTGGCTTCTTCTGTGGACAGTTGGTAGTCAGTTTTACTGGAGACCTTTGAGAATTCCGTTAGGGATGTTCCAGTGAAGGACAGGGAGGCTGCGCTCCATTAATTCATGTCTCCTGTTGGTTGGATGCTTCCCAAATGGCTCAGTGGTCAAGAATCTGCCTCTCAATGCAGGAGACACAGATTTGATCCCTGGTTTAGGAAGATCTCCTGGAGAAGGGAATGGCAACCCACTCCAGTATTCTTGCCTGGAAAATCCCATGGACAGAGGATCCTGGTAGGCTGTCGTCCAGGGGGTCACAAAGAGTCAGACAGGACTGAGCACCTGAGCACACCTGTTCGTTGAGGGTTGCTCCTGAAGACGTATTTGCACAATCCACTGCCAAGCTGTGCCTATTTGGGGTAGTTGGGGGCTTTAGAGTGACCTTAGAGAAAGCCCCAAATCTGAGCAGTGCTGCAGTGTGGCTTGAAATGGGATGCTGGTCAATTGCACAGTATTGTTCTTCACTGCTGTGTGAAAATCTGATGGGCCAGGTGATGTGGGCAAGAGTCTGCTATAAGGAAAAGAAAGCAGACCATATAAGAGAGGTCATTATCTAATTATTTATTACAGAGGCAAGATAATCTGGTAGTTGTAGTACCACAGGCTGCTTGGAGTGGGAAGTGAGCATTAAAGTTCTCTAGATATTCATCAGAAGACAGAATGCTGTGATTCTTATGATTAATGTTGAGTATCTAAATGGATACATTTCTGTAATGGCTGAAGTCTTAACAGAGGTTCATGACATTGTACAGGAGACAGGGATCAAGACCATCCCCAAGAAAAAGAAATGCAAAAAGGCAAAATGGCAGTCTGAGGAGGCCTTACAAATAGCTGTGAAAAAAAGAGAAGTGAAAAGCAAAGGAGAAAAGGGAAAATATACCCATTTGAATGCAGAGTTCCAAAGAATAGCAAGAAGAGATAAGAAAGCCTTCCTCTGGGTTCAATACAAAGAAATAGAGGAAAACAATAGAATGGGAAAGACTAGAGATCTCTTCAAGAAAATTAGAGATACCAAGGGAATATTTCATGCAAAGATGGGCTCAACAAAGGACAGAAATGGTAGGGACCGGACAGAAGCAGAAGATATTAAGAAGAGGTGGCAAGAATACACAGAAGAACCATACAAAAAAGATCTTCATGACCCAGATAATCACAATGGTGTGATCACTCATCTAGAGGCAGATATCCTGGAATGTGAAGTCAAGTGGGCCTTAGGAAGCATCATTATGAACAAAGCAAGTGGAGGTGATGGAATTCCAGTTGAGCTATTTCAGATCCTGAAAGATGGTGCTGTGAAAGTGCTGCACTCAATATGCCAGCAAATTTGGAAAACTCAGCAGTGGCCACAGGACAGGAAAAGGTCAGTTTTCATTCCAATCCCAAAAAAAGGCAATGCCAAAGAATGTTCAAACTACCGTACAATTGCACTCATCTCACACGCTAGTAAAGTAATGCTCAAAATTCTCCAAGCCAGGCTTCAGCAATACGTGAACCATGAACTTCCAGATGTTCAAGCTGGCTTTAGAAAAGGTAGAGGAAGCAGAGATCAAATTGCCAACATCTGCTGGATCATGGGAAAAGCAAGAGAGTTCCAGAAAAACATCTATTTCTGCCGTATTGACTATGCCGAAGCCTTTGATTGTGTGGATCACAATAAACTGTGGAAAATTCTGAAAGAGACGGGAATACCAGACCACCTAATCTGCCTCTTGAGAAATCTGTGTGCAGGTCAGGAAGTAACAGTTAGAACTGGACATGGAACAACAGACTGTTTCCAATAGGAAAAGGAGTACGTCAAGGCTGTATATTGTCACGCTGTTTATTTAACTAATATGCAGAGTACGTCATGAGAAACACTGGGCTAGAAGAAGCACAAGCTGGAATCAAGATTGCTGGGAGAAATATCAACAACTTCAGATATGCAGATGACACCACCCTTATGGGAGAAAGTAAAGAAGAACTAAAGAGCTTCTTGATGAAAGTGAAAGAGGAGAGTGAAAAAGTTGGCTTAAAGCTCAACATTCAAAAAATGAAGATCATGGCATCTGGTCCCATCACTTCATGGGAAATAGATGGGGAAACAGTGGAAACAGTGTCCGACTTTATTTTTCTGGGCTCCAAAATCACTGCAGATGGTGATTGCAGCCACAAAATTAAAAGACGCTTACTCCTTAAAAGGAAAGTTATGACCAACCTAGACAGCATATTAAAAAGCAGAGACATTACTTCGTCAACAGAGGTCTGTCTAGTCAATGCTATGGTTTTTCCAGTAGTCATGTATGGATGGGAAAGTTGAACTATAAAGAAAGCTGAGTGCTGAAGAATTGATGCCTTTGAACTGTGGTGTTGGAGAAGACTCTTGAGAGTCCCTTGGACTTCAAGGAGATCCAACCAGTCCATCCTAAAGGAGATCAGTCTTGGGTGTTCATTGGAAGGACTGATGCTGAAGCTGAAACTCCAATACTTTGGCCACCTGATGTGAGGAGCTGACTCATTGGAAAAGACCCTGATTCTGGGAAAGATTGAGGGCAGGAGGAGAAGGGGATGACAGAGGATGAGATGGTTGGATGGCATCACCGACTCAGTGGAGATGGGTTTCAGTAAGCTCCGGAAGTTGGTGATGAACAGGGAGGCCTGGCGTTCTACAGTCCATGGGGTTGCAAAGAGTCGAACATGACTGAGCTACTGAACTAAACTGAAGTCTTACAAACTATTTTTGTTTGTAGGAAACTAGTTTTCAGAAACACAAAGTCATATATTCTTATCTTAAGTTCATTAATCAATGTCTGATCTGTGATTTTGTTACCAAATGTGAGTCCATGTGCCTGACACATAGTGAGGTCACAGAAGCTGAGATGTCAGAGTTTGGAGCAGAGAAAGGCTTAGTGTAGGGCCACACAAGGAGAAGAGGTAGCTCATGCCCCAAACCCTCTGAACTCCCCAAAGAGTTACAGCAAAGCATTTTTAAAGGCCAGGTGAGGGAGTGGCCTGGTTGGTTGGTGAAACTTCGTGCTGTCGAAATCATTTGTTTTTGCGGCTGCCCTGGTAGGTCAAGTCATGATGTTTCTGCAAACCTCCAGCAAAGCAAATGCTGTTCTCTGTTGTGCAACTTTTTAATCTCTATATGAATGGAAAAGTATTACACCCTTAAAAGTCAGAGCCTTGAGAATGGACTATCCTGTATATTTCAGGCTATAGCAACATTCTTAACTGAAGCAAAAGCAATAGAATTCAGAGATTAAAGTAAAATCAGCAGATGCAATATGGAGTCACATTTGTTCTTCCCTGTTACAGTTTGGTGTCCCAGATGAACCTACCCTCAGACAGGGAGTCTCCTGTGCAAATGGCTGTTTTTCAGTGAAGGCTTCAGATGGAATGCCATATTGGAGATTTGGCTTAAGGCAGCCTCTTGGGGGCTTATTATCATGTTTCAAACCCTTATCATCCCAGAGAAACCCAAATCCCTGTAAACTGAAGGGTTATTAGTTTAATAAGCATTTCATTGAATCTGGGAGTTTGAGGGACCATCATCTAAGCTGCACCCTTTATCCTACAGAGGCTCACGGGAATTTCATCATTTACCTAATATCAGTTGTGAGTGGACAGGCTGGGACCAGAACCTGTCCTTCCTGGAATTCAGTTCAATATTCTGCAACAGCATCTCAGATAATATGCACTTGCCAATTTGCATAATCAATCCTTTGCATCACCCAGGGTTACTGTTGAAATATGTAGTGATACACTTCCTGACCTTTAGAATTTTAAATCACTGGGCTTAGTGAAATTCCCTAGACACCTTTAAGAACTTGTGAAAAGGAAAATGAATGCAGGCTTTTAGAATGTTTTGAATACCAAAAGCCAAAGCTGCACAAGTAAATGACAAGAGTTTAAAAAGAATGCCTTAACAGCTGGCTGAATAAATCAACCAAAGTTGAAATGTTCACTTAACTTGTCTGGAAGGAGGGTAACAGGTAAGCACTTTCACCTCTTGCCTCCTCAGCAAACCCAATGTGATGCATATTTTTTCATATGCGCTTTTTATGTATAACTTAAAACTAAACTTTGTCATCCAAGGAGACCCATGGTGCGGGATTCAGACTGCCATGTCTGGGCAGGCCTAGGGCCTTGCTGTTGAAAGGTCGGGCAAGGTCGGGCGTGTTGAGGCATGCCTGGACATGTCCCGGCAGAGTGCCGCAGACAAGCCCCGGAGGCAGGCCGACAACCAAAGCCGTCCAATCAGGTGCCAACACGGAGCCCTTGGACACCAATCACCACTGAGCCCGCGCTTTCTTCCTTATATGGGAGCCCGGCCCGGGGTATAAAACCCTTCCCCACCCCTCATACCTCGCAGACCCCCTTCGCTTCCTTGCTCACCCGCCCCCGGGAGTTCTGCCCGAGAGCGACCGCCCAATAAAGGCCCTGATCAACTGTCCATAGGGGTGGCTCTTTCTTCCCGCGGCGTTTCTTACAGCTGTCAAAGAAGCTTCTGCAACAAAATAATGTACCAGCCTCTGAAGCTGTATTTCATGAAGGTACCTCATGACTTTGGCATATACTTTTGTTGCTGGGGATATAGGATTTCTGTTTCCTCCTGTTTAGGAACAGCCTGCCTGCCAATGTCTCATTGTGGCTAGCCAGCCAAGGGATTTTCCTGCTCCATTTGGGTAGGAAGAGAACTTCATTTTCCCTTAAACATCTTCTGTGAATCACTTGAGTCCTTGGAATGGTCATTCTGGAGTATGGCAAGTGAAGAATTGATCCAAACCCTGGGTAGAGGGGAAAGATACAGATGCTAAGGACTGATGTTGAAACTGAAGCTCCAGTACTTTGACCACCTGATATGAAGAGCCAACACACTGGAAAAGACCCTGATGCTGGGAACGATTGAAGGCGGGAGAAGAAGGGGATGGCAGAGGATGAAATTGTTGGATAGCATCACCGACTCGATGGGCATGAGTTTGAGCAAGCTCTGGGAGGTAGTGAAGGACAGAGAAGCCTGGCGTGCTGCAGTTCACGAGATTGTGGGGAGTCGGACACGACTGAATGACTGAACAACAAGGTGCTCTGGGTATCTAGATCCAGATGTGGGTGCCCATGGCAGTGGGTGATGCCCAGGGCTGAGGGAGACCTATAGCTTCATTCAGAGCTGCCATTAGCGGCATTCAGAGTACATCCTCACCTCCGCTTGAGGAGAAGGTATCATTAGGTAACAGTGCTCCGTGGACTTCTTCCTTCTGCCAGAGATGCCCTTTCCTGGCCAAAGGTCCTGGAGGGAAATGAACAATGAGAGATCCAGGACTGAGAGACCATGGAAACAGTGAAGACTGATGTGGACTGTGCCCCGAAGATGTTAACAGACACTGTAGGGCACGATTTGTTAAAATACTCAGAGTGAAAATGCTTTGTATATGGACCCCTTATGTGTTAATTCAGTTCAGTTCAGTTCAGTCACTCAGTTGTGTCCACCTCTTTGTGGCCCCAGTGTTTTAGTTATAATTATTATTTTTATAATTAACATCTGTGTCGATATTTATTGAATGAGAACCATGTATACGAATGATTAGGTAAGAGCTAAAATGAATGCTGAGTAATAAACTTAAAAAATACATTCATAATGGAAAATTTCAAGCATATTCAAAACGAGAGAGGAGTAGAATGAACTCCATGTACCCATCTCTCCAACAATTATGCAATTATCAGTCCTCAGCCAGTTTCATCTGACCTATATCCACTCTCCATCCTTTTATGAATTGTTTTGAAGCAAACCCAGATATAATAGTTCATCTCTATGAAGTCTGTCTTTAAAAGTTTTGATAGATTCTTTTCAAAGACCTATGGCTGATTCTTGTTGATGTTTGACAGAAAACAACAAAATTCTATAAAGCAATTTAAAAAATTATTTTAAAAACCTAATTCTAATAAAATTGCTACACCTAAGATTTAATTCCTTAGCATCATAAATGTCCAGTGTGTGTTCAAAATTTACTAATTTCTCCATAATCAGTTTGTTTGAATAAAGATCCATATGAGACTCACACACTACAGGAGGCTGACATAGCCCTTAAGTCTTTTAATGAAAGAGACTCCTGGTCTCTTTTTCTTTTTTTCTGACCTCCTTGTTGTAAAGATGATGTATTCGTGAGCCTGTTTATCTCTACTGAATAAAATGTGTTTATAAGGAAAAAAAAAATCTAATTTGGTTTTAAAGCAAAGTATTGTTATTTAAATTTGTATGCCATTGTTACTGTGATTGGTTTGAATTAAAAACTGATTAAAGACAATTTAGGTGACATAAACTTTCAAACTGTGCTACTACAGAAGACTTTTGAGAGTCCTTTGTATAGCAAGGAGTTCAAACCAGTCGATCCTAAAGGAAATCAAACCTGAATATTTGTTGGAAGGACTGATGCTAAAGCTGAAGCTCCAATACTTTGGCCACTGATGGGAAGAGCCAACTCATTGGGAAAGGCCTTGTTTGCTGGGAAAGATGAGGTCAGGAAGAGAAGGGGACAACAGAGGATGAGATGGTTGGATGGCATCACTAACTCAATGGACATGGGTTTGAGCAAACTCTGGGAGATACTGATGGACAGGGAGGCCTGACGTGCTGCAGTCATGGGGTTGCAAAGAGTCAAACATGACTTAGCCACTAAACAACAACAGCAGCAGGAAGTGAAAAAAACAGGGCTCTGTACCCTCTGTAAGCATGCTGTTTGATGTTACAGCTGACGTCCCTGTGGGTGTGGTGCAGTGATTCCTACAGCTGGTCTCTGACTGGCTGCAGCCTGAAAACACAGACTCCTGGTATCCTAGTCAGATACTTGGGACTCTGTATTTTACAGGGCTCCGTGGGTAATACTTAGAGCCATTCCTTTGGTAGTAAAATGAACCCTGCTTTGGCGTCAGAAAATCTGGCTTCAAGTTCTCACTCCTCACTCTTCATTAAAGCATCAGATTTTTTTTAGCTCCCACTGTGTGCCAGACCATGAACTAGCTTCTGAGCTGCTATAACAAGGAAATCAACAGTCATGCTTTGCACCCTAATGAGCTTGCACTCCAGAAGAGGCAGGCATGAATCAAAGAATCCTATTTATCAGTGTTCTTCATCCACTGTGCCAGGTGCTAGAAAGAGAACACAAAATCCCATGAGAAGGGTCTGACTGAGTCAGCACGGGGTCAGTGGTTCAATTTTCCCTGAGAAAATAGCCTTCAACTGAGATCTTATCTGTGACGAGAGGGCAGGATGTCTGTCACTGGGGCACACAGGTCAATATGGTTTAGAACTTCAGGAGAGAGGGTTGAGGTTGGGGAATTAACCCCTCAGGATCTGTTCTTCTGCAGACAAACAGCCAGAGGCTCTGGTTCTCTAGCCATCCTCCTTCTGCACTCAAATGTCTTCACAAGTCTCTAAAATATCTTTCATGATTCTGTCAATTACATTGAAGCTCAAACAATGAGGCTGTTAATAGGCCTGTCTTAAAGAGTGTTAGAATTTTGTTTGTGGTTCTTAAGGCTTCTCTCTATGCTCGTGGGACTGGTTAGTTATTTACAAAATGATATGCATAGCATGGGTTTGATCTCTGGTTCAGGAAGATCCCCTGGAGAAAGAAATGACCCCCCACTACAGTGTTCTTGTCTGGGAAATCCCATGGACAGGGGAGCCTGGCGGGCTACAGTCCATGGGGCTGCAAAGAGTTAGAAAAGACTGAGCAACTAAACAAACAACAAATGCATAGCCGAGAGGAGCATCTGATTTCGTATCACAGCTCCTGAAGAACTGTGCAGTGACGGGGCATTTGTCAAGTGTTTACCTGACAGGTTTCCCATTTTTTTCTTCTTCACCAGAGCCTGAGAGAGATGGATTATTACCGTATCCGTTGTACAGACGCAGAAGCAAAAGCTGAGACAGATGCGGAACCCCACTGTGGTCACAGTGAAAAACGGTGAAGTGGCCACCTGTAAGTCCGTGCAGCTGGGACCATTTATTACCACCACTGTGTGTGTTCTGAGCTCCAGATATATGTGTGTATATCGAAAATACACAATTCAGACCCACCGACTTCCCAGGGCCTGTCTCAATCCTAAAAGTGAGTTTCTATAGAAGATTCCCTATGTTTCTTCTTCCACTCTCCAAAGCCAACAAGGTCTCCTCAGAAGCCTGCAGCTCTCAGCCCAAGGCAAAGCAAAATGAATTGTCCTAAAGGTGCAAGTGATAGAAAGGTTAGGTGTTATTAAGAATTCTACACATTTGAGCTGGAATTTTGCTTTACCCCTGGATGGATCTTTTTTTCAATATGAACAACATTTCTACTCTTCCCCTTAGAGATTGATGCTGAAATTGGACCACATGGGGAGCCCTATAATAAGAAAGGCTTTTTTCTATGCATTGGGGACTGTAGGTGACAACATAGCATTATTTTAAAAGTTGCAAGACTGCTTACTTCCCTTTTGATATGTTTCTTCCTATCTTACTAATTTTATAGTGCATGCTGTTTCTAAGAGTCATTCCTTGGAATTTGAAAGACCTTGTGTAAGGAGATCAGCCCTGGGATTTCTTTGGAAGGACTGATGCTAAAGCTGAAACTCCAATATTTTGGCCACCTCATGCGAAGAGTTGACTCATTGGAAAAGACTGATGCTGGGAGGGATTGGGGGGCAGGAGGAGAAGGGGATGACCGAGGATGAGATGGCTGGATGGCATCACTGACTCGATGGACATGAGTCTGAGTGAACTCCGGGAGTTGGTGATGGACAGGGAGGCCTGGCGTGCTGCAATTCAGCACGAGTTGCAAAGAGTCGGACACGACTGAGCGACTGAACTGAACTGAACTGTGTAATAAAAAATTCCTGTTAAAATAGCATGCTGTCTTAAAAAATTAACCCTTTAGCATCCATTAAGGCTTAAGTGTTAAATCATAACCATGAAGTGTGATGGCTAAATGCCTAAATGATTTATTACGAAGAAGCCAAAGGCTTCTAGATATGAAGGAATCCAGGGACAGAGCCAAAGTTTGAATGATTCTAATGGTGCAAAAATATCAATAAATTTTTGGATATCCCTCTCTTTCCCTTTATCTATCCTACTGCTAGTATTTGTTGATATATTTAAGTGTTAATCATGTCAGATACTATAAAGTCATCAAGGATAGTATAAAATATAGTAACTCTCTTTTGCCTTTTTAGAGCTTCTGTGGAAAAACTGGTTTTCTCAGTTTTTCCCTGAGAATTTTGCTTGGCTGTTGTGTCTAATGCTGCAGTTGTTGGTCCAAGTGGGAATAATGCCATGGGACCTCATCTTAATCAAGTAATATTTTTTCAAATATGACCCTTATCTTTGATTTTGGTTATATGTTTTATTCTATTATTATTTTATATTAATAATATATAATATAATAATAATATATATATAGTGGTTCTTAAGGCTTCTGTCTATTCTGGTGGGACTGCTTAGTCAGTTACAAAATGATATGCATAGCTTGGGTTTGATCCCTGGTTCAGGAAGATCCCCTGGAGAAAGAAATGGCCACCCACTCCAGTATTCTTTCCTGGGAAATCCCATGGACAGAGGAGCCTAGTGGTCTACTGTCCATGGGGCTGCCAAGAGTTGGACATGACTGAGTATATATATGTATAATATATGTAATAATATATAACATTAATAATATATTAAAATCTATAATATTAATTATATATATATATTCTATTATTGATAATAAATTATCCTGAATTTTCCCTCAAAAAATTAAAACATATTGAGGGTCTAGGTTTTGCCACGTTAAATTCCAAACCCTGTTAGTTGAGTAAGACTTTTTGCGACCTTGTTGAATTGTCAACAAAGGTTGGTGGATTTCTGCTAAATTGGGTGCATTCTTATTCTCTCTAACAAAAAAGTGGAGGAAGGAATATCTTTCATTGCCCACATCAAATGGCGCCATCCTCCTAACTTTATTAAATTTGTTTTGCAGAGTGAGAACTAAGACAAACTCCGCTTCTCTTAGCTCTAGTTTAGCTTCCAAACGAAATACTAGTCTGTTAGTTCCTTTCACTATATAGTATCACATTTCTATCACTGTGCTGATGCTAGTCTGGATCCTGACCAGATGGGAAATGGACAAAGTACATTCTGATGGAGAAAACAGAGAACTTCAGAGCAGGGGAAGGAGGGTTAGGCTGCTTCGGTTGGGTATCTCACTTGATCCTCAGGAGCCAGCAACTTCAGTTTCCCACGTGTGGTTTGGATCTCGAAGCGACAAGTGAAGAAGGCGTAGGAAGTGGGAGAAAAAGCACAAGTTCTTTCAGTTCACAGCTTCATTTTGAGACTAGCCCAGAGCAAATAAAAGGAAGCAAATTCTTATCAGAACTTCAACACTCCTGTTGTAAAGGCCCGTCTCATGCAAGCATGTCCTTGGGATTTATCTTAGGAAGACTTGGCTCCATTTAAGCAATGCTCCAGTCATTTGAAAATCCAGGAAAACTTCAAACACCGTGGACCCAGCCGGAAAGCCTGTGATGGCCGCTCTGTGAGTACACGCATGATGAGCCCGAGGGCTCATCCCAAACTGGAGCAGATGACCCTCTAGTCCAGTGATCCTTTTTTCTTTTATACTTTTTAAATTTATTTTTGGCTCTGCTGGGTCCTCGTTGCTGTGCGGGCTTTTCTGTAGTTTCGGCAAGCAGAGGCTACTCTCTAGTTGAGATGCGTGGGCTTCTCATTGTAGTGGCTTCTCTTATTGCAGAGCACGGGTCTCTACGGCCTGCAGGCTTCAGTGGTTGCAGCACGGGGACTCAGTAGATGCGGTTCCCAGGCTCTAGAGCACAGGCTCAATAGTTGTGGTGCACGGCTGCTCCAGGCATGTGGGATCTTCCTGATTTAGGGATCAAACCTGTATCTCCTGGGCTGGCAGGCAGATTCTTTAGTACTGAGCCACAAGGAAGCCCCTAGTCCAGTGGTTCTTAATCAGTAGGCATTAGACCACCTGTGTCAGAAATTGATGTATGTTAAAATGCAGATTCCTTGGCTCCACCTTGGGCCAACTAGAACAAAATTTCCACAAAGTGAGATCTAACAATTTGCGTAATCACAAATATGCTAGAAGCTTCTTATTCGTACTTAGGGCAGATATCCCTGGGGATATGTCACACCCATATCACTTGGGAATGAAGGCAGAACTTTGAGCCTGCAGCTCACATGGGCTGGGATATTTTTGATAGAGCTTCTGTTACAGATAAAACAGTAACAGTAGTCACATCAGTAGCAAAAGGCTTCGTAAAACATTCCAGTCTCCATGGGTGGCATAATTTCTTGTTTTCAAATCCTGATATGTTCTAGAGAAATTTCATTTTTTCATCAAGTTTTCTCAGCTAAATCAATGTGCTGAGGCTCTGAATATACTTCTGGTTCTTGCATTGGAATGCAGTCTCATAGAATAAAATCTCATAGAGCTGTTTGGATAACATAGGAGGATGAATGGATTTGTACCCATGCACTTACATAACTTCACATTTTGCATATTTGTATATTGTTTTATTTAACAAATATGGGCTAGGTACTGTCCTGGTGCTTTAAAAAAATTTTTTTTAACTTCTTTTTTGTATTGGAGTATAGCCACCAGGTGGAGAAGGCAATGGCACCCCACTCCACTACTCTTGCCTGGAAAATCCCATGGACGGAGGAGCCTGGTGGGCTGCAGTCTATGAGGTCACTAAGAGTCAGACATGACTGAGCAACTTCCCTTTCACTTTTCACTTTCATGCATTGGAGAAGGAAATGGCAACCCACTCCAGTGTTCTTGCCTGGAGAATCCCAGGGACAGGGGAGCGTGGTGGGCTGCTGTCAATGGGGTCACACCGAGTTGGACATGACTGAAGTGACTTAGCAATAGCAATAGCCACCAGGGCAAGCTTCCCTGGTAGCTCAGTTGGTAAAGTGTCAGCTTGCAATGAGAAGACCCCCTGGGGAAGGAAATGGCAACCCATTCTAGTATTTTTGTCTGGAGAATTCCATGGACAGAGGAGCCTGGTTGCGCTACAACCCATGGGGTCACAAAGAATCAGACATGACTGAGTGACTAACACATAGCCAATTAACAATGTTGCAATAGTTTCAGGTGAACAGTGAAGGGACTCAGCCATATGTACACATGTATGCATGCTCTCCCAAACTCTCTTCCCATTCAGGTTGCCATATAACACTGAGCAGAGTTGCATATTCTATACAGTAGGTCCTCGTTGGTTATCCATTTTAAGTGTAGCAGTGTGTGTATAGGCAACCATAAGTTTGTTCTCTAAGTCTGTGAGTCTCTTTCTGTTTTGTTAGTAAGTTCATTTGTATCATTTCTTTTTAGATTCCATATATAATGGATGTCATATGATATTAATTATAATTTAATCTGATATTTAATTATAACTATAGTATTAAATTATAGTCATTTAATATTGTTGTTGTTCAATCACAAAGTCACATCCAACCCTTTGTGACTCATGGACAGCAGCATGCCAGGCTTCCCTGTGCTTCACTATCTCCCAGAGTTTGCTCAAACTCATGTCTGTTGAGTCAGTGATGCCATCCAACCATCTCATCCTCTGTCATCCCCTTCTCTTCCCGCCTTCAATCTTTCCCAGAATCAGGGTCTTTTCCAATGAGTGGGCTCTTCGCATCAGGTGGCCAAAGTATTGGAGCGTCAACTTCAGCGTCAGTCCTTCCAATGACTATTCAGGGTTGATTTCTTTTAGGATTGACTGGTTTGATCTCCTTGCTTTTATAATTTTAATAGTATTTAATTTTGATAAAAGAGTAGCATTGAAGTAGCAAGAGCGATCTGACATGAAAGACATTTCACCTGCCTTCTTTGGGGTGGCACTTGGGACATAGAGGGTGGGCACTTGGTACACAGACAGATGTCAGTCCTGGCTTTCCCGCTTGCTGGTTGTGTAACCTTAGGCAGGTTATTTAACATCTCTGAATCTCTGCTTTCTCACCTATGAAGAGAGGACAATAATATGTTCCTTCTATAGTATAGAAAATTACCTTAATAACTGTGTCTGGAACATACCCAATGCTCAAGAAATATGCTGCCCCTCATTGCACTACAGGAAGGAGTCAGGTGGCACGTTGTAGCTTCTGTGCACTCAGTGATGGTCTGTTATTGAGGAATATTTCATCTTTTTTTAATTATTATACTTTTCCTGTATCCATAATACCGCTGTTCCCTTCTACAGGAACAATGAAACACGGTACCAGCCTTGCTGCGTTATTAATTTTGCCCTGAGCATGCTGACGGTGACCTCTTCCACAGTAGCCTTCACTGCGTTGTCTTAAAAATGTTTCACAAAGGTCCTTCCCTGAGTGTGAGCATTAGTCTCCATCTTCCCATTGCTTCAGTGCAGCAGTCATCAGTAATAGGTACATTTGCAGTTTGGCTCAGGTTTCTTTCTCTGCTTTGCTCAGAAGATACCACTGACCTTTCTAATTAGCTGGGTTGCAGATGACCGAGCTTGCACGCAGGAGAGCCAGTGAGAAAATAAATCTTCCCTTTTTCTGTCTAGCCAGTCACCAAGAGTCAGGAAAAATTCCACTCAAAGTCCATAAATCTATCTTCCTTCCTGAAGGGATATGAGAGAATAACTCTTCTGTCTTTATGCATGATAGCATTCCTGAATGCACAGGGAGGGTTTTGGATTCAAATTTTTGTGCCATATTCACAGCTGGTAAGATTAGCATCCTGCAGGTAGGAGTCAAAGTCGATTTGGATGGGTAAAGGACAGTGGTATGTTTTGGGCTTGTAGATCACCTGAGCTCCTCAAACGGGCTATAAGTAAGGGTATTTCTCAGACAAAAAATCCACACTGAGCAGGAGGATCTACCTGGGCTTGGGAATAAGCCCATCTAAATCCATCTGGAATCCATCTAAAGCATCAGGAGAGAGGGAGAAATTGAGGTCATGGGCTCCATCATCGTATTCCACATAGAATGGATGTTTCAGCCTGTCCAAAAGCACAAAAAAGGAAGTTGAGCTGCTCCAAGCAGTTGCACCAGCTGTTACAGTGGAAGTACAGACGGTATTTAGGAAGCACCACGGGCCAGGATGTATGAGGACGATCCCAGGCTTCCGGACCACAGGCCTCTCTAGATGGGAGGAAGAGGGGTTGGCAAAGATTGGGAAAGGCTTTTCTCACCTAAGAAACAGCATCACAGACCTCTCCAGAGGGCCAGAGCATTTGCACAACTGAGATGCAGCAACCCAGAGCCAAGGGGCTGCTCTCGGGGGGCCAGAGCTGGCGAAAAGCCTGAAAACTCAAACCCGAAAATTCTGCCCATCATCCCAACAGGCCAGCGTGAAATGGCTGCAGGTTCCACTGGTGAGGTGAGGCAGTCAGCCTGCGAATTGCTTCTTAGGTCCTAGGTGAGTAATTCAGAGTAAACATTGAGAGAAAAGTGAAATTGGCTCAGTAGTGTCCGGCTCTTTGTGACCCCCATGGACTATTGCCCGCTAGGCTCCTCTGTCCATGGGAGTCTCTAGGCAAGAATACTGGAGTGGTATTCTCTTCTCCAGGGGATCTTTCCAACCCGAGAATCAAACCCAGGTCTCCTGCATTGCAGGCAGATTCTTTACTTTCTGAGCCCCTAGGGAAGCCCTAACGAGAGACTTGATAGCAACCAGACGTTGCTATGACATCTAAGTGTGGAATCAGCAGGTACATTGTGTCTGGGCTTTTAAGATTTTATTTCTGTTGTGTTTGATTTTTAAATATAAATTGGAAGAAAGATTGGTCCTTCCTCCAGATGGTCTTTGTGCCCACCTGTTTTTATGCCCACTGTTTTCTTTTCCTTCCAGCTGTTCCACTACCCTTATATCCATCCTCCATGGCTCATCCCCACATAGACAAGCTCACAACTTTAGGTTTCAGGTTTTTCTCCCCTCAAGGCACCTCTCTGATTCTGCACCCAGTTCTAAGATGTATGTATATGGGCAAATTTCCCACACTACCAAACAAGTCTCCGACAGCAGCTGGGTATCTTGCAATTCAACTCAATTCTGACACTGCCTTTGTGGGGACAGCATCAGATCCCACCCGTGAAGGCTCAGTCCTACAACACTGCTCCGTCCCCCAACTTCAGATGTCAACTGCAAGTCCAGTTTATCACTTGTGCTTCTGACTGATCAGCTAAAGTGACCTCCTTAGTTCTAGTGACCTCCTCAAGTTTGACTAATTTACTACTGCAGCGCAACAACTCAGGGAAACATTTTACTTACTAAGTTACCTATTTATTCTAAAAGGATATAACTCAAGAAAAGCCAGTGGAAGAGATGCACAGGGTGAGAAAAGGGGGAAAGGTGAGAAGCTTCCATGCTCTCATGAGGACCACTCTCCCCAAATCCTTATGTAGTCACCAACCCAGAAGCTCTTCCAATCTTGTCCTTTGGGTTTTTATGGAGGCTTCATTACTTAAGCATGATTGATTACATCACTAGCCACTGATGACTGAATTCAGTCTCCAGCCCCTCTCACCTCCTTGGAAGTTGAGGGTTGGTGAACCTGTAAGTTTCAACACTCTAATCCCAAGCTTGGTTTCCCTGGCCAACAGACCCCATTCTAGACACTTTGAAAAAGTCACCTCATTAATCTAACAAATCACCTTTAGGAAATTCCAAGAGTTTTAGGAGCGCTGTGCCAGAAGTGGGGACTAAGACCAAAAATACATTTATTATGAATAACAGTGTCATATCATTTACATGAATGCTGAGTGCTGACTTGACAGCAATAACATTTCTTTTGAAATTTTCAAGAATATGATCCTCAATGAAGCAATGAAACTAGTTAAAAAGTTCATACCACTGTCAGAAAAAAATGTGGCATTTTCCCACATTAGTAGTAGCATCAGGGCTTAAAAACCCAGGGAGGAACTGGTTGGCTTAAAGATATTAGGAGATGATCTTTGATGGAGAAAACAATTTTCCAAACAGATTACTATTTAATCATTCAGATGGTTCTTTTGAGTTACTTTAAGATCTGTGAGGCTGATGCAGGCTATAAATTCAATAGCTTGTCACTGTAAGCTATACAGTTTTACAGAATATTGTATTAATTTTTTTCAAAGGCAGATGCAATCAGAGTGTAATGTCTTAGCCATGTTCTAGAAAATGATCCAAAAGTACATTTTTCAAACAGGATTGTAAACTGCAGTTGAGGTGGCGGCCCTATAACTGAAGTGGACTGATTTCTGTATAACTGATTTCTTTGTGGCATTTAACCTGGCCAGACTTGGGTCCTGCAGCCCTCATGGATTAAGTTTCTACCTTTGCTCAGGTCTCATCATGTCCCAGGAAGTGATGTTGAGAAGAGTAAGGAGTTTGATCCACCTGAGCTGGGTTGCCATGTCTACTGAGCTAATAGTGGGCTGACACATCCAAGGAAACTCTCCTCTGTCCAGAAAGCATTTCCCATCAGGTCTCAAACTTTTCTCCAGTCTCCTGAGGGTGTGTTCAGTCATTAGTTCATATCCAACTCTTTGTGACCCCCAGGACTGTCGCCCACCTGGCTCCTCTGTCCATGGAGTTTCCAAGCAAGAATACTGGAGTAGGTCACATTTCCTCCTCCAGGGGATCTTCCCGGCCCAGGGATCGAACCTGCATCTCTTGCGTCTCCTGCATTGGAGGCAGATTCTTTACCACTGAACCACCTGGGGAACCCCTCTGTTCCCCTAGTGAAGATGTCTTCCCTCCTCTGTGATAGTCAAAGACTGTCACGTTGCTGCCAAAAGACAGCTTTTCACACTCTCATCTTCCTTGAGAGAATGTAAAACTAATTGGTGTGCGGCATGAGAGGACGAAATTTGGCAGAATTGGCAGGTGTGAACATTCTTTCTTCACGTCGCGCAGAGTCATCTGGAGGAGAACGAGGGAGGTGTCCTGATAGGAGCTGTTTCCCATTGCACAGCGCTGGCCACCGCATGACTCTGCACAAGCAGAGAAGATGCGTGCTGCTGCGAAAAGAACTGACAGATACGATTTGGTTCCGGGAACTGTGCTGCATGACACACGCTGGAAACGAACTCATTAGCTGTGATCTTGTAAAGATTCTGGCATTTTGCGATAAAGTGGTTTGATCACCAGTCTGTCGCATCGGGAGGTTTTGGAGTAGCTTTAAACGGCACTGTAGATCAGTAGGAAAATGAAGTGCTTTACATGTGATGAAAGATTTCCACTCAGAGGAGAAGACATTCAACCATTTAAAGTCTGTGTGTGTGCACATGCATGCATACGTGTGTGTATGTTGGTGTGTGGTGTACAGCAACAGAAAATCCACTTAGGAGAACTTGTAAAGAACCTCCGAGAAGGGACTTCCCTGGTGGTTCAGTGGTTAAGAATCTGCTTGCCAAGGCAGTGGACTTGGGTTGGCTCCCTGGTCCGGGAGGACTGCACATCCCTTGGGGCAGTAAAGGCCGTGAGCCACAGCTGCTGAAGCCCGTGTGCCTAGAGCCCGTGCTCTGCAAGAGGAGCCACGCCCTAGGAAGCCTGCGCGCTGCGGCTAGAGAGCAGCCCCCACTTGGCACAACAGAGAAAGCCAGCGCACAGCCACGAAGACGCAGCGCAGCCCCAAATAAAAAGAAAGAAATGATTTTTTTTTTCAAAGAAAAGAAGAAAGAACCCACTAAAATTGTCTGACCAAGGCATAGCCCTTAATTTTGGAACTACTGGATGTGCAAAATGAAAGGAAGTGAGCATCAGTGAGTGTAAAAGATGAGAGCCAGAAAATATCAATGTGAGTTATGATATCAATGGAACAATGAATTGCCAATGACACAGAGGTGCTTTATGAGTCTTGGCAGGCAATTAGGTAAGAGTAGTTTCTCAGGGCGTAGCAATTTGAAGTGGTTATTAACTATGTACACTGAAATTTGATGGGCTAAAAAAAAATGTTAAAAAATAACTTTCACATTGAATTGTTTCCTCCACTATGCTTTTTTTAAAAAAACAAACCCAGACTCACAATGAGCTGAAGTAAGAAATTTTTTTCCCAAACAAAGATGACTAAACTGAAAGGATAAAACCTTCTATTTTTAGTGGGCCCTGATGTTCTTTATTGCTTGCATTCCTAGTTTCCAGATAATATGTTCTCCAGTTGGCTGGTTATTGTGCAGGAAGTCACATTTCACTATGTCAGCAAACAATGGCATGAGCTGAAAGAGTGAAACAAAATCAACTTGGGAAAAAACTAACATAAAAACACTGACATCTAGAAGTAGTTTAATCCCTTAGAACATAAAAGACTATAAAAGCAGAGTTAAGATAAAAGACCGTACTACAGGTTCTTCTTGGCTAGATAAGTGTAAATTCTTATTTGTAGTTTAAACTACATGGTTGTGAAAAATGACCAATTGGTAATTGAATGGGTAAAAAGAAGATATAGCTGTGTGTGTGTGTATATACACATACAGTACAATATGTATATATACAGTAATATATATATATTTTTTTCACTGTTGTTGTTTAGTCGATCAGTAGTGTCTGACTAACTCTTTTGTGACCCCATGGACTGTAGCCCACCAGGCTCCTCTGTCCATGGGATTTTCCAGGCAAGAATACCAAAGTAGGTTGCCATTTCCCCCTCCAGTGGATTTTCCCAACCCAGGGATCAAACCTGCATCTCCTGCACTGGCAGGCAGATTCTTTACCACTGAACCACCAACGAAGCCACTATCTGTTTGTTGAAGTATTTTAAAAAATTAAGTTATATGAAGACAGTTAATTTCCAGGTGAAGGAAACGTCGATGAGATGGAAGTTGATGAAAAGCAAATGTTTTCCTGACTTCCATTTGTGGTTCTTTTCACTCTTCTTTGCTGAATCAGTTACTTATCATACAACTACATTTATAGTTAATTTAAAAATAAAATAAATGCCTGATTTTAGAAAGTGGAGCCCAAAGGGAAGCACTCTTCTCACAGTCAACAGGAAAAGTGGACTCTTTGTCAAGGCCGTGTGGTACCGTTTGTGTCATCACCAGCAATCTCTCACTATCAGCATGCAGTTTTGCCAATGGATATAAATCTGCTTCCTGCTGTCTATGTCAATCAAAACTAGCATCCTGGCATTTCATTTCATGTTTCACAGACGGGAGACTTTTGGCAACCTGAGGACATGCGACTTGAAAACAGGAGCAATATTGAAAAGTGTATTCTCTTCCAGTCTTCATAGCTAAAGGGAGTTAGAGCTGAACAATTCTCAGCACAGCACAGAGAGCTCAAAGATATTAAATTCACAGGATATGGTTTTGCCATCGAAAACTGACTTGGGAGGTTTTTTTTCGAGTGAGGAGGAAAGGCAGCCAGTCTAGGGGTTTGGAGTCAGCAGAAATCTGCTGTCTTCTCTGCAGAGATTGTTCTAAGTAATATAGTCAGTTACAATTTCTGGATCTCAGTTTCTGCATCTATTAAACAAAACCTATGAAGAGATAAACTCTTACGATTCCTTTCAATGAAGAAATTTGATCCTCATGACACTATCCCTAATTATACAGATATATAATCTAATCCCATGGAATCCATACATTCATTTTCCAAGTAAGATATTTACTAGCCCTTTGGTTGGCTGTGTGTCTTTTTTCAGAAATGTGACTTTGGCATTTCTTGGTCTGTGTGACATATGACCTATTCTGCTACGTTTTGAATCAGAGCTTTGGCTGGGCAGAAATGACCAGCTGTAACCCTTTTGACCCAATATGTGTGTGCTCAGTCACTAAAGTCATGTCTGACTTCGACTGCATGGACTGTATGTAGCCTGCCAGGCTCCTCTCTCCATGGGATTCTCCAGGCGAGAAGACTGCAGTGGGTTGCCTTTCCCTTCTCCAGGGAATCTTCCTGACCCAGGGATTGAACTTGTGTCTCTTGTGTCTCCTGCATTGGCAGGCAGATTCTTTACCACTGCGCCACCTGGGAAGCCCAGAGAGTCTAATATCAGTAATTCCCTACAGGGACATTCAAGGGACCTTGAATGATTTATGTTTGTGTTGGTGAGTTTCTCCACATGGCGTCCCTGGGAGCAGTGAAGGAAATGAACATTTTGGCAGCTTCAGTTTCCTATTGCCAGCTGTTGCTCAGCATTACTGCAGTCGTAAGTGCCGGGAACTCAGAAATTACAAAGGGCGTCATTCAACTTCCTATTGCTGGTCATGCTTATATGATCAGTACTCTACAGTGGGCAGTTAGGATGGACTAGAACTTCGAAGGCAGAGAGTACTAGTTTCAAATCCCAGTTGCAACCGCTGGCTGTGTAACCTTGGGGAACTTGACCTCTTTCCTTCGTGAACGGGTGTGATGGATGACGTGAGGTCATATTTGTAAAACACCTCGTAGGGCGCTGAAGAATTCCAGGAGTGTTCTCTGTGTGCTGCCCTTCCATGCTGTGTTTACTCTGCTGCAGATAAAATCAATTCAACCTGTTAGACTGTCAGCAGCTTCAGAACTGGCCTTCTCTTCTGGCTTGAGGCATGCCACCTGCAGTATTTTCCAGCAGAAAATAATGTACTTAAAAAAACACTTGTCCATGTAGACTCTGAGTGAATTTTTAATAAAAGCAAAGACAAAACCACCAGAACAAAGAGCAGGAACGAGCCATTTACAATAGAATAAACAAAAATGGCTAATATGTAACGAAAAAATGTTTCAACTCTTCCATCATGGAGAAATCTACAATAAAAAAATCCAACAGGTTTCTTAAGATATACTTCACATAGCATACAATTCACCTATTTATACTATATATTTCAGTGTTTTTTCATATATTCACAGAGCCACAACCTTCACCACAATTAATTTCAGAACATTTTCACAGCCCCCATCCCATTAAAAACAAAAAACAAAAAACCCTGAACCCATCAGTAGTCCCTCCTCTTTTCATCCCACCTTATCTCCAACCTCCAGCCCTAGACAACCACTAATCTACTCTGTGTCTCTGTAGATTTGCGAATTCCAGATATTTTAAATAGATTGAAATCATACAATAAATATGTTGTCTTTTGTGACCAGCCTATTTCATTTTGCAAAATGATTTCAAGGTTTATCCACATTACAGAATGTATCATACTGAATCCTTTTTAAAAATTTAAAACTTAAACATGTTTTCATTTTTTTCATTGTGGTAAAACATATATAACATAATATTTGCCATTTTAACCATTTTAAATGTATAATTCAGTGGAATTAATTGTACTCACAATGCCATGCAATAGTCATAAGTATCTATTTCTAAAACTTTTCTTTCCCACAAATAGAAATGTACCTATCAAGCAGTAATTCACTCATTTGCTGATAACCTCTAATCTCCTTTCTGTCTCTATGAATTTGTCTATTATAGATATTACATATGATTAGAGTCATGCCATAGCTGTCATTGTGTGTCTGGCTAATTTCACTTAGCATGATGTTTCCAGGGTTCTTCCATGGTGCAGCCTCTATTAGAACTTCTTTTCATTTTATGGATGAATAATACTCAACTCTATGGATATACCACTCCAGCACCCTACTCCAGTACTCTTGCCTGGAAAATCCCATGGATGGAGGAGCTTGGTAGGGTGCAGTCCATGGGGTCGCTCAGAGTCAGACGTGACTGAGTGACTTCACTTTCACTTTTCACTTTCATGCATTGGAGAAGGAAATAGCAACCCACTCCAGTGTTCATGCCTAGAGAATCCCAGGGACAGGGGAGCCTGGTGGGCTGCCGTCTATGGGGTCACACAGAGTCGGACATGACTGAAGTGACTTGGCAGCTATGGATATACCACTTTTGTTTATCCATATATCTGTTGTTGGAAACTTTGGTTGTTACTACTTTTTGTCCATTGCAAATAATGCTGCAATGAATGTTGGTGTGCAAATATCTGTTTCAGTCCTCGATTTTAAGTTTTTGGAGCTAGGAATACAATCACTGAGTCATCAAATAACTCTTTTTGAGAAACTGCCAGACTGTTGTCCAAAGTGGCTGCACCAGTTTACATTCCCACCAGTAGTGTTTGAGGGCTCCAATTTCTCCACTACTTGTAGTTATCTGTCTGGGGGATAACCGTGCTAGTGAGTATGAAGTAATATCTCATTGTGGTTTTTGATTTGCATTTCCCTGATGGCTAATAATGCTGAATATCTTTTCATATACTTATTGGCATTTGTATATACTTATTGATTTTAAAAAAACAACTTCGGATGACAAATGGCAGTTTTGTTCTTTTTGAGCCAACAAATCCACTTACTGGAATTTACCTGAAGGAGATAATTAGAGAACTATGATGTGTACTTGGACTTCCCTGGTGGCTCGGATGGTAAGGAGTCTGCCTGAAATGTGGGAAACCAGGGTTCAATCCCTGGGTCAGGAAGATCCCCTGGAGAGGGAAATGGCAACCCACTCCAGTATTCTTGTGTGGAAAATCCCAGGGACAGAGGACCCTGGCTGGCTACAGTCCAGGGGGTGGCAAAGAGTCAGACATGACTAATGTGTACTTGGGCTTCCTAGGTGGCACTAGTGGTGAAGAACCCGCCTGCCAATGCAGAAGACATTAGAGACTCGGGTTCAATCCCTGGGTCTGGAAGATTCCCTGTAGGAGGGCATGGCAACTCACTCCAGATTGCCTGGAGAGTCCTCATGGACAGATGAGCCTGGCGGGCTATAGTCCATAGGGTTGCAGAGTTGGATATGACTGAAGCGACTTAGCATGAACCCATGATGTGTACTTAAGTTACTGTATGTATTTTTATAGTAAAGATAAATTGGGAGTACACTCAGCAAGAGAAGTATTTTTAAAATAAGTTATTGTATACGTAAGATTATATACTATGCATTTATTAAAGCAATGATAAAGAAATAATTATTTTGACATATAAAAATACCATGATGTAGGACGGCGGAGCCTGGTGGGCTGCCGTGTGTGGGGTCGCACAGAGTCGGACACGACTGAAGTGACTTAGCAGCAGCAGCAGCAGCAGCATAGAATGAATGAAGTGGATCACAGAGTAACATGCGGTTTTACCATTTGTGTTAGTATTTGTCTTCTTCTCTTTGTATTTATGCACACAGGGAGATGTCTAGCAGGATAACAGGTAAAAGCGAGTAGGCCTTACCTCTCAAATGGTGGGATTTGGGATTACTTTTTAATTTCTCCTTTAAGATTTCCTTTACTGATAGAACTTAAAAAAAAAAAAAACCCAGCATGTATCATAAGAACAGTAATAAAGCTACTTTGAAAGGAAAAATAATTCTGCCCTGAATTGTGCTTCTTACTTTCTTCCCTTGCTATTGGGGAGCCTTCTGCTTTGACCCTGAATGCCTGCCTTCAAGCTACCAGAGAATCTCAATGAATTCTACAGAGAATCTACAGCAACATAGAGAACTGGCGGAACAGAAATGCCTGTGCCTGTCTTCACTGAATTTCCTTGTGATAATTATACAAGTTTAATTATAGCAAATAAATTAAAATCAATACACTGGAATCAATATGCACAAAACAAAATGTGCTGTTTTACTGGTCCTAACAGGATCCCAAATAGGAATCATTCGCTTGCATTTAATATTTGTAGCACATTGATCCTGGAATGGAAATTTGTGAAAGTGAGTGAGGGAAAAGTCGAGAACATTTCTCCATTCTGGCATTCATCATTAGCCAATAGTTCAGTTCATCCAGGTTTGTTCCAAATTGTTTACGCTCTGTCATACCTTTGTATCTGTTGTTTTATATTTTGCCAAAAGGCCCCTCGTCATCTCAAATTCCAAGAAAAGTCCCACTGTTCTACCAAGATGGGCTTTGACTCACACTTGTATCCTTACGACTATGAGTGCTTGGAGGTCATTCTCTTATTTATCTGTCTTCACAGCTCTGCAGCACAGTGCCTTTGCTCTGTGGCAAGTTTATCATAAACTATTGACATTTGCCAGTAACGAATTTCACTGGAAAGTTGCTTAAGCTGTGTCCATCATTAATTCTATATACTTCCCCCAGGAAGTTGAAATGTCCTCTTAATCCTTTACAACACATTGAGTAATTTAATCTTTTCCTTGAAGATACCTTTCTTGCTTGAGTAGGTGCTAAAGCGCATGCATGTTCAGTAGTGTCCAGCTCTCTGCAACTGCATGGACTGTATAGCCCCCCAAACTCTTCTGTCCATGTGGTTTCCCAGACAAGAATACTGGAGTGGGTTGCCATTTCTTCTTCCAGAGGATCTTCCCAATCCAGGGATTGAACTTGCATCTCTTGCATCTCCTGCTTTGGCAGGCAGCTTCTTTTCTACTGGCACCACCTGGGATCCCATTTTCAGGCTGCAGGGTGCACTGGTGATTGTCTAGACTAGCTTCAAAGCTACTGTCTTGGGCTCTCCCTTCACCATCATCCTGGGAATTCTCTCTTGCCTCTTCTGGATTGGACCCAGGGCTGGTTTCATGGGGTCTGTGTCCCATGCAATTGCACTTAGAAGGCTTTTGCCTTGCTGTCTTCATCTTGAAACCCTTAATAAATTTGGAGCAAGGATTCTGGTATTTTCATTTGATCTCTGGTCTCATCCTGCAAATTATGTTGCTGCTTCTGAAATGGAGCCCATGTTTCTGTTTTTGCTTTCTTAGTAAACTCTGATGAGCGATAACACTTACTGTGATAGCTTCCTGAGGAAAGCTGAACAGGAGGTAAATGCTTTTGGAAATTTTGCATGTCTGGAAAAAAAATCTCATACTCTAATAAAGACTGTGACTCAATATAGAATTCCCAGTTGGACATCATTTTCCCTCAGGGTAAATGAAGGCATTGCTTTACTTTCTTCTTGGGTCCAGTGCTTCTGTTAAGGCCGATGCCCTTTTAATTGCTAACCTGTATGTATGACCTATTTCTCTCTATCTCAGTCACAACTTTGCTGTCTGTTTTTTGGCATCCAGGCTTGATGGCTGTAGTCTCCTCTCCTCATCTCCTTTCTGTTCAGGTGAATTTTTAAAAAAAATCATCACTTTAGCAGTGTTTTGCTAGAGAACAGAAGATGTAAACACATGTTTTCAATCTGAGTCACATTTCAAGGGCTGTGTCACTTTTCAAGTTTGCCCTTTCTCTTGGAATGCAGAATTAGATGCTAGTGGTGGGAGATAATTTGCATAAGAAGCCCCTGTGCCTTCTGGAAGCGATACTAATCTTTCTTTTCAAAATTCAGTGTTAAGGAAAGCCTTTGCAGTGATCAAGGGCGGCAGACAAGAAAGAGCATCAAGAACTCCAGAGAGAAGTTCACCCTGAGAAAAGGGTAGACCATAGGCAATACCCAGTGTTGTATTTGTGCCTCTAGTATAAGAGTTGGCTGCGTCAGGGCTTCCCAGATGACCCAGTGGTAAAGAATCTGCCTGCAATGCAGGAAACTCAGGTTCAATCCCTGGGTCAGGAAGATCCCCTGGGAAAAGGAATGGCAGCTCACTCTAGTATTCGTGCCTGGGAAATCCCATGGACAGAGGAGCCTGGCAGGCTACAGTCCATGGGGTTGCAAAGAGTGGGACATGACCGAGTGACTTAAACAACAACAACATGAGACTGAACAAAAGAACCATCACCTTGGTCTCTATTACTGATCATTAATGCATGTGCTTTTTGGCTATTATGAATAGTGTGATCAATATCCTTCTATGCACATTTTTGCACATGTCATTCTTTTCCCCTGCATTTCACATGCTGCATTTTGCCAGAATACCTCCAAAAAAGTTACTTCCTGGACTCAGTGCGATTTTATTTGAAGAAAAGGATTTTCTTATACAGACCTAAGAAAATCCTTTCTCTCTGATTTCATAAATGGAAGAAATATTAAGGTTATTTGAGCCCCTGTTTTTATTTGAGTATGAATATTTGTTAAGGTCCAATTTCCATTTTTGATGGAAATGGAATGCATTTGTAATTTGGTTATAATACCTAATTATTAATATTCCAGAAAGAGGGATGTATTTTTTTTATAACCTCTGAAATTTCACTCTCCCCTAGGTCTATATTTGTAAGTATATATTTTACAAGCATTTCTCTAGGAATTTCAGCCATGTGAAAAATAGTCTGATGATAAAATTAAAGCAGACTTTGTTTGCACTTTGTGTTCTTGAGGTTAATGGAAATTTTAAGTGGTCAGCTGTGGGTTTGCACCCTTGGGAGCTTCCTGGGTGAAATTTGAAATTGGTCTCCATAGCCAGAGGGCAAGGAGAAGTTGAAAAAAGAGGCCAACCCCTTGAGATTGTCAGGTGGCAGTTTTAATAAACAAGGGAACTTACATATGAGACTTGTCAAGGACAGCCAGCAAGACAAGTAGATCTCTGAAACTACCTGCCAGAATCTTAAGAGTCTATATAGAGGCCTTAATGGTTGGACTGCAAGGAGATCCAACCAGTCCGTTCTAAAGGAGATCAGCCCTGGGTGTTCTTTGGAAAGAATGATGCTAAAGCTGAAACTCCAGTACTTTGGCCACCTCATGTGAAGAGTTGACTCATGGGAAAAGACTCTGATGCTGGGAGGGATTGGAGGCAGGAGAAAAAGGGGATAACAGAGGACAGATGACAGAGGATGGGATGGCTGGATGGCATCACCAACTTGATGGATGTGAGTTTGAGTGAACTCCGGGAGATGGTGATGGACAGGGAGGCCTGGCGTGCTGTGATTCATGGGGTTGCAAAGAGTCGGACACAACTGAGCGACTGAACTGAACTGAACTGAATGGTGTTCAGTCTGGTGTTCAGTCCAGATGGTCTCTGTGACACATTACTTTTTCGAGGCTAACTCTTTGAAATGGTCCATCTGATGTGAAGAGCCTACTCATTAGAAAAGACCCTAATGCTAGGAAAGATTGAGGGCATGAGGGGAAGAGATGAGATGGCATCACCAGCTCAATGGATATGAGTTTGAGCAAACTCCAGGAGATGGTGAAGGACAGGGAAGCCTGGCATGCTGCAGTCCATGGGGTTGCAAAGAGTTGGACATGACTTAAGGACTGAACATTAACAACAAATGGGAATGGTGGGCAGAATGTATATCTCCAGGGCGGGGGAGGGGACAGGGAGGATGACTCTGATCACGCAAGTCCAGCTCTTGGGTCTGTTGGCATTCATTTCCTCTTGATGACCGGCTACAGGAGTAGCAGAGCCCTAGAGAGAAAGCAACAATAACAGGAATTCTTCCTCACCCCAGTTTCATTGAGATAGCGCCAAAGAATTGATGCTTTTGAACTGTGGTGTTGGAGAAGACTCTTGAGAGTCCCTTGGACTGCAAGGAGATCCAACCAGTCCATTCTGAAGGAGATCAACCCTGAGATTTCTTTGGAAGGAAGGATGCTAAAGCTGAAACTCCAGTACTTTGGCCATCTCATGAGAAGAGTTGACTTATGGGAAAAGACTGTGATGCTGGGAGGGATTGAGGGCAGGAGGAGAAGGGGACGACAGAGGATGAGATGGCTGGATGGCATCACTGACTCGATGGACGTGAGTCTGAGTGAACTCCGGGAGTTGGTGATGGACAGGGAGGCCTGGCATGCTGCGTCGCAAAGAGTTGACACAACTGAGCGACTGAACTGAACTGAACACTGTATATGTTTCAGATATGCAAACATTATGATTTGATATATGTTTGCATTGTGAAATGATCATCACAGTCACTTTCCTTCCATCACCTCACCCAGGTACAGTTTTTTCCTTTGTGATAAGAACTAGTAAGATTTACTTCTTTAGCAACTTTCAATAGTCAATACAGTATTGGGTAGAGTCATTAGGGTGTGCATTATAGTCCCAGACCTTATTTATCATATAACTTAGAAGTTTGAACTGTTTGACTACCCCTTCACTTAAACCCAACCCTCAACCACCAATCTGATCTCTGTTTCTGTGAGTCTGGTCTTTTTAGATTCCACGTATAAGTTAGACCACATAAAGGGAAGAACCAATCTGACTCCATATTGGATCTGGTTCTTTTACTTTAATGTTTGTATTCTATTGTTTTTGTTATAAGTTAATCACTAAAGAGATGCTGCTTGTAGCTTAAAGTGTATCTAATGGCCCATCTCCTGGAAACTTGCCTCCCATGTCTGAGCATTAAGCTAAAATACCTTTGTTTAAGCTCTTAGAAAATATGCTGACCAGACCCACCTATGAATGCCTTCAGGAAGGAAGAAATTAATGCATCCCCTCCAGAGTCCGACTGGAATCAGGAAATATTTGCAACAACTTAAACCAGTCAATTGTAAAGGAAATCAATCCTGAGTATTCAGGGTTGCTGAAGCTGAAGCTGTAATACTTTGGCCACCTGATGCTAAGAGCCAACTCATTGGAAAAGACCTCAATGTTGAGAAAGATTGAAGGAAAAAAGAGAAGGGGGCAGCAAAGGATGAAATGGTTAGGTACCCTCACCATCTCAATGGAAGTGAATTTGAGCAAACTCTGGGAGATAGTGGAGTACAGGGGAGCCTGGCATACTGCAGTCCATGGGGTCACAAAAGGTTGGACATGACTCAGTGACTAAACAATAGCAATCCCTTCTTTTACTCTACCTTCTCACATTCCCCTCTCTGCTCTACAAAAGAAACTGGCATCGAAACCCAGACAGAAAGGTTCTTTGGGACAGAAGTCCGCAATCTTGGTCTGCTGCCTTTCTGAATAAAGTCGTCTTTCTTTGTCCCAACACTTTGTCCCTCAGTTGATTGGCTTGCCCCACAGTGAGTATGATCTTGGAGATGTAACAATCACCTGGTATTTGTCTTTCTTTGTCTGACTTATTTCACTTAGCATAATAACGCCAGCTTTGTTATCATTCATATAAACGCTAGAATATGGTATGTTCTCATCCACATTCCATTATATTTAGACTGAATGATGGGTAATTTCAGATAGATCATTTCAAAATATATTGACTTCAGTGCATAAGATTGACCCCAAAGCTGTGTGATCTTTTCTGCTATTTTACATGGCTTTGGGTGGCTGAACATCTTCCATGAGAGGCCCTGGCAGTTGGATCTGTGGCCATGGAGAGAGAAGTGTACCTGAGAATACCTGTGCTCAGGTGGCAGATTTTGCATTGCAAACCGTCTTGAAGGTCACTGTTGATTTCCTACCAAATACAAGGGCAGAGCACTTAATAAACAGCAGCATTTTTTTTTTTTGCCAAATTATCTTCAATTAAAAACATATCACTCACCAATATAACTTTAAAATTTTTTAAGAAACATATTTTCGAAGAGCTGGAAGTTACCTTCTACTTCACTCATATTCCCTCCCCCTCCTCAATATCTAGTTGAGCCGAGCAATTCAACTTGCAAAGATATCTTGAAAGCCGAGTGTTTCTTTTCCATCCTGAACTATCATCATGAATTCAAGATCCCAGCAGCTTTGAATTATGAACCCCCTGCTTCCAGGGTCATCCTTTCTTAATAAATCTCCACTAAAAACTCATTCAGCCATTCTCCTTCTTGAAAATCTTCACAAATTATTTACAAAGAGTTAAGATCAAGAGTTAAGATAATACAAGGGCTGTCTGATGGCTCAGACAGTAAAGAATCTGCCTGCAATGTGGGTGACCTGGGTGTGATCCCTGGGTCAGGAAGATCCCCTGGAGAAGGGAATGGCTACCCACTCCAGTATTCTTGCCTGGAGAATTCCATGGACAGAGGAGCCTGGAAGAGAAGGCTAGAGTCCATGAGGTTGCAAAGAGTTGGACATGACTGAGTGACTAACACTTTTACTTTAAAGACAAGACAAATATGGCAAAGCTGTCTGGAGTTAGTAAGGACAGGACTGGACGAGGAACTAAGTAAGGGGACAATGACCCAGAGTGAACTTGTGACTTTAGGGCAGGCATGCTGACTTTTGATAGAAAAATATGGTCATGGTCAAACTATAATTGATCAGGCAAAGATCTGGGAAAATAAACACCCTTCATATCTCTGCATGTCCTCTGACTTCCTAGTGGAACTAGCCATTGCCCGCACCTGCCAAAAGCTGGAGGGCAAGCAAGGGAGGGTGCCACCCACAGTGACTGGCTCCCCGAGATCCAGAGCAGGTGGAGAGAGAATCTGGGGGGAAAAGGGAAATGAAGGCAATTCAGCACAGTAGCTTTTCCTGAGTCCCTCAAGTTGGACTTATTTCTCCCACATTGATATTCTAAGAACATTTTATTCATTTCTCCACTCAGACACCTGTGATATTATATTGGCAATCTATTTCCATGTTTAGACGATTAGCTCCTTCATTTAAAGACACTGTCTTAATTATCTTCATATCCTTAGTACTTAGCTTTGTCTCATGCACAGTGGTGCCCAGTGAATATTTGATGAATGAAAGGACAAAAGATGGCAGGTGCATCCATATTGGGTGTCTATCAGGAAAACAGTAGCTGGAAGGAAATTGCAGTCTTCCTGTTACATTTCATGTATGGTGTCTTTTGACAATTTCAAGTCAGCTTGAGTCAGGGTGTAGAGAAATGCAGAAAGCAGAGATGGAGTTTGCTTAATTAGAGGAGATAGTGACTAGAAAAGCACTTTGTGAAATAATGATGCTATTCAAACATTACTAGCATCATTTCCATTCTTATAGAGTAAAAATAAGGAGGAACAAAACAGAACCAATCAGGAGCAGTAAGTGGGGAGAAGATTAAATCGTTTGCTAGTCACTATTACCTGGAGGAAGTTAAAACAGACAACAAAGGTGCTTATTCAGCTCGGGCCAGTGACCAGATCAGAGTCATTGAGGACTATTTTCTGTTATCATCCTGACTCATTTTGTAATATTTGGTAAATCACATGACCTTTCTGCGGTGCCAGTTTTTCCAATCCATTAGGTGACTTTTACGGTACATTCTCCCTGCGGATGTGCAAGGGTGTTTGGGTGGTTCATTCAATAATTGTTGTACAGCACTTTGAGTTCCTTAGAGGAAGCCAGGATCACAAGATTTATCTGGGATTATTAATTAGAAAGTCTTTTTGCATTAGTGGAGTCTCTGATTCCTTTGTAGTTCAGCTGCTTTTCTGTGGCTTTCCCAATTCCAATCAACTGAGTTCTGGCCTGGATCCCAAATAAGAGTGCTATAATCAAATTATATTAGAGTCAGACATGACATAGGGACTGAACAACATAATGAAATTAACTTGTTGGGTAGATGTAAAAAAATTAAGTTTGAGCCTCTCTCTTTTTTTCCATTTCATTTATTTATTTTGACTGCGCCGCGGTTCTTTGTGGATGCGTGGCCTTTTCTCTAGCGGCCATGCTGGGGCTTCTCCTTGCAGTGGCTTCTCTTGTTGCGGAGCACAGGCTCCAGGGTGTGGGCTTCAGTGGCTGCTGTTCCTGGGCTCTAGAGCACAGGCTCAGTAGCTGTGGTGCACAGTCTTGGTTGCCCTGCAGTGTGTGGGATCTTCCCGGATCAGGGATTGAACCCGTGTCTCCTGCACTGGCAGGTGGATTCTTTACTGCTGAGCCACCAGGGAAGTCCATGACCCTTTCTTAAGGTGATTAAGGAAAACACTTAGGGTGTTTTGAGTGACCAAAATCAAACAGTTACATAATAGAAATGTACATTTCACGGCACCTGACATATGACACATAACACATGATGTTTTCAGCCTGCCAAGGAAAAAGAACAGCTGGTTCCAGGATGGAAGAAACTTCTTAGTTCATTTATGTTGCTTGACACGCAACATTTTGAGTCTGTTTTGATGTCAGTGACTCAGGTTTACAGAATTTTCCACCAAAGGATACAAACTTTATGGATAATATCTTTATGGAGTAACTGAGAGATTGTACCAAGACCTCCCCCATATGCTTTTGAGAGAATGAGAAAATGTATGATTCTTTGAAATGTTTAGCCTTATTTTATTCCTTCAGGTTGAGGAGTGAGAGAGGATTTTGCTCCATTATAGCTTTTTGGATTTTTTTTCTTTGTCATTTAAAAAATCCAGAGCATATAAATATTTATCTCATGGCTTAAGCTTTCACAACTCTAAAGAGAAGTTTAAGATTGGATTGTACCTTTAGCCCTGCTCTCTCTCCCCTGAGAGCTGGCCTTATACCTTGGAGCAGTAGGTTTGCATATCGAAATGCCAGCTTGACCCAGCTGCCTGAAAGTCCTGAATGTCAGCTCCAGAATTCATTAATTTGTCTTCACGACTTGGTAATTTCCTGCTACTCTTAACTAATGCTGATTGCAGGTACGCTCTTGCTTGCTATGAGTGGATTCCAGGTCCCCAGTAATTTTAGCAAAACCTGGTGTGTGCATTATCATCATAATACTGGCATATATACTGTCTTTGCTGTTCGTTTTCCAGACTCCATGGAATGGTGGCCACTTGAAGTAGGCCGCTGTCCTACCAACTTGGTTCACAGCTATTGAAGCAAGCACTGAGTCAACAGGGCCATTGCAGATAAATAGTCCTGTGTTCCATTGCATGAAGCTAATTTTTCCTCAAGATGTTGGAGAGAGAATTAAAATGGGACAAAGGACAGGGTGTTGCAGGAACATAAGCCTGCTGGGTCCCTCTTCATTTATTTACTTATTTCCTATCTTATTTTTATTTTCTTTATGAGTCAATGTTTGATTAATCTCGGTGGTGCCCAGTGATTAGAAACTCGGCAAAGAAATTGTTCCCAATTAGAGGTCCTGAAGAGCCATTGATAATCAAGAGATAAAACTTGTTTCTGGCTGAGGCACTGAAGGCATTATGTTGTTGCTCTTGATTTGGCTTTGAAAAAGTAGTTTAAAAATAAAGGAGACAGGATAGCATATATGTGCTTGTTGTAAAATAATTCAAACAGGAAAATTTTAAAGTAATTGTCTTTCAGTGTCATACCTGGTCTCCCCAAGGCTCCAGCCCCCTTTCCTTGGGCTAAGTCTTTTTTTTTTTTTGTAATGCTTATTATTTATTTATTTTTGGCTGCTCCAGGTCTTCCTTGCTGCTCAGGCCTTTCTCTAGTATGGAGGCTGGAGCAGGGGCTATTCTCTAGCTGAGGTGCACAGGCTTCTCATTGCAGTGGCTTCTCTTGTCGCAGGGCATGGGCCCTAAGGTGCATGGGTTCGGTGGTTGGGGCCCAAGGGCTTACTTGCTACTCCACATGGGGGATCTTTCCAGGCCAGGGATTGAACCAGTGTCTCCTGCATTGCAAGGCAGATTCTTAACCTCTGGACCACCAGAGAAGCCCTCCCTGGGCTAAGTTTCTAAGAATCTTTTCAGAAACCTTTGCATGCACACATATGTGTGTATATGTATTAATCATATCTTTATACATATTATATGTATCCTATGTCATATCTTCTACATATCCTTAAAAAATTATTAATTTGGCTGTGCTAGTTCTTAGCTGTGGGACACAGGATCTTTTTTCAGTTGTGGCACCCAGGGTCTTTAGCTGTGGCATGTGAACCCTCAGTTATGGCATGTAGGATCTAGTTCCCTGATCAGGGATCGAACCTAGGCCCTCTGTGTTTGGATCACGGAGTCTTAGCCCCTGGACCACCAGGGCTGTCCCAAGATATATCTATTTAATTTTGACATAAAATAGATCTCATTCCATGTACCATTCTGTGGTTTCTCTCTTGCACTTAATTAAACATTGTGGGCATTCTTCCATTTCAGTATGATCAATCTACCACATTCATCATAATGGCTGTAAAGTATCCCCATGAAATGTACCCTAATTTATTTAAATAATTCCCAGTTGACTGACATTGAAGTTGTTTCCAGTTTTTAGGCTATTGTCAACAGGCTACAATAAACATCTTAGTACATATCCTCTTTGTGCGTTTTGGCTGGAGCATATGTGAAGGATAAATACCTAGATGTGGAATTTCTGGGCCCAGGATATATGCATGTGAATTTTGAGAAGTATTGCCAAATTGAAAACGGCTGCATATGTTTATCTTTTCACTAATACTAAGGGAAAGTATATATATATTTTTTTATCCAAGTCTTTTCCAATTGGTAAACTAAGCCAAACCACAAAGAGATGGTCTGGCTGTGAAGACTGGCAGGGAAGAACGGGACTCTGATTAATGTTGCTTTTGTTTCAGTTTAACACTGAAATGGCAAGCAAGCAGGACAAAGGATATTTAATAGACCAGAGGTTCTCAAAGTGCAGTCCCTGGCCCAGGAGCACCTCCTAGGAACTTGGTATAATGCAAGTTCTCAGGTTCCACCCTAAGCCTCCTGAATCCTAAATTCCCATGCTGGGACCCAGCAATCTGAGTTTTAGCAAGCTCTCCATGTGATTCTAATGCTCACTGAAGTCTGAGAACCACTGCAGCAGAGCTTTCCCAAAGCTTTCTTTAAGGTGAACCCAGGTAGGTGAACCTGGGGTTCTCTGGTTTAGGCTGAAGGTGCCCAGGGCTCTCTGCATCTCCTACCATTTGGGTGAGGCAGGGGCCATGCTAACAGTCAATGGGGTAATTACTCCCATAAATGGCAACTTCTGCTGCCCCTAATTATAAAGCTTTGTGTCCTATTTCTTACTTCATCGGGAGGCATGCAATGGACATGGCCAAATATTAACAAAATTTTGGCTTCCTGTCTATGTGAAAACAGCACCTCATCCCTTACTGCTGTTGTTTTCAGTAGCCCAGTCCTGTCTGACTCTTTGTGACCCCATGGATGGCAGCACGCCAGGCATCCCTGTCCCTCACCATCTCCTGCAGTTTGCCCAAGTTCATGTCCATTGTCTTGGTGATGCCGCCCAGCCATCTCATCCTCTTACACCCTCTTCTTCTGCCCTCAATCCTTCCCAACATCAGGGACTTTTCCAGTGAGTCATCTGTTCACATCAGTTCATTTCAGTTCAGATGCTCAGTCCTGTCTGATTCTTTGTGACTCCATGGACAGCAGCACCCTGGGCTTCCCTGTCCATCACCAACTCCCAGAGCTTGCTTAAACTCATGTCCATCAAGTCGGTGATGCCATCCAACCATCTCATCCCTTCTCCTCCTGCCCTCAATCTTTCGCAGCATCAGAGTCTTTTCCAGTGAGTCAGTTCTTTGCAGTAGGTGCCCAAAGTATTGGAGCTTCAGCTTCAGCATCAGTCCTTCCAGTGAATATTCAGGACTGATTTCATTTAGGATTGACTGGTTTGATCTCCTTGCTGTCCAAGGGACACTCAAGAGTCTTCTCCAACACCACAGTTCAAAAGCATCAGTCCTTTCATGCTCATCTGTTTGCATCAGATGACCAAAGTACTGGAGCTTCAATCCTCATCAGTCCTTCCTACACATATTCAGGGTTGATTTCCCTTAAGATTGACTGGTTTGATCTCCTTGCTGTCCAAGGGACTTTCAGGGAGTCTTCTCCAGCACCACAGTTTGAAGGCATCAGTTCTTTGGTGTTCTGCCTTCTTTATAGTCTGGCTCTCTTCTTTATGTATGTGACCACTGGGAAGACCGTAGGGCTTGGCTATATGGATATTTGTTGGCAGAGTAATGTCTCTGCTGTTCAACATACTGTTTAGGTTTGTCATTGCTTTCCTTCCAAGAAGCAATCATCTTCTGATTTCATGTCTGCAATCAGCGGCCACAGTGATTTTGGAGTCCAAGAGGAGGAAATCTGTCACTACCCCCACCTTTTCTCCTTCTATTTGCCATGAAGTAGTGGGGCCATATGCCATGATCTTAGATTTTTGTTTTTGTTTTTATGTTTAGTCTTAAGCTGGCTCTTTCAATCTCCTTCACCCTCATCAAGAGGCTGTTTAGTTCCTCTTCACTTTCTGCCATTACAGTGGTATCATCTGCATACCTGAGGTTGTTGATGTTTCTCCCGCCTATCTTGATTTCAGCTTATAACTCATCCAGCTCAGCATTTCTCATGATATGCTCAGCATATAGATTAAACAAGCAGGGTGACAGCAGACAGCTTGGTCGTATCCTTTCTCGATCTTGAACAAATCAATTGTTCCATATAGGGTTCTAACTGTTGCTTTTTGACCCACCTGAAGGCTTAACAGACTGGTTTCAAATAGGAAAAGGAGTACATCAAGACTGTATATTGTCACCCTGCCTGTTTAACTTATATGCAGAGTACATCATGAGAAATGCTAGACTGGAAGATACACAAGCTGGAATCAAGATTGTTGGGAGAAATACCAATAACCTCAGATATGCAGATGACACCACCCTTATGGCAGAAAGTGAAGAGGAACTAAAAAGCCTCTTGATGAAAGTGAAAGAGGAGAGTGAAAAAGTTGGCTTAAAGCTCAACATTCAGAAAACAAAGATTATGGCATCTGGTCCCATCACTTCATGGGAAATAGATGGGGAAACAGTAGAAACAGTGTCACACTTTATTTTTCTGGGCTCCAAAATCACTGCAGATGGTGACTGCAGCCATGAAATTAAAAGACACTTACTCCTTGGAAGAAAAGTTTTGACCAACCTAGATAGCATATTCAAAAGCAGAGACATTACTTTGCCGACTAAGGTCCATCTAGTCAAGGCTATGGTTTTTCCTGTGGTCATGTATGGATGTGAGAGTTGGACTGTGAAGAAGGCTGAGTGCTGAAGAATTGATGCTTTTGAACTGTGGTATTGGAGAAGACTCTTGAGAGTCCCTTGGACTGCAAGGAGATCCAGCCAGTCCATTCTGAAGGAGATCGGCCCTGGGATTTCTTTGGGAGGAATGATGCTAAAGCTGAAACTTCAGTACTTTGGCCACCTCATGCAAAGAGTTGACTCATTGGAAAAGACTGCGATGCTGGGAGGGATTGGGGGCAGGAGGAGAAGGGGACGACAGAGGATGAGATGGCTGGATGGCATCACGGACTCGATGGACATGAGTCTGAGTGAACTCCGGGAGATGGTGATGGACAGGGAGGCCTGGTGTGCTGTGATTCATGGGGTCGCAAAGAGTCGGACACGACTGAGCGACTGAACTGAACTGAACTGAACAGGCTTATCAGGAGACAGGTAAGATGGTCTGGTAATCCCATCTCTTTAAGAGCTGTCCACAGTTTGTTATGATCCACACAGTCAAAGGTTTTAGCGTAGTCAGTGAAACAGAGGTAGATGTTTTTCTGGAATTCCCTTGCTTTCTCTATGATCTAGCAAATGTTGGTGATTTGATCTGTTCCTCTTCTTTTTCTAAACCCTGTTTGAACATCTGGAAGTTCTTGGTTTGCATAATGCTGAAACCTAGCAGGCAAGATTTTAAGCATGATCTAACTAGCGTGGGAGATGAGTGCAATTTTCTGATGGTTAGCACATTCTTTGGTACTACCCTGCTTGGGAATTGGGATGAGAATTGACCTTTTCCAGTCTTGTGGCCACTGCTGGGTCTGCCAGATTTGCTGACATATTGAATGCAAAACCTTGATGGCATCATTCTTTAGGGGTTTGAATAGTTCTGCTGGAATTTCAGTGCAGCCACTAGCTTTATTAACAGCAGTGCTTCCTAAGGCTCACTTGACTTCGCACTCCAGAATGTCTGGCTCTGGGTGACTAACCACACCATAGTTGTAATCCGGTTCATTAAGATCTCTTTTGTTTAGTTCTTCCATGTATCCTTTCCATCTCTTCTTGAGCTCTTCAGTGTCTGCTAAGTCTCTATGGTTTCTGTCCTTTATTGTGGCCATCTTTGGGCAAGAGGTTCCCTTGATATTTCCAATTTTCCTGAAGAGATCTCTAGCATGTCCCCTTCTGTTGTTTTCTTCTAGTGTTATGCACTGTTCATTGAAAGAGGGCTTCATGTCTCTCCTTTTCTTTGGAACTCTGAATTTAGTTGGGTGAGCTTTTCCCTTTCTCCTTTTCTTTTCACTTCTCTTCTTTTTTCAGCTATTTGTAAAGCCTCCTCAGATAACTACTTTGCCTTCTTGCTTTTCTTTTTCTTTGGACGCCTCATCCCTACTGAATATTAATTTCTTTACGTGTAAGTGAAGTAAGATGTACATCATCTCACTTTATACACCATTGGTACTTTTTCCTCTTTTACTATTACTTCTTTATGTTCTTTGCCGTATTTTCTATTGGTTGGTTGTCTCTTCTTTATTAACTTGTAAGAGCAATTTTAATTTTCTGGAAATTAGCTCTTGGTCATTTGTTGCCAATTTTTTTTAAACCCAGTTTGTCATTTATCATTTGAATTTAGTTATGGTAAGTTTTTGCATCACAGATAGTTAAATTTTTCATATAACCAAATCGAATAGTTTTTATCTTTCTGAATTTTGGACTTTACGTAAACTTAAGGAGATCTTCCCAATCCTAGGTTAATAAAAAATACTCATATTTTCCTCTAAAATTTATGATTTTATTTTTAGAATATAATGATGTGAACAAAATTTACTGCTACTTAAGGATCAAAGTATATGTGTAAACATATTTTCCTAAAGCTTTAAAGTTATCCCAGTTACATTTATTAAATAAATTATTTTGTCTCCAATGATTTTAAGTAGCTTGTTAATCACATTCAAAATGAGAAAGCATATATGAGATTATTCATTGAGATTGCAGTTAAGTTGTAACTTGATCTAGGGAGAAGAAAGACTTTTAATCCAAAGTTTTGGAACCAAGAACAAGGTACATTTTTTATTGTTACTCATTTTTTTCCTTTTGTCCTCAGGAAAACTTTATATATGAGTTGCATATTTAAAAAAATATATATTAGTGAATTCTTAAATGTGATGTTTCCTTCATTATGGATTTTTACTAATTATTTGCATATAAGAAAGCTCAATATATTTGTGTTTTAGTTTCATAGCTAGTCATGTTACTGAATTCTCATTATTTCTGTTAGTTTTGGAGGATTCCTATGGTTCTTCAAGGTTGCAATAATAATCTACAAGTAATATAAAGCATCCTATCTATGAGATTAGACTTACAATCATATAGTAGAATATGACCTTCTAATTTCCAACTTTTAAGAATAATTACCTTTAATGAAGTAAATAGGAATATAATAAAATTTTCCAATTTTAAGTTTGCAATTCTGAGTTTTGAAAATGCTTATAGTTTTATTTTATGTAATTACACAAAAACACAATTTATAAGTTGTATTTTTGTGTAATTATACAAAAATATAGTTTATTTTACAGTTGTATAATATACAGCACAGTCATGATCTAGAACACATGTTCCACTCCAGAACGTTCCCTCTGGTGCTCTATTCAATGGCCTCTGCCTACACCTGCCCTCTGGCAACCACTAAATGGGTTTTGTCATTGGGCTTTTTCCCTTTCCAGAATTTTGTGTAAATGGAATCATACAACATGCAGTTTTTTTGTGTCTGGACTTATTCACTTAGTATTCCATTGCTGTTGTTGTTCAGTTGCTCAGTTCTATCTGATTCTTTGCGATCCCATGGACTGCAGCACGCCAGGCTTCCCTGTCCTTCACCATCTTCCAGAGCTTGCTCAAACTCATGCTCATTGAATCAGTGATGCCATCCAACCATCTCATCCTCTGTTGTCCCCTTCTCCTCCTGCCTTCAATCTTTTCCAGCATCAGCATCTTTTCCAATGAGTCAACTCTTCGCATCAGGTGGCCAAAATATTCTATTTCATGACTATAAAACAATTTGTTTATGATAGCTTTTTCTCAATCCTGTGCACGGCCGATCTTAGTTGGTTATATTCATTAGTTGATGGATATTTGGGTTGTTTGCAAATTTTGGATCATTGAAAAATGTAAGTATGCCATTCAAATACATGTCTTTGTTTGAACATATGCTGTTTCTTCTGAGTAACTACTTAGGAGTGAGGTCTCTAAGTTGTATGATAAGAGTATATTTCTTTTAGTGGAAACTGCCAAACTGTATTTTTGTGTGTGGATGTACCACTTTGTATTACCATCAGCAACTATGAGTGGTCTAGGTGGTCCACATTCTCACCAGCATTGAATGTTTTAAGTGTTTTGGTTTTTTGTTTTTAATTCTAATGAGTGTTTTGTGGTATAGCAGTGTGGTTTAACTTGCACATCCCTAATGACTAATGATGTTGAGCATCTTTGTATATGTTCACTTACTATTTATCTATCTTATTTGATGAAGTCTCTTTTCAAAAAATTTTCCCATTTTAAAATTTAGATTATTTGTCTTTTTGAGTTTTGAGTTCTTTATATATTATTGAAGCAAATCCTTTGTCAGCTATATGCTTTGCAAATATTTTATCCCAGTCCACAGTTCATCTTTTTATTGTCTTAAGTGTGTTTTTAAGAACAAACTTATTTTTTTATTAAAGTATATTTGATATACAATATTAGTTTCAGGTATGCGGCATAGTGGTTCAGTGTTTTTACAGACTATACTCTATTTAAAGTTATTTCAAAGTGATGGCTATATTTCCTGTGCTGTACAATATAGCCTTGTAGCTTATTGATTTGTTACATAGCAGTTTGCATCTCTTAAACCCTTGCCTGTTTCTTGCCCCTGCCCCCTATCTTTCCCACTGGTGACCGCTAGTCTGCTTTCTCTGTGAGTCTGTTTCTGTTTTGTTGCCTGCATTTAGCAAACTCTTTAATTTTTAAAGTCCAACTTATTATTTTCTCACTTTTATGGTTGATACTTTTATAGAAATCTAGTGTAACTAAAGGTAATGAAATTTCTCTCCTATGTTTTCTTCTAGATGTTTTAAAACTTTCTCTCTTACATTTAGGTCAATGATCTTTTTTGAGTTAAATTTTGGATGTGGTGTGAAGATGAGTGTTGAAGTTCTTTCTTTTGTTTTTGTATGTGAACATCCACTTTCTAGTGCCATTTGTGAAAAAAAATGTCCTTTCCACACCGAAATACATTGGCTCTTACGTTGGTACTCAATGAGCTATGTATGTGTAGGTCTATTTCTTTACTCAGTGTTCTGTATACCAGACTAATTTGATTACAGTAGCTTTATTCTGAGTGTAAGTTTGATACTAAGTGGGAATTTAATATTTCCAACTTTGTTTTTCTTTTTCAAAAGACTGTCAATTTTTATTTTTTCTTTACTTTTGGTTACTCTGGGCTTTCTGCATTTTTTGTAAATTTTACAATCTGTGTGTAATTTATACAGGAAACACGAGATTTTGGAATTGCATCAAATCTATAGATTAATGTGAGGTTACTGATATCTCATTTTAACAATTTTGCATTTTCTGATTTCTGGACACAGTATATCTCTCCATGCATCTAGTAGTCTTCAATTCCTCTCAGTAATATTTAGTAGATTTATAGCTTTTAGATTTTGTTTATAAATGTCTTTTTGTTAGATTGAGAAGGGTCTATTTTATTCTTAGTTTGCTACAAGAATTTCTATCACAAATGGGTGTTGAAGCTTGTAAAATATTTTTTCCTGCATTTACTGAGATGATAATGTGATTGTTCAATTTTAATCTATTAATGTATGATGACTCATATTTTTTCTAATGTTAAACCCACCTTACATCATAGCTAAAGATTTACTAAAGGAAATTTTTCAGACAGAAGGGAAATATCAGAAGGAAATTTGGAACATCAGGAATGAATAATATCTTTTAACTCCTGATATGAAAGTTTAAGAAATTAGCAAGTTTGTAACTTTTTTTATTGCTTTTTCCCACCATTGCCCATTTTCCTTAGCTATATTCTTACTAACACAACACATCTCAATATTTATAACAGCTTTGTTTCTGTAATCTAATCAATTCAGTGCAAATCACCAATACTTTTATGCCATGAATTCTTCCTTCCTCAATTCTTTCCATTACAGCACTTGCTTGGTGAGAATGTCTCCTCAAGTAGTTTTTTTCATGCCACAAGTAGGGCTATCTAAACTTTTGTACTCACAGTTTTCAAAGTGAAAGTTGCTCAGTTCTGCCTGGCTCTTTGAAATCCCGTGGACATACAATCCATGGAATTCTCCAGGCCAGAATACTGGAGTGGGTAGCCCGTTCCCTTCTCCAGGGGATCTTCTCAACCCAGGAATTGAACCCAGGTCTCTCACATTGCAGGTGGATTCTTAACCAGCTGAGCCACCAGAGAAGCCCAAGAATGCTACAGCGGGTAGCCTTATCCCTTCTCTAGCAGATCTTCCTATCACAGGAATCGAACCAGGGCCTCCTGCATTGCAGGTGGATTCTTCACCAGCTGAGCTACGTTTGGGGATACTAAATATTGCTGTGAAGAAATCTGAGTCCACTCTGATTTTCCTCTTGGTAGATGAACTGCTTCTTCTGACTGAATGCTTCTGTATTTCTATGTTTCTTCTTTTTTAAATTCAAACTGGAGGATGATTGCTTTACCATGTTGTGCTGATTTCTGCTGCACCATTCTTAAAGGGGAGCAGCCTTACAGAATATAGCGTGTTGATTACTGGAACAAATTGCTTTCCCCTGTAACACAGCATGCCCCTTTGACCCTCAGAATCAGGTCTCTCTTTAATTCAGAATCATGTTCTAGCTCACACTTTAGAGTTATTCTGACCCCGTTTGTTTGACTTGCTTTGCTGGTCAAGCTTATGTTGACTCTGGTCTACCTCCATATATTCCTTTCTAATTACCTCTGTTTCTTTGTCTTTTGGCATTTAAAGTTTTGGATTTTTTAAAAGCTTTTCTTCTATGTTCCAATTCTTTTTTTAAAATGGTATCTCTTATATTGTTTTTGTGTTTCAGTATCATTTTTATTTTTAGGGTGTTTGTATTGTTAACTTTGATATCTTTCGTGAACTCTTTCACTTCACATTCACCACCTTTTAATTTCTTCTTTAATTTCATATCCCTCTTCATAAAATCCTCCCTTTCAGATATTTTCTCTCTTTAATTTCCTTCTAATTGGAGGATAACTGCTTTGCAATGTTGTGTTGTTTTATGCCATATAACGACATGCATCAGTCAGAAGTATACGTATGACCCCTCACTCCCACCTCCCCCCAGTCCCGGTCCTCTGGGTCATCACAGTCTTTCTTTAATTGCTTTTGGAATGTAAAGAACTATTTCTCAAAGTTTTTTACCTGTTTCCTGAAGTTTTCATGTGAGAAATATGTATTACTTTTATTCAGTAAAAATTTAAGTATTTGTTTTTGAAATCATGCTATGAAATGCATCCAATTCTTTTTTTTTCCCTCTCTCTTCCCTTAATTTTTTTTTAATTGGAGTATAATTGCTTTTCAGTGGAGTGTTAGTTTCTGTTGTAGAAAAAGTGAATCAGCTTTACATACACATATACCCTGTCCCTCTTGAGCCTCCTTCCAACCCACCCCCCATCCCAACCCTCTCGGTCATCACACAGCACCAAGCTGAGCAGCTTGTGCACTTCTTTTGATGTATATTCTTTGTAAAATTTCCTCCTTGGTTTATAAATGTTAAACAATCATACTTTTACCAGTCCTGTTACTTGAAAAGTCTTTATGCAGTATTGAGAGCAATCCCTAGATGAGAGAGCTAGACATCTGACATCATAATAGGAAGATTGGATCTAGATGGTAGGAAATACCCGAGGTGGAGCGTCATTGTGTAAGGCAGGGAAGGAAATAGAGCCTGAGGGTGAAGAGAGGAACAAGGCCGGTCTAAGTGTCAAGACGCTTACCTGATTTACCTGAATAAGCCTACCCGCAGAAGGGAAAGATTGAAGGCCAGAGGAGAAAGATGTCATCTCATCCATGACAGAGGATGAGATGGTTGGAGGGCATCATTGATGCGATGGACATGAGTTTGAGTAAACTCCGGGAGTTGGTGATGGACAGGGAAGCCTGGTGTGTTGCAGCCCATGGGGTCGCAAAGAGTCGGACACGACTGAGTGACTGAACTGAACTGACAGAAGGAAAGCTCCAGGAAACCATGATCACACTACCACCCAGTATACTTTTGCTTTAAATGACTGAATTATTTACTCTACCTTGGTTAAGTAAATGCTTGTCACCGCTGTAAAAACTTTTCTGAGTGTACTGTTTCTGCTGGTCTTCACATGTAGTCACTTTTAAAAAGTCAAACATTAAAAATATAGATAGTAAGCCACAGTTCCCGTCCTTTGTTGTTGTTTGTAGTTGCTAAATCATGTCCAACTCTTTGCAGCCCTGGGGATTGTAGCCCGTCAGGCTTCTCTGTCCCTGGTATTTCTCAGGCAAGAATACTGGAGTGGGTTATCATTTCCTTCTCTGGGGATCTTCCTGACCCAGGGATCGAGCCCACGTCTCCCACACTGCAGGCAGATGCTTTACCATCTGAGCCACCAGGGAAGCCCAACCCAATCCTTTACTCCACACTTTTGAAGAAGTTGCTGTTTAGTTCTAAGTCATGTCTGACTCTTTGCGAACCCATGTACTGCAGCACTCCAGGCTTTGCTGTCCTTCACTGTCTCCTAGAGTTTGCTCAAAGTCATGCCTATTGAGTTAGTAATGCCATCCAACCATCTCATCCTCTGTCGTCCCCTTCTCCTCCTGTCCTCAATCTTTCCCAGCATCAGCGTTTTTCCCAATGAGTTGGCTCTTCGCATCAGATGGCCAAAGTAACTACTGTTTAATGCTTTTCTATGTCTACTTCTTGTGCTTGTATATATTTATATATAAAACTGTTCTGCTTTACTAAAATGTATCTTGGTAAACTTTTAACACCAGTATCTATTTTTCTACCACAAAATAGCTTTCACACCACTGCACACTATAGCTGTAATATTGTTTATTTACTCATGTACTTTGACTGTGTGGATCACAATAAACTGTGGAAAATTCTGAAGGAGATGGGAACACCAGACCACCTGATCTGCCCCTTGAGAAACCTGTATGCAGGTCAGGAAACATCAGTTAGAACTGGACATGAAACAACACGCTGGTTCCAAATAGGGAAAGGAGTACATCAAGGTTATATATTGTCACACTGCTTATTTAACTTATATGCAGAGCACATCATGAGAAACGCTGGGTTAGATGAAGCACAAGCTGGAATCAAGATTGCTGGGAGAAATATCAATAACCTCAGATATGCAGATGACACCACCCTTATGGAAGAAAGTGAGGAAGAACTAAAGAGCCTCTTGATGAAAGTGAAAGAGGAGAGTGAAAAAGTTGGCTTAAAGCTCAACATTTAGAAAACTAAGATCATGGCATCTGGTCCCATCACTTCATGGCAAATAGATGGGATACAGTGGCAGATTTTATTTTTTTCTACTCCAAAATCACTGCAGATGGTGACTGCTGCAATGAAATTAAAAGATGCTTACTCCTTGGAAGGAAAGTTATGACCAACTTAGATGGCACATTCAAAAGCAGAGACATTACTTTGTCAATGAAGGTCCGTCTATTCAAGGCTATGGTTTTTCCAGTGGTCATGTATGGATGTGAGAGTTGGACTGTAAAGAAAGCTGAGCACCGAAGAATTGATACTTTTGAACTGTGGTGTTGGGGAAGACTCTTGAGAGTCTCTTGGACAGCAAGGAGTTCCAACCAGTCCATCCTAAAGGACATCAGTCCTAGGTGTTCATTGGAAGGATTGATGGTGAAGCTGAAACTCCAATACTTTGGCCACCTGATGTGAAGAACTGACTCATTTGAAAAGACCCTGATGCTGGGAAAGATTGAGGGCAGTAGAAGGGGACAACAGAGGATGAGATGGTTGGATGGTATCACCTACTCAATGTACATGAATTTGGGTAAACTCCAGGAGTTTTGACGGACAGGGAGGTCTGGCATGCTGCAGTTCATGGGCTTGCAAAGAGTCAGACACAACTGAGCAACTGAACTGAACTGAATTCAGCTGTTCTTGGCCATGTATTTACCCTCAGCTGCTGCAATGAACAGTCTTCTATGTGGATATTGCAAGATCTTATTTCATATATTCCTAAAAGTGGATTTTGTAGGTTATAATAGAGGGCACAAGTAAAATTTTGATAAGTGCCAAAGCACGATACTTCAAAAAGTCTGTCCAGGTGTCTTCTTAATGACAGTCTGTTTCCCTTCATACACCCTTGTCAAAATGCAGTATTATTCTACTTTTTCATTTTTGCCAATAAATTAAAAAAAAAATTAACATTATTTTTAAAAATTGCATATTCCAAATTACAGTGTAATTTCAGTATACTATAAAAAATACTTGTTAGACACATATTTCTTTTGTGAATTCCTTTGTCTATTTTTAGAAGACTTTTTTTCACTTCTTACTGATTTCTAGGGGCTTTTCATTGGTTATTAATACTTATCTATTTAAATGTTGAAAATATTTTCCTGTAATCAGTATCGTCTTTGAACTTTATACTCTTTAGATTATTCAAACTATTTGTATTTTTGTATAGTGGAGTCTTTTTACTTTATGGCTTTTATTGTTTCTGCTTATGAAAGTATTCCCTACTTTAAGATTAAGACATCAGATTCTCCTATATTTTTTACTAATACATGATTTTTAATGCTTTTCATGTTTTATTGAGCTTAGTTGTCTAATCTGTAAAATGCCTGGTCTGTTGTTTCAATATCTTTTATTGAATTATTTTTTCATCTAATTTAAATATCACAGGCTTTATCTTTTCATATTGATCTCTATCTAATTTTGGGCCAATGACACATTATTTTTTTTACATTTAGAATGGTTATGTAAGTCCCTCCTCATTATTCTGTTTTTCCAAATTTTACTGGCTATTTCACTAGACATTCTTCTAGAATTTTGATTGGGAATTGTATGAAATTTATATACAAATTTGGGGAAATCTGATGCTTTTAATATTGAGTCTTCCTTTCCAGAACCAGTTTGCCCTTCTATTGATTTAGAGCTTCTTTAGGTTTCTTCAGTAAAAATGTACACCATTCTACATAAATGTCCATCTCTTGTTGGACTCAATTATAATATGCACTGTTTTTCTTTGCTATTATGATTGAATCTTTAAATAGCTACCTTGGCCTACTCATAGCTCTAACCTGGGGACAAGTTCAGTAAATGAGGGAGTGGGGAGTTGCTGTCTTACCTCTGTCCCTCGTTAGTTAATTACCTAAAACACTGTCATACTCTCCAGATATAGAATAGTTATTGGACTCATTTTAATAATGCAGTAATGAATACCTACAAGAATTTCCCAATATTTGGATTATTTACTTAGGTTATGCTCCTAGAAGTGAAATAACATGGCCTCATTTTATGAAATTTTTTCTGGACATTTTACTGAAATACTGTCAAAGTGTGGGTCCATACCCATTCCCACCAGGCAGTGGAGAGTGCTAGCATTTTTCACCCCTTTCTCTGTGATGCCCTTGACATGTTTTGACTAACCCCCCAGCAGGAGCGCTCCACCATTTCTTGCAGAAAGCAAACTGTGGCTCTGTCATGATGATGCATACCTCCATTCGACCATCGCTCTATGTGCATATTTATATATAAATAATTGCCATTTCTGCTTCCACATGCTTTGAAACACTCTCCACACAGGCAACCATCTCTGTAGCCTGGCAGCAGTTGTCAGTGGTACCATTTATTCATGCTGGTGGTACCACTTCTTCCTGATGAAATCATGTCTCAGAGATTCTTTGTCTTCTTTCAAAGAGACGTGCGTGCTCAGTCGCTCAGTCATATCTGACTCTTGGGACCCCATGGACTGTAGCCCACCAGACACCTTTGCCATGGGGATTTTCCAGGCAAGAATACTGTAGTGGGTTACCATTTTCTCCTACACCAGGGGATCCTCCCAATCCAATATTTAACATAATTTTTGATTGTTCTCTGCTGTATTCAAGACCTTGCCTCTTCTGGATTGCTTTTTGTTCCTCCATGATTTAAATCGGCAAATTTTATCTTTGCTTCAAAATCCAGTTTAAATGTCATTTCTAATTTAAGTGTCATTTCTTTCTTGAAATCCCCCCAGAGAACCCCAGCGAAGTAATCTCTCTCCCTTCTGAATCATCATAGTAGC